>NC_081336.1:1298220-2498220 GCF_022539665.2 Daphnia carinata | reverse complement strand
AACGAGAAACTTGAGAAAACGAAAGCGAAGTTGTTCTTTTAAACCTTAATAAGATTAATTTGTTTCAGACGGGTCGTCTGCGAGTCTAGTCATCTTGATCTCTAATTATTAATTGGCAGCTAATCGTTATTTAGGATCGGGAATTTTGTACCTTATTTTATAATGGACGGAATCAGTTTTCAACATCCGGAACAACAACTTAATGGGGTATTGTGTAACACTTATTGTCCAAATTAGTTGAGGACCAAGTTAGCGCCATGTAACTATTAGGCTGAGAGGCGTTGTAGATGTCAGCTGAAGAGATGAACCAAAAGTAGTTGATAGCATTCAGTAACGTTACACCAAGACTAAGTTATCCTCAGAAATCCAAACACAATTCTTATGCAACCAATTCGTAAAGCTTTATGCATTGCAATTTTTTCTCACTGCGTATCGAACTATCCTTTTTTAGACATGAAAATTCCTTTTTAGATAAGATACTACCGTTTTAATGGCCGATGAAATTCGAATGGGGAAAATACATTGTTATTTTGTTGACGTCGCATTCATTGCGTGGCAACGCAGCTGCAATGTGTCAGCTTCGAATTGGAAAACGTGTTACAGAAACATCCAGAACGAAGAATTGACTTCGTTTCAGATATAAAGTCTCGTTGACACAACAAAAGCATCAAACGAGTGCTTTATTAACTGTGCAGTATTAAGCAAGTCCTTCCTTATCTCTTACACAATGTCACCCAGTCTTGCCTATGCATATTTTATACTGTGCATTTTCAGCACTCTATTCTGCCTTACCAGTGCAGCATCCAGTAATTGCCAAGGTTGTGTGCAGTTGGATTCCTACTCATTTGAAAAGGTAATGTGTTATAAATAATTTTTTTAATTTAAAAAAAAGGTATTATTGACCTCATATAAAGCAGATATCTAGTTTTTGTGCTAATCAATATTTTTCTTTATATTATTAACCAAACATTAAACAATAAAAAATATTACTTGTAACGTTATTTACTTTTAATTTATTGGAACCCAAAATTCCTCCTTAACTCATCAATTTCTGTTGTTAGGTCGTATCTAAATTCAAAGCTGCTGTTGTGAAAATTGATGTTGCCTATCCCTACGGTGATAAACATGAACAATTTGGGAAGATGTCTGCTGCACTATCTTCCAACCCAGACATCTTAGTTGCTGAAGTTGGAGTGAAAGATTATGGGGACAAAGAAAATGTAGATGTAGCTGAACGGTACAAGATAGTCAAAGAAGACTATCCTGTTATGCTGTTGTTCCAACAAGGAAAAACAGAGCCAATAAGATACCAGGTACACATTGGCTAAAGCATTTCTAAAGTATTATGATAAATATAGTAAATATTATGGATCATATTTCTCAACAGGGAGAATTCATACTTGAACATATGCAACGCTTTGTGAGCTCTACTAGTGGCTTGTGGGTCGGCTTACCGGGATGTTTAGAAGTATTTGACGGGCTAGCCAAACGATTTATGGCAACTACGAGCTCTTCCGACCGGAAGGAAATCCTACGCCAGGCGGAGGATGAATGGGACAAGGTTTCACTCGGCAGCGAACGGAAATCAGCCGAGGTTTACGTCAAGGTTATGCGCAAAATGATTGAGAAGGGTGACGGTTTTCTTATGTCAGAATTGTCTCGAGTTGATGCTTTACGCAAGGGAAACTTGGCCAAAGAAAAGAAAGACGAAATGGAGAGGCGTCTCAACATTCTACAGTCATTCCAAAAAACAAATCCAACAGCTAACATCGAACTGTAAAATCCGACAAAAATTGCCTCATCCGTCATTTGATAGGTGCCAATCACGGCCAATGTCGTTCAGTGCGAGCTCCTACCCAGCAATTGCATTCAAAAGAATGCATCTCATTTTTTTTCCGTTTGCAAATACTATGTTTCTGTGTATGTGTTTTAAATTTTATTGCCTAATAATACAACTATTTGGTTCGCCTTGTAGTCGTTTTCTTAAACTCTGTGTTTTATTTCAACTAGAAATAAAATTGAACACATTAAATTTATTTGATCAAACCATTTTGCATGTATACATAATGGAAAGATAAACAGGGAGGTTTAATACAATGACTTCTCACATTCCAGGTGCTGATAATGACTTGTCCATAAACTTCTTTTTAGCAAAACAGAGCCAAAATTTTGAAGGTTTTCCATCTTCTGTGAAGAAAACTTTATCTACCAGCCTTAACCCTATCTCTTGCCTTGCTTGTGTCAAATACTGCCTTAATAGGTCTATAAAAATATAAAAATTACTTAATTATTAAGTTGCTTAAATTTTTACCATTACTTTACCTGCTTCCTGCTGGGTGGTGGGTCTGGCGTAAACAGAATTGAGGGGGAAACCTGGTTCACCAGGAATGTCAAATTTTGATATCGCCAAAGAGTACATCTCATTCTGCGCCACACTTTTATTTGAACACTTCTGGAGTTTCTTCAGGCACTCTGTAATGTAGAGTGTAAGGTAGATAAGGAGCCTGTCTGCTTCGCTTTTGACTTCATATGTGCGGAAGAAAACATTCGCCTTGAAGTAGTACAATGCTTCATCCAGGACATCAGATTCCCCAGTTTCTTTAGGGGCTGGCCCTCTGAACTGAGTTTTTAATGGCAAAATGGCCATATTCCCGACAACTTGGGGTGGGTTCAAAAACTGGGAATGATAAGCCTGTGGAAATGAGAAGCATTTTTAAATAACTTTGAATTATGCCCATCTTTCGAGTTTCAGAGAGTTACTAAATTCGGACAAACACAATACATACCGGCATATTTTGTTTTAGAAATGTGCGAATGGACAGCTCTAAATGAAAATAATTTGAGCCGGGCCCACCGAATGTTGCCCAATATTGTCAAAACACTCCCTTCCTCCGAACTTATCTCGATGTAATCTCAATCGATATTTGAGCTTAACTATCGGTAATCGAATACAACCAAATACGACTTCGTTCGCAGACATTCAGACCGACTTGTCGAGACATTCGGGAGTGTAATGCCAAGTGTTGTGCACAAAAAAGGTAAGAACTTTTTCGTCTCTCTTATCATGATGCATAGATTTGGCTTGCTAGTCACGTCTTATGTTCGCGGTTGTGGCTTAGACTGATTGAGTTAGAATTGAGCTGCCACTGTAATCTATTACCGGCCACCGACTCACACTGGTATTTGTTACAAAACTCGGCGGTGGCGCCCATTTTTGTTTTTTGTTGTTGCCGGCATAAACCTAAAAATAGACTATTGTTCAACACTGTTTTCACACACCATCCTGTTGACGGTATGGTAATTTGATGCACTTCTTTTGCTTGTATATCGCCTGGACAAGGAATCGTGACTCGTGTCTATAGTTTCTTAATTTGCATAAAATCAGCATGGAAGGACCAAAATATTCTCGACCTTGGGGGCATCTTCCTGCCTCGTGTCGTGTGTGTACTAACATTTTCTCTGTGAGCATTTTCTCTTCATGGGGGAGGAGATGGAAGCATGCTTTTTGTCGGTGATTGCTGCGTAGTTACAATACGATCCAGTTATTTTGATTCCCTTGTTTTGACTCTGTGGAGGAGGACAATGCGATTTTCGATGCCCGTAACAGGAGATAAAATTCACTGCGTCTCGAACAAAAGTTCTTTTTTGTTGATGTCAGCATCTGGATCCTTCTTTACTTATGAAATGTACAAAATGTAACAGTCAGAAAAGTGTTGATGAATGGCGGCCAGAGTGTTGAATATCGTTCAAGCAATTTGATATTGACAACATTCCTCAGCTGAAGTCGAAATTCAATCGTCCTTTTCTTTTTTGCAATCGAATTTCTTGGCTGTATGCGTCGTAGTTTATTCATTCATGAATCATGAAGTGGATGGAAGTCGCTTAATTCTTCTTTTTTTCTGCTCTTGTTTTATTCAGGGTTTTGATTTGTCTAGTCGTGCAACGTTGGCTTTCCTGCATTAAAGGGCAGCCTTGTAAACCTCGAGTCTGCGTCGCATCGATCCGGAAGAGAACGATGCCACGTCCCTTCTTAGCAGCACGCGACTCAAGGAAAAAGGTCCAGTAACCTACGGATCGAGTGTCTGTGCGGATCACTAGAACAATCTCTCCCACGTTTTTTTTTTCAGATAAAAATCAAAAAAGAAAAGTACTGGGTGGTCGGTTCGCTGTGGAGCCCATAACATTTTTTTGCAAATGCTTAGCCTAAAGCTCGTTTCGACTCACTGTTTGAAACAGCCGTAGATTGGGTCTGACATTTTCCAAAAAACATTTTTAATTGGTGGAAAAAAAAAAATCAATTTCTTCAGTCACACAAAGAAAGGGCCAAAAATGTGTCGTGATCGTGATATGGCATGTGCCGGGTGAAACTTCACCCTGCAGACTCATTAGGAACAAAGAAAAAAACAAATTGCAACGCTTTTTTAGTGGGTTTTCTGGATCAACTAAATAACTGAAGTGCCTCAACGTCAACCTTGGCCGACAACCTGGAGCGATTTGAGTATACTACCTGTTTCCCTGTTTTAATTGTTACGAGGTTATCTAACGCTATTGTCTTTTTTTTTATCCAGTTGGGAGGAGAATAACAGCAGGCCCTGTATGATGAGACGACGAACGTCCTTCGAAACATTCGATATCGACAATGTCCCATCTCAGGTATTGAACAGCAAACGTGAAAAATCTATCGTGACGCAGGCCAAACGATCGATATCTTAAAAACAAAAAAAAATCGGTTGTACGTAGTTTGCGTCACACATGTCGCCGTTTTGAATATGGTGGATGCCCTTTGCATGCGATTCACTTTTAATGATGTATAATGGCTTGTATTCTATCCTCTTTTTCATATTCCAGGCTCTGAGTGGCTACGAAAACGAGGAAGAAACAAGCAACAATGGCCGGACTTTGCAGTCAGATTCAAAAAGGACATCCTGTATCCCGATAAGTCATCAGTAAGTGACGTTTTGTCATCTTATTAGACCGTGACGACTGTGGGTGGCTTTTGGCGTTGGTGTCTTTACAAAAAGAAAGTTACCAAGTGTCATTTACCCATTTTTTGTTTTTTGTACTGGGATTTTTTGCTTTCGTCGTCGAAAGATGTTGACGTCCGTTTCTTGGCACAGGCAGCATCGGAACGCTGAAAACCAGAAAGAACTAGAATCCAGACTCAATGGCACTTCTCAGTTCGTATGTCAAACTATTTTTTTCTTAGTCCTTTTTTTTTTATTTCTAAATTTTTGGCCAACTCATTCGCTTGAAATTCGCCAAATAATTGACATCCTGCCAGAAAGAGAGATAAAAAGAAAAGGAAATACTATTTTCCTTTAGGGTTGTGTAGGTAAACATAGTGCGACGTTGCGGGCTCTTTCTTTTTCTTTCATAAGAAATTCTTTTGGGCGTGTAGGATCTTGATGGAGGTAAACAAGTCGCTCTTTTTTTGCCAATCACTGGCAAAACAGTGTTCCCGGGCTACGAATCTATTTTTGGCTGAGATTGACCTCTGCCACACACACAAGAAAAAGATTCAAAAGATAAATAGATAAACGATCGTGATTCCGATAATCACGTTTATTTTTTCCCGCATCTCGTTAAGGTTATACGCATTTCCTACAAAATGTTTAGTTACCTCCTTTTTGCTGCTCGAGCTTTGTAACCGCTGCTGACCCACTTTTTTAATTTTGTGTTCTTAAGGGGGGAAGGGTTGGCATTGTGGTGGCACGTAGACACACTGTCAATTCAAAGCAAAAGAGGCGTAATCTTTAAACGAAAAGTCAAGCACACACCTCGGTTTCTAGCAGAAGACAAGTGGTGGTATATCAGTATTTACATTGTTGTTGTGTTTTTTCATCGGTGGTTGTGTGTGTGTCTAACGTGCCTAACTTTTAGTTTACCAACGTCGTTTATGTACTTGGGTGGATATACTTTACGAAACTCTCAGACGTTAGAAGGAAAGAGTGTTGCAAGACCAATGATTACTGAGAAAAGAATTTTGTGTCGCACATCGTAAAAGAATGGCAACTGTTTTGAGGTAGTGTACTACGCCGAATTTTTTCGTTTTTCAAAAAAGAAGTTTTCGTTGTTGAATCGAAATAGAGCTCTCGTGCCAAGAATTGAGACGGAAATCTTTTTGAGGTTTCTTGTTGGGTCCCTTTGTGTTTTTTTTGCGTTTGATTATTCAGTCACGTGGACGGGTTTGAATGCCACTCGTGTATGTCACGCCCACCATGTAGATCTTGTGCTCGGTGTACAACTAATTCGAAATCCAATCTGTCATCGAGTTCCCTATCTTAAAAAAAAAAAAATCAAGTGCTTCTCTACGACAAAAAGGGGAAATGGTCTTAATTTAATTGTTGCCTCGAGTGGATCGACTACTCGCAAATGTAGATCAACCTAGAATCTCTCTTCGCCCTCTAGCGTCTCTTATCGATCCGTCGATTTCTCTTTGCACGAACGTTTTTCTTTGTTCCGGCGGGAAAGGGATATGCCGACGACCTGTCGGGTTCGGATGTAAAACTTTTCTTAAGTCTTTTTCTTTTTTTTGTGCACATTTCTGTATTCCTCTTTCTTGAACATTTGCCAGGGTGTTCGGTTTAGACTAATGGACGAAACGCTTGGTGAAAAAGAGTTTTTCTCTTTTTTTTTTGATTAATCAAAGGAAACTCTTCCGGCAGATCATTCATAAACCTTCTCGTTCTTTTGGACGAGGAAATTTTTTTTTTTATTTGAACGATACCGATCGATATTCGTCCCGGGGTGAAGAAAGAAATGAGAGTTCGGTACGTTGTTTTTTTGGCCGTCCCTGAACGCTTGTTGCTATGCTCTTCGTTTACAGTAAATGTAGAATGATGCTGGAACATTTCTCTTGAAGAACATGTTATCGATCCGTTTTATTAGTTATTTCGCTCGGCTCTTCTGGATGATTTATGTTAACAAGTTTGATGGACGCGTTAATGGCTCCTCTCACTTTCTGTTTGCACGGCAAAGCGTCTCACGTTCGCCATTCAGCCGCTCGGTTTGAATGTCAATGACCAAGAAAGTGCTGTGTGTGCTGAAATTATTGGTGATAGAGAAGTGTGTAAAAAAAAAGTTTATTGAATCCCAACAATGTCGTCTACCACCGCGTTATTTCGATTGGCAGAAAATGGGAATATTACGATGAATCATTCAAGGACGGTCGTAATCTCCCATTATTCCTAGTAAATCGATTTGCGTTCCTTTTCTTGTGTAAAATCAATAAAAAAGAAAGAACATGTAGGTTAATATTCAAAGAGCTTCAAACCGCTTTGTTAACAGGACGTATCCGAATTTCAATGTTTAAATGACGTCAATCGGCCGTGAAGCTGTTTAGAAAAAAACACCTTATGACAGGTTTCTTCGTGGCGTGCGTGATTAAGTTGTAGACAAAAGCTTCCCCCAACGCGTTATTCGATGAATGGAGAAAGGGAATTATCGTTTAATTTTGTTGTTTTCATTCGTCGAGCGTCAGCATCAATTCGAGGCTAATTGGAATTGCGTACTCACGATTTCACCTTGGGAGTCGGATCTACTTTATAATACGATATGTCTTATGCAGACGAAAGCTCGGAGAAGCTGGGAGACTAGTCACGCTGAAAATTTCGCCGTATCAAAACGAGCACTTGATCCGACGACCCGTTGTGTACCAGTCGTCGTATGGTACAAGTTCGTTGACTGGCCCGAAATGAAAAATGGCAAATGATTTTTTGCAAAAAAGGGTCAGCCTCGTCTTTGTTTTGCCCAGTGGAGTGGTTACGTGACACGGGTGAAATATCCCGATGGGGGGGGGCGGAGCTTTGCTGAAGAGGGACGGGCTTTCTTCTCCCCCACGGATGTTTGTATAAAAGCACGCAGACGAGTTGTGATGCGGGGACACAAAGTCAAAGAGACTGGTGAGGGAACGATATTAATTCTTTTGTGTTTTATTTGTGTGGTATTGGTGGTTTTCACTTTGAATTCACGTCATGACTTTCGTTTGTGCAACGAATTACAGTGCGCCCGTCCATTGTTCGCCGACTGGGCACCGATGGGGCGGCGGTGGAGGACTGGATCCGACAGATAATAGCAATGATTACACACCGTGGAACGACAGGAATGAAGACTTGGTCGTTGCCAGAACGATCACCGTACAAGATGAAAGCGATTACAATCCAGCCTCCATCACAGTTCAAATGTCCATTTGGAAGGAATTGTCTGCTGGGCAGCTATCCGATGAAACTCAGGTAAAACGAAAATTATTTTAAAAATTTGACGAAAAGAGAAAGTTGTTGAAAATGTAAACATCAATTTTTGTTTTGTTTATTATGATGACATATTTTCAGAGCTCGAGCAGTGATGCAACGCTGTGCTGGCGACGTTATCCTTTCGCTTTAGAGGATGAAGCGTCGTCGCCTATTTCTTACGGCTCACCAGCCACTTATCCCATTGTTCCGGACGAACAGCTCGAAGTCGTTTCTGCCGATAAGGAGCATGAAGAGCGTCGCATTCTGGAACGCTTTGCCAGTTTCCCGAGCGCAAACAAGAGCAGACCCGTGTCGATATTGTTGGGCGGTGGAAGCGGGACGCCCAAGGGCGGCCGACGGCGCAATAAGCGAAAGGACTGCGACAGTCCACGTTCATCCGTCGAAGACAAAAATATCGTCAAACACGAAGCTTTGACGCCAGACGTTGTTCCGCCGGAATCGATGGACCCGGAAAAGTGCGCTAGTGGTAAATAATTAGAATAGCATTGTTTGGGACCAACACTGACCTTGTCCCTTTTTTAAAAATTTCTGCACCGATGAGCTTTTTTGCAACTCTATTTTCAATCATTTTTTGCAACGTCTTTTGTTCCAGGTCAAGGGCAATTTCGGCAACAGCTCTGTTTTGACTTGATGCAATTACGAGACAAAGAAGAAGATGACGATGGCAGTGAGAATGGTGACAGACAGGGCAACGAGCCAGTTACCAGCCACGGAATGAGACCAGCCAGAGGCTGGGCTTCGCTAAACAGCCTCCCGGTATGACCTTGCGCACGTGGACCCAACCTATTTGTCTTGTGGAATTTTGTGTGTGTATTTGTTCTGTAGACTAACGCGATTTGTTTTGTCCAGGACGAAGAAGATGAGGACGTGACAGTTTCGCCGCGAGTCCTGTCGCCAGAGATGGATGAGCCAGCTGGATCGTTTCATGTGCGCGGCTTTCACGGTCGATGCAAAGAACCTCAAGAAAAGCGGACCGCTTTCATCGCCCTGGGCAACCTAAATAACTTGCACAGTGCCAATCGTAACCTTGTCGGAACGGACGAACATCCTGCCACCATTCGGGCCAGGCAACTCGTCCAGCAAATTCACAGGTAATTTAGCCGAAAGACTTAAAATTAAGTCTTTTTCATAAATCATCTTTTATTTATACGCAGTTTGAAACAAAAAGTCAAGTTGTACGAGGATGCGTTTGAGCTGCGTTACGGGTACAGGCCGTCTCATCATCAGAAGATGGACGATCGCAATACGAAACGGGTTTTAACTGAATTGGCTCGTACCCGTAAAGAATTGAAACAATTGAAGGAGCGCTATCACTTGGCTGAGTCGGTGGAGATAGCTGAGACCCGAGACCCGGCAGGCACTACAACCACGGCCACCTTCTTTTCCAGGGAAAGGCCATCGGCACCGTGTACGCCGTCGGTCGAAGAGACGGTGATCGAAGTCCAAGAGGTGAGCTAACCTTTTTTAATTGTTTTGCTTGATTACTTGCCTCCAGGGTGTCGTGTGGCTTAAGGATTCCAATTACCATAGTTGCACTGTTGGCATCAAGGCGTAGCGAAGTGACGAATGGATGGACTTCCGGACGCCGTTAGAATTAACGACTGTCATGATTAGCTGGTTTCAGTCACTTAACCCGTGTCATTTGAGATTTGCTTCTTTGTCGTTACGAACGTTGATTCATGAATCCGATGTTTTAAAATGTCCCCCTTTTTGTTTGAACTTTAGCATTTGACCAACAACAGACAATTAGCTGGACGTGCGGAAGCCATTGAGAAATTAACTGCCAAAGAAGTGTTGGATGAAAAATTAGCTGTCCAGCGAGCTTTGCTCTACGTCGAATCACTCCACGGACGGCCGGCATCGTACAGACATAAAGATCTGTTGAGACCACTCTACGATCGCTATAGAATCCTCAAGGTATTTTTTTTATTTCAAATATTTTAAGCTATTCGAGTTGAATGCCTGACATTTGATATTTTTTGGAAATGGGCAGCGAATGGTGGTGAGGTCGGGAGTATCGCGCTCTAAAGAAGAAGTCTGCGATTTAGCCCCTATTCTCGAGTACGAGACACTTGAACTGTGCGAAACGCGGCCTGGTGGATTGTTGCACCGACATTCGGCACCGGCTACCCCATCGCTGGAATCGATGGAAGAAATGGATCTGCGTGGTGCCTCTGCCAGCCGTCAACGTCATCTCGTGACGCCCAGCACAGGCATGGAGCTACGCAAAGATCAGGATTTAGCCTCCTGGAACACGGACGATCCGATGCTGGTCATGTGGAAACGCAAAAAGATCTCACTTAATATCGACGAAAATCTACACGCTCTGCCATTGTACGTTTATCATTAATAGCCGTTTAAACTTAATATGCAAATATTCATTTTCATTTCGTTCGTGTAGAAATCAACTTATGGAACAGCTGCGTCATGTTCGTGAAGATAAACGTCGATTGAGACGGGCCATTCGCGATTTGGAAGCGGACGTGTTGCGTCATCAAAGCCCAGCGCCGAGATATTCTTCGGCAGGTGATGAGGATGTGGACGGACATTTGGAGCCCGTCTACGCTCAGTACCGCCATGCTCGGGCCAAATTGCGGCTGCTGGAAGCGTTGGTAGCCAAACACGATGGCAGTGCCACCTTATAACGTTTCGTTATTTTTGTTTTTTCGCGAAAAGAAACTCACCTCATTCATCTGTTACCAAAGAAAAAACTGCCGGAAATTACGAAACTCCCATCATGTCCTTTTTTTTTTCATTTTTGTTTTTGTTAATAATTGGCAGCTGCGATGTTGCAAACTTTGTTCGTTTGGCCAGTGCTATTATTGGCTTCGGTGGGTCGAAGCCTCTGAAAGAAAAAAAAGATTAAGATTAATTTGGTATTTATATGGATTCCTGTTCTTACAAATGTGAATAATGGCTGACACTTAGTTAGTTGAAAAGCTTTATCGCTAGATTCGTGGTCACTATGTTATTTTGCTGTTCGTGTACGGGGTAAAAAGAAGAATATGGAATCATGTTTCGCTATTTTAGAAGAAGAAACAAGGGAGAGGAATCTGCGTACAAACAATTATAAAAAGAGATCCTCTGTCCTCTCTATTTTTCTTTTGATAATGTTTAAAAAAAGAGTTTATTGTTCTCAAAAAAAAAAAAAAATACCCTAACACAGAACGGAAAGAATGACGTACACATGTATAACCTTATATCTCTTTTGTCTGTCGCAACTCGAATCTCACTGCAATATCATCTACGTGCAAACTTTGGTGCCACGCAGAGCGCCTCTCGGAAATTTTTTTGTTTTGATATATCATCAGAGTCTTGATAGACTGTAGTGTCTCGTCTGTAATATCGTTGAAAATATACCAATAACTACCGAACATTGAACTTCCTCATTTCTTAATAGAAACGAATCATTAATGAAATTGATGTTGCCTGAGATAGTTGGTGATCAATCTGTGCTGCATTTCTTTTTTAGGCAATTGAGAATCCTATATTTGAATTGATGCTGTCAATGATCTCATGGGCGAAACCTGTTTGGCCCATTAATTACGTCTCTATTCGATACCCGTAGGGGCGTTGAACGTCTGAACGACGACTTCCTCCTGCGATGCATGAATAATTATAGTTCACCGATCTAGATATGAATAGAAACTTACGCGTCTTTGGTTTCCCTGACTGTAACACAAAATCTGTAGAAAGATTGAGAGGTGGAGTCCAGTTTGATTCCTGCTCACAATTTATTGCCGAGATCATTTCAACGACGTAGCTCGTGAATGTTGCAGTGCCACCAGGTATTCATTACAATCATGCCAAAAATGGTGATCCAGTTCGTCATCGGATTGGTTACACCATGGAATGCTGTTTGGAGTGTTAGAATTTTGACGCTTTTTTTTTACCGTAGCAGGAATTACAGTAATTCGTGGCAATAAAAAGAAAGATGTCACATTATATAGGCTATAACAATGTGGGGCGCGAGAACCGTAGGGTGGCCAGAGAAATAGGCCACCAAGTAATACGGAACTCTGTTTTTATTTCCTACTTTTTCGAATGACAATTCAGATGTTAAAAACGTAGTGAAGCATACGAAAATAAAACAAGAGATACCAATTCACGGTGTGCCAATTTCTAACTGTCGTCGCCATACTTGGCTTGAGTCTTCTGCGTACACTCTACGCCATTAACTTCCAATCCCTTCAAATGGCGGGAAAATTTAGTGCCGCTGCGATTTTTGTTGACGGTTAATACTACTGCAATGGCGTGGCAAAAAAACCTTTTGTGTTTTTTGCGAGCGAAAGGGATGGGGTTAGAAAACAACCCTTTGCATACATAAAAGCGGCACAAAACATTTTGGCGCCACTTGGAGGGGTCGGATGCTTATGGGGGTGAGTGTTCATACCAAATATGACGATTGCACTTGGCTATTGCACTCTCTATCCTTTGTCCTTGCAATTATTGACGAAACACGTGGAAAGGACTGAGACAGAATTTATCGTTCCCTTCCTTAACCTTTGCTTTGAAACTATGTAGCAAAAAGTTTTATTGTTTTTAGTTTCCTTTCATCTGACTGGTGTGCAAGAATTCATTCATCATTTCATTAAAACTGCAGGTAATTTAGAAAAACATCGATAAAGATTATATCGGATAGGTTATGCCTTCACGCAGTTTGAAATAGAGGTTTGAACAATTTCCTTGACTTTTTTTCTTGAAAATTTCCAGAAGGTAGGGAGAGCTAAATCACGCCATTTTCTCTCTCATCTTTCTTTATCAATGCTCACATTTTCCACGTTGACGTGCAAATCCCATTCAATTCGAGTTTTCCGTGCAATCGAAGCATGCTGTTTCAAACATTTGGATGATTTCAAAGCGAAAACTTTCTACAGGAGATGAGCTAATAGGGTGCCACAATAAAGTTTAACTGTTCTTGAATAAAAATCCGAGAAAGTATTAAGTCGATTGGCATTCCAACGAGGAAGGTGGGATGATAATACAGTTGGACAGAAGTTTCGTGATGTTTGCAACACGGAAGAGAATGGCGTTCAATCGAATGAGATGAAAGAGCAGGACGAGCAGATCGGGAATAAAATTTTTAAGAAATATGGAGCAATTGAGGTGATCTAACGTAAACTGCTGCTATATTATTTTCTAATTTCTCTTTGATAGTGTCCAGAAGCAAAGCGAGCCTCAAGTGAAACGCGATGGTTGAGTCCGTTTTTCTGTGTCATTCCCTGACGACAATTGATTTTATTGTTTTAGTATATGCAACGGCAATAATAAAGGATGGTGATGTCTTCTATCATCCGTTCTTCGAGTTCGCCTCAGTCAATCTTATCGGAGAATATGTGTGCAAAGGTGAATGATAAGTTGACTATAAAATGCGATGGAAGAACAAGCAAATTCTTCAGTTGCCATCATTTCTCCCAAAGCTGAAGACCAACCACCACACATCAACATTTGTTATTTCAATATCATTTAAATTTTGGACAGCACAAATAACTCAGCAAAGTGATCCTTTCAAGGGTCCAGTTCATGTGATAGCAAAAGGTAAAAGCTAAAACTATTTAATCAAAATTAATCCAATTAGTTTTATCGTTATGTTTCGTGCACATGTTTTCAGATTGCACTTACATAAAGATGCGTGCTACGCTGTCAACCTTCGTGTTAATTTGCCTTGTGGCAGCCATTCATTTCCAGCCAACCCAAAGCCACTTACCACCCATCTTTAAAGATAAATTACTTGGAAAAGGACACAACGGAAAAGATGCTGGTGGAACGGCCCTAGCGGCCGTGATTTCATCACGAAAATTCGGCCTGGGAATCAAAGCTGTCCTCCTCAAACCACTACTTTTAGTGGCCTTAGCAAAAATAAAATTTGCTCTTCTGCTCGGCAAGCCTTTAGCTCTGTTGGCTATCAAGAAGCTTTTGCTTAAAGCAGTCTTGGGCAAGTTGTTGCTCAAAATCCCTTTAATTTTGCTAAAAGGCAAAGCATTGCTGGTCAAAATGCTGGCTCTCAAGTTTGCGCTCATCACGAAAGGTCTTCTCGGTCTGAAAGCCCCTCTTGCCATGCTCTTCCTTGGCGCCTGTGCATTAGGATCCGGTTTGGGCTTGGCACTAGCACTCGGCGCTACTCTTCATAAGTTAAAGGACGGTTCTTACGAGGAAGATTACAGCTATGAGGAACCCTATTATCCACCTCCAAGGCCCTCCTACGGTGCTCCTCCTGCATATTCTTCTCCATCATATCCTTCTCCATCATATCCTTCTCCACCTGCTTATCCTTCTGTTCCTGCCTATCCTTCTCCTCCAGCTTATCCATCTCCGCCTGCCTATCCTTCTCCCCCTGCGTACCGTGAAGCTTCCGAGTACTCTCCAGATCCTACATACTCATCGCCGGCTGCTCAGTATTTGTCGAGCAATGGTGGTTCAGGCACTACTGGAAGCGAAATATTTTCGCAATCAGTAGGCATAGGAACAAACTCCGCGTATTCCAGTTATGCAAATCGAAAAGTTTTAAACCGGAAGAAGCGCGATTATTCCCGATTGAGTTACCTTAGCATACCGGAGGACAGATATACTGAAGAAAGTGAAGAAGAAGATGAAGAGGAGAGTATTGATGAGTCCCCTGAGGATCTTCAACTTGAATTCGAAGCAGCTCGAACAAATGGTAACGCTTATCTTTACATGGCTGCCCAGTTTGATGACCAGTCGTGTGGTCGTCGGCTAATCTGCGAAATCTACCAAAAGCCACATGAGAGCCTCACTGAAGACGAAATTCTTTTGCAAGAAATTTTCGGGTTGGTTATTTAAAACGGTTAAAGAATTTGAATGAGAAATTAGTTGTTGTGTTTTCTTTCTAGGTATCCACTGTCTCAGTTGAGTGAGGAAGATGAAGGCACTCCAAAAGAAATGTATTACAGAGCCGCACAACTAGGTACTTCTTACCAGGGTCGGGCAGGTGATAAAGTCTGTGCTCGTTTCTATCCGGCTTGTCCACACAATGCCGAACAGCTGATACACATCTTCGTCACGGAGGATACTCACTCTAATAACATTGATTCTGACAACGAGCCTTCTGCCCATCTTCAACCACCTCAGACTAGCGTTCGCCAACCATTTTATCAAGCTTATCTTTCAGGAACTACACAGTTCCAGCCATCTAAGCCCATTTTTAGGCCAGATCATCAAGAACGAACTACACTTAAAACAAACATCTATCAAGTTAGACAACCAATATCAAGGGCTACTAATACTACGACAAAGATTTTCCACCCAACAACAAGTTGTCTGAATTGTTGATGTTGATTCTATAATTAATGAACTGTGGATCAGTAATTTTTTTTGTAGTTGCATTTTGATTTTATCTTTTATGCTCAGCCCGCGGATGCAACGTTGATATTGTCGTACAGGCTCTTCTTTCTAACAGTTTCTTCAGCTTTTACTTTGCAATGGCTAATGTAGGCTAAATGTTTCGTGTTTGTTTGTATAACTGAACTCGAATAAATCAGACGGTTTCTGTTATCGAAGCCTTAAATGTGTGTCTTTATCTAAGGAAAACAAAAACTGTCGGAGGAACTATTTCTAAATACTTCAACAAAACTGCATTACAAAACACGGAGTATTTTTTTAAGGTGTGACTTTTAAGGTACCTCATATTTACATTTTGCGTACGACATATTAACACATCATACATGGGTTATTTAAATTCATGTATTTCCTGTGTGTGTCGTCCGCCATTAGTTGAGCGCATGCGCCATCGAGAAGAGGCTTCCAGAAAGCAAAACCCACCACATCTTTTGGCTCCTCCTCCGTTTGGCTTCTCATCCTTTAGGCTTTTGCGCTCAAAGAACGGACACTGTTTTTGTTACATTTGCCCTCATTTAGATTCACTCGCTGGCACTTTCTCGTTCCCAGTAAGCCTTATTTCATAAAAGTCAGAGCTTTAATATAAATAAAATCGCTGTATTTTACATGTCAAAGTGATTTTTTAACTTAGGTTTTAAAAGTTTTGTGTTTGTACTCAGTGAAATGAGATCTGCCAGTCAGCAACAAGGAGGAGGGTCCATAATGTCCGGCAACAATAAGGAAGACGAGGAAGATGAATTGGAGGCCTTAAGGCTAGCAGCTCTGGAAAGTTTGAGGGCAAAAGGACTTCCTCCACCTGTTGTGCTAAAAGGACAGCGTGTGTCCCCAAAACCTAATGTTTGCAACAATGCTGTATGTTCGCCTTTCCCAGCATTTCCTATTCTGTACATTTTCGTTACATTAAATTTTTTTCCCCAACAGGTTTTTCAACGTCATTTCGGCAACCAAAATTTGATAGCCATCATTCCAGTGGAGACTTCTTCTGCAAGTTCTTCTCCATACCAAAATTCCTCTCCTCATCATGCTCCAATTCTGGATTCAAAACCTCCCCCTATAAAAAATCCAACAAGACCACCACTTCTAAAGAATCCTCCTTCGATAGGTTCAGTTTCCCAAAACAGTCTGGTTGAAGACAAACCCAAGTCAACTAAATTCAGTCGTTTCGAGGATTCAGATAGTGACGAGAGTGATGATGTTGAAATGTCATTTGCAAAGTCAGAGAGTGAAGAAGAAGAGTTTGTTATTGAAGAAGGAGATGCTGAAGACCTGATTATTGAGGTGGAGGATGAAATAATTGAAGAGGAAGAAACTAATGGAGTAGCTGAGCTTCCTATGGCTACTGCCCCAGTACCAGAAGATAGACTGAGCGTTATACCCGCTGTCATAAAGCCTAGTGACAACTCTGCTGCCAAAGTTAACACCTCTTCCCCCCCGTCAAAGATTACCATGTCAGATGCTATTAAAGAAATTCCTGCATCGCGGGATACCAAAAGTTATGAAAGTAGCCGCAAGGCTGACACAGGAGATATAGCTAGACGGTCACCGCAGTTGCGTTCTTCAGCCAGTCGATCTCCAATTGTTCATCCTCGACGAAGGTCTCCTTCTAGGCAACAGAAAAGTCCTCAGAGATCGCAAAAATCCTCACCGAGAACTCACAGATCTCCTTCTAGATCCCAGAGATCTCCCGTTAGAATTCAACGATCTCCAGTAAGAATCCAGCGATCACCTCCAAGAGTTCAAAGATCTCCTACGAGAGTTCAGAGGTCCCCTCATAGAAGATCTCCCATAAGATCTTCAGATCGGGAAAAATTAAAGCATAGAGACTCCAGCAAGACGGGCAGTGGCTCTGATCGTTCTGGCACCGATGATAAAAAGAGTGAAAGAACAAGAACCATTGCACCAACTGAAACTGTTAGATCGTCGGAGCAGCGACGAACAGGGGATCGTTCGCGTTCTCCTGCCAACGATAGGAAGCCGTTGATGAAGAGATCACCATCGCGATCTGTTAATGGTGACCGTGATGCCCGAAAACTCCTAACAACTTCGCTGACAGAGACGGACCGTGACCGACTAGAATCACGGAAACGAAAATTTGAAACGGCCATCGATCAAGAATCGTCCGTGAAAAAAGAGGGGAAGATCCGGCTACGAACGGAATCGAGTCGTAGAGCATCACCCGTGCAGACGACACGTAGGGAAGAGAAACCGAAGAAGGTGGAAACAGCCGACAAGGTTCAAATCAAGAGAGACGAGCCAATATCTTTAGCACAGGAAAAGAATGACGATGATAGTGTTGAACGAAAATCGAAGAAGAGCAAGCGGACTTCCAAGAAATCTAAAGAAAAGAGTCAGAATGGTAAAACTCGCTCGATTACTGATGGAGATAACGGTAATTTTCATATTAACGAAGGGTTACGATTGTCTAATTCAAAGTTTTCTTTTTTCTCATAGTATCCGTGAAACTTTCCAGTACCAAAAGTAGCGATACTTCCGACGCACATCTCGATCTAAGAGCAGAACTCCAACGAAGAAGGAGTCATCGCTATGAAGTAATTACATTCTTTATTTACCCTTTGAGAAGTAGTATGCTAATTAAAAATTATTGGATTTAAAATAGGAGGATGAGGAACCACGGAGTCGAACACCAGATACGCGTCGGATTTTGGTATTAAATTCACCTCCGTCATCGGCCGCCGTTGTCGCCCCTTCCAAGTCGCCAACCGAACGTAATTGAATTCATTCCTCCCTTCGTTCGGTTGTTAGTGATTCCAACGCTTAGTGTGTCAAAATCGTGTGTGTTGAACAGCGACTGGAGTGCTGTCCAAACACCAACGGCTCGTTTCAGAAGGCCAGTCGAAGACGAGCACGTCCGACGACGCACTGCCCGCATCGAAAAGAAACAGCAGCGTGAAATTGAAACGTACCCTGCTGGCCACTCCGATCGAACTTGACCAAGGTATACGCTTGAAAACGTTTTAATCATTTTATCACAGAGTACATCATCACAGGTCTTAGTGTGCAACGAAACGCGACGTACATTTCACGTGTGCTTGCGGACCAATGTTTTTTTTTTCTTTTTTTTTTTTTTTTTAAATAACTATATCTATAAATTTGTGTCGATTTTGACTCTCCAATGGCGGCCAAAAGATGTATATAATTTTAGTTTTTAAGCTCAAACGTAGTTTACGTGCCCCATTCGTGTTTTCTTATAATCTTTTTGACTGATGGACTGAAAACGTTCGCCCCTTATACGTTCATTTTTTTTTAAGTGCTTTGTCTTTTGACTGTGATAGAAATATTTTATGATTTTTAAAAATTATTACCGTACAATCGTCGAAAGAAAGAAATTATATTTTGTATACGGGGAAAAGATTAGATTGGGTGCAGGGTCCTTCCACCTTTTTTAAATTAATTTTTTAAACTTCTGCTTGAAACACAAAACAAAAATGTGTAGCCTACTTATTTACTTTTGGCGGGAATTGTTTTGAAACTTGTTCTTTTTTATCCATTTTTCAAACCCACGCACATCGGGGTATCTCTGTATGTAAACCGAATTATGTGTAGGACCAGAGACTGATCCCTTAGAAGATCGCATCCGACAGATCCGGGCACAGAACGAGCTGATTCGCAAGCGTCAACGGGAGATCGAGGCTGACAAACTGCAGTATGCTTGAATTGTAAAATTCTCCTTACAAAAACAAAAAACAAAAAAAAAATATATCTTAAAAAAAAGTAGTTTGTTTAAGCTATTCAAATGACCGTTGAATGGTTAAGATTTATCATTTTGAAGTCAAAATGTATATTTATTCATTGGAATTTATTCTCTTCAGTTTTGTTTTCCATTTTTTTTGTCTTTCTGATTTTTATTCTCTCGCTCTGCTCCTTCAGTTGAATAGTTTAATTCGGTCTTGTGACTTGTAGTGCCCTGCGTCTTCGTAGAATACAATTTCAAGTGCCTCCTTCCTCCCAATCTGAAAGTTGCGTCTTGTTTCTTTATCCCTGCCCCAATGATTGTTTTTTTTTTCCTTACAATCGTCGTAAATACATTTATATTTAAATATTTGTAAATTTGTCATCGTTGCTCTTGCTTTTCATTTGGTGGCAAAATTGCCATGCTGACACTAGCATACAAGTCTAATGCAGAGAACTCCAGGACAAAAGAAAAGGTAATGAGTTAAAATTTATTTGAGAATCAACTAAGAAATAGAAGTATTTTTTTTACAAGGTTTTAGCAAGAGTCAATGAACCCTTGTAGAAGTGTATCCTCAAATGCACAGCTATTGCTTGCCAATAAGACAACTATCCTGCTGACGCCATAATGGTCGTTTGACCGAGAAGGTTAGTGTATGGTATAAAATTTCATTGGCGTCCATATGAGGCGAATGGCTTCATCTGGGATCGTTGACACTGGTATGCTTAACAGAAGCGACCATTATAAAGACTTGCTGATAGCTTGGGCTGCTTGTTAGTTCACTAAAGTGGGTACACATTTCACTGGAAATTAAAAGTTTATGGGTTTGCACGTGATCCTTTTATTGCCAAGTCATAGCTTTTAGTCTGGGGCAACATGAAATGGAGAGCAGGCAAGACAGTAACCCATTCCACATTTCGTGTAATTTTTCTACTGTATTGACATTCAATTGAAGTAGCTTGTTAAAAGTTTTGCCCTCGTTCTGGGCTTCGTCTCGAAGCCATGACGTAGTTGTACGCATTATGGAGGATACTCTGACCTTCCTGTCTACATTAGATAACAATGTCGAAAGGTTGAAACTGCACTGAACACTCCTGTACGATAATCTCGCTATATGTACTCTTCACTTGGCAGCCCTCCAAAACCAGCATACTCAGATAAATCCAGGAATATTCACGTTGGGTAGGTGACAGTTAGCCGAAGGGTAACCCAAATTGCATTCAACGGCCGAAATCCAAAAGCTAAATCGACATGTGTGCTATGATTGTTTTTTTCATTCTGATTTACATGTATCGTGTATTTCCCCCAGATTCAAACTCAACGTGTTTTGGTAGTTTTATCAACTAAGTGATGATTAGTTTGGGAAGGTATTCAGTTCTAGGTTTCCTTTTTGTTTTGTTGTCGATTAGATGTGTCACACAGTTTCTGTACCAGAGCCATTAAACTCCTATTCATTAAGATTTGCGTAGGGAAAGTTCAGGCTCCAATAATCAGAGCCAACTGAGGTCTCTATGTGATCTTGAATCATCTCCTGGATTTGGCGGAATGTTGGCCTTTCTTTTGGGTCGATTTTCCAGCAGTCCATCATGATTTTCCCAATTGTATTTGTCGCATTTTCAGGTTTCTCCATTCGGTAGCCATTTTGAATTTCTTTTACCAGTTGATGGCTCACATCCATTCCTTCAAATTATTAACAGAGATCACTTTTTAAAAATTTCATTAATAATGACTCACTTTAAAGTTTTCTTACCTGGATACGGAGCTTTTCCAAGGGAAAAGAGTTCCCAAAGGAATATCCCGTAAGACCAGACATCCGATTGGCTAGAAAAGATCCGGTCCGTAAAAGATTCTATGGCCATCCATCTGATTGGCATTAATCCCTGTCGATGATAAATTTTTAAAATATTTGTTGTCGATTATGGCCAAGTAGATACCTGTCCTTTCTTCTCGTAATTACTATCCAAGTACATTTTCCGAGCCATTCCAAAATCTGCCACTTTTACGACTCCGTCGTCGGCCAGTAAAACGTTGCGAGCCGCCAAATCGCCGTGAATAACCTTTAAAGAAAAAAACATCGTGCTTTCATTTTTTAATTCATAGGAAAGTATAGTAGAATCTATACCTTTTTGCTGGCCAAGTAATCCATTCCCTTTGCTATTTGAAAAGACCACGAGATCAAGTCTCGAGTAGAAACCGATCGAATTAAAGTAGCATCCGAATCTTCTTGGTAATGCCAAAATGATTTAGGCTCTTGAGGATCATAAACGGATTCCAAAGCTGAAAAAAAGGGAAAAATTTCTTTTTCTGTTTTTTTTTAACAATGAATTTTTAAAATAACTTGATTATACTCACGAGAAATTTTTGAATTTTCCAATGTAGAGCCCGTTCGAGTTAATGCAACGTCACCGTATTCGCTGCAATTAATCAGACTATTTTAGAGGATGAATTTACGTTTCGTTTGAGGTAGATTAAATTTTACATGGAATACCAAATCGCTCGACGTTTCATGCAAAAATTATTGAAAGAAATCCCAAAACCA
The DNA here is from genome assembly GCF_022539665.2 of Daphnia carinata. NCBI lineage: Eukaryota > Metazoa > Arthropoda > Branchiopoda > Diplostraca > Daphniidae > Daphnia > Daphnia carinata. The sequence continues at coordinate 2,476,382 of NC_081336.1, read as the reverse complement.
ATATTAACAATAACTTTAAAAAATGCGAATACACCCAGGTAACACCATGTCAATAGAAAATTTTCAGCACGTGTGGTTACGTGGGCGTAAAAAAACGGTCTCACACGTTCAGTTTTCTAAGTAAAGCAAGAAAAAACTTAAATATGTACCTAAAGATTTTGTGCATTTCGTCATCCGATTTCATGTTGCCACACTCGTCCATTAGATTAATAAAACCATGACGATGATTGATAAGATAGGTTTGCAAATTGCCAAAGCGACAGTATTCGACAATGATAAATAGCTCCCCTGTAAACGAGTACAAAAACGTCAAAATCACACGCATTCATTTTACCGACGTCTTAAAAAAAAAATTACCTTTTTTGATTTGTTTTGTACACGTTCCGAGGAGATTGACGACATTCAAATGCGATCCCAAGTGCATTAGAATTTTCATTTCGCTCACCAGTGCTTCTAAGGCAGCGACGTTAGTTTCTGAGCGAACCATTTTGACGGCTACTGTTTTGACGTGTTCATCCGAGCCTTCAATCCCCACTGCTTCCGCCTTGACAACTCGACCGAAGCATCCAGCACCCAATTGTATTCCTATATTTGTAAGATTTGAAATTTGCAATTTGAAGCGCTCGTGTGCGAATAACAAACCGAGGGCTAGTCGATTTTTGGGGAATTCCCATCGCTTATCGTAGGGTAGCAGTTCAATTTGCTCTTCCACTGATAGATGTTGGCTGACATGTTTGAGGTTGCCTTCAAGTAGCTTCTTTGCTCCCTGAAATAAGGGCTTTTTCTTTTGCGATAGAAAATAGTTGTAGTATTAATAAAAGGCAATTCGTTACGAAAAAAAAAAAACTGCATAAAAAATGATTACCTTATCCAAATAAAGTTTGATGCCAATTCCGATTATAATTATTAAAGCGGCCAGATTTACGGATATGGGAATTGCAGTTGCGCTAGTTTGTGTTCCAGCGAAAAAGACGGTGAAGTTTCTATGCCTCAGCTCTCCAAGGCTGTTGTTCCACCAGCAAACGTATTCCCCTATTTCATCAACGGTCCCGTTTAATAGCAAAGTAGATGAGCTGCCAGACGAGTAAACTATTCCTGGGTATTCCTTGTCGTTCTGAGAAGTCATTACAAGATGTGCGAAACCAGTCAAGTAAAAAATTTTATTTATAAATATTTTTCACCTTGAGCCATTGAATGTAATTTCTTTGAAGTGATCCCACACACGTCAAGTTTTTGGCATTGCCGTTCTCCAATTGAACGAAATTATTTATTGAGTTATCGCTTCTTTCTGCAAAGGACGGTTCTCAATTCAAATGTAATTCATTCAACGAATCAAGGTTTACCTTTGACACGAAAAGAAATTTTTTTTGACATGGTTTCCTTATCTTTATTGACTTTGCAGTGAAAGGTAATGTTGTCGTTCAGGGTTAAATCGATCAGTTCTATGCGACTTTCGTAGTATCTCCATACTCGTTCACCGCCGGAGAGTATTGTTTTAAAGCGACGGGAATGCAATTCATTGTAATACTCTGTGTTGACTGACGATAGGAAAAGTAATTATTCGAATCTTGTCAATCGTCCGTTGATTTCTCGTTACCTTCGGATGTGTTTGTGTTGTTGATAAAATTAAGTATACCATCGATATCGCTGGTCTGCTGGTAAGCCCATTCCGGAGGCGAGGATAATTCACGTTCGGCGTGAGTGCGGCAGATTAACGTGACGTTACTTCCTTCTAGCGGTTCATCTGCTTCACCATTTCTTACTAGTTCAATACCTTTTTTGTTTTCGTTAAATTGAGCCATAGGGTTTTAGAAAATCAATTTACACATTATTTTTTGAGAGGGAAAAGAAACCTTTGACGTAGATCTGAAAGTATTCCCAGTCGGTGATATTGTTCATTGTTCCAAAACATTGGTATTGGCCAGAATCACCGATGGTCGCATTTGTCAGCATCAAACCTCGTTGTGGTTCCATAGACCATTTTGTGTTCAGCTCGAAAAGCAGGTCCTATAGAGAAAATTTATTTGTTCAATTTTCGTTGCATCTTGTTTACTTGTCATTCTTACATCTGAATGTTTCCACTTGTAGCCTTTTGCAGTGATGTGAGAATTGCGGATGAGATGGAACGTAACGTTTGGATGTGTGGGTCTGCAAGGAATGACAATTGAATCGCCCTGTTTGCAAGCGTATTCGTGATAGAGCTTTTCGTCCAAAATTATGAGATCTACATCGTCTGATTAATTTGTTTACAGTTAAAAAAAGAACAGTCAAGCAATTCTAGTAATTTTCGACGTACTGTAAACGTAGATATATTGCTGACTATGCCGAAGATAACGTGTCGCCGAGTGTACGTTACAAGTGTAATCTCCAGTGTCTATAATTTGGGCATTTCTCACAATCATTGTAGATGTTGCATGAGTTTTGTTGCTGGCAAAGGTCTTATGAAGACGGTCAATACCTGCATCTGACTACAGGATTAAAATGTCAAAGAAATGGGAAGTAACAGCAGACGTATAAAGATAAATCGCGGGAAGAGCGGGAAAGGGCGTAGGAGGAACAATCTGAATCTTGTTAATAGACCATTCTCTTAGCAAATTTTGTAGGGAAAGACATGCCAATTTTTTCGGGGAGTTAAACATTAGTAAGATCTAAGTTTGAATAACCTACCGGATATTTTGCAAGGTTGTCCGGCAATGTCCACGAAATGTTACCTTCGTGATCGTACGTGCAAGTTAGCATGAGATTCGCACCTTCTTTGACTACCTGCTGCGTGCCATTCGGAGTCATTACCAAATCTCCAACTTCTTCCCCTTTGCCACTATTTTTACTAACCACCAACAAATAGAATAAGAGCCGCACAAACTGTACTGAAGCATTTTTTCGTAACAGGTGATCAGTAACTCCTAATAGACTCATTGTTAACGCACACGGAAATCCTAATATAAATATCTTATTATCAACGATGCGCCTTTTCCCTGTCAAATCTCTAACTATGATCCACCAGACAGGTACGAGTGCACACCGGGAAATGTCTGAGGCCGAGATCCATGAAGCACTGTTACTTATACTTACGCGACAGAGGCAGCGCTGGTTGGAATGCTAGAGCATGTAGTCCTACGAACCTTATCGGGATCAAGGATATCAAGAAAAGGTCTACTTTTTCCTGAATCCTGAATGCCAATTCATATTGCATGATTAGCTGAATCCATCGTGCACGAAAGTTTGGCTTCTTTCGTAAAAAGTTGTTTTTCTCTTCTAGAGCTTGTCACTCGTAGTGCGTATTGCTCCCGAGAATTTCTGCAAATACGGTAATTACGTCCCAGTTGTTCTCTCTCTCTCTCTCTCTCCTTCACACAGCAGAGCAACAACATTTCCTCCACGCCCATACCATAGATCATTATAGATGATCAGCAAAAGGTTAGATGATCACGAAAGGAGGCAGCATCTCCTTGCGCACATTTTCCTTTTTAAGGTGCATTGAGGTTTTACAGAGAGCAATCAGAATCTCAACATCTAAAATTACAGTCGACTGTCGTTCGATAACCACAGCAAATATGAGGTTAGGAAGAAACTCTTTCATTAATCTTTGTTTTCATGACAGCGCAGGAGCTTTCTTGAATTTCCGCAACAAGGAAAAAAGAGGTATTGGTGTCAGTAAGATCTGAATTCGGCGTCCTGTCAATTGACTTTGGTGCTGAGGGCTTATTTGAAACGTTTCGTGTGTTTGCTTTTTCTTGGATCTCGAAATCCTTTAGCGATTGTACATGTTCTCGTTGAACGTGATTCTTCTTTTGTTTTAGGTGCGTGACTTTAGCGGTCCGTGTAGCGTTAGTAGACGCTTCTTTGAGCTCTCAGCTGATCTTTCTTTTTTTTTATTTTCTAACATTCATTCGGTTGTTTGCTCTTGTGTCGACGTTTAACTTCGGTTATTGGCATCTCAATCATTATTCTGCAAAAAAGCTTATCACTATCAAGAAAAATTGAGTTCAGATCTGTGTATCCGTTCTGGTGCTCTGGTTATTCCCGTTCTAATAAAGTTTGCATTGTTTACAATACGCTAGTATCCGATAGACCTATATGCAAACAAGCTGATCGTCGTTCTCTATGTTCTATACTAAAAAAAAAACCATCATTCGTTTTAATTTTGATCTGTCGTTTATTTCTTTCTTTTTAGCAACGTAGCACGGGATTTCCAGCAACACTTGTCAAACACCGTAAAACCAACAACTGCAAAGGAAAAAGATTTCGGACAAGATGTGTATCGACGCTCCTATAATATTTGAACCTTGAGCAATATCAGTTCCGAGAGATGGCCGTTTACAAAGAAGTTCCTACGGCCACCGTATTATTCTTTAGTTATTGAGCTACTGAACAAGGTAAGCAGACATACATTTCTTGCGTTTTATTTTGTTGCAGACATCACATTTGCATTTGTTAACTGTAGATATAATGGGGATTCTTGGATTTTCGTTATCGTTTTGGCGTCGTTTTGATTTACTGGTCTCATTCTTTATAAGCAACGTCCTTCTATTTCAACCGCACTTGTGATTTATGTTCTTTCTTTTGACGGAATGTCAAAGAAAGGTTACACTGCCCTGATTAAAAGAATGTAAATGCTCCCAGAAAAGATCCAATTCTGTTCTGGCGGCTTTTGCCTTTGGTAATGGAAAACTTGGCACGATAAATGAAATTTAATAGTCTACATCGCAATTAGAAAAATTTGCTCACAATTGTGGAAGCAGGGACTTGCTATAGCGTTGTTTATTCATTTTGAAAAGTAGTTTTTATCAGCTTTGTGCATAACAAGAGCTTTGCTTTCCACTACCACATGCCGTGGCTTTTCTAGCCTTTAACTGTTCAGTTTAATAACATAAACAGTACACACATGCCAAGCTGATTATTTTGGTCGACCACGCGTGTGTGCACTAGTCTTGTTGGGAATAAGAAATGTTACCAGACACAAGTACTTAACATAAACTGTTTTAGAAAGCCACACGTTCTTATCAAAATTCTTCACAGAAAAGCCAACCCAATCGCTAATGGCTAACAATAACATGGCAATTGATAATTTTATGGTTTACATGTTATTTCTGACCTTGAAATGCCAGGAGGCAAACACTGCAAAATATTCTGGGAGTGTAATCTTAGTCTCACATCCATAGGCTGGTGAAAATTTAACTCGATGGTAACTTGTCTTGGACTTTTTGGTTGCGCCGTGTTTATTAAGCGAAATTAGGGTCGTTATATTTTTGGCCGATTTTCTGATACAGGCATCCATAAGCGTTATTTCTGTGTTAAAAATTGATAGTATCTCAGTCGCTATAGCATTTTAAAACTAGCTGTACGTAAACCAGCTAAGTTGGTTAAGTTTGTTTGAGGAAAATTCGCGAGGAGTGCTGTTTGGGCGAAATTGGCTAATGGTGGGATGTGCTAAACTTTTTAAATTCAAGACACTAGCGACGTCACTTCAAGGGTCACGTACATATGCATTTGTTTTGATTGTGACATACATTCCTCACACAGTTCACTCGTTCTGCTGATGTTTTAGAGTTCCAACAGTGCTATGGACTTTGGGACACTGAGGCCACTTGTACTGAACTTGAAAAGCAAACACGAGATCGTGAGTATATAAAAGGGAATTTTCGTTTAATGAAGACTTCCAATCGTTTATTGAATTTCTAACTGTTCATACATAAAGGACTATTTCTGCCATGAATAATTCAGTTGTTATTTTCAGGAATTTACTTTCGCTCTTGGCAAGCTGGTCCGTTTACAATGAACAAAATGCAGTAAGATGATGAAGTTTAAAAAAAAATAACAATAATTTTTTATTTTAATCTAATATCGTTTAGAACGGCGATTTGATCAGCGATTCATCTGGGCTAGCAAAAACTTCCGGATCGCCTCGCACAGACAATCCCTTTATTACGGCGAGCATCGTGACAACTGTTCATGATTACAGAAATGAAGTGCCTACGGCTATGCATTCTTATGCTGCTGATGATAACAGGAATTACAGAACAGGTGAAAACACAATGTTTGATGGAACTGGCCTTCGTGGCAAAATTAGCGGGGACGACATCAATGTGCTCATCTCTAGTTGGGACTTCCTCAAAAAGCGGCTGAGTGATTTTGCACCCAAAATTTTTCTAAGGTAATCCCCCTTTTTTAAAAATGTAGTTAAACGAGGCAATTAATAATTGTAATTCATTCTATTAAAGATATTTCTCCATCAGGCCGGATGCAAGGATGATGTTCCCAGCATTTGCTCACGTAACTAAAGCTGAGCTTCCATACAATCGTGACTTTCTTAGCACAACATATAACTGTATCGCCAGTTTGAACTACATCATACCGCATTTAAGGTACAGCCTTCCTGAACAATGCCCGGCTTTCGCCAGCCTGAAGAACAAGTACAGCAAACTCGACCTCAAGGTAATAATCGCATTAAAACTTGAATGGTTTATTTTTTAGCTCTTGCTAATTGGATTTGAAATATTAGAGGCTTGAGAATATTTGGTTGAACGTCACGCAAGAAGAAATGGGCGATAATTTCACTGACGTCATCCGTGATTCTTGGAAGAAAGTTTTTTTTGCTTTTTTCAAATTTACTTACGAATGAAATCTTTACTTTTTAAATTAAAGACGCTTTGTGCTTTGTGCTATTGCCACTTACTAATTGGCGTGCGAATTGATCCAATGTTTAATAGGATCTGGATATAACGATGGTGGTCATTTATTTGCAAGAACCCGTTGCACTTGCAGCCTTGTTGTGATATTGAAATTGAGCGGGATCAAAAGCAGCATCAAGCATTTCTATATGTAGAAACAAGCACTCTTAATATTATGGCGAGGAATCGAGAAAGCTGAGTAGGCAAACTTTTGAAATCTGTTGCTGAGGGACGATTACCGTGAAGATGTAACAACCCAAGTACTTATTTTGCAATGTTATTGCATTTTGAAAAGATAAACAAGGCAAGTAATCAACAAATTTCGGGAACCCGACGTTGTACAGTTTTTCATTATCGTAGCTAATTTAAACATGATACGGGTTTTCTACTATTTTATAGGACTCTGCTTGAGTCAAATTTTAAAACAACATTATATCGTATTATTGAATTACGAGTTATTTGTAGTATTTTGGCCTTAACGCTTATCACACTACTGCATGTTTCGTGGCACTAATAATGTCAAGGAATGGATTGGAAACGCAAATAATTCTGCCTTTTTTCCCAACACATTTATAAGAGGAAGAGTACGCCGCATAATTTTTTTTACACTAAATTCACCGAGGTCTGTTGATCAGTCGTTTAGCAACGGTTACTCGTGTAAGATAACTCACATATAATACTCAAAAACATTACGGCCGACATTATATCGTCTACCGATGAAATTAGAATCGTAGATCGTGGAGGACAGAGGAAGGATGTTAAATAAAATGTTGTGTTATTTATAGTACGTAGTTTGGCAATGCCGAGAAAAATGGCCTGATGACAGGGTTTTGCTCAGTGACCAGTTGACAACTTAATGGAAAGGTGGCATTTGCTTTTAATCTGTGTGCGTTATTAGGAAGTAACACTTCGATCGTTTCATTTTTGATTTGATTCTACAGTTTTCCTATTGGATTATTAGAAAACTGAGTTGAAATTATGGTATGTAATACCTTTTGTTTCCATTAGTTTGTTGTGATGTAAAGACTTTCTACCCAGCTCTATTTCCCATAACGCCATTCCCAATCATTTGTACATATTTACTAGCAATTTGCTGTGCAAATTTTACAACTGTTCTTGCTTGATAAACATTCTTCCAAATCATTTTATGATTTGTCTCCAATGAAAATCCACTTGGTTTGTCTTGCCTCAAATGTAGAATTGTTTGCATAGGAACTATCAAATGAATTTAAAGTCTGTTTGATTGAAACTGTTGGTTTTCAGTTGGTATCTAAGCCGGAATGGAACACATCTGCACCCAAGTAGCTCTAAATAGGGTCATTTAGCCTTACAGGTATTAGACTAATCTACAAACAACATGAATTAATGTGGATTTCTTAATTGTTTATGTAGTTGTAGCCTATGGAATGCTGACCAGTATGTGCAAGTATAGCAATGTGTTATACTAGGTAAAATGACATCATGTTCTTGACAAAATTTTTATAGCTTTTGGCAGGGATTCATGTTTTAGCCATTTTTGCTTTAAACAGGAGTCCTATTCTGTTATTTCTGTGCAACTCAGTAAATAGGTTTTCTTTAACATGTTTTCCAAGAATATGATTCTGTTAGTCATGTTTTCTTGTTTGTTTTTTTTAGTTTGTTAGACAAACATACTGTGTCTGAAGAATGTAAATGTGAAGATAAGAGGAGGAACAGGAGTTAGGCAAGATAGAAACGTTCGTCAACAAGGTAAATGCATATTTTTTTTATTTTTCAAAATAATGATTTGGTCAATACTTTCAATAAAGGCATGGTGTTTAGTGGGAAATCCATTTGGAAAAGCTTAAGGAAATCTTGAGGATTAACTTAACACGAGCCATTTTTGTTGGTACTATCACCTAAGTAAAAGAAATCCACACTCTTGGAGATGGTTAGTCCACTCTTTAAGGACACTGCTTTTCTAAAATGGTTCGATTGCCTATTCATAGGTGGCGTAAGCTAAAATTTCCAAGATGTTTCGGATTCCTGTGCATAGATGGCGAAGGATGTTGTTTTCTAAAATGTTTTGCTTTTCCCTTCATAGGTGGCGTGAAGAAGACCCTGTTTTTCTAAACTGTTACGGTTTTCCGTTCATAGGTGGGAGATCTGCGAACCATCATCACACTGCCCTGAGGGTATAGTACACTGTTGGTCATGTCGCTTTTCCATTGTTAATTTTTTGCTGTAGGTTAGTGCTATAAAACATTTCTTTTAGGACTTGAGTACTTACGAGAAACCTTTTTATTGATTTCAGATTTGCTGTTCAATGCCATTCTCAAAAACAGGATTATATTTTTAAATAGAAATGGCTAGAAGGGAAGGAAATTGTCAAATGTTAGTTATGGCCAACAAATATTGATTTATAATTTTTTGGTTGAGATTCCCAAACTGAAGATGTTAAGTCCTATTCTGTTTAAATTTTTGTCAACAAAGTAAATAAATTTCTTTAACGTGCTTTCTGAAACCATGATTCTGTTAATTATGTTTCTTGTTCTTTTAGTTAAAGAGACCTACTGTGTCTGAAGAATGTAAATGTGAAGATAGGAGGAGAAACCAGTAGTTAGGCAAAATAGAAATGTCACAGTCAAGAATCACAACTGCATCCATATCTGTTTAACAGTGTTTGGCCTTCAAAATGGACTTCCGAAAGCTCCTGTCCGAAGTCTTTTGGATTTCTGTAAGTTACTGAAAAAAAAATAATGCTAATTAATGTTTTTGCTTTCCTTACATAGATACATAATGGCAGCCGTTCGGAAAGGGTTAAGTTCGTTGAGGAGGAGCGTATTGAAACAGATAGCCGATGGAAGCGTTGCCAGAAATTGCCATGGCCCATTTACGTTCCGTCACATTATGGTATTCTTATAAAGAAATTAAAGTGCATATCTGGGCTCCCTTCTTTCTGTGGCCCCGTTTCCCCTTGACTCATAATAAGCCCGTAGGGGGTCATGCCCCTACTGTACGGTATATATAAAAACAACATATACCGAGGTTTGGAGGGCTCTGGCCGGAAAGGGGACGTGGGGGTCCGCTTAGTCCGATGATGTGTTCACGGAGGGCGACGTGGCTATCCACAAATCCGAATTAAAGGTTAATCGCTCCTGTAAAAATGTTCCAAATCTTCAGCTCTTCTTCCGGCTTCTCTTAGCCAATCACCGGGTAATCTCCCCGGTGGGTCAACAAGGCAGTGTCTCCCCCTGCCTGGGTTGACGGCAACTTTTGAAAGGGCTGTTGTGCCTTTTTAAAGTTGCAAAAATAATTGTAATGTGCAGAGAATTGTCAATAAAAATTTTTTTTTTTTTTAAACCAAAATTTATTTATTTTGTTATCTCTGCTTCTTCCTTCCTTTCTGCTTCTGCTGCCGCTGGACGAATAGTGATTTTTTTTTTCTGTGGTCGCAATCCTCGTACAAATTCCGTAACGATTATTAATTTATTAATCACCGTTGACATTGGAATAATGGATTTATGTTTCTTAGTGGTAATGGACTGCAATCCGTTTTGACATAATTGCAGCTGATTCTACTTTGCATTTTCAGTAACTAATCGGTGTCGAACCCAGATATTCGGCATTGCTCGCCAATGCTCAACCATTGAGCTATAGTCACATACAAATTTTCTGTTTTATACCTTTAGTCAATGCACAATAATATTGTGTAGTCAATGTGTGTCGCCTCGCAATACTATATGTCAACCTGATAAGTGTTTGAATATGTGTCATAGCTTATGTGTAGAGTGTCCGGCTACGGAGGCAGAAGGCTGAGGTTCGAATCTTGTCTAAGCCAATAGTTCGATTAGTTAACATTTTATTGAATATGGAAAATAGGATGTCCTGAGATGACTTGCAAAAATGGTTTGCGTCAAAATGTAACTCACGGCTCAATGGCAGAGCATCGGCTTCGTAAGTCGAATGTATAGGGATCGATCCCCATAAGAGTACAACCGCGTAATTAAAGATTTCTAACATTGCAATTGATATGCAACAATTCCAAATGCAGACACATAGATTCGAACTGGAATTACAACCAATATAATATATATAGGACATAACACCGATCGAAAAACCAGTTTCTTGATTTCAAACATTTATATTTATAAAATTATTGACATATATGTACGGGTAACTACCTTATGCGTACTTATACAATACCCATGGCACTTGGCTGGGATTCGAACCCACACATATCAGCTTACGAGGCTGATGCTCTACCATTGAGCTACTTGTGACAATTCTGTAAAGTTTAAGACTTCAACACATTAATGTGACTGTGCGCGCGAGTCAATAGAAAACCAAATCCCAATGGGGGGATATAGGGGGGCAGATGCCAGAAAGGCAAGGCGTCCGCTTCCTAACTCGAAGGTTCCTGGTTCGATTCCCAGGTTAGGTTTCCGATTCCACGGTCTTCCTACCTTCCCAGGTGTCACTATTCCACGGGGCCAGTCGAGTTGGGAAACTTCGTGCGAAGCACGCGAACGGATATTTTGCAAACAGTTAATGTCGTAACTAGTAACAAATTTTAATAAATAAGTCAAGTTACTCTTTAATGAATATTTAGACACTGATATATTTTACAACGGATTTTAACCGTAGGCGTTAAGCCCTTTCAAGATAGATCGTAGTGATGCACATGTATTCCAACATTTGGAAAACGTTTGCATGGTGCTTCATATATTTGAATACATTTAACCTTGTTTACATTTAGTTTGAATTGAACCAATTATATTCATTTGATTCTTTTGAGAATTGAACCCTTAACCTTCGGCGTACAATGCCGGTGCTCAACCATTGAGCCATGAACCATATATTCACCTTGCCTGTTTTTCTTAATCTATCAAGGACAATATATTTACACTTAGAATAATTTTAGTTGCATGGTTCAATATAAATTTATATTAACTCACTCATATTCTGGAAATATTCAATTATGAGATTATCTTTTGGGGATCGATCCCTATACATTCGGCTTACGGAGCCGATGCTCTACCATTGAGCCATGAGTTACATTTCACCGAAAACTATTTTTGCATGTGATTTCAAGACACCATATTACACATTCAATAATAAGAATCACAAAAATGGAAACTGTTTGCTAGGAATATTAACTGGTTTTGAACCTCAGTCTTCTGGTACCATAGCCGGACACTCAACACGATAGCTTCACATACATTTAGTAATCAGACTAACAATCAGTACAGCGATCCGCCATCTATTTCACATTTTCAAAATTGTAAATAACAACAAATATATACAAATTTTGGTTATGAAATGTTTGAATATGGAAATTATTTAACCTCTGACTAGATTTGAACCAGAGAATTCTTGCACCGTAGCCGGACACTCTACATTTAAGCTGTGAAACTTTTATTGCAACAAAGGAGACTAACAAAGCGCATATCGAGATGAGATACATTGACTGTATAATAATATTGTGACTCAAGCTAGAAAAGAGAAAATTTAGCCCTAGAGTTGAGTATCGAACTGGGTTTGAACCAAAATATTCTGGCATCGTAGCCAGACACTTTACAAATAAGCTACGATATTTATACAAACATTGTTCAGACTGGCAAATATCATAGCAAGACTATTCAAACTGAATGTGCGTTGACTCAAGGTATAAAAGATGAAAATTATATGTGAATATAGCTCCATGGTTGAGCATCGGCAAGCTATGCCGAATATTAGGGTTCAATACTCAATAATTACAAAAAGTATAATTGGTGTCATGTGTGTGTGTATGTTTCTGGTATCAATTATGTAAATGTGTCAGTTATAATAAAATGTGTGTGATCGTGTAAATGATTCCTAATAATTAATAATACAAAAATAATAATAAAGTAACCATGGGTTGTTAATGCCATCCATAGACAGTAATCATGCAAGACGAATTAGGAAAAAAGAACCTCATATCTTGATAAAGAAAAAGAAAACATTAATTCCATGGAACAAACAAGTTTATAATTAATTGTAAAATAATACCATTGACAAAATGAGAAAAAAGATTTTTCGAGCAGGAGAAATAGAGGAAAATACTTTCAAATTGAAAGTATTTTCTGTCATTGAAAGTTTCAATGACCGTTTATACTATTTAGATTTTGAAAAAGATTTTAAGAAAAAAAAATTATAATTAAGATGATAGGCTTTTAACGCGGTAAAAATGTTGCTCTTCGTCATGTGACACAAATGTCGGAACTGTTATGATGGCCGTACAGGGTGAGTGTGTTTGTGTTGTCACCATCCAATACAATCTCTAAGCTTGGCATTTTTCTAACTATTTGAAGTTTTTCTTTTTCGAACACATTAACAAGGAGAATGATGGTTAAAGAAGAACCGCGACATCTGTCTGGTTCCATACTCACAAGTTTACATTCATTTATTTGATGTCAAATCGTTCGGTGGCAAAACCTCTGCTTCCAGATGACTCATATTCTGAAAAAAAAAAAAAAAAATGTTAACGATGAGAAAGCTTCATGTAGGAAGACGATGGATAGGTTAAAATATTTGAAACAACAAAAGAAAACAGATCATGTCATAGTTTAGAATGATCGAATAAACGCTCATGAATATTATAGCAGAAACAAATACGATCAACTGAAAGTGTAGCGATCCACGTTCTGATGCAAATGAGAGATTCTTTGGCGCTGTTGCTGTATCAAATTGTAAATGAGATAAAGAATAAAAATATATAGGTGATGAAACAGTATAACCGTAACAATGTTTTTCGCGACTCGAAATGTGTTGTAGATAGGTTGGGTGGGTGTCCTGTCGTGTCTTTTAAATTACGCAATCGATTCGTTCAAATATGTCGTGCGTCGTGTTTGAAAACGTATCAAACGCGTTCGACATAATTGCCCGGAAACGTACCGAAAAGACCAGTCCGTTGACTACCAAACATGCGCGTACCAAACAGAAAGCGCGTACCAAGTGCGACGTACCAAACATCGTCGCACTTTTCCAGCACGCAGATCATGTCGTTCTCTTGTAGTTCAAGCTCGTCATCATTCTGCGGTGCATACGTGTAAAGCGCTTGGTATCTAATATAAAAGCCCGTCTTCGTCAACAACAATCAAAGAAATTTAAATGAAATTTGTAATTTACAGGACTGGATCGGAGCGTGTGTCAACCATCTGCTGGGTTTGTTATACGTGCTGGAGCTGCTCGGTATTGATGCTGAGACGTTGCATTCGCCGGACTCATCTTCGGTTGCTTTAAATTGAAAAATAAATACAATATATAAAAATTACATTTCATTTTAAATGAAAGAAAGTTATGTTACGATCGAAAAGTGTTGCGGTTGCTGGTTACGGTACTGTTCAGCGGAACGGAGAGATCTGTTGGTAATAAGAGCATTGCCCCCTGTGGTTGGTGTCTTGACGCCTATAGTTAAAAGCAAATGAGGAAACAATTAAAAACCACATAATAAATGAAGCAAAGTCTTTCGGTTCGTATCGTTCATATTTTTGGCCCAACTATGAAAGGGAAATGTAAAACATTTTGGAAAAAATACCATACCACCTATGAACAGGAAATCAAAACATTTTAGAGCCCGCGCCATCTATGAACAGGATAGCGAAATAGTTGTGAAAAATACGCCACATATGAACGCGAAATTGAAACAGTAGTTTTCCGCAACCAGAATGGGAAATTGAAACATTCTACACGGCACCTGGAAAAGGGAAACCAAAACACTTCAGAAGTGCAGTACCCTTAAGAAATTGCCAGCTTTTCAAAATGGATTTCCCACTAAACACCGTGCCTTTTTTATAGAATATTAGCCAAATCATATTGAAAAATAAAAAAAAATATGCATTTACCTTGTTGACGAACGTTTCTATCTTGCCTAAGTCTTGGTTCCTCCTGTTATCACATTTATCTTCTCCAGACAATCTTTCTTTACCACACTAAAAAATACAAAAACATAATAAACAGCATAATATTTTTGAAAAATATGTTAAGAAAACCTATTTACTATATTGATAACAGAATAGCGCTTAACATCAGCAGTTGGGAACCACAACCTAAAAAGTATAAATCAATATTTGTTGGCCATCATTACCATATAAAAACAATTTCATTCCCTCCTAACCTTTCTATTTTAAAAAACATTAGCCTGTTACTGATGACAATTAAGGACATCTTGGCAATTACCTTAGCCCTCTCTCTTTCCTCCATATCCAATGTCAAGAAATTGTACCTATTGCAGCAATTAAAAATCAACAATCATCATCACAAGAAACTTAAATTTTAAAATTATTACCTTACAATCCTTGACTATGATCCTGGTGACCCCAGTGGTGACCCTCGTTGCCCAATGGTCCTTCTCGATGGTGTCATAGATTCTCCTACATGAATAAAAAAAAAACATATCAATTAATACTTTTAAATTGTTAAGCAAATACCTTTACGTCCTTGGCGATAATTCTAGATACCCCGCAGCGATCCTTGTCGTCCAGCACGTGTGTATGTACGTGTCCCCTACATACATAAAAACAAAAACATCAATTAATATTTAAACATTTTTTAATGAATAACTTTTAGTCCTTTGCCATAATTCTCATGACCCGGCAGCGATCCTTGTCGTCCAACAGTATCCCTCGGTGGTACTGTGGTCCTCTTAATTGTATAAAAAACAAACATGTTTAGAGGCTTACATTTTTAAGGTATATACCTGGCAAATCTTGGCGTTGATCTCGTTGTTACGGTGATGATCCTCGATGTCCAGCATCCCCTCAGGTCCTCTCCTGAATGCGTACGAAATAGAACATGAATAAAAAAAAGTGTTTGAATAATTTGAAAGAAGAGCATGAATAGTAATTACAGTTACATTTCATTACAACATTCCTGAAAACAAAAATGAATCTGTTAGTTAGCAGTCGGGAGTTTGTTGGGATTGACGGGGAATTGGCAAATTGTGTGAAGAGATTAAACAGAATTGAAAGGATATGTTTTGCGAACGAAAACTACAGGTAAGTAACGCATTAAGCAGTGAAGGAAAATGGCCGAGGTAATGCCGTGAATACAGAACGAGTACGGTGCATCACGCCTTACTTGAAGTAGTCCTAGTCTTAACTTAAACTTAGATTTACTGATCCTTAACTTAATCTCGTTTATCTATATCATCTAGACTTATCATACTACCCAACTAAGCAATACCAGTGCAGAGGCTAAACCAATTGCTGGTGCATTTCGTTATTAGTGTGTAACTGGTGAATCTACTAATTATGAAACCTAAACAGCTTGTGGACAAAAACTACGTGCATGTGCGAAAAGTTCTGTGAATCACTACACCGGGATTGCAATCCATAAATCTACACTAGTGCATAATGTGAAGGTGAACGAGCTACTGAGCTTCTACATTCTTTTTTTTTTCTCCATCACCCTACTTTTTATAAGATTTTTAATAGACAAAGAAAAACAAACTAATACATCAAGCTTCAGGTAACCAGCTAGATGTTCGATCTGGACAAAATGGGCTGAATTTCAATGGAAGAAATTGCGTAACTGCACGCAATTGCAGCAAATGGCTCGGTTCTCTACAATCATATGTGGTCTTTGTTTGGTCAATAAGTAATTTTTAAAAACAAACACCCCCCCCCCCCCTCCGCAATTCAATAAAATAAATCATGACAAAAAAGAGAACTAACCAATGCAGTGAAACTGGATGGGATGACAGAGGAGACATTTTCTACAGCGGGGTGGTTGCGGGGGCTCAATTCCGGGGTCACACCGATAACCCTGTCGGTGTTTCTCTTAAATTTTGGATATTTTTAAAGCTTATCTCGTATCTGGCATAGACCAGACTCGTCTCTTCCTGTAAAATAATAATTTTAATTAATAAATAAAACGTAATAATCGCAAGTACTTGTTTAAAAGAGCCATTCTAAAAAATTTTCAGAGCCATTCTTGCAAAAAATTACACTAGGTCAACTCTAGGGCACCCATTGGAAATCGACACTAGTTTCTTGGTTTTGACAATCGGTTTCAGTGTTGAGATAACCGTGCGGCCGCTAGGTGAAGTCAATAGCTTTGAGTCGTCTGCTATATATGCAATAAACATTGTATGGCCTCTTGTTATTGCCGCCTTTGGAACTTTTGTGCAAATTAATTGTAAACCGCTACTAGGTCGTAATCCTCGTAATGTTCTGCCATACGGCAGACATGATGGCTCAAGAGGGCCAGATATCCGAATAATTATTATTACAAAACACAATGGTGAGCCGAGCTCGATTTGCAGAAACTTGGAGAAAAGCACTTTTGATCACTGCTGTGTTCAACTACATTTTGAAAAATACATTGGTATCAATAGAGTTGTGATAACTAAGGGTATACTATATCCTTTAATTATGTTGGTATCTTTCAGATTCCCAATACATAAAATGGATATCAG
The DNA here is from genome assembly GCF_022539665.2 of Daphnia carinata. Classification (NCBI taxonomy): domain Eukaryota; kingdom Metazoa; phylum Arthropoda; class Branchiopoda; order Diplostraca; family Daphniidae; genus Daphnia; species Daphnia carinata. Next base: position 2,459,312 of record NC_081336.1, on the reverse strand, counting down.
AGGGCTAAGCACATGTGATGCCCTTCAAAAATTGTTGGAGGAAATGCATGATGTTATTCACAACGACAAATCACAGGATGCCAGGCATAGCAAGTAATTTTCAACATAACAGTGATAAAATATATTTTTTTAAATTGTAATTCTTACAATGGTAATTCCAGTTCTTTAAGCAACAATGTATACTCTTGTTTAACAAAAGCAGCACTTCAAATCAGAGAGCCGCTTTGCACATTCAACTGGATATCATTAGCTGTCTTAAGTGCAGAAGTGGTTGCTATGATTGTGGCACATGAAATTCATGAATATCAAAAGTAATGCAAAAACAGCATTGCCTCACCTGCTGTTATTCCTTCTAATCTCGTTTTAGATCACAGGTGTTGTTGTGGGAAGCAATATTATTATTGCTTTTGACTGTATTCAATTTCCTGTTTGCTTGCTGGGATACACAGTTGCGCAAAACTGAGATGCGCACCCGAACCGAATGGCTCCGCAACTTTGTGAATGAATGGAAACATAAATGCGAATGGATCCCAGAAAATTACCCGCACATCCACAGTCCGCAGTCGCCTAGTATAACGCTACAGGCAACCATTAGAGATGGTAACATTGTCAACCTTCCTTGGGCGCTCCTAGTAAAAGGAGACGTCATAGTTCTTCGTCCCGGACAGCCTGCCCCAGGACGCTGTAGAAATGTAAGGGCTTTTCTCAATATACTGGAAAAGTTAAAAATTCTATTAAATGTATTGCTAGATTGCAGGCAAAAACGAGCCTAACTTCACATTGGAAGCAGACGAAATTTATACGCCTCTTACAAACTCTGACAAAGCAGGACCGTTTAACACACCGCTCTTGCGTCGACCCCTACCGTGCACCTATTGCATTCTTGAAGAAACTCCGTATGTTCAATCAATACGAATAGCCCTAAAGGAATCTTTAAATCGGCCAACTGGAGTACTTTACAAGGAAAAATTTTTATGTTTCGCCGTTTGTCTAGAGCAATTCATTGCTCCAATTTTTCTGGTACCTTTTTCTTTTATTGTTTGATTTGTTTCCTCAACACATTTGGACATCCTTATTCTTTGGTTTTCCATAGGTTCTTTTACTAGTCTTCAACGCGGGACGCTACTTTTATTTCTCAGAATACCTTAGTAGCGGTCATTGGACGGATATGTTCCTCATTCAGCCCTGCTTGGTTGTGCTTCCTCTCCTTCCACTTGTTCTACCCGTCGCATGGCTCATAATCAATGTCTATGGGGTCGCCCTTATCCTCGCTCTCTTCTATACAGCACGGCATTTCAAAGTAAATTGGTTTCTAGAGTGACACAACCTCCGTGGCGTTCAACTAAATTCTTTTTCCCCGCACTAATTTCAGATAAGCAATGATCCGTTCGAGGATGCAGAGGTCACTGCTCCAACCCATCCTTCCTTCTGGGTCAAGTGTAAAGAGATGAAACCTTATTTTCTAGATACTTTGGTAGGAAGAGGCAAGTCGCCCTTCCGTACTGGAAATATCTTCCAGACGCTATCATCTGTGACAGTAACCCACTGAAAATATTACCGTTAATTAGAGCTTTTTACGAAATAACTTTTAATTCTGGACAGGCGCTGTGTTGTGTGGACAAGAAAGGGATTCTGTCGTGGCCTAACCCGACGGCAGAAAAAGTCTTCTTTTTGCGAAATGGATCTTGGGGACACCAACAGACTGATTTCGGTAAAGAGGGCACCACGCTCAAGCCTACCTCCACAGTCGCTGGTGCTATTTTGAAGAAAGATAAAGACAGCAACAAAAGGACTCGGAAGCGTTCGAATAAGAGGGCCTGTGCAGAACGTAATGATTCTATGGTATAAAAGTTTAGAAAATTATCTACAGTCTACGAATTGAATAGATGCGCGGAACGGCTATGAGACGAGAGCTGAAGTTCTCGATTTGAGTCACGACTGCACCACTCCTTTCCGACTCCAGTTTGATGATCCTTCCTGGCAACAGTATATGGGCTCTTTGAAGCCTCTCGGTTTGGCCATCCTTCTCAACACTTGCAATCCTTCAACGCAAGAGAGATACGCCCAATTTTGTTCCCACCTTTCTTGTCTCAGCAAATTTCACGAAGACTTTGTTCCGGTTACTAATCGACGGTAGGAAAGCTCGTGCTTTTGCTTTTTGTTTGTTCGCATCACGGAAATTAATTTTTTCTGCATGCGTGCATCTTATTTAGCATTTTTAAAATTTTCTTTTTTATTTTTATTACTTATTCATTTAATTTGTGAGTTAAATCAAGTACTGGCTAGTAAAGTGAATGTAGTTTTACACGTAGGTTCTTGTACGATACCTATCTTAGCAAATAGTTGAACTACAACAGAAGCTTGATTTTTGTATCTGTAGAGAATGGGATGAAGGGCGAGGTCATCTGAGCATGTTCGACTGTTCGCGTTCCAGTATTGCGACGAATAATCTCCTCTTAACCCACGGGTTGGTTTTTTTTATTTTGTTATGCGTTCAACTTATGTTTGCATGGTGGTGTCCCATAGAAATTTTGTCATTATTTTTCAGTTTAAGACTACCGCAATGATATAAATTTTTACATGTTGCAGTTGTTTGTGCGAGCTAGCCAAACAAATCGGTTTCCAGAGTACTGCCCGCAACGTTTTTTCATTGAAAGATCAACTTTTTATCTTTCGACATGTAAGTAAATGGGACTCTTCTATTTAGAACAAAAGATTTTATGTAACAAAAAATATATATCTTTCCATTTGCGTAACAGCAAGCGGATCCATCAAGCCGTAAAGACAGGCTGGCCCGCAGCTTGTCGCTTCCGAAACTAAAGTTTCCTTTCCCCAATATGGTCGGTGTTTGTGTTCAAGAATCGCACACAGGTCGCTTTCAACTACTTACGCAAGGAACAGGTGAAATTCTGTTGGATGCCTGCGTTGACTATTGGAATGGCGTGGACCTCTGCCCATTGACACTAGCCGACAGGTTCGTTTCGTTTTGTGAAAAGCAGAGTGTCACTTAACTTGAATTCGTATTGTACAGGAAAAGAATCCTTGATTTCTACAATCGCAGCAGCTTAACGGCTTATTGCACAGCCTTCTCCTATCGTCCAGTGGACACTCGCTATCAGGAAACAACTGTCTGTGGAGGACCCGAGTCGCTGTTTCAAACTTCCGGAGTCTACTTGGAATTGCCTACAGACAGCTCCCATCTTTACCATCCACAGCGTAGTCCAACGCCAGAAGGCCCTGTATCGCTTTCTCGTATTCAATCGGACAGTAATCTTTATTGCGGAACAGCGACAGGTGGCTACTTTTCAAGATCCAACGATTCGTCGATGGATGAATCGCCAAACGAGCCGAGCCCGAATTCTCCGGAAGGGGTTTTCCAACTACAGTGCAACCAAACTTTTGTTGGAATGGTCACAATGCAGTACCAAGCCAGGACTGATATGGTATTGCTTTCTAACGGAGTTGTCATTTTACTTTATTGCGGTATCGTTCAAAATGCATTGCTCTATATTAGGTACAATTGATTGAACAACTAGACAAGGCGTCAGTGAGGTTTGTGCATTTCAGCAAGGAAAACGAACTGCGATCCCGAGTCTTTTCAGAGAAAATGGGATTGGAAAGTGGATGGAACTGCCACATTAGTTTGCTCAGCGAACACGATGTTGAATCGAAAGAAGATGGGGAAGAATTAACTAACCGACGTACTAACAAATCGTCAATGAGCTTGCTGAATAGAGAAGAGTACACCGCATTGAATGCTGCGACAAGGAACGTACATTGTCTAAGCATCTCCGCTCCCAGTGCAATCAACGTCGAGATGACCCAAGTCAAATTCGAAGATGAAATTTTTCTTCACAGTCTGACGGACGATGATTCACGCTCCGATAATTCAGATACTGATTTACTCAAGGATGAAGATAGAGATAGGTAAATAATTAAATTAAAATTGAACCTTCTTAACACAGTTAACTAATACTTTTTTCCCCCTAGATTGTTTCATTCTCAGAAAAGCCCAGTGTCTGTCAAAACGCCCTCGCCGCAATGTCATCATTTAGTCAATTGTTCTAATGACGGCAGTAGTCCGTCATTAGACCGCTGTCGCAGCGCGAGCCGTAGCAGCAGCAGCAGTAGTAGCAGTAGTAGTACTTGCAGTAGTAGTTCCAGCAGCAGCAGTTTACTTAACGTCACCGGAGGTAGGATGCCATTAGGTTAATGCACCGTTCATATCCCAACATAGTAAACCAAATGTAATATGTTTTGAATTAAATAGGCGGTGGAAGTTGCTGGGACTTGAATTTATCTCGCTCGCAAAGTCACGTGACAGAGAGTACGGAGCAAAGCGCCCCTGTTGCCTTCGACTTAACTAACAGAGTGAGAGGGGATTTTACTATTCTTAAGTTATGCAATCTGCAGATTTAACTTCACCCTGATATTGCTAGGCTAAACTGCCTAGAGGTATTGAAGAAATTCGACCACACATCGAAAATGTTGACAATGTTCCCCTTCTGGTTTCCTTGTTCACAGAGTCTACTCCTACCGCTACGCGAGAAATGGTAAAATCACAAAAAAAAACCATTCGTCGTTAAATCGATTGTTCTTTAATCCCCCAATTATTATTTTTTTTTTATAAAAAAGATCAAGATTATGCAAGAGTACGGAGAAGTTGTTTGCATCGTTGGTTCATCGGCGTCTGCCTACAACTGCGCCCTTTTCATGCAAGCTGATGCTAGGTATTAAGTCATATAAATCAATAATAGGAAACAAATTAATCACGCGTCTGATTGGCAGTTTGGCGGTTGAACCACTCTACCCGCAGGTTTGCCAGCAAGTGCCAGTTGTCTCTCCCGTAAGCCAAACTAATGTCCTGTCTCCAGCGGAGCTTAGTCGCCGCCTAAATTCGCTTCCGTGTGCCCTATCCTTCCATCGTGATGAGCTGTCTTCATTGCTCCATCTCGTACTAGAGTCTCGTCACGTTGGCTTTTGTTTACGTAACGTCCTCCAGTTATGGGCCGCTTCCATTGCTTCCCTTTCTACCGTCCAGCTGATAGCAGCATTGTTCTTCCTTCCACCCATTTTCACAACTGGCCAAGTCCTTTGGCTTTCCTGCATCATCATTCCTCTTCTGTCCATCAGTCTAATGGGTGCTCCTACTGATCCTGACGTCATGAACATAGCCACCGGAAAGAATTCACGCAAGATTGACAAAGGGGTAGCGTATCGTCTACAAAAATAGTATTATCAACACACATTATCTTTTGATGTGATTCCCACAGACTTTCAAGTTTGTTCTGTGGAGCTATGGACTCAAATTTCTACCGTCAATGATCATTCTTCTTATCTTCTATGGCGCATCGTTGCTATCCCTCTGCTCTTACGTCAACTCGGATTGCCAAATGGTTTCCAAGTGTCTGTGGGTGTACCCGTCGCAAAATGGAACCGTTCTCAAAGGGCTTTGGTCGGGGTGGGGAGAACCGGCGCACGAGCACCTTTTGTACACTGTACAACACACCACCGCTTTAGCCTTTGTCATTTTTCTTGGTAAGCAAATCTACGATCCATCTTGTGACTAACAAGCTAATGCAATTGATTTCTTCCTAGTTTTTATATCGTTGTCATTCGTTCATCGCCAGTATCATTTTTGGCAAGTCAATCCCTTCAGCAACCGATTGTGGATCGCTTGCTGTGGTGTTGTGTAAGTCCCGAAATTTACTGATTGCAACTCCGTTAATTAGTAAATGAATTACAAATTAATATCATTATTTCGAATGGGATGTTTAGGAGTATTCTGCAAATAATCTTCTTTTCAATGGGCATCTGGTCGATTGATGCCCATTCTTTAAAGGACGGCCCATGCAATTCGTCAAGCCCAGTATCCGGTTTTCCGCTACCAGCATGGCTTCTCTTATCATGGCCCACCCTATTGATACCGTTCAACGAATTGGTCAAACATTATGAAATTAAGTAAGCTACCATAACTATCAAAAGCGTTAAGCAACAAGATTCTGTATGGTATTTGCTATTTTTTTTTTACTAATTTCGTTTATGTACAGGGTCAATGTCCGCCTTCAAAAGAGAGCTCGCCTAGAATTTGGAACAAAACTGGGAATGAATTCGCCATTTTGAACAGGAATAATAACGCAAACGCTGATTTTTGATCCGACATTATGTATAGCTTGCCAATATGTTGATCTCTGCATATACAAGAATATTATATAAAAACAAAGGCCTATCTTATTTACATGGCGGAAGCCAAATGCTTGTGCTGAATTCCGATTGTTTTTATAACGACAGCTAATTTTTGGCAACAATGTTTTCGCTATCCTTCCACGAAATATTTTTCATCAAAATGGTACTTCCCTTAAGTGAACAAGATCATAAAGGAAATATGCTAGGCTTGTTTCTCAGAAAAGATACCTATACATCAGGTATATCTAATCAGGATAGGGAATTTGCAAAAGGTTTGCGACTTCTAACCTCGGCCCAACCGTAACGGTTGCATCCCCAAAAAAGCGCATCGTCAATTTCAATACAAAAACAAGCCTAACTGCACAAGTTTTAGTCGGCACACCTTTATGCATGGAAAGAATTGTGGCCTGCTATCCATCGTCATATTTATTTTAAAGATAGATGAACAATTTTTTGAAATTTCTATGAGAAAATTCAAATTTAAAAGCAGTTTTCCTTCGGTAGCGACCGCGTCGTACACTGTGTCAACTAGCAGACAGAATTTTTCTCAGCTGATTGCAATTGAAGCTGTCATTGCAGTCATGTGATATGGAAAAAGACAAACTGATTCATAAAGTTTGCCAAGGTACAAAAAATTTTCTATTGTTGTGTGTTTTTTTATTGCAACCTGTTTCAATAGGAAAAATCTATTTGCTTGTTTTTAGACACTAGTGATATATTCACACGGTTGTTTGATCATCGCCCATTCTTGAACGGCGAAGTTCAACATTTTGTTCGAGAATTTGAAGTAATTTTGAAAAGAATAGTTAAACCTTTGTTTGTTAAGCAACATGTTTGATCAAATTTTTGTTTTAAGGGGAAGAAGAATATCAAAGACATAGGTCTTCTTCTGAAAAGCTGTGAAAAATTGACAGATATAAATGACTTGCTGAATACTTCTGTTGGTGACAATACCAAGGAAGTTATCTCAAGTTTGTTGGATAATATCTCAAAAACTACCACATCACTTGAAGCAGTTTCTTCCCCAAAACCTCTTAACGTGGGCTATAATTTCTTGACTTCAAAAACATAACAATAATTGTGCAATTTTTTATAGGAAAATAAATATCTTTTGGACAAAGAAGCACTGCGGCAAAAAAAGAAGGAAGAGTTCTTTGAAAACTACAGAGAGAGATTATTGTCCTTAGATAATCTTGTCAAAGAAAAAGAATTAGAGTTGCGAAACCATTATCAACAACTAGAAGAGAATTTAAAAACCACCCTGTAATGGCATTAACAATCAAGCCATCAAAAGCCCTCAACGAGTTCATAAAAACACTACCAGAAAAAGCAGATTATCCACCAAATGTAAAAGAGCTAAGGTCTGGAGAAAATGTCATGCTTACTAACATGGATCTTAGATGGATCGGAAATTACATCAGAAAAGTATACTCTGCATCTCAAGAATGTCACAAGTTGTCTTAATAACCAAAATTCCCTTGATTAACAGATGGATAGTCCAAAAGTGTATCTACATGAATTCGTAAAAGGCTGTGAAATCATCCTGCCGACCCCACCGTCAGATCCTCCTAGAAATAAGGAGCTTGAAGCTCGAATTGCACGACTGCGTAAGGAACAAGAGCAGCGACAATACAACAAAATGATACAAAACGTTTCTCGGACACCTGAAGGCAAGGAGGAATCATTTGCCGTCGAAAGTAATACAACATGAGCTGTCCTTAAATTCGATGAGCAAATTCTCTTTTTAAAATGTTATTCTATCGCAGTGAAACTCATCAACTCGCAGCTGATTGAAGTGCTTGGGTTTGCTGTGTCGTTGTTTGCAGCCTTCGCTTTCGGATTTACGGGGATAAACTACATGATTGGACCACTAGATTTGGGCATCCGGGCCCTTTTGGGTGTTGTTTCTGCTTTAGTTGTTGCCGTTGCTGAACTATACTTCCTTGCCAGAGTTCTTGGCGATTACGAATTTTTCCATTTCCAAAAGCAAAAAAAAATGAAAACATCTTAGTATTATCATTTGTGTCGCGTGTTTCGTAATAAATTACTTTACAATTATAATCAAAAACCGTTATTGCAACCAGAGAAACGTAGCATCGAACATTAGATACGTTAAATGGAAACGGAATTGGATTGTTGTCGCTGACAAACCTATTACTCGCTTTATAGTGGGAAAATCGTGTTTTGTTTCTCGTACAAAGAGCAGCAAACAAAAGTGAAACAACATAGTTTTCCTACACATACATAAATGTCTCCACAGCCGGGCAAGTAAACCGAATAACTCGAAAGAGTTTTCGCGTGACGGTATAGAAAGCGTGAAAAGTGAGAGCCCAGATTTTTCAATAAACAAATAAACAGCATGGCCTCGCATGTAACACGCGCTCGTGCAGAAAGGAATATGTTCGGCTTCCAGATCGAGACAAATCCATAAAAGTTTGGCTATTTTCTTTTACATATTTTATATCGAACATTAACTAACTAAGAGGTCCACGTAACATTTTACATGAACAAAACGAAGGGCCTTGTTTTGTTTTGCTACAAGCTGATTAAAATGCGCCGATGTAATATTTTAAAAAAATTATTTTTACTGCAGTAGCGTTGGATGGCAGACTTTGCATTGTAAATCGTTCGTTAGTTGTCCCTCATTCGCCATACAACTTTTAGTTTACATCAATTAGGATTTTTTAAAATAATGTGACGTAATGGGCAACTACAGAAGCTGTTAAGGCTTTCCCTTTGCTTGGATGAACAATATCCGATATTAAAAAAAAAATGCGCGAAAAATAGGACTCACGTGAAAGCCTGGCAATGATAAGAAAAAATCATTTGTGTAAAATTAAAAAATCGTGAACGGCAATATGTTTGCGAAAAATAGTTTGCTCGCATTTTTGGAGGCACACAAAAGGAGGAACTGGGGCACGCAGCGATTATTACTTAGCGGCGCTCTAATACCATCACGAATTTCGCAGAAAACAAGAATGACGTAAAGAAAGAGAGAGAATGCATCCGTTAAAAAGCGTTTGCTTGACCCACATTTAGACGTGGGAAAGGACCCATTTATCGCAGACAGATTGTCTGGAGAGCAGGGTTTTTCCTTCTATTTTACAAAAGCAATTGAAGTGCTTCCCAAATAATATAAAAATTCCATGCCGTTTTGTGTCGCGTATAAAGAACAAGAGAGTTATAACACCCGATTGGGTAGCGCGCGCACGTTTAATCTTCTATGGCAACAAACAGCCAATGACGGAGAAAGCAGTCTTTGGGCGACCCAAAATAGATCGCAAAAAGAAAAATAGTACCCATCGTGCGTAGGCGAAACGATTCCATCTGTAACATAAATATACTGTCGTAAATTTGACGGAACGTTGGCCTGCATAACAGTATGTTATTGGTTATTTAGCGTGATGGGAAGCAAAATACTGCGAAAAACGGAAAGGGGAGCTGGAGAGAAGACAAAACTTTCCACCGCAAAATCATTCGTCCTTGTAGACTATGCCGTATGGGGAAAATAAAAAATTTGGGAGCATCCCCTTGTGCTCGGAGTAGTCGGATATATAAGCCAGTCCTCACGGCTACCAAAGACATCAGTTCCTCCAGTTCTTTCCACTACCAAACAACAATGCATCAGGTAAATTCAAACTAACAATCGGACAACAAAAACTTCAGCCTTTGCTATGAAACCTAAATTTCACTTGAAAACATTTTCTTTTTTGATAACTTTACATTGTTTAAGTTGGTCGTCGTCGTTATCTTCGCTGTCGCAGCCTTTGCTGCTGAACTCCCATACCCGAAACCAAACGCCGGTTATGCTGCTCCCAGTTACGACAAGGAGGTACGAAACGATAGTAACCTTTAGCTATTGGTAAGAGTGACCTAAGAATCTTAAATGTTTTCCCAACTCAGCCACTGATGCCGTACAATTTCGGCTACGCTGTCAATGATGTCCCCACTTACAACAACTTCGCCCACCAAGAGACGGCTGACACCAAAGCCGTCACCGGATCTTACCGAGTTGCCCTACCTGATGGCCGCACTCAGATTGTTTCCTACAGAGCCGATGAAAATGGTTACGTTGCTGATGTCAAGTACCAAGGAGAAGCCAAATACGACAGCAAACCTGCCTACCAACAAGCCTATCAATCCGCACCGGCCCCAAGCTACAAACCCTGAACAGCTCCTTAAGACGTCTTTCATATCGTGGTCCCTTTCACACACATCAATCCATTAGAAAAAAATTTCTTCCTGATTATATTAAGAGTCAAAGGAAATCATGTGTAACATATGGCCTGAAACAGATAGTATACGAAATCATTAATAAAAATTTAAGCTTTATCTCAAATAATTTTTTGTTTACTTTCAAGAGGCCACATAAACGCAAAACGTAATAGCCACAATAAAAAATCTTATGGTTTGTTCCTACGCCACAGTTTCGGCTCACGTTTTGACTCTAAATAATTGCTCCATTTTACCGCCTCGCTAAATGCTCCATAAAGATTTAACAGTTATTTGAAAGTCTACGATTGAATTTCAAATGGGAAATTCGTGCAATTGAAATTCTAGCATTGTAACAAAGATCTATTGTGGTATTTTCAGATCACGAATGACATAAGCAGAAAATGATTTCGTGCAAAAGTAAGTTTTTCGATTGAATTGCTTAACTTTCTGACGCTTCAAAAACGAACCTTGTAAAAAAATGCTAGTAACATGGGCAACACAACAATTAGGACTCTGACCAGAGTTACCCCAGACCTGGCTTACAACCGGAAGGTACTGGCGCGACGCAATAAAAGGTGTTTTTATTAGTATTATTATTTTTTTATTCTTTCAACTATTGTGCTAGTACCTTTCGGTAGTACTATGGTCTCGGGTTTACCCGGGACTGAACCTTAAGCCCTAACAGCAATCAAAATGAAATTGTTATCCCAATTGGCAAACGGGCAATTCATCAAAGTATTTCAGTGGCAGAAAAGGGTTGGTTTAACCATCAAGAAAAATGTATATGTATTTTTTTTTAAAAGTGAAAGTAGATGGTTTCGCCATTTTTCAATGGTAAAGTAGAAAACAAGATAACGACCGAAAAATTGCAACGCTTCAACGCCGTCGACTGCGTTTCGAACTGAAAACCAAGAAACAACTTTCTATGGACTCAACATTGATATTTCGTTGTATGCTTACATACATGTCCGCACATTGTTCCTTCATCCAGTTTTTGAAGCAAAACAACCGTGTCAAAATCTGAGAACCCCTTTTAAAATTTTTTTTTTAAATTAGGGTTTTGGGCCAACATGAAAACCAATCAAGATGAAAAACAATTGTCCCCAGCCTTCCCTATCGTTTCCTACATTAAGCTACTATCCTTAGGTCTATGTTGTTCCACGTTTAATTTCTTCAAAAAGAAAGGGAGGTCGCTAATGGTATTCCAGCTGATGCGTGAAGGCGTGAAACTGTGTAACGACTGCACCGGCTCTAGTACCTCATATTCTTTCTTGGTGACCATGATGCCTCCTTGGAAACTATTATTTAGTTTTTCTTGAATTCTCACTTCTTTTAACACCCCATAACGCGTAGTAAAGATTTACTTCGACACAGTTACGAGATCAGAGATGCGAAACCCTACTGCGACCTCACTCAGTATCCGAGCCCAAGAAACTAGTATTTCATAACTACGGTTTCATTCCATGATAACTAACAGTATTTCACTTACCTTATTCTATCATGAGATGTCCTGCTGAGATGAAAATGAAAACGAGGGAAGCAGGAGAAAATTGGCAAACACAACACAAAAACCACAAACCGAGAAAACAAGATGAAAACATACAACAAATGACGTGGCTAATGAAACGACATTCAGACTGTGCGGGAAACCGAACGTCTTTACCCACAAAGAAGACGCCGACATTGCCAAATTTCACGCTCATCAACATAGTTTAATCGTTTACTTATTTAATCTTTTCAAATGAGCTCCTGTATTTAAAATTGTTATTTGAAATAAATGTGCTATCGTCGAACCGATCAAAAATTATATTTGGTTTTTACGGAAAATAGAAAATGTTCCTTATCCCAAGCCAACCAAAATTAAGTGTTTAGTGATTCACTAGAAACTTCATTAGTAGTGAAAGATGTCTGCTTTTTGGTGTGAAAGTGAAACGTCGCTCTTCTGCTCAAATTCTTCAAAAGTACTGGAAAATAGCACAGGTACTAGCAGATGAGCATGGGGATTAGGACGCGTTCTGGACAGTAGAAATTCATTTAGTCATGGCTTGATGATATTTTTGAAAATTGAACTATGCATCGGTACTTTGGGTTAAGGCAAAGGTCTTTCCGTAGGAATTGCTGGAGCCTGTCGTACTTGAACAGATCGTGTAGAGACTCATTGTTGTATTTCACTTGAGCCTCCATTTTTTATCGTCGTCTTCGTAAACGAATAATTCTCCGTTTGTCACCCGTTTTCCTTTTTATGGTTGTGAATCAAGCATCAAGGTTGATCAAGTTACAGGTGGTGTCACATACCACTTTCTGGCCTGTTACGATGAGTAGTTAAAGAAAGTAACTGAGGGGAAAAAGAAATTGATAATCGAACATCGAATGACTGCGGCCTTTTCAGGCATAAGATATTTAATAATCGATAGAAATTGAAGAGTGCTGGTAATGTGTTGTCAACACAACAAGCTTTCTTTGCCTTGGCCATGTTTACCTTAGCGTAACAATGATATTATTTGTGTTATTGCTAAATATCCAACCACGTGAGCTGTCCGTAGTTTCTCATTCCTCCAAACTACTCAGTCTCCGCCCAAATGGAATGTACGGCTATACTAACTCCCCGGCATACGCAGCAACCTTGAGGTAACAAGTGTCTGCACTCTCCGGAACAAGGTAGTGCGCTATATAAACAGACGGTGAATGTACTTGGAATCATTCAGTTGTTATCTGCAGCAGTCTTTACATATCACAAAAAGTAAAATGAAGGTAAAAAAAAAAAAACTGAATGTTTCTAAGTATTAAATAAAACGAATAATTAAAATCTCTTTTCTCTGTCCAGATTTTAATCACGTTGACTGTTTTGGTCGTCGTTGCGGTGTCTGTCAATTCACAGAATTACCCCAAATATCCTAAACCAGCCTACTCATCACCAGCTTACCCTAAGCCGTCATACGCTAAACCTTCTTACGACTATGTAAGCTACTTAAGTTACTCTTTTATTTTCCCACACTACAAAACTAACACAGTTTTTCTAATAGGCTCCTGTTCCTTACAACTTTGCCTACGCTGTCAAAGACGACTACACTTACAACGACTATGGTCACCAAGAAACCAGTGACGGATACGCCAAGACCGGCAGCTACTACGTCCTATTGCCCGATGGCCGCATGCAGACCGTCACCTACAAAGCTGATGAAAACGGCTACGTCGCTGATGTTTCTTACAAGGGAGAAGCCAAGTATCCCGAATACAAACCTTCTTACGCCAAGCCAGTTTATCCTAGTTACCAACCAGCTTATCCCAAGCCAGCGTACAAGCCGGACTACCCCAAGTACAACTAAGATGTTTAAAACCAGATGACGGCAACATTCCCCTATCTCGTTGTAGCCCATGATTTCCTATGCATACATATCGCCAATAGCTCATTTCATTTAGAAAACAAAACGTGATATAATGACACATAAATACAACAAGTTTCCAATAGGGATCTATGAAATCATTTTCTACTGTGCAGAAAAAGCATGCATAACATAATAGTGACTTAAACGGAATGGAAATCAATTCCCAGAGATGTTTATCCTACCCGTGGAGAACCGAATCTGGTTCCTCGGCTGACTCCCACTACCTTCTACTAGAGCCAGCTTTAGAAAGAGGGGAATCATGTAGATTTTTCATCCATCTGTTCTAAAGTAGAAAACAAAGGCACAGCTACCCTACCAATGATGGTAGATAGCGGGTGGAAATATAAGTGGGGGAAAGATTACTCACCTAACATCACTGTTTCCATCTATTTAAGGCATCCCAATGTATTTTGCCAAAGGTTCATTTAACATTTCCAAGGTGATGCGGCCATATAATAAGGTACTGGGCAACTCCTTAAATTCATGAGCTATGGAAGAAAAGCTTTTTGATTGGGAGGTAAACCGAATGAATACCAAATACCTAGGGATAATCTGGAAACATAGGGGAGAATCAAGAACCTTAAACATAACATCAGAATTGTCACACTTCTATTGTGCTGATGTCAGTGATCCTAAGAAATTTTGATTCAGAATCATGGATAGATATCAACAAATAAAAAATATGTTACCTTAATGTAATTATACAATAACTCGAGCATCTGATGCATTCCTAGTTTACGAAGTACCTCAGTAATTAATTGTCCTTCAGCAAATTAGAAATAAGCATCGAAATCTTTGTTCAATTGTTGAGGGTTCAAGTCCCAACCGAACCAAATGAATATAACTGTTTCAATTGAAACAAAATGTAAACAAAGGTATAAGCATTCAAATCTATGAGGCACCATGCATACATTTTCCAAATGTTGGAATGGATGTACATCACTATGATCTTTCTAGAAAGAGCTTAACTCCTACGGTTAAAATCCGTTAGAAAATAGATCAGTTTCTAAATACTCAGTAAAGAGAAACATAACTTATTATTAAAATTTGTTACTAGTTACGACATTAACTGTTAGCAAAATATCCGTTCCAGTGCTTCGCACTGAATAAGTTTCTCAACTCAACTGGCCCCGTGGAATCGTGACACCTGGGAAATAACCTGTAAAAAATTGTGGATTTTGACGTACAACTCATGGCGTAATAGAAAAACAACTGCCTGAGAAAAAATTGGTTTTTGGTTATATTTGGTATTGGTATTCGAAAAGGCACGTGGCCTAAATCCTGGCCTCGATTTTCAAGCCAGCCAAGCCGTTGCCTGAACACTGGTACAGGCAAAGAAAAGTAAACGTTCATTTTTTGGCCTGGGTCTTGGATTCGATGCATTATGAAAAAAGAGTAAAATTGAAAGGTAATGCTTAAAAATTATTCTGTGATTCAGTATATTAATACCGAAAAATTTTTTTAAGCAGTTAAGGGACACATTACTCGTAGCGTTCGTTGCGGACTTTTGGAGAACCTTTTTTTGTCCTGTTCTCAGCTGACCATTTCTGCTTATCAATTATCTCAGGAAAAAAAAAACAGTAAGCTTTAAAAAACAAACACGTAATGGTTAAACAACAGTGTTGTGAATCTGATCAGGAGATTGTAAAATATACTCAATTTCTTACTATTTAATGTATTATAATAAATGTTTAAATATTAAGAATTCTCAGCTAAGACAAATTCCATTTACAAGTTATAGTTAAAATTAATGCAGATATAAGCCATATTATTCTTTAAAGTGTTGCTCCTTTATAGTGTCTGATACTGTGAATTTAAAAATACTACATGGACAAAACATGAAGTTAGAAGAAACCATGGGGGCAATATTCTAAATGAGTTTCGCATCCCACACATCATCAACGAAATGTTCTCCTCTTTTAACCGACCGCCTGTAACTTATCCAACATCTAATAACATATTGCACTGCTAGACCAAGCACAATAACAATTATGGTATCACATCACATAACAGAAGTTATATCAATGGTATAAAATGACAAATTGTGCCACAATGACAAATGACAAAGTGTGCATTTGTGTACACAGATGCTTTTAGCTTTTACCCAACAATGTCTTTACTTATTTTCTAGTAAAATTGGCAAATGAAGTAAAGAAATTTAAATCAGACTTGACATACCATAAAGTACCGGGCCTCCTGTTGTGGCCGTAGGACGAAGTACTGCTGCAAAGGAAGATACTTGCATGACTGTGAATTACCGTGCTACCTGTCGTCCTTATATACGCGACGGCGTATATACTGTATGTTTCACATTCTACCTTGACCTTTTGCAGTGACCTCGACTAGAAGAATAACCTTAGGCAATTCTATTACAGAGAATAAAATATCCTCTGGCTCTTTAATTGTAGATCTGCCGTGTTTGGTGCTATTATGGTGTTTCGGGCCTTGGAACGTAGATTTGGAAAAAAAATTCACATGCTGGGCACCTTTCGTAGTTTTTGGATATACCGATCACACACCATCACGGCTGAGTATTAACATTTGATTTTTTCTCTTTGCTGGTTTAATCTAGTCGTACATGGTAATTATACCGATATCTATCGCCCAACTAGGCGACCCACAAATGGACTTTCTGTAATTGTTCCCTAAGTACGAGACGGGATACGAGAATCCCTTTTTTTTTAAATGGCGAGGCTGACGAAAAGCTAATCTATTTTTGGAAATCAGCGCGCAATTCTGAATAAATTGTATGATTTTCGTCGATTTCCACGAGGTGTCATTTTGGGGGAAATTTGACAAAAGTGAGAAGGGTATAGGCGTATAGCCTTCCCACTTTTCATTTTTGGCAAAATTCTAGATACAATTAAAAATAAAGGGTGTCGATTCAGAATTCAACGAAAATTACGAAAATCAAATTTATTTTTTCATTGGGACCATAGTTTTTTCTATAAGTGTGAAAAAAGAGAAAAGAAAATAAAATATGGCGAACCGTTTTACCCCAAAAATAATAATATTGGCCTTTTTTTCTAGTAAAGAAATCTGCCCGGGAAAATACCGGCTAAATAGACCGACTAAATGCTACGCTAGCGCTGTAGCGTACTGGGGCGCTAGCATTGCGTCAAATATTCGATTTATTTAAAAAACGATTAACTTCATGAAAAAAATAGCAATTTTACCGGAATCAGCATTGAATTTTGAGTATAACCGGGCTTATTTTCTCGGGCTTAAAATTTTGCCATAATAAAATGCAGATATGGGCAGCACTACTCGTGGCGTTCGTTGCGGACTTTTAGAGAACCCTCTTATGTTCTACTCTCAGCTAACCTCTCGTGTACCCCGGTAAACAGTGAGCTTGTTTTTGCGTTAGAAATTTCAGGAAAAAAACAAAAAAACAAACAAAACTGAAGATATAAATAGCAAACTTTTGATGGTTAAAGAACCGTATTGTGAAACTGACTATCAGGAGAACGTAAGTTTTACCCAAGCTTTCTACTATCTTATGTATTATATAAGTTTAGACGAGAAACTTATTTATATCACAATATTTTATAGCATGACAATAAAAAATTTGTATCTTTTTTAGCTGATTAATATATCTGGGATCTAGAGGATTGATTTCAGTATTGAGGTTTTCAACAAATATGAAATCCAACCCATTTACCAATTGTAATTCAGAAGTAGTGCAGCCATTATTAATCCTGAAAGCCTTCTAAAAGAAGAATGCATGACAGGTAAAATTAGTACTATAACAGTCCATAGTTAACTGTCATCTGTGTTCTTTAGAAAGAATTATTTCCAGGGAATGTGAGTAAAAGAACCCATATTTGAGATTTGTGAGAACCAACATACGGATAGGATGCCTTTTTAGTTATTAGCAACTGTATGCAAGATATGTATTTGTGCTATTCTTGACTGAACATAGAAAGTCACGTACAGCATGCATTTATCGCTAACACTAAAACTAAAACATTTACTTTCCATAGTATATGAAACCATGACCTTTGATTTTGGCTGTCGGTGCTTTAGAACAAATATATTGTATGATAAACCAAAGATCATGACGAAGTTGTCTACGCTATTTTTTGAAGCTTGTGAAATTATCTGTTAATAAGTCTGAAATCATGCACAACCAATAGTTCTGCGGTAGAGCGTCTGCATACTGAAGTCGAAAGTCTAGAGTTCGAATCAAATCAGAGAAATGTTCTATGTAGTCGGATGTGGATGTGGACATAATGAGCCAGTATATTGTGAATTGGACGCATTTGAATATTATTACAAATGTCAAGAGGTTTCCCTCAAAACAAATGGAAAAATAGTTAATGTTTAATAAGACTCGTGGCTCTATGGTTGAGCATCGGCATTGCATGCCAGATTATAAAGGATCGATCCCCAAAAGAGTCAAAGAATTAGAGCAATGAAATTTGTACGTAATTTCAAGTGTCTAATATAATGTTTCACGTGAATAGAACTATATTTCATTTATAGCATACGTATTCAGACAGAAATATTAATGCAGCGTTGACGCGCACTAAAATGTTATTACTAGTGCAAATAGGTTATCTTTAAAAGACATGGGAAAACCGTGAATTCGTTTACATGATTCATGGCTCAGTGGTTAAGCATCGGCATTGTATGCCAAAGGTTGAGGGTTCAACTCCCGAATGAGTCAAGTGAATAACAATGATAGTTTCAATGTGAAACAACATATAAATAAAATATCAAAAGCCATCAAATATATCAAGCGTTAACTGAATGTTTTCCAACTGTTGGAACTGATGTGCATTACTATGACCTATCTATCTATCTATAAATAGCTTAATGGCTACGGTTAAAATCCGTTGTAAAATATTGCAGGTTCAAGAAAGAGAAATATATATACCAGTTTCTAGATACTCAATAAAGAGAAACATATACACTCAATAAGAGAAAATATCATAAAGAGGGACTTAGCTAATTTTTAAAATTTGTTACTGGTTTCGAGATTAACCGTTGGTAAAATATCCGTTCGCGTGCTTCGCACGAAGTTTCCCAACTCGACTGGCCCCGTGGAATCGTGACACCTGAGAAGATTGGAAGCCTGATGCAATCGGAAACCTGACTGGGAATCGAACCAGTAACCTTCGAGTTGGGAAGCGGACGCCTTGCCTTTCTGGCATCTGCCCCCCTATATCCCCCCATTGGGATAAGGTTTTCTATTGACTCGCGCCTACTGTCACATTAATGTGTTGAAGTCTTAAACTTTATTGGATTGTCACAAGTAGCTCAATGGTAGAGCATCAGCCTAAAAAGCTGATGTCTGTGGTTTCGAATCCCATTCAAGTGCCGTGCGTATGATATGCAACATGAAAGATAATGAACTATAGTGATTTGTCAATAATTTTATAAATCATAATGTTTGGAATCAACAAATTGATTTCTCAAGCATTGCTACCATATAAATTCGCAGTATTATTACTGCCTTCTAATTTCTGAATTCTAATTCGTATCAATGTATCTGCCATATGTAATGTTGCATATGAATTGCAATATTTGGAATCTTTATTTATATAGCTGAACTCTAATGCGGATAGATCCCAATGCATTCGACTTACGAAGCCAATGCTCTACCATTGAGCCATGAGTTACATTACACTGCAAACCATTTTTGCAAATTCTGTCAGGACATCCTATTTTACATATTCAATAAAATGGTAACAAACTGACCTATAGGCTTGGGATGGAATCGAACCTCGGCCTTCTGCTTCCGTAGCCGGACACTCTACACATAAGCTATGATACTTACACAA
Organism: Daphnia carinata; assembly: GCF_022539665.2. NCBI lineage: Eukaryota > Metazoa > Arthropoda > Branchiopoda > Diplostraca > Daphniidae > Daphnia > Daphnia carinata. Next base: position 2,439,739 of record NC_081336.1, on the reverse strand, counting down.
ACACTTATTGACAAATAATATAGCGAGGCGACAAACAGTGATTATACAATATTATCGTGCGAGTAACTAAAGGTATAAAAGAAAAAATTTTAAGTGACTGTAGCTCAATGGTTGAGTATCGGCGAGTAATGCCGAATATCAGGGTTCGACACCCAATAGTTACTGGAAATTAAAAAGTATAATCAGAGACAATTACATCAAATCGGACTGGAGTCCATTACAACTATGAAACATAAATTGATTAACCCAACGTCAACGGTGATTAAAAACAGAATAATCGTTACGAAATTAGTGTCAAATCTCTTACCAACGTAGATTGCGACCACAGCAACGAGAACCGATCATATAAATTCAATTCGACCAGCGGCAGCAGAAGCAGTATAAAGTTGTAAACAGAAAAAAGAGTACAAAAAATCAGCAAATTGTAACATAATAAAAAACACAAGTTTGCTTTTTTTGTTTAAAAAAAATAAATTGTATTGACATTACTCTGCACATATAAATGATTTTGCAACTTTAAAAAGGCATAATAGCCCTTTCAAAAGTTGCCGTCAACCCAGGCAGGGGGAGACACTGCCTTGTTGACCCACCGGGGAGATTACCCGGTGATTGGCTAAGAGAAGCCGGAAGAAGAGCTGAAGATTTGGAACATTTTTACAGGAGCGATTAACCTTTAATTCGGATTTGTGGGTAGCCACATCGCCCTCCGTGAACACATCATCGGACTAAGCGGACGCCCACGTCCCCTTTCCGGCCAGAGCCCTCCAAACCTCGGTATATGTTATTTTTATATATACCGTACAGTAGGGGCATGACCCCCTACGGGCTTATTATGAGTCAAGGGGAAACGGGGCCACAGAAAGAAGGGAGCCCAGATATGCACTTCAATTTATGTATGACAAATACCATAATGCTGGAGAATGTTCTTCATTCATGGGGATTTCAGATCGAGTTTCCAAACGTCAGCATTGACAAAAATTCCAGCCTCCTTTTGAAACTTCATTTTCCATTTATTACGACATTTATCTAGAAAAAAAAAACACGAATCAGCGCAAACATTTCTGTTTATGGAACTTACTTCAAAGATTTATCTTTGCTATCTTTCCATGGTCTTGCACTTGAAAAGCGTCTAGTTCGATTTCTGTGTGAAAACCAAACGCGACGTAACATGAAAATCCAATTATCCACGTTAAAAGGACACTTTTTGTTCTGCAGAGGTGTTCCTTTCGGATAGATCTTAAATATTTCAGAAGAAAGTAGAAATGTCGGTACAAGCCCAGTGTAAAATTGGTATATTGTCCAAGTAAGGAGCCTTTGCAAATCCATTCATATTATCTATAGTAAGAAAACAAAACTAAGATAAGCATAAGATATTCGAATTATAAAAGTAATTTACCAAAGGTCTTGTTTGAATTCGACCCCAAGCGATTTAAAGCGATTGTTTCCATAATTGCATTAAAAGCTTGTTGTACTTCAATGACATCTGGCGGATTTTAATCGGCATAAGGAAAGGCTGCTGAAGGTTAAATCAATTCAAAATCGTCAAACAAAAATATATCCAAACAAAGTTAACTTAAAATCTGACGCATTCAATCACGCACCTCGGGCATGACAGTTATTGCCCTGGAAAAAATAGTGCTAGACAGTCTCCATCTCCGACGACAACTCCATTGGCGAACGTTATATCAGGAGAAAGGGATGTTTTCCAGAAAAATGCAGCCCTTTAAATATCACAACCAGTTGGGGCTACTGCAAAAGCTTTACAAAAGTCTGATTAGGGAAATTGGTAATTATCTGTCTCATTGAATGACAATATTGTGGATAAATCAAGCTTAGACAATAGAGAACCTACGTTTATACTGAGTTTTATAAACATCTCACTACCTTACGGTGCAGCCGTGAAGCTGCGAACTCCAACGTTTCTTCAGCTGTAAGTGCTTCTCAATTGCCGAATCCTCCCTCGCCACCACACTTAATCATATTTGCACAACTCCTTCACAGCATGTAACACCCCCCCCCCCCACTGCAACAGTTAAAAGACAAGATTTCCATCACAAACGGTTCAACAAAATAGATATCATTGTTATCTACTGATTGACTTCTTGAGTGGAGTTATTCAGCAGTCTTCCTGGAAATATCAGCAAGATCCTGATAATACCATATTCCAGATTCCCCGGGAATGGATATTTCTGCTACTGAAACAGTAAAATTTGCTACTTTACATTTATGCCAACGACATATTGAATTTTTTAAAAGTCAGGTACATATTTTTCTTCCAGTCGCCAACTTGGAGCTTCCGCAACAGGGATTGATGACAGACAGATGTCCTTAGTATCCCTGACGGGCCCACATCTTCCCTAGCCAACCGGACTCATGGAACTCTATTCCGGAAAGTGTTTTGTCTTGGTAAAGTTCCACACTGGCGCTGCTAACGAAATGTTTGCCTAAGGGATAGGGGATAGCAATTCAATAATCCATAAAAATCAAAACCGATGTCGTACGGAAAAACCTGGCCAAGTTTGTCATTGGCCTGTTGGAAAGCGGAACTGAACGTGACACACCTCCAGGCAATACGCGGATATGACCTGCTGTTACACCGAAACTCCAATCTGCTGCACCTGTTTAACCCTAAACAACACACGTTAAAACGAATCAACGTCACTAGCATATATAGAAACACTAGGAAATTAGGAATGCAATGTAACATATTGCTTTACCCATTACACCATTGATGTTTCCTATCTCAACACCAGCGTAGCATCTCAGCACCAGCTTGAAAGTCTTCTCGCAAAGGGCTGCAAAATGCCCTGTCAACATGATCCAGTACCAATGAAGTTTTCGATTAGTGAACATGAAATACATTTTAAGGAATTGGTAACTTACTAAATCTAAAGGAGATATGGTGTGCAGACACTCGCATAGATCTGAATACTCATCCAACCATCTCGAGATAAATCATGGCAACTTCCTCCTACAAGATGAGAATGAAAAGTGAAAATTAAAAGTGTGATGGTTTTTTCCACTTGTTTTCAAAACTCATATAGCAGGTCCATTCCCTCTCTTTCCCATTCCCCTATGATATGATGATATATTCCCATGACCCTATTTAGAGCTACTTTGGTGCAGATGAGTTCCATTCTGGGCTTAGATACCAACTGAAAACCAACAGTTTTGATCAATCAGACTTTAAATTCATTGATAGCTCCTATGAAAACAATTCTACATTTGAGGCAAGACAAACCAAGTGGATTTTCATCAAAGACAAATCATAAAATGATTCGGAAAAATGTTTATCAAGCGACATAAATTGAAAAATGTGCACAACAAATTGCTGGCAAATATGGACAAATGATTGGGAATGGCGTTATGGGAAATAGTGCTGGATAGAAAGTTTTTACGTCACAACAAAACTAGTGCAAACAAAAGCTATTACGTACCATGATTTCACCTCAGTTTTTCTAATAGGCCAATTCCGAAAGTCTAGAATAAAAAAAACAAACGAAACGACTGAATGGTCACATCCATCTTTCCATTACGTTCTCAACTGGTCACTGACCAAAACCTTGTGTGATCGGGCCATTTTTCTCGGCGTTGCCAAACATGATACTGGAAATAACAAATAAATTCATTTACCATTCCTCCGTCCTCCAGATCTACCATTCGAGCTTCATTGGTTGGCGGTCTTATGTCGGCAATTTTTTTTCTGAGTATCTGCGAAAGGGGTTTGAGATTTGGATAACCTTATTTTAAGCCAATATTTTAAGGTGACTATTTCCCCTGGCGAGGAAAACAGTGAGACATTCCAGTAGTCGAAATCAGATGCCCGTGACTGGTGTAACACATATCAATAAAACACTAATCAATTCTTGATGTCCCAAAGCAATGTCAACTTGTTAAGGAAGTTGGCGGTGTGTAGACGATGCTTCCGTTCAGGATAATTTAAAAAACTCTGCTTCTTTTTGGTAGCGTCAATTTCTTTCCAGACTGAATGTATTTTAGTTTAAAACTTAAACACTGATTAGGTCAACCACAATACGCACTGGAGTGCGCTCAGAAGAACAGATAGAAGACTTTCCAATGACAGAAAAATTGATTCATTCCTCTTGGAAAGAAATTGTTGGGTATGGACTTCATATCACACTGGATTCTTGATCAACAAGATAATCAGATGTCAGTACATCATGAGTAAAGCCGTCATTTCCATTTGCTAGTGACGGTAAAACCATAGGAATTGTTTTAGTACTCCAAGATTCCATAACTTTGGTTAGTCGCTGAAGGAACTGTTCAACATCGATGGCCGTCATTCCAATTGTTGCAGCAGCAGTCAAATATCCCGTTGGATAGTTACTGTGGTGAGCTCCCCAGCTACGAAATTCGTGGCCGTTGATAACCTTACTTTCAAGGTTGGAGACCACACGTGTACCAGAAACACAACGCAGAAATAGCTGAGAGCCCAGTTGAGTCAATAATTTGGGATCTTTTACCGACGGCAAGGAGATTCCTTAATCAAAGAATAATCCTCGCTACAAACTGTGCTTATTTAATTTCAAGTAAACTGTAAATTACCTATGGAAATGGAATTCCCGGGGGTATCGAGTACTCGCTGTCCGAAGCGAGAGGCAATTTTGGCCAGCCCTTCTCTGAGTAACTGAAACAGATGCTTCCGTTCTCTCGCTAAAGATTTGTACTCTTTAGATCCCAGTGAAAGAAGCGTGATAAACAAATCTACAATAGGACTAGAAGAAGCACGACCTGTAACGAAAATTAATAAGCTGACGTCATAATTAGTTGTGAAACCTAGAAATACCTGGATAGCACTGACTAATTTTACTGACAAAAGATTTGTCGAAGCCAGCAATAATGGTACCACCAACAGGAACCATAAAATTTTTATCCGTGCTTTGAACAAAGGCATCTACACGACCTTTTCTAGGAAACATAGCCGAAGAGCTTAACAGCGAAGGACTATTAATAAAAGGTGTTGTGCCATAAAATACTTGCTAGCTTGCTGAATGAGATGCATGCATTTGGTATTCTGTACTCCGTAAGCGTTATTTACAACATGCGCGATGTGATGACTTTTGCACAAAACAGCTATTGACTCGACGTCGTCACAGGCTCTTGGAGCGAAACAACTGGTGGTGGTCATCACACAAGCTATCAGCTCGGGATCCATTTGCTTCATAATAGCTTCAATTTTTCCTGTGTCCGTTACCAACTCGTCCCCCTTCAAAATGGGTTGGACGATGATTGGCTCAAAACCGGCTGTGGTGATTGACTTGAAGCAGGATTTTTGATCAATTCGAGACCATATCACGTATCTGGCTTTAGGTTGTTGTTGACGTATGCAAAGGAATATTAGGGTTAAACTCATGCCTGTGGCCAAAGGAGCAACAAAGCAAGCTTTCACATCAGGAACTCCAAGTGTACGTAAAGCATCTTTAGCCAAATCATTTGTTAGTTGATATAGAACACTAGAACCAGCTGCTTTGGGCTGCACTTCAGTCAAGTCTCCTGAACGACCAAGCCCATGTCCTAAATGGAAGTTGCGTTTGGCCACAAGCGAAGAGGCAATTCTTGCCTCTCGTTCACCAACTCCATGATTCTTCAAAAAATTATTGCTATCTAAAGATGCCAGTTCATCCAGTAGAATCTCAATATTTCGTTCAATCCATCCTTCTTCTGGCCATTTCCTCTGAATAACATGTAATTATTCTTTAGTGATTTTTAAAATCAATTTAGTAAAAATGATAATACCTTCTCAAGTAGCTGATTAAACAAGAAGTTTGTAGTATTGTGTGCATCTTTGGCTTGTTGAACATATGTAGATGGTAGATACTTTGCTAGCAACTTGAAACTCGTTCCATCCATCATACGTAAAAGGTTTGGCGGTTTACTTCTGTACGTAGTATCGTAATGGAACGAAAAATGACGACACAGACGTCGTACACCACGCTTGAAATTAGTTATTTATACAGGGAAAACACTGGAATAAGTTCGCCGCGCGAAAAAAACATGTTCGAAAGGTATTAGACTTGGTCAAAGAAAATTGATCGAAGCAATTTCCGACAATTGTGGAAAAGTAATCTGCTGAACAGATTCAACCATATCTTTAGAGAATTTCTGCAAAACACATCTAACGGCGTTGTCAGTTTTATGTATAAGAGGCAAACTTCCGTGTCCCGGGAGTCCCACTGTCCCAACCTCGAGGCTGTGAGCTAGGACTCGGAGCGGCAAACGTCGAGCTCGTGCTGAAGCGCTCTGCTGGCGCTGAACATAAGATAACGGAGGCGCTCACCATTAGACATCGCTGCTTATGTTGTCTGCTGAGAGTGAGAAATCGCGCGCGATGTTTTTATGAAGTTGAAAGACACAAAAAAATGAATTCGTACACGTTCAAAGATGTTTCAAGTAAAAAAACATTTGTAGCAAGTATAAAAAATATAGAATTTAACGCTTCATGTTTTGTTAGAGCTTTTGAAAGTAAAAGCTAAAGCCAAATCCAAGGGCGAATTGCGAGAACTTGCCAGTTGCTGCAATGTTCTGGGTGAACTCTATCAACAACAAGGAAAGTACGAAGATGCCATCGCCGAACATGAGGTACAAGTCCAAGGTTTGTCTCAATAAAAAGATCTAAAGTACACTTTTCCCTCCAGGAAGAGCGTAAAATATGCAAACAACTCAATGATTGCATTGGAATTGGCATTGCCCATCGTAAGATTGGGGAAGCCTTAAACGAACTTGGACAGTATGAAAATGCTTTGAAACACCAACAGAATTATCTAGGTAATTCATTTAAAAAATACTGCTACTATGTTTGTACTATTGAAATTTTTTTGTAGCTTTAGCAAATAGTGTTGACAATAAATTAGAAATTCAGCGGGCTCTTGCCACTATTGGTAGGACACATTTCTGCCATGCCGAAGCATTGACAACAAACAACAGAGTTCTTTACGACAAAGCATTAGATAGCTCTAAGTTGTCCTACCAGAAAAGCTTGGAGCTCTGTGAGAGGCAAGCTTCCATTTCAACATCATACTTTTCAATTTCTTTAATATTATATTGTTTTAAATGTGTTATAGGCTTAAAGAAGTGGTTTCAGAAAGAGATTATATGCAAATGAACTCAAGACTGCTACTTAATTTAGGCCTTGTTTGTGATCTTCAGCAACAAGATAGTGCTGCTGTTAACTATTTTAAAAAGGTATGATTGGGTAAATGTATGTTTTACCCAAAATTGTTGTATTTACTATCAAAGCTTTCATCCCCAAGGCAAGCTACATAGCTGACAAATACAATTTTAGAGAAGATCTGCATCGATGTCATTACTCACTGGCATTGTTCTACCAAAGAAGGAAAAATTTCAGCCAAGCGAAAAGAGAGGCAGAGATGGCCGAAAAAGTTGCTTTCCAGCTTAAAGATAAGGCACTAATTTGTGATGATCTTGCCTTAAAAGCGCAACTTTTCGTCATTATGGCTGATTTTGAATCTGCCCGAAGATACTTACTTAAAGCGTACAGACAAAAAAGTCCGGTCATCCAGGACCACGAACGAATCGAAAATGACTTACGATCAGGTATGTTGGCTTACATGTTTAAATCGTATACAAATTTTTTTTCTTATTATTATATATTTATTTATTTTATTTTTATTTTTTTCATGCTTTTTAATTTATTCATACCTATAAATATATATTTTTCCGGTGAGAGACAGCAATTAAGCTGTGTAAGTTGCAAGACATGTGCTGTATCCTTTCAGCAAATGAAGAGGAGAAATTGTTGAGACTGCATGAAAAAATGGGAGATCTTTGTTCTTCACTCAAAGCTTACCCCAGGGCTATTGACTTCTACCTGAAAATGTTGACTGTAAATCTTTGATTAATATTCTTTGTTTTTTAACTCAAATCTTTTTTAGGTGTCTATCCTTAAACAAAATATATTAAAAAACCCTTTACACTTTAACAGAAAGCTCAGGAGCTTAGGTGGTCGGCCAAAGACATCAATCCAATTTATGTGTCATTAAGTCAAACTTATATGGACGTAAAAGACTACAAAAATGCCATTAAATACTACAAGAAGGAATTGGAAAATTACGAAGAAAACCCCGCTGAGGTACTTTCAATAGGTCTTTTGATTGGAAATCCTACATTTGCAGACAGTTGAATTTTCAATGTTTTACTTCATAGTCTTGCCGCACGCTTCTTAATATAGCAAATGCCCTGGAAGAGGATGGCGCAACCTATTACGAGCTAGAACCTTTGTACCAACAAGCCTTAGACTTGGCAGTGAAGGCTGAGAACCCACGGTTAAAAGCCACTACATTGAATTCTTTGGCAGTCCTTCACGAAATGAATGGCTACATAGAAAAATCTCGTGAGGAACACATTCCTTAAGTTTTATCGCAATTTCGTACATGTTCGATTTTTTAGAGGAAGCTATGGCGTCTGTAAATCAAATTTGTTCGGACCACAACATCGATCTCGATGATGAATCAGAAGCTCCTGAGTCGCAAACTATTCGAAATAATCTTTTTGATTTCGAGGACGAGATTGATTTGGATGAAATCTATGGTAACTATCGGTTAGAAGATCGCCCTCACATTTCCGATCTTCTTATTTTCTAAATTAGACGATGAAAGCGACGAAGAATCAGAGTCGTTGGATAATAACAGAGGAAGAAGGAGACCTAAAAGGAACATAGAAAAACTCAACGTAAAAGGCGAAACAGCACTCCACCGTGCTTGTATTAAACAAGACATCGATTTGGTCCGCCTTCTGTTACAACAGGTTCGATCGCTCCATCTCAGTTGAGGAAAAATTTAAAACCTTGACTTATTTTTCGTTGGCTAGAAACATAAAGTCAATGTTCGTGATAACTGTGGATGGACTCCACTTCACGAAGCTTGTAACTATGGCGATGTTGAAATAGTGCAACTGTTGATTGACAATGGGGCAACAGTGAATGATCGTGGAGGAAAGCACTGTGAAGGTGTTACGCCATTACACGATGCCGCATCTTGCGGTCACATTGATGTCATGGATGCTCTACTTCGGAATGGAGCTAATCCATTGTCAAAAACTGATGCGGGAGAATCGGTATACGAATGCTTATTGAAATGGAGACTACGAACGGGAGGTGACTTGGATTCTGCAACGCTCAAGGAATGCCTCAATATGGAACGAAAACTTTCAGATTCTATGAGAAAAGGTTACTTTGCTGCTAGAATTAACTTTGCCAGATGACTCAAATCAATTTTCCATTCTAGCAAATCACGTTGTTCCGTCAATGAAAGAAATCGAACACAAACATTCAAGCACTTCAGCCCTCATTCCCGAAGAAGACATTACTGGAAATTCTTTCCAAGAAGTTGAATTAACCCGTGTGGGCCCAAGCGAGCCAGAAATGGGAGGCCCCGCAAAATTTAGGGAATCTAAAGATAAACGATTGGCATCTTCGGCAGCTCAGAAAGAGTACGCCGAAGCGATGAAAGTGATTGGAAGCTCGTCCTCTGCGCGGCGGTCAACAGCAGTGAGTGGTCCGACTAAACGGAGTCGGATACACCAGCCTGCACTGGTTTTGGAAGAAGAACTAGTAGACGAATGGATCGAAAACGATCTTCCATCTCCAACGCGGAAGTCGAGTAAAAAGTCGAATTTCACATTCCCAGTTCACAAACCGAATAATCAATCAGACAAAGAAAAAACGCCGACATCGACTTCCTCTCGGCTCAACAAGTAAAATACGTTTTTGAAGCAGTAAAAATTTAATCGCTATCTTATCCGCTATTATAGGCATTCATCAAGATTAAGTTTGAGTAACAGAAGGAAATCAGGCGCCCCATCTTTAGATTTTGAAGGTGTCACAGTCAGTGATGACGACATAGAGGTGGAGGTAATGCTGCCTTCAGCAAAACGGGCTAAACCCTCCCCAAGTTTTATTCATACTAGTGATGATAGCAACGACCGTGCTTCCCCAATACTGTCAGTATCAAAACGACCGAAAAAGCCCGTTCAACTTTCCATGTATGACTTCGCTGAGGTAACTGAATATTCTAAGTCACAATACTTCAATGCCCTAAATTCATCTCGTTGTGCAATTCGTAGGTCAATGCCCATACAGAGGACAATATTCAAGCCCCCAAGAAAGCTGTTAATAAGTCGTTCAGCTCGGTTCAACAGCAAAACCCTTCTACAAGCGTTCTGAAATTGTACGTGCGGATTCAAGACAAGGTATTGCTCATCCCAGTGGAACGGAGCAAATCTGTGCAGTGGCTATCAGACGAAGCAGCGAGGAGGTACTACAATATGACTGGTCTCAACCCCGTTTTATCGCTTCATACTATGGACGGCGCAGTATTGAATGGAGAAGATGAAGTCACATTGATACTTCAAGATGGAGACAAAATTGTTGGCCAAATGGTCAAATGGGATCTGCAACCCTTGCCAGAGCGATATTCCAATTTGTGTTGCCAACTTGAAGTTGGTGAGTTTCATATTTTCCATCGTGAAGCATTCTCTAAGTAAAATAACATTCTTTACTTATTTTCAGTACGACTTGGCGAAGTCGACTCGGTGTTGACTAATGCGCAAACCGGTGGCAAATTATCGTTAAATCTTCCTTTGGGTCCCTCCCTCCTTCCCGTCGTCAAAGCACTGCGATATCAGGAAAGCTTATGGGATTTGGATCTTTCTTCCTCAAAACTGGACGACCATGTCTTACAGGTACAAGCCACTCTAAACGTTATGCATATGGAAATTTTGAAAAGTACTTGCCTCATTCTGTAGAGTCTTTGTGAAGCCTTGTCCACGCTGCCACACTTGGTGAATCTCAGCTTAAAGGGCAATTTGATAACGGCAGCCGGCCTTACTCGCCTAGCAGAGAGCTTACAAGAGGAAAACGTCACAGGAATGAAGGTATATATGTTTTTCTTACCTCTCCAATAAAATGGTTACTCGCATACTACATGTCCTCTGGTGGTGAATTCGTTTCAGAAGCTGCAAAGGATTAACTTGAGCTACAACCCAATTGGAGATGGAGCGTCGTATCCACTAACCACCTGTTTTCAACACATGTCTGCGTTACGCAGTTTGCAAATGGAATCGTGCGATCTGACGGATCGTTTTCTAAGCGACCGCATTTCTCCTGTGTTAAAACGCAAAAAGCTTGAAGACCTAAGCATTGGATTCAATGAGTTCTCGTCCTCTGCCATTTCATCGTGGATGCAAGTGCTGGATTTTAGCTGCTTGAAATCCCTTTCATTACAAGCTCTCTCTTGTGATCGGCTGGTAAACATTTTGTGCAGCAGTATCCAGGCCGTCGAAAGTTGCACACTAATTGAGATGGATTTGTCACACTGTAATTTGACGGACTCATGCATTGAACGACTAGGGCATGTCTTTAGTCATACGCCTCAACTGAAAAAACTTACGCTTAAAAACAATAACAGATTAGGGATTGATGCAGTGGCTGACCTACTTGATTGCTGTCGGATGAAGTGGGTCCATATTGAAGAAGTAGATCTCCTTGGCTGCGCACTAACTCGTTCAGATTCAAAAGATAATGGAAGATGTGTTGAATCTCTCCGCTCCTTCCTTGCATGGTCCAAAAGTTTGCATCGACTCAGTTTGTCTTTCAGTAGACACAAAAGTGACCCGACATGGATCCCGTTTCTCACAGAAGTTTGGATATCGGGCCATGATAGCGAGGTGCTCGTAAAACAACCCACAGAACATCAACTAATATTGACTACGCCCAGCTGTTCATAGCAATGTAAATACCCTTTTGGCAACAATCGAAAATCGTGCGATTAAAGTTTTCGTGTTTTAAGTGAAATAAATTTGTTACAGCACAATTTGCATAGCTAACGATATTTACCGAAGTTCCCAGGCCAACGTAAAGTAGTTGGGCATGGCGAACTTGGTGGTGAAATTACATTGATAGAACAATAAAGAGTGGCTGATAAAACTTGAAACATGTACGCTTAGATAGAACGTCGACAATCCAATCAATTTTACAATCCCACCGATTTCCATTTCTTGCCTATTCAAAAAGTTTTGTGGCTTTTCACACGTTGAGCAAAATATCGGTAAACATGAAATCATTAAGTAATGCAGCCATCTAAATCAAAATATCTCGTTTTATAACCTTTCGAACGGGAAATTAAATGGAAATCGGTTAAACATAAAGGGATCTTTCCATCACCCCTTGTTTACAATTTACACACTGCACTTTTACGTCTTAAGGTTAGCAGACTAACTCACTGTCCCAGTTAAAACATACTTGTATGTCTTCAAATTTCTCACGAAGAAGCATATTTTCTCAAAGCCCAAACAGCTTTTTTCCAAGCGTCATGAAGTACGACATCATTGAAAGTGTTATTGCCCATTTCTTCTTGAATTGCATTCACCCAAATGCTCCCAAATTTCTGAGTTTCGCAATGAATACACGAACTGAATAAAAACTGCACGAAACGTATTATCTGTTATCTGAATCTTACCTTGACATCAACGTTGTCGTGCGTTTTCTTAAACATGTTGAAAGCCGGGCATCGCTCAAAATGATCATATTTGAAATGCGGGATTATGTACGTGAGACTGGTGACGCAGCTATACGCAGCACTAAGGAAGTCACGGTTAGTTGGGAGTTCCGCAAGGTTCGTATCGGCAAACGCTGGGAACATCTTCCGTGCAGCAGGCCTGACTTGGAAATACCTTGCAAAAAATAATTTAACAAAAATGATGGGCTCTATTTTGTGTGTGACAATATACTACCTTAGAAAGACTTTGGGAGCAAAATCGCTCAGGCGCCTCTTGACGAAGTTCCAGCTAGATGTGATGACAGTAACATCACTATCATCCAAGAAGCTACGAAGGCCGGGCCGTTGAAGCATTTTGTTTTCACCTCTATTGTACCTGTGGCTCACGATTGTAGAGGACGCAACTGGATAAGACCTTGCTGTATCGAAGTCGTGAACATTAGTTACAACGCGCGCTGCCAAGAACGGGCTGTCTATGCGATGCGATCCAGAATTGGTTATTCTTCCACTTGCAACTGCCAAGATCCCAATGCCATTCTAAAGTAAGAAAAATTTTAAGCAAGGGAAGTCTGGGAATAACGTTCACAACAATCAATTGGTATTCTTATTAAATACTTTACCAAATGCTGTCCGCTATAAAGGCTCCAGCCAGCTATAAGAACGAGGAGATTCCTGGAGAAAAATACTGGCCGACTCATCGTGAATTCTTGCGTTTTTACGAGTCAGTTTGGATTGAAATCCAATAAAGCATTTAATGTTTCCTTGCACGGAAAGAAAGCTGCTCCCGGTATACTCGTACGCTGTAATGAAGTCTGGTAAATAGAACTCCTGCTCTTTTATTGTGGACAGGGAAACGTTCTTCTTCCAGATAAAATTTCATTAAAAGTCGGCCCTGCGAAGAAGAAAAGGGCAAAAGTTGTATCTACAATAACACCGCCTCTAAAAATGTGTAAACTATTCTGCTATTTGCAAGTTTACATCAGCAGAACTGTTAACTAGAAAGCAAACCGTGGCATTTGATACATACGATGCGAGGATATGGTGCCTGTTCTGGGTCAATACATTTTGGGGCTTCTTCTGGGCCAATATTAAGATTTTCTCTAGTAGGTGCTCAAGGAATCTTTCTACCTAAATTGTCAATATTTAGCGAGAATAACAGTTTCAAATGCAAATACATATGTCGGTGAAGATCAGGTTTTCCGGCTTAGTGGTACCTAACTGTCTCGTAAATTGCAAAAAGTATTAGCGTTGAAACACAAAATTGTCAACTAGTCATGTTAAGATCAGCAAAGGCTAGATTACATTACTATATACGCGTTTCTAGGAATTTGTACCCAATGCAGACGTACTTTTGATAATTTAATCTCAGCGCCATGATAAAATAATGCAACACTATATCCCTTTTCAAAAGTGCGACGCAAAACATTGCGCTGAGACAACGTTGGCCGTTATAGCTGGTTTGCTGCACGCGATTTTGAAATAAAAAAAAGCAGTGCAATTAAAAAAAACAACCATGAGATTAGCCGTTTTCAAAAAGGGGTATGGTGTGCATGACTCGCGTACAAGGTCTCACTACGAGTGAAGCGACCGAGACGCCTATCATCAATTCTGCTTTGCAGCTTAACATTTTCAAATCAAAAGTTAAACACAAAATCTTAACCGCCTCAATTTTGCATTAACAGGGTACATAGTTAGTTTAGCACAATTGTTATTCTACTGATCTTAGCCTCAATTTACGTTCGTAAATCGTGTCGAACACGTGAATTGGCAAACTTACAAAAATTGTATTAAGTCACACAGTAAAAATCGGTCAAAAGTGCAATAGATGCACTGAGATTCGTATAATGTTACACAATCTAACGAAAAAATGACAATATCTTGTCATTCTGGACGAATGAAGTGGACGGCTTTTGTTACCGAAAAGGCGGAATGTCTTTAACAACTTTAAAAAGTTAAAATTTTATACTTTATGCTCCATAGAAAAAGTTGCCTGCGATGTCGTGTCCCTTTGTTTTTTCGCTTGGACCTTGGCTTCGATGAAAAACAAAGTGGCAGAGAGGTAAAGGCCAAATGTACCGACGACGGCCAAACCAAATGACCACGATAAGAAGTTATGCTCAAAATCTGGCATCCAATCTCTTGAATCACCTAGGGCTCCAAAGGTGATAACAGCAATTGTCCCACAAAATGCTAAACAAAATGTGATGTCAGTGATGGTTTTGACACAGTGCATGTAGCTTTTTACCTGCAATAGTAAGATCCCAACCAAGGGCACGCAACAGTTGCACCTGATGTTCATATGTGAAACACAATACATACATCAGAGTGCCTGCTATGCCCACCAGCATGAGCATAAAGCACAGTGTGAAAAACAACTGGACAGCAATGAAGAATGCTACGGAACAAAAATGTGATGATTAGATTGGTAACATGTTTCCTTGCTTAAAGTGTGTCATCTGAGTTCAACAAGTAGCATCTTACGGGGCATGAGAAAATCCCTCATCTCAGCATATCCAGCTGTAAATGGATTAAAGACCCATCGACATCCGGTAAAATATCGCAAATGCAGAGCATCGTGTGGGTCAGGAAGTGAACGAAAACAATGGACCCACAAACCCAATTTATCAAATTTATCCCCATAGTACTTTGACCAGTTTTCCAGCCAGTGTGTTGTTGAAAAGGCAACTGATATGCACACAACAGCCACAAAAAACAAAGGCAATGCTATTTTGGCAGCGGTACTTCGTGTTTTGGGCATTTTTGAGCGATATTGTCGTTGAAAAAAACAAAAAGGTAAGCAATCCCACGCTTGGGACTCACAATGCCTTGTGATGCACTTTCGCCATTAGACCAACGCCCAGGATACAACAATGATAGGAGCCCTCTAGTGGGTGCTTGTGGAATACCGGAAACTAACTTTACACTATTTACTTCACAGACACTTACATTTACTACAATGCTATCTAAACTTTTCATTGTAACCCTATCTCTTTAAAATACAAAACACTAAGCCTTTAATTACAACTCACTCTATCTATAGAAATTGAATATGGTTGACTTACGAGGTCTCAGAAGCCAGTCTATGATGTGGTATTCTTCATCCAACACATGTCGACAACCATTGAAAATTCTGTCATACAAATGTTTTACATCTTTGAATTCCCTTAAACAGAAATTCCAAAGACCTGCAAAATAAAAATCAAACTAAAAGTTAAGAAAGGTACAACCAAAGTTATTTAAAATCGTAGAAAATGAAAAGGCGTGGTCTGTCAAAATCGGCTCAGTTCACTTACCTAACTGTATAAATTTAGGATTTTCCAATGTCCCGTCCGTTTCTAACCACGAATTTGTAGAAAACGCAATAATAATAACCAAACAAGTAGCAAAAAAACTTAACACTGCAGCCTTAGCTGTTTTTGAGGCACCATCGTCATGGGACGCCATGTTGAAAACTCTAACTTCAAAAAGCAGAATAAACAGCCTTTGGAAACTGTTGCCATGACAACCAGTCAACGTACCCGAATTGTGGCGCGCAATTCAAAGAAAGCCCAAACGGCTTCTAGCATTGCTTTTTTACCCTTGTTGACTTCTTTTAGATGAAAGGAAAACATTTCCAGGCTACTCTAAACTCTTTTTTCCGTTCCCTTCTTCTTTACCTTTTGTTTTCACGATGTTATATCTGTAAATTTTAACCTTTACCTACGCGCACACAGTTATATAAATAGTAGTATAAACTCACACACAATTATATAAATATATTTTTAAAAAATTTAGTAACCAACAGGAAAAGAAACAAGACACGTACCGTGCGCTCTGGAAGACACTACGGATTTGCCTTCTAGTACCGTGAATCCCAATTCACCTTTTCAGTGTAATTAACAATCGAAACGTAGAACAACTGTCAAGATTCTTTTAGTGGATGTTATCCAAGTCGCGTCCCAATCTTTCGATTTCATTCAGAACGAAATCCATATCTTCGTGGGTAGGAGGCGGCTGACAATGAAGAGCTAAACGAAAAAAGTTTACCATGTTCTTGTGGACTAAGGGTTGGTAGCTGACCATGAGAGATCCTTTCTCCACCATTCGTTTCTTTATTGCAGGTGCAACCTGATTCCTCGCAAAACGTGTGCCAATTAAAGCACTGTATGGAAAACTATACAAGTAAGACGTTGACTCACCTTGGAAAGTGTTTCCCACCATTCTGGCGTCTCTGGCGAATTTCTCCACCTGGGCGGAATGTACCAAAAACAAACATTCGTGAAGCTAGGATTCGCAATGACCAGCCGAAATCCCGGTCGTTGGGAGAGCTGACGTGTGAAGTATCTACAAATAAAACATGATGAAAAAATAGGTGCATCATAACATCATTAGATAAAACTCACTTGGAACATTCTAAGGCGTTATCTACCATTTTCTCCAGACCTCTGTTCCCGCGAGCCTTCCACATTAACCACAATTTGAAAGCATCAACCTTTCGGCCACACTGGATGCTTTTATCACCCGTATCGTAACGCATATCATAATACTTGTCTGTTTGGAAAAGATACGTGGCAGAAGCACTGTTGCATCGATGAAAAACATTCTGTGAGGGTAAGAACCAGTTCATAAATTAGCAAGGGTTAACTGGTAAATTTGAAACTTGTTTCGTTGTACCGTATGTTTCGTCAAGAAAGCTGAGCATTGCAACGGAGCTCCTAACATTTTGTGGAGATTCCAAGCCACAGAGTCAACCCTAAAAATTTTAATTTAGAGGTAAAACATTTAAAAATGAAAAGCTTAACGATACATTACATTTCTATGCCATGCATCAAGGAACGATGTTTTTGAGAGACAAGAGCACCTCCTCCCCAAGCGGCCTGCAAGTAGATGGTTAAACCTATCGATTTGTAGTTTCGACAAAGCTTTTACTTACATCGACGTGAAGCCAGAGATCATACTTTTTACATATAAAAGCTAAGGGCTCTAAAGGATCAAAAGCTCCTAAAACGGTGGTTCCGGATGTCGCATTGACAAAGTATGGCACTTTTTTCTGTTCCAGAGCCTTTACAATCTTATTTTCCAATTCAGCAGGAATCATTCTGCCAGAACTATCAGATGCTACCATGACGAGATTATCAGTTCCTAAACCAATCCAATGGGCAGCTTTAAGGATGGAATAATGACCCTTGAATTTAAGAGTTCTGTTAAGAAGGTTGGAAGACAAGCAGTTGATTTGAAATGCCTCACAAACCTCTTGGGATGTAAAGGCCACAAGTTCTCCTATGTTGCCCATTCCTTTGGTCTTCACTTCAGGGAACTTGTTGAAACGGGCAAGAACCATTCCGTACATGTTGGCCAAACTCCCTCCTGACAATGTATATTATATTTAAAATGTAAGCAGGACACACAAGTGATAGAAAAATTGGAAAATGGAGGCACCTGGAGTAAATATTCCATCCCCATCTTCCCAACCAATGAAACTTCTAAGATGAGCCAGGACTTCATGTTCAACCATCATAAAAAACGGTGCTACTTCATATGTGTACCTGTAATTGTGGTTTTTCAAAGGGCAGATTCAAAATTATTGTTCCATTTGTTCGAGATTTAGATGTAGCTGAGACTAAAAAAAAAAACAGAAGTTACACTTACAAATTGGTATTAAGAGCTTCAGAAAGCCATGCTCCTGCAAGACCAACAGGGTCTGCTCCATGATACAATTGATTCAGAAATTTAGGATGATTGGTACGTACACTGTACTCGACAGCTTGTTTACACAATTCAAATATTTCATGGTGACTAAGAGGAGAGTCACCTAGCGAGAGATCTACCAATTTCTGTTGAAAAAAAAAAACAAAGCAAAGATTGCCTAAACATTCATATTAGATTGTATATTTATTGTACCAAATTACCTTAAGTTTTTCTGGATGAACAAAATTGGTGACCCGATCTTCTTTTAAAGCCTTGCCAGACAATAGTCCTTGGTCGATAACCAATTCGGTAATTTCTTTTAATAGCAATTCCACAATCACTTCGTCGCCAATCTCTGGTTTTTCGTCAGAAGTATGTTCCATTTTTATCTCTATCGAGGTCACTGCTGTCTTAAACGTTTTTGTTTCGTCGATTAATGATAAATTAAAAAACACGGTTACGTCTTAGAATCGTAAACATTTTTATGCAACTGCCTCTGCTCAATTCTTCGTAACTCGTAAAGTCGTAACACACCGGCAGACATGCCGGCTAATGGCAAGATTAATGTGGCTGCACCATGCTTAATCATCAACACACTACAGTAGAACCTACTGCTAAAAGGGATAATACTGTAGGCAATTTCTCTTGCATGTGCCGTGTTTGTAGTTGGTAATAGATGCCAACAGACCAGAATACACATTTGTTCTCTAGATAGCCAAGGTAAATATTCAACAGCAATGCACTCACCTTGCCTGTCGTCTTTCCTCGAAATCTGCTGATGTTAGCGTGAGACAAGGGTGCAGACTCTCGTCGAGTGCCAAGATCGTGTTTCGAATGACGAAAGAGAGCCGTCGAGAGTGTGGGTAGCATCAAAAGCTTTATTTCTTTTTTTTTCTTTCTTCTTCTTTTTTTTAGAGGACAGTGCTTGAGTCATGGGGAAGTTGATGGTCTTATCACAAGGTCGTTCCTCTTTACAGGGATGTAGTTCTTCTACTTGTTTACTCAGACTAATCGCGAACCGTTTAGTGCATGCACTGTACAGCCTCGTGGAAACAATGGCGGCTTTGGCAACGGCATAGGGCACATCCATAAAGCAAAAGATATGGCTGTGCTGAATTCCCCTGGAGCATGATGACAAATTGTGGACAAAAACGTTCAAGTTATCGAAGAATAACAATCTCTTCTACCAAAAGTAAATCACTTTTTCTTTTATCAATCTCTTGCATTTGTTTTCTTTTTGTTCTGCAATGCTTTGCAACCTGGTATGGAGAATTGGCTCTATGTGTCTAGCACAACAGCTGAGGGGGCGTTCACCAGTCGTTTATTGTTGGCACTGGAAATCATCCGAGACGAGCGCCTCAATCAGTGGAAATTAATGAAAGAAAAGAAAAGGCTGCTGTTATATACGTTGGTAATAATCAACGAGTTGGGAGGGGGTGAGAATGTGGCAATCAACGGCGTGCTCGGCTGAAGTTTTCTCTCATTCTCCAGATGGCTTCCCCGTCCTTGATGCGTTTTTCTTTTTCTTCTCCTTCTGTTCAAATAGTAGTTCCCGGCTAATTGGTTGAGCAGTAGGTTAACTCATCCGTAACGAAATAATTTTTTTTCTCTCTCTCTGAAAAGCATAGTCGATAGAGGAAAGAATCAATTCCTCTTTGATACACAAGGAATCGAATAGGCCTTTTTTTTTGTAAAGCTACGAAAAGAATTGAAATGTATTTTTATATTGGCAGAAAATCCATTTTCATTTCGTTTAGATTCTTCCTGCGTGAAAACGTTAAGAAATCGTGTACCATAATCCCGTATTAATTCCCCCCCCCCCCAGTTTCATTCTCCACCTTCTAGGACATTACGGATGAAGGCATAAATCTCTTACGGGTCAATACGTATTTAATCACGATCTGAGGATTTATGGAAGCAGTCACCATGGAGACGAGACGGAGACATGATAGACCTGATATTCTGCTCCGTTTTCGAAGGGGTTGAGGCAAACGGCGATGATGGCGTGAAACACACGGTCTCGGATCAATACTCGCGTTCACCGCTGCTAACAGAAAAAAGGAGAACATAAAAATACAAAACAAAAACAATACGAGATACACAAGGACGTGTCGAGTAGAAGCCAGTAGATAAAAAGGAAGTAATCGCCGTTCCATTTGAGGTTAGTCCATTACCTCCTTTCACGCACGTGCAATCGGGAAGAAATCAGCTGATTTCGGTATCTTTCTAAAATCGATCAACGGCTCAAGTATTTTCCACTTTGGATGGAAATGATAGTCAGTTTCATTTGTATTTATCATTCGCCTTTGAAAAAAAAAAAAAAATAGTCCGAAAACCAACTAGAAATAGGTAGGGTCCATCCACTCCGGGATTTTAAAAGATGTTTGTTTAAAAATAGGCAACTTTAAAATTCCAGACGAAATGAACCCATTAAAAAAAAAAAGAAAACGGAAAAGGCAATCCATTCAACTGGTGATGTACAAAGAAAACATATAGACAAAACAAAACCGAGAAAAACAAAAGCAAAAGAAATGTCATCTATTTCTTAAGGTTGAAAGAAAGGACGAAACTTATGGGAGGGAATAATGTCCTTCGAAGAGAAGCTACGTAAAAAAAAATGAATAAAATTCGTGTTTAAATCATATACAAACTGATATCAATCCGTTTCGCGTCCCGGGATACTAAGTAAGTAAAAAAAAAAAAACAACAAAAAATTTATATATCCATTCCTACACCTCCCTCAAATGAAAATCAAATTGACAGGTTTATACGAATACGAAAACTAAGTTAAAGGGAGTGCACGAAAGCTCTTGATACATCGGAAAGATGGAGAATGAAATGTTGAAAATGGCGAAGAGGAAAAAGGACGATCTTCAAACAGGAAGAGAAACATAAAAAAAAAAAAAAAAATTTCAAATGATTCCCCCTTTTTTTTTTTCTCAAGTACTACATCGAGCGATCACAGTAAACCAGAGCTAGTATCTTCCACAATAAACCAATATCGGGAGAATATATATCTTGGAAATAATAATAAAAAAAAAATACTGCGTAAACATAGAATGAAAAAAAAAAAAAAAAAAAGAAAAATTCACTTTCCAATTGTTTTCATGGAAAAACAAAAACAAAAATGAATTCCATTGAAAAAAAGGGAGAATAGTATAAACTGGCTGGACACACATTCATTTTCTTTTTCCGCGCTTAAGTTTTAAATGTCTGAGTCAATTGAAGTGGATGGCCCGAAGAGTTATTCATTCAGCGCGTTGCAGTTCGTTCGGATGCGTCGATTGCGGTCGGAGAACAAGCAACAGTCGTCCGATCAAAATAACTGACTTGATCGTCGAATCGCACCTGACCGTGATCCTCGTTATCGCTGGCCAGCGCGCCGCTGGCTTGAATGCTATTGCCACCGAAGCGGGCCCGACGGGCAGAGCGTCTCAGGGAGACCAAACCGGGCAGCGTCACCTCATCGCCGGACAGTGAGATAATAGAAACAGGACTGGAGGAGCGAGCGCCGCCAACAGGCAAATCATCGCCATCATTGAGGCAAGCGTGAATTTCAACGGGAGCGTAGCCAGACTTGACGCTTCCCGACGCCGACGCCGATGTTTGGCCGGTGTGCGGGATGCGGTAACTATGAACGGAACCTGTATCTCCCATCTGCAAACAAAAGAAGTAAATGATTCGAACTGTGACCAGCGGAGTTTGTTGACACTGCCAAGGGCGCAGAACAAGGCTAAAAATTATTCAGCCCATTCTGAAACTGCGTTTTCAACATTTCCACGCAAGACGGACGGGCAAAAGAAAATGACTCATTTTGCGGTGCTGGAAAATTTCGGCCGTTATCCGTCGTTGACTCGGAACGTACTGGCGCGTAATTTTAGTTAAGAGGAACCGAGCCAACACTTAAAATGCAATAGATTTTTCGTTTTTACCTTGTAGCTGAGAAGCGAGCCGGCCAATGCTCGAGTTGAGGCGACAGAAGCGGCTCCGTCGTCGGCCATCGACAAAGTGTTGGATCTCTCCGAGAGGCTGATGGTGGCCGAGGCCGTTTCCGAAGAGGCGAAACTGGATCGCTTGTTGGGCGAGCAGACGGCCATAGCCACCAGTTCCGCCTGGACTTCCAATCGGCGGGCGGCCGAAGCGTTCGAGACGATGCTGCCGGCCAATCCCAGTTGGCTGGCCGATTCGCAGTCTTCACGGTCGCTTTCGCGGTCTCTGTCGCGGACAAACAGCTGACTGGCGCTGCCCAGCGATGCCGATCCGGAAGCCGACAACGCCACGCTGGCTTCGCCTGTTTTTTTTTTCAAAACAATCCAAAACAAAGAGAAGAAAAATTGAAGCAGCTTCAAATCGAAGCGGCACTCTCTCAATGCCCATTTTGAAACATCAATTAATCATCATTTTCGGAACATTCACAAGATGAAATGTTCAAGCGTGTTTTAAAAACGCGGGAACGTTTAAAAAAAGAAAGAAAGGAACTATCCATTACAATTTAAGAGATACGTCATTCAAAAAAAAAAAAGTGCCGGATAAAGGAAAAATGAAATGACAAATTTACCGATGGAAGGGTTTCCAACGAGGCCAAGGTTAGTTGCGTGATCGAGCGAGACGGCGTCCGTGTTGCGTTTATTCTGTCCGACGCCGCCTACGCCGGCGGCGCTGCCGCGGGAATAATAGGCGGTTGGACCGCCGATGCTGCCGCTATCGTTGGCGTTGCCATCCATCGCGATAAGGTCATCGCTTCCTCGGCAGCCGCCGACACCAGCGCCGCCTGCGTCGCCGCCGCTTCCGCTTCCGACGCCCGTCCCGCCGGCGCTTCCCACGCCGGCGGCGCCGATGCCTACAACGCCGATGACATCGTCCTCGTCGTCGAAATCGATGCGCACTCCGAGCGGCGAGGCCGAGACTCCGCAAACGCCGTTCTGGCACAGAGAGACGGGCACGACGCCGTAAATGTAGGCCAGCAGAATCGGCACTCCGACTCCGACGGCCACTCCGGCGATGGCCGGCGCTACCAGCACCTGAAAAATAAATAAATAAATCAAAATAAATAAATAATTGCAAACGAAAAATTAAACATTAATTGGAATTTATGGCGGGAACACGGTGAGCGTGACAGATACAAAAAAAAAAACGTCTAGAGGGTTCTTCCGAGAATCCGGCAATGCTGGATGAAGCGTATTGATTGGAACACCCCTCAAAGAAAAAAAAAATTGCGAGTTAGCCAAAGGGGAGGAGGTACATGAGACGCAGTGCTCGTATTATAACGTCCTTTGTACCATGGCCGACCCTCTTAAGAAAAGGAGGAAGAAAGACAGGAGAAAAAAAAAAAGAAAAAAATAAATAAAAGTAGGATATTGCCTTTCGCAGACAAAGCTAATGTCAATCCTAGGGAAACTACGTGCCAAAATAAAAAAGAGGGAATCTAAAAGAGCCGTAACTTTGCGGCTGTCGGGTCCGGCCAATCCAACCCGTCCGTCGATACATTCGGGGAGCGTTAGACGACGTATAAATTTCAATGTTGCGCGAAGAAGGCATCAGACCTGAACCTCTAACGCAGACATTGTACTTTCAACTCGACCCGACATCAAAATAAAAATAAAAATAGGCAACACTCGTCGGGTTTCCTTGCGCCCATGGTCAGCCAATAGTTTTACAAGGGCTACAGATGGCGTCACAGGTTTCGTGCGTGATTTTCAGACGACAATCCAAAACTTTCTTTTTGGGGTATGTCGTTTCCTATAACTTCCCCCTCCCCTTTCGTTCTCTGTCTTTCCGCAAGAATACCCCCAAAAAAAAAAAAAAATCAATACTGATGAGGAAGCAAATGGGGATACACACGCACACAGTTTGAAAAGAATAAAAAAGGGAAGCGTGTCCTTTTTACTTTTATTTCCTACATGCAACGTTCCAGTCCGGCTCATTTCTTGAGCCACGAGAAGGGGGGAGGAGTCCCTGGAGCAACTTGGCATAATACAACATCGATGATAAAGTATGGCATAAACAATACAATAAAAAGATGCGAGGAGGCAATGTCGCTTTTAAGGGATGAGCCGAGGTCGTAAAGGAAGGCAAGAAAAGCGGGACCAACCTATTGTCACACCGTCTGTCATTTATCGATCCGGCCAAAGGGGTTGCCGAGGCTGTACCCGAATCCATTTATTTTTAAAAACAAAATCTTTTTTTTAAATTATATTTTTGCCATGCAAAAATAAAACAAAACACGAGTTCGAGATTTGACGACATGGGATCCTCTACAATCGAAAACATTTCCACCGACACGATCGCCCTTTGTTTTTTTTTTCTTTTCACGTTACGAACTTGTTCGAGATGAATAAATTATTATTGGAATTTCCCAGGCTCTTTTTTTTTCCTCCCCAAATATTTTCTTGGTAGGTCACCATCGCTTTATTCCGCACGGCCGTGCACGACCACTATCCTCTTCCGCTTCCCCTTCTCTCTTTCTCTCTCTGTCCCTCCTTCCATCCTCCCCCCCCCTATCTCCTTTTGCTTTACCCTATCCTTGGGCTTGCTCAGCGCACTGCCTGCGAGTTTCGCTCGAACACATCCGCCCCTCTATTTTTCAAGCAGCCGGCCGCGCGTGCACAGTCGATACGACGCCGTCGATCGAGTAAGACGCGTCGTTCCCCAAAACTCTACCAGCGCCCTCAACAGTGTTGCGACAAACAAAAACAAACTTAGAAAGTAAAGAAATAACACGGACCGATAAGGCACCGATCGAGCATCAAAAACAACATTTTGCGGAAGAAGGAACGTCTGTGGGATTTTCGTGTCAATGGAAAATTGATTTCCTGCCGCGTTACACCGCAGCCGGAATAGCAGTTTTTGCCGTCGATTGTGTCTTTTCGCTATTGGCGACGCCTGCGAGCAAGACGACGCTTCGCCACCTACACGACAACACACACAAAAAAAAACGGGGGAAACGCTTTGACAGATAAAAAAAAAAAAGAAAAAAGAAAAAAAGGTATATTATCATGTCTGTTGTTTTTTTTTTTTTGGTTTACGAGGCTCCATTCAATCACGACCTGCATCTCGAGGCGTTTGCAAAAGAACAAAAGAGGGAAAGTGTAGAGACCCATTACGAATTAAATAACCAGAAACGAATAAAAATCATTTTACTTTCTCGAGAAAGAGAAAGTTTTGTTTGGTTTAAAATTCTTGTTCTTTTCGCTCTTACTTCAAGCTGCTTATGTACTTATTTCGTTTTTAACCAACTGGAAATGAGTCATTGAAAACACCGCCATTACTACGCCCTTCCGGCAGTGCGCATAGAAAGAGAAAGTTGAGAAATATTCGTAAGGGAAAACTTATTCTCGTGAATCGTGCGTCCCTCTCTCTAAATTTTCTACATTTCTCATACACACGAAACAAAACAACAACAACAAAAAAAAAAAAAAAGAATAACTGACCGGATATTTCCGTCTGGTTCACTAGAGCGGAATGTTTTCCCTATGCAACAAAAATCAATGTCATTCCGAAATTTCACTCATGCCCATTCTTTTTTTTTTGTTGTTGTTTTGTTTCCTCTTTCATAGATCGGAACGAACACAAAGAAATTTTGTTTTATACCAACAGCAAAGACACATTTAAAAAAGAAACATGTCGGTTGACGTTTCGGACGAATCATCCATCACGGCAGAGTGGTTAGAGAGCATCCTCCATCTCTACTACAGCACCAACGGACGCGACTTGCTCGACGGACCCAAAGATGACGACGATGATGGAGATGTTGGCCGAAAAGACGAGCCGGCCCAAACCGTCAGAGTCAACCAATTTCACGTCCGGCCGGGATGCGAAGAAGGCGAGAACTTACTGAGCGATCTGCTGGCCATCGACGTCACCGTCTGCCGCAACGGATCCATGCCCGAAGAGGAACTGCATCTGATGGCCAAACTGTTGTCGCAGGATCCGTTTTGTCGCCATTTTATTCTAGAGGCCGGCTTCGACGTCAGGGAGATCCACTTCTACACGACGCTGATGCCGGCCCTGACTCAATTCTGCGGCGGCGAGTCCAGCACCGACCCTTGGCCCGTCCCGTCTTGTTTCTACGCCAAATATCGACAGGGCAGCGACTCGGTCCTCGTCCTGGCCAACATGAAAGCCTCCGGTTTTCTCGTGACGGAATTCCACCTCGGCCTGGAGCTGGACGAGGCCGTAGCGGCCGTTCAATCCATCGCGCGCATACACGCGTCCGTCTTAGCCTATCGATTGAGACTGGGGGTCGACCTAGGACAGGCTTTCCCCTTTCTCTTCCGTCCGGAAGCGGCGGCCGAATCGTACCAGCAATTGCTGGAACGCGGTCTGCCTCAGTTGGCGACTTTCCTGCACACCAGCGCCGTCGACCAGCCGGAACTTCACGCCGTGCTGGCCAAACTGCACAAGATGAGGCCGAGGGCCCGCGAAACGATCGCCAATCTACTGAGGCCGGCCAGCCCGATCGCCACGTTGACTCACACCGATTTCTGGTGCAACAATCTCCTGTTCCGTCGCAAAACGACAGACGGCGCCACGGCCGCTGCTGGCCACGACCAGAGAGACAATAGCCAAGCCGGGCCGGTCGAGTGCTCCATCCTCGACTGGCAGATGGCCACTTACAGCCGTCCGACAAACGATCTAGCTCTATTGCTCGTCACTTCAGTGGCCGGCGAAGTGCGCCGCACGCGAACCGGACACATCCTCGACGCTTATTGGAATCGATTCTGCGAGACGACCACCTCGCTCGGCTTGGACGTCGAGGGCCAACTCAATTACGGACGGATTGAGCTCGAAACGGAATTCCAGCAATCGCTTTTGCTGGCCGTCCTGCTGGGTATCGGCTCCGTCGACTTGGCCATCGGGCACCAAGCGACCGAAGAGCGACTCTGCGAGGTTCTCATCGACCTCAGCAACGAGAAAGTCTTTTAAAAAACGGCGAAAACAAATAAAAAATAAACTATAATTTCTATCGCTCCTTGTTTCTTTCCTTTTCGCTTCCAATTTTCTTTCATTTTTGTTACTGTGGCTTCGCTCCCTACCCTCCTCCCTTTCTCTCTTGTGATGAAGATTTATGGAGTTAATACAAAATAAATAAATACGAAAAAAAAAAAACAACAATGGGGTTCGCTATCGAAACGACGATGACAAACGCAATTAGGGGGAAAAGAAAAAAAAAATGAGAGTTGTAGTTCTTACCGAAGCCGCAACGCCGCTGGTGATGATGAGGTTGCGTTTGTGTTTGGCGACGGTTTTGAAGCGGGCGTAGAGCTTCCGGCCAACCCAGATGGGTATGCCGATGATCATGGCCGGAACGGCGATGCCGGCGAGGAGAGCGATGCCAACCGGAGCGCCGACCAACGTGCCCAGTTGCCAGAGTATCTTCTTCTTCCTCGACCAGGGTTTCTTGCCCCAAAAGGTGCAGCCGGACGGGCTGAGGTAATGCAAATCACTTATCTCCTTCATGCAGAGCCAGCAAAACTCGGAGCCGCACAGAGCGCACGTCATGTGGTTGCAGGAACCGTCGTCCATCTTGGCTATGAGGACAGCGCACCTGGGACACGGTTTAATGTCGTCACCTAACATTTTCACCAAAAACAAAAAATGTTAAAAGATTAGAATGTAAATGATAACACACCCAACTTAAATGTGCTTGATGGTAGTTTGAAAAACAAAAAAAAAGTAGTGTGTACGTTGAGTATTTTTGAAATTGGACGACGAGCCATAAATGGAAGATCGCTGGGCTCGGGCAGCATCACAGGTTTGGTTGGGATGCCATAAAGCCTGGTAACAACAAAATGAATAGAAAACTTGAGTTGCTGATGAGGCGAAAAGAAACGAGAATACGGTGAATTGTTAATTTAATTCTTTACCTTGCAATGATAACAAAACGAAGAGCCGCATCCAGGGCGCTGGCACAAGAGCCTGGGGCAGCTGGCGCAACCGGTAGCCAGAACGACAAAATTACAATCGGGTGCCGGACACCAACGCGAATCCGGATCGGCGGCCAACACTCTACGAAGCATGAAATCCTCGTATTTTTCCAGAAGGGTTTCATTATTCAATATCAATCGAATGTCTGTAAAAAGGAAAAAGGGGGAGGAAAAAAAAAAAAAAAAAGAAATCAAAAGAAATGTAAACCACTTTCACTTATGGCGTGATTTTGAGAAAGAACAGGATCTGGTATTCACCGTTGGGATGCATGGGCTCGGAACATTCTGGGCAATTGATGTTGACACGTGACTCGGAAATCTCGATTCGCAAGTACTGCTGCAAGCAATCTAGGCACGACCGATGCGTGCAACACAGCAACTCGGGAAAGAATTCGCTGGAACATTCAGCCAAACAGAGAGGACATTCCCAGTTCTCAGATATAGGACACCTGAGAGATCTGCTGGGAACACGGAGCTCTGACTGAGAAGTGCTGGAGGTATCTGAAGGGCTTTCAGATCCATATCGGGCTGTGTGGGAATGAGCAACATGAGCCTCTTGTGTGCACATAAACAAAGCATGGCATTAACTTGAACAACACGAACAGGGACTCACATGTGCAGGGAGACTGCCTTTTTCGCAAACCCCCAGTGCTGCTGCTGCTGGGTGCAGGGTTCCCGGAAAGGTTGTTTCCACCAGAGAGACTCCTGGCTCTGCGTTGAGAGACCAACGGGCTGTTGTAGAGCATTCGTCTGAGGGAGAAACGAAATCCTTGCTTGTTGGCCGGCTTTGAGAATGAGGAGGTGATGGGAATGGCCAGTGAGCATGGCTGTTGCTGAGCGACTGAGTTTCCTTCTGGAAGCAGTGGTGAAGGTGGAGAGTGATCTTTGCTTTTTCTGGTTTTGCCTTTCCCTGCTCCAGGCTGGCTGCTGGCTTGCAATGTCAGACTAGCCTGACTGCTGAGAGAGTTGGAACTGTGCCTGGGCTGGTTGTGTTTCATCGCACTCATGCTGGAAGGCGTTGGAAAGCCCCTGTTTCACAAGGGGGGGAAGCAACGACTGGGGGTGAGAGGAGTTTAGACCAACTTAATACACAACACACACACAATAGGCACAGAAAACCACTGGCTGGAACAATCGAGACAGGTAAAACAGACGGAAACAGGCCGAGCCATTACACTGTTGTTCAACTCTTATCTCGCTTCCTTTTTCTACACAAATGTCATGCAATGCACACAACGTAGACACAACAGCAAAAACGATATCGATCCCAAGTGTCGCTTTTACACTTTCGTAAAACGATGCCGATTCGTTTCAGATAGAAGCCATGTTCGCTGACTGGGCGAGCCAGACTATCTGAGACGTTCTATTACGATCGTCGGGATGTAATAAATGAGTCGGGCAAAACGGGAGTTTTCTCCTTGTGTGTGTGTGCGTGTGTGTATATGTGTGTGAAAGCTGAGCAAAAGCTCTCTCTTTTTCAGCGGGCAAAACACTGGAGTCGATTCTTGCAAGACTCGACCGTTTGTTGGTGCCCTCTGGGCACATCACTATGGCAGCCATTTTGTTTTCCATTGCCGCGCGATTCAAATCAACTTGTTATTTCACAACTGTTGTATCACATACTTTTCCAAGATTTCCAAACGTAAAAGCTTATGGCCCATTTTACATGACCTGATTATTACATCATTTACTGTTATTCTTCATTTGGACGAAAACAAAGTAAAAAATAAAAAAGTTAATAAATAAAAAAAAATTACTGTCTAAAATGGGGAAACCGGATTTCCCCCACGAAAAACTTTCATAGATTTCCATTTACACCAGGAATCAAGTCTCTGTCATTATCACAACAGCTGATTCTAACTTTTTCTTTCTTTCTGAAAAATCCGGTAGTTTTGAGTGAACAGGTACTTTTAATTATAATATGCATGTTCTTGGCGAATTCCCCCCCCCCCCCCCAAAAGAAACGGTCAGGTGATAATAACGGTGAGATAAGTCATATGGCGTGTTTTCGAAACAAAAAGATTCAGAACTTTTATTTCTCTTTGATTCGTGTGGCTACAACACGCGTCTGCCATGTCGGCTCTATTAACTTGAAAAGGCGAGCGCGCACGACTTTTGAATAATGGATGAGAAGACGAAGAAGACTAGCGTTTTCGTCAGTAGATGAACGTTGTTTTTTTTTTTTTTTTTCCTTGTCGTGTGCAGTTGTCTCACACACAAGTTCCCATAATGCCCCAACTGCTGTTATTCCGGAGAAATCATTGTCAATGATGACGCATTGCAACGTTGATCATCGACCAGAATATCGCTCTCCTTGCTTTTTCATCCGCCGCCATCGGGATGGGGAAAAAGCAAAAAAAAAAAAGAGAAAAGATTTAGCCGATGTTACGATGGAAGAGAAAGACTGAGAAGAGGAAATGTCATCATATATAAATATTCGATGGATCGATACGAAAATGGCTGTGCGCGCGCGGGGGGGAGGGGGGACATCCCTGTGTTCTTTTTCAGTTTTATACTCCGCTGACGATCGATAAGATCGATCAAAAGGAAAACTCTTTTTTTTTTTGCTCATCTCGTCGTCAGATCTACCTTCTTTTTCTACAGCTGCCGTTTCGAAATTCAATCACGAAACTTTCTCGAATCTTTTTTTGATTGACACGAAACAGAGGGTAGCTCTTTAAGTCTAGGGCAGATTGCTTGTTGGAATTTAATCAAAAAATAGCTGACGCGTTTTGCATATTGATAATTTAGGTGTTTACCATTCGATATTGATCTTGCGCATAAAAATGTATCTCATTTTCCTTAGTGAATGTACGACTTTTTTTTTAGCAATTTCTTTTTTTGAGGTAGGGATTTCTTTTGCCATTATAAATAGCTCGGGTGACATTGAGATCAAAGGCGAGAAATGAGTGAGGTAAGTCACGGAACATCTAGCCTATTTAACTATCTATTTCCATTATGTAAATATATTTATCCGGAGGGACTCTGTCTGTACGATCTTATACTACTCTCTCGAGTATCATTCGCATCGCACACTATCTCTCCGACTAAAAGAGGGAACATCAAAATCCCGGGAGCAATGCATATGTAAGACGGATCTCGATAAAAAGAGCGAAATGTTGCGCCATTTTGATGTCACTCTCCCCTCGTCTCATCATCTCTTCAGACTCACCTGCACGTCCGCGTGCATGTCGAATAAATACATACAATAACTATATGGGATCTAGTGTAGATGGATCGCACACACACACACACACAGAGACATTCCGGGCATTGATAAAACCCGTTCGTATTTGCACTCCCGAACACGCAGGACTGCGCCTCCACACCGCTCGGTGGAACATACTGAGAATCTTTTGGCTCCTCCCCTTTCTTGGCCTTTTTCAATCAATAACCCCCCCCACACACACACACACACACACGCAGTGTGTGTATATAGGCAGAGCTGGGCCAAACTAAACACAGTAGAAGCTCTCGTTCGTGGACCCTCTGTACGGCCGCTTCGTCCCGATGGCGGTTGATAGCAGCGGTGGTCCTCGTAGTGTGTGTGTGTCTTGTGTGTAGATATATCTGTTTTTGTGTGCGAGTATAAGGAGCAGTGGTAGATATATAGGTGTATACGTTGAGCAGCCGGTCGCCACAGTCGAACGCGCCACCTCGTGACGCCAGTAACTGCTGAACCCGCGGGTCCTCTTCATCGAAAGTGCGGTGCTTTTTTTTTTGTGTTTAATTTATCGTCTTTTGTTTTTGGCCTTTTTTCTTCCGGCAAGTGGACAGCTCAACAGCTAAAAAGACAATTTCAGTGATTAGACTCTTTGTCGTTTTGTTTTTGTTTTTTGTTCTCTGTTGGTAGGCGTATTGCCATCGATTTCAGTTATTGTGTTCCATCATGGAATTGGACGTCGTTGCAATCATCAAGTGATCATCACAGTCCATTAAAAAGAAAATTTCAACTGAATAAGTTTCTATCACTTCCATTGAGATCGCATGCAAACGGTAACATTTCAACAGACAGTTTAAAATACGCTCGTTTTTTTTTATTTAACTCTTTTCAGAGTACTTACGTCATTCAATCGAATTCATAGAAGATAGATTTGTATTCGATTTTCGACATCGATAGGCATAGGAAATTGTGTACGTTAACGATGTGGCCTCTTTTTGAAGGAAAGACGCTTGAAAAATTCAGCGTGTCACTAGATAAGAAAAGGCTCGAAACCACTTCCAGCAAAGATGTGGAAGGAGGAAGAAGGGGCTGACAAGTCACATTACAAAAGAAGCGCGGAGCTCACTAAAGTGTCGTCTTAAACTACACGCTTTGGGGCTCTCGTGAACCGGCGCTAAAGCGATTATCAGACTCGTTTCAATCCAAATAGAATTTTCGTGAAAAATCGTCAAAATAAATAGGACACTACTACAAAAAGCTTACAGGAACGCTAAATAGAGTGCGATTTAAACTTATACAAGTTATAATACATCAACTAAGGTTGACAACCTATACAGGGCGCGGTAGCGGTTCTCGTTTAAAAATCGTGAACGATTTGAATATTTCCCGCTCGATTAACCATCGCATCCGTAGGACCGGTACACCAAGTTACCGCTTTCCATCCGTCTGTCCCTCCTCCCCATAAAGTGACTGTTAAAATAAAAAAAAAGAAGGAAGGAAAAAACAAAAACAACATGTAACAAGCCGAATGATGAATGACTCGACACCCGCAGTTACATCCAACTATCAGTTCCCGCCCATGATGACGTCGCTTCCAATAGAAAGATCGGACATGCATTTTTTTTTTGTTCCCCTGAATAACAACAACTCCTACGTAGACCTTACATGTACACACTTAATCCTTTATTTAAGCAAGCAAGACCTATTACGAATTATAAAAAAGGGAGTTAAAAAAAAAAAAAGAAGGGGGAGGAGAAAGGAATAACGGCACAGAGACACACACATGCAGCTGATACAGCCAGATCAGATATATATTTCTTGCACCGAAATGGCTTACATATATTTACTTTAGCTTACATTCTTTGAATAAAAAATTCATCGAAATAACGGAGTTCTATTTTCTTTTTTGTCTGGGGTTTATGTTAGTCTGTTTCCGACTTGCACTGTTTTACATACCAGCCATATCCTTCCTATATAATGTGCGAGTACATGTATACGTAGTTGTTGGGGGAGGAAGGGGGGTTGGGTGAATCGATTCGTCTTCAGTTTGATTTCAAAAGGAGCGCAAACAGAGAGCGGCGAGTTGTGGACAGTATAGAGTTCAAAGAGGTCCGGGATTGGATGCCAATATATCTATATATCAATGAATCGATACGGACACACAGTCAAGAGAGCTATATAGAGCTGGAATTGCGGTGACGGACCGTGGCAATAGCGCCAACAATACCGTCCACTTGGCAATAAAAATATAGACTAGCATTATTTGCAGTGGCTGTAAAAAAAAATAAATAAATAAATTCGTTTGAAGTTATAGCGACGACATTAGCCAACAACTGTGCTGTTTTATAACCAACTGTTTAAATATCAGAAATTCGAATAGCAATTTTCACCCTCGCTTTTTTTATTATTAAAAAAGAACCACATGGAATTTCAGAATCAATTCGCCCTAATTCTGATTTACGGTCTTAAACAAAATCATTTATTTAAGCCCACAAATTCCATGACTATATTGTGTTTGATGCTGATATTTTTGTATTTAGTTTTCTTTTTTTTGCCCGACAGAACGGACTTTGCAAACGAGCTGAGTCTTTCTCTCTCTGGAAGGAGATAGAGAGAAGAACGATATAAACGACACACAAACTCAAACAAAGATGGATGAAGAGGCTGAACAACAGCTGACCGCCGAATTAGCTAACAGCACACCGGGACAACAGCTGGACGGTACGACGACGGGATCATCGCCCGTCAACCAGCAACAACGACGCTCGTTGGCTTCCCTTTTATCCATCAAACGTGAAACTAGGAGGCCCAAGACACCGTCAGTTGTCGTTACAGACGAAACGACTCACCTGGTATTTCCTTTTTTTTTTCCCAAGTATTTTTCCTATAAAAATACAACCCATTTTTTTTTTTTTTTTTTTTTTAATATTTCTCTCCATATTTTTGTATGCTCGTGCAGTCGGAATTGACGTCCATTCCTGCCGGAAGAATCAGTCTCAGTTTCAAGAACAAGAATAAAGGGCTGGCTGCTGCCAGCGGTGATAATGCGAGTCGTGGTCCAACAACGGCTGTCAATGGAGGTACTCTCGAGAGCATCGTAGCTCTCGAGGCAGCAGAGACGACGGCAGCTACGACTGCCCCCAATGACGTCACTACGTCATTAACAGTACCAGTAGATGGTGAGATGATAAATGGAAACGACTTCTTTTTTTTTTTTTTTTTTTTTTTTTTTTAACTATTATTGGATTTTTGTTTCGAACGTTATCTCTTGTACCGACCAAATGGCTGCGAGTTTGAACGGCAAAAGTCTTTAGATATTGGCTTGTACAAATATGTATTTCTTTTTTCGGAAGCAAAACGAGAGAAAAGAGACTGACTATCGATCTCCCAAAGTTCGACGCCATTACTGGAAAGTCGGGACTCTTAAATAGTGTAGCCTAGCCACACATGCTCTCGGATAGTATACTACGTGGGGAGGGGGAGAGGGGGCTATAGACTCTTACAACAGCTATCGTTTATTTATTGATGTGCATCACAAGAGCGTCTAAAAGGCGACACCGGTGGATCTATAAAGCACTTTGTTGTTTGCGGCCGGCAAAACTTTTTTTTTTAGCTCCGCCTCTAATAGTTTTCGTGGTCCTAATATTAAGCAGAGAGCGCTTTTCAAATAAGACCAAACAAAAGACACACACACACAAAAAAAAAGCGTGGAAAATAGGAAACTTCTTTTCAAACGTAACAATTGCAAAAAAAAAAAGGGGGCTAAGAGACGTACAGTGGTCAGAACAGACTGCAAATTCAATTATGGCCAGTGTTGCTACACGTACGCGAGTCAAGCAACGAGCGCCATAACTTGTCAGCGCATGCTGTTGCTACAAGGGCTCGACAGCCAAAACGAAGCCCCGAAAGAACTGCAGTCAATAATGTAGAGACTCAATTTGAACGTGGTACAAAACAAGTCCGTGCATATATTTATGCCTGCGTGAGTGCGTGTAGTATTTATTGGTGGGTAGCGGGAGGGGGAGGAGGACACGATAGATATCTATGGCGTCACACGATGTCTCGTACAGTACGAATAAATGCGTAAGAGACATTGTACAGCTGACGCGACGATTTTTCAATCAACATGGCGGCCCACTTTTTATCGACAGTCACATCTTATATGCATAGAATCCCCAGAGAAGGCCATCGAGACCGGTTAGAACGTCACACGGAAACCCGATAATATTCAATAATGCGACAACTGCCGTGATTCATCGTCCCACTTGCATTGAACGTCATCCGGACGACTGTTAATAAAAAATCAACACTGGTTTTTTTTTTTTTTTAAATACGTGAACAATGTTTTGATTAAAGAAAAGAAAATCGCCATAAAAAATTGTGCGGGACAAAAACCGACACGCAAGCTTTAAATATACAAAAAATGGGACAGCGAAAGAAAGGACAAAATGCGCTAATTTCGCCTGAGGGTGCGCTGAGTTTTTCTTTTTCTTTTTCCTTTTTTTAAGGGTCTGTCATAACGGATCTCGAGTGCAGTCGGCCATTTCCCAGACGAATGAAAATGATTTTGTTTTTCCCACTGAATAAAAAAAAAAAAAAAAAAGAAAGAAATATACGTAGGAGGAAGGAAGAAAACAATAAGCCGATCAATAGAGATGAGCCCTTCAAGGAAGAAAAAAAAAAGAAAAAAGAAAAGTTGAACATCCATACATCCCGTCTCCCACAAACACACACACACACACATTCAGACATCAAGAGACGGTAGCGGCACCGACAGCCAAAAACAAGGAGCTCGTCTCTAATTTCACGGTTCCACTGTTTTAATTGTCATCACGCCCTAATGCCTGGCCCTGTCCCGAATTTTTTTTTTCTTTGCTCTTTTTCACATTATCTCGTTCGTCCGCGACACACACACACACACACACACTACCTTCGTGTAGACATTCTCTTCATCCGTCGGTTCAATTCTCAATTAGCCGCTAATCAACTTTGAATCAATAATTTTGCCATTCGTTTTGAATAGGGACCATCTTAAATGTCAAACGGCAACTGGCATAGAAACGAACGAAGATCACCCTAAAGTCCTTAAGAAACGAAATGAATTGGTTTTTTTGCGGCTGAAAAGAGTTGCAAGAAACGTTCATTATAAAGCTACGACTTGCACCGTTCCGCCTGTTTACCGATGCCGGGCAACCCGTGTGTCATCACGGTGGGCGCCCGTTACCACGACAACTGTGTGTTTCCAACCGTTGGCTAATGAGAAGACATGCCCCGTTTCTTGATAAAAATCGTTTGGCGCAGGGGGGAGGGGGATTCATTTCCATCAGAGAAAAACAAATCCCAATTGAAATGCAAAGGAGAAACATAAAATCGCGATTACGAACGTACAAGAGATAGTCTTTTGATACGTATCCGATGCAAGCCTTATTTTGATGTCTACGCGCTAAATTGGCATACGATACGATTTGATTCTTTTTCTTCAATCTCTAGCGCAACGAACATGTCAAAGACAGTTGCAAAAATCAATAATTGAATCCCCCCCCCCGCGTATTCCAAGCGATTTGCAAACCTCAGTGCGTATCACCGTTCGCCCCCGTTCGTAAGATCTACGAACGGGGGCGAAACAAAAGAGTACGCGTATGCGTACTCTCTTTTGTTTTCGTTTGACATTTGATGATGCCATTACGTCGACGTCGTCATATTGTCTTCCTCGTATGGACGTCAAAAAAAAAAAAAGCTTTTTCCGAAGGTCGTCAGGAAGTTACACGCGTGTCATCTCCTAGTGTGTGTGCGCAATTGCTGGATTTGTTTTGTCTAGCTGGAATTCATGAGGTTAAATCAAGAAGGGGAGGTGACTTCAAGAACGCCGTGAATCGATACGAAATCCCAGAGACGTTAAAAATCGACCCGATTTTAGTTTTTTGGTGTTTCCCTATTTGAAATTGAAATTGATTGGCGCCATATTTAAATGTGGATTACAGCAACAGGAACAGCTACGACGGGTTCGACCGGTTCTTCACCCCCAACGCCTGCCACTACACCTCAATCGTCATTCCTACGTCGCTGTTGTCACGAACGCGTGCGCAAAGTAAACAGAAACACAAGAATACATTTTTTCAAAAATGTTTTAAATCAAATAATATTTGCCTTTACCGCCGCAACTAGTCGATATGGGGTGTCGTGATTATGTGCAGCGTGTCGGCAGCTTGGGTGGGCGCTACCCATCTACTCAAATCCACTTTCCGCACCGTCCATCACGTGGCCGCAGTCTTGGTCGTCCAGCCCACGGACGACAGCGACGCCAACCATTCAACCGTAACGCCGACGGTAGCCGCCACCAGCGCCATCACTACCCCCATTTACTTCGACCTTTATCATCACAGTTTCGATGATGTAAGTTCCCCCATATGAAAATTCTCGTTTATAAGAATAGGAAAATCGCAGGAGGGGGGGGGGGACCCAAAGTACCGGGAGAAAAGAAAAAAGAAAACAATTGAACATTGTTTGACTTTTTTTGGGGGGGGGGGGGGGGGGGGAACAAACAGAAAACTGCCAACCATCGGACATCGACCAGCCGGTTGGCGTGAGTCGCGTCGATCGTCACGAGGACGTGAAACGCCTTAGGGCCAGTTATGCACAGTGGCCAGTTCTCATCAAAAGAGTTTCGCAGTGATGCGCGTAAAAATAGAGCGAAACACAGCAAACTTTTTTTTTTTTCTTTTTTTTTTTTACCTAGACTGGGGGGAGGCAGTAGACAAAAAGAGTATGCAAATAAATGGCTATTTTGCGTGCAGAAATGTGAGGGGAAAAAATTCCTGCGAATTAAGGTCCTAGCTTTTAAAACTAGATTTATGAACGTCAATGCATCACATTTCTCTTTTTCTCTTTAAAAACAAAAATAAAAATAAAAGTCTGGAGAACATCAACAAGAGCCAGAGAAACCGCTCGGCGAAGAGTACACGTACAGCGCGTCATTTTTCAGCACCTGGACCATGACGGCCTGGACGTCGCTCTTCTTGCCGCTCTACGCTATTTGTTGCCTGTTTAGCGGGCGATTCGGGCCGCGCCAATTGGCCGCCGAGCTCAGAGACTCCGTCCTGGCCTTCCGAGACAAAGGCTTCACATTAGGTATGTCAAACTACCTAATCAATTTTGATGCCCAACTTCATTCTAAGTTCAATGAAAATAAAAAAAAAAAAAAAAAAAAAAAAAAAAAAAAAAAAAAAAATATATGTAGGGACTTTTATCGGACGCTGCTGCCTCTTTTGTCTCCTCTGGGTCGTAACTAACTGGATGTACATGTACGCGCTGAGCGTGCTGGACGCGACGGATGTCATGGCCCTCTTCGCCACCAACGTCTCTTTCGTCTACCTCTTATCTTGGGTCGTCCTCCACGATCAGTTCGTCGGGTTACGAGTATATTTTCCATTATTTTCAAACAGCTCCTGATGAATAATAATTTTTAAAAATTGGTTTTAGATCGTGGCAGTTATCCTGTGCAACACGGGCATAGCCCTGCTAGCTTACATGGACGGTATAACGCGATCTCCTA
This sequence comes from Daphnia carinata, assembly GCF_022539665.2. Classification (NCBI taxonomy): domain Eukaryota; kingdom Metazoa; phylum Arthropoda; class Branchiopoda; order Diplostraca; family Daphniidae; genus Daphnia; species Daphnia carinata. The sequence goes on along the minus strand of NC_081336.1, from coordinate 2,400,898 downwards.
CCCTGGGCGGGGTCGTATTGGCAGCCGCCGCATCCGCCGGATCCGCAGTTTACAAAGTACAAATGTTTAGTAGTTTCTCTTTGCCTGATGAGATTAACGTGATCTTTTTTTTTTTTTTTTTTAACAATCGTGTCTAGGTGTCGTTCAAGAGGATTTTCGGCGAAGCGACTTACGGCCAGGTGTCGTTCTTCTTCTCGTTGATTGGCCTCCTCAACATCATCTTATTGTGGCCCGTCGTTTTGTTGTTGCACTTTACCGGGCTCGAGGCCATTACCTGGAATCGAGTGCCTTGGATCCCGCTGGCCATCGCTGGATCGCTCTCTCTCGGTAAAGCCTTTTATGTATCCCCTCTTCGTCGAACGTTTTCGATTTCTGAAATGTTATTTTTTTGTTTTTACTAAAGAGTTTTCTCGTATTTTATGTTGAAACAAACCACAGCGGCTAACTTGCTGGGCAACTTTGGACCGGCTCTAACCTACGAGGTCTTTATTCATCTTGGTCTGGTATTGGCCATTCCCGTCTCTGCAGGTGAAAGTTTCGAGAATGTTCATTTTTAGAAAGCGTGGCCAAACGAAGGGGAAAAACAAAAATCACAACAATGACACTCGAAAATGTGCGGGCTTTTCAAAAATAGTATTTTTTTTTTCCCCCCTTCTTTTCCTTTTCTTTTTCGGTTTGTTTAGTGTTGGACGTCAACCTCAACGGAGTCGTGTTCGAAGGCATGAAACTGGCCGGCACCATCATGATTGTCAACGGATTCCTATTGGTCCTCTTGCCGGAGAACTGGCCCGATTACCTAACACGCCTGCTCAGGTAATAGCTGACCATTGAGTCACATAGATACATTTCTTTTTTGCCTATTTTTTTTCCCCATCATTTCCTTCGAACCGGTTGTTAATTATGATTATAATTTTTTTTTTTTTTTTTTTTAATAACTGTTTAATTATGTCATGACTCTAGATGGGGCAGACACTTGAATCATCATCCAGGATTGCCGACAACGGCACCTGTCGATCTTAGGACGGGTTACATCAGTCGTTCTCACTTGCGGTCGCCATCGGGTAGAGTCAGATGACTGTCAAAGGTGAAAAGTAGTGGTGGACGAGCTCTTTCATCTCCGTGTTTAACATCGCAGAGACGCACGTCCTTTCCGACGGACACAGGCAACGAAAGAAAAATGACGTGAAATTGTTTAAAAGGGAAGAAAAAAAATCGTCCATTTCATTCATACATGTCATGTGCAAATCACTACGCCCATCAAGGGTTTTCTGATTTTTAAAATTTGTACTTTTGGGTTGAATTTAGTGCGAAATTCATCTCGAATCGATTTATACGTTCGTCAATTGCGATCGATAAATATTTGGCCGTTAGATGGCTGTATCGTCTGCATTTTTGTAAATCCCGCGATTAGTGTTTCATTCTACTATTAGATGGCGTTCGCGTTCCAATGTGTAGCAATAACAGGTAAACCATAAGCCAAAGGGAGAAAAAAAAAGAAGATTAAAATTAAGAAACGCAAGCAAAAAAAAAAACAAAAAAAAACAAAAAAAAACAAAAAAAAAAATGAGTTAAATCTACCCCCTTAAAAGGTGTAAATACATCGACGTTTTATCGTTTAATGTTGTTGCTGTTAGCTGTACGGACTGAAATCTATTGTACGCCAACATTTCTGAGGTCGTCCAGGGAAATCCCCCCGATCGAAAAAAAAAGAGATAAACATGAATGAATCCCATTTGAATTTTTATAAGTAGATTTCTACTGACGATAATCATTACCTCTATTTTTTTGTGAAAAATGCAGCACGATATTTGATCAAACCAAAGACGCTACACATAACAGTGGAGGGAGAAACAATTCAAAAATAACATTGCCGTGCCAAAAAGAAAGAAGAGAAACGAACGAAAGGACAAACACAGAGCTCGATATATTAGTTTTAATCTAAAATTAATCCATTCGAATTATGTAAAAGATGACTGAAATACAATGTTTGTTTAGTTTTTTCCTGCAAAAACGAATATGACCCATGAAATAAAAAATTCCATTATTTCATTGATGCCATTCACATCATTCCCGAAGCTATTTGATACTGCCGTGTTGGTTTCCACTAAAAAAAAAAAAGAAAAGAAAAAAAAAGAGAGAATCGCGAACGACAGGTTGATTTGAATTTGCAATTACCATGTACTTGCCCCCCCTCTCTCTCACCGGTCCAGGTGTGTATGTTTACCTTCTATTGCGTGCACGTATGCAGATTCGACTACGCAACTGTACTGCCAAATAATCCTACCCTGTCGGATGGGATGGACGTACCGGGAGCGAGTGGGAGTGTCGGTTGTAGTGAAAAAAAAGAATCGCAAAGCAACAGACACACAAAAAAGTTGTTCTCTTTACCTTTAAAAAAAAAAAAATCACAAGGTGTCCAAAAAAAAAAAAAAAAAAGAAAAAGAAAAAAAAAAAAATGGGTAGATGGCGATCCAAGAAAAAGAAAAAGAAAAAATATCTGGATAAAATGGGAGGAGCTTTCGGTTGGTTCGGTTAAAAGAAAGTCGGTGGCGTGGAGGAAATGGCGGGGTCACTCCTGCGGGTCAAACACAGGGGACTCTTTCGTTTCGCCCTTTTTTCTTTTATGTATTCGTTTCGTCGTTGACTTGCCTATAATTGCTTTCTTACGCCACAGTGTCCCTCTCCTTCCACATTCTCTACCAACTACGAACCACTGAAAAAAAAAAAAAAAAAAAAAAAAGCAAAAAGCAAAAATCGTTATTGCATCGTCCTCATTCTCCAGCGAGTAATACGCAAAAATGAACTGTTTAGTTAACGTCGATAAACGAACAAGATCGCACAGAGGGAACACATTTTCCACTTGATTTTTTTTTTATCTTATTCGCTCCCTTGCCACATATGGGAAAAAAAAAAGAACGTCTTTCAAATGTTTTTTTTTTTTTTTTGTTTTCGCAAAATAAAAATAAATAAAGGGGAAAAGAAAAACGGTACACACCTGCAAGCTACCTGTCTTGAGATTGCAGTAGATACAACACACCAAGAGAGCTGGAAGTCTATTATATACCTGTCTGTATATGGCCGTTATTATTGCATCGTGATTCACGTTCTGTATATATATATATATATATATATATATATTTCTGATGGATACATACACATAGAAAACGCAGACTCTTCATTCTTTTGCCGTTGTATAGCTGACGGGAGCGCTAGAGTGTATGTAGATCTGATGGCGTATACATATATAATAATCATGCAGGTATAGCTGGAACACACACACAAAAAAAAAAAGAAAGAAAAGAAAAATATACCGTGAGTTCAATAGTAATACAGCTTGTTTGACCTCTTTTTTTTTTTTTTTTTCTTTCTCTCTTTTATTCTCCCCTATTTTATATGTGATATTATAATATACGACTACCGATCGTGCTTGGCCGATTGATACGGCAGCAAAATGCCTCGCGGCCGTAGACACACAAAAGGGATAGGCATCTCACGCCAAGTCACGTTTACACAAGACCAGTCTAACGGAAATCGTATTTGAAAGACATGTCCATTTTGATTTTCGTTTCGCGAATAATAAAAACAAAGCTAGAAAAATTGATATGTCCCATCAAAGATGGACGGATGTCGACGACACACTGATGATCGTGTCACGCCCTTTTATTTCTGGTTGGAAACCGAGGGGGGGGGGGGGGGAAGTTGACTGAAGACACGGCAAGGTTTGACCCAACGTCGGGCCCGATCTTTCGACCCGAAGAAGAAGAAGAAGAAGAAGAAAAAAAAAACACAAGTGGAAAAAGGTTAAACGAGTCAACGGCGGCACATCGACGCTTCGAAATTTTTTTTTTTTTTTTTTTTTTTTTTTGTTTCTTCTTTTTTTTTTTTTTGAGGTAAAACAGAGAACATTAAAAAATCATTTTCCATCCCAACTTTCACGCGTTCACCCCGACACCGCTGACAACCGTAAGAGAAAAAAAAAAAAAACTGGCGGGAGATTTGAAAGTTAGGAATAAAAAACAAAAAACAAAAAAGAAATGAGAAAATTCAGGTGATGAAAATGTGAATCTCGCGTGAATGCACACGAACTGTGCAACGGTGCAGCCCGACCAGAGTTGTTACGTGTCGCCATTCGTACTAGTAAGAATAATTTTTCTTTTTTTTTCTTTTGAAATTGGCGCGCGATCGTCTGAATTTAATTTCAATTATAAACGCAATGCGATTTAAAATAGTCGCCTGTTGTCTGTAACGACTGGCCTCGATTTCCATCGTTTCGCGAATTTTTTTGTTGTTGTGAATAATGAGAATGTTTCGTTACTTGTTTGATACGCTGTCGACATGGCTTCAAAACGTACAAGAACCCTGGTTTTAAGTACCGCTTTTGTTTCACTACAAACTATCTAATAAAATTCAACAATGCCGTTCATTTCGTTCGCCAAAAAGAAACAGATTATTGCGTGCAAAAAACTCCATTTCCTAATCTGAAGACAGCGCTAGCAATGCAATAAACTCTTCAAACATCAATAAAAGAAAAAAAAGCACGAGCTCCTCAAATCAAATAGATGAATCAAACAGGAAAAAAAAAAAAAAAAAAGCACGTCGTCATGGTGATATTGGATGTTAGCGCGTTCACGAAAAGATACAAAGTGCGACGCAAACATTCAAGAGTTGTTTCACCTCTCTTTGATTCAGCATTTCCTACTACAAGTGTTTGCCATCATTCCCTATTCTTTGATTTCCATTCACATCACATCTCATTTCCAAACAAATAATTTTTTTTTTTTTTTTTTTTGATGATTCCTTCAAAAAAAAAAAAAAAAAAAGAAAAAAAGAAAACGAAAAAACAGTCCATCGAGCACCGATAGCTGGAAGGCTTTTAGAGCCCTGAGCACTTGCATTTTGTATTGACTACCGACATCCTATAGCCGGGCTGCAGGTTGTGTGTTGTGGCCCCCATCGGAGATGGGCTGTGTACTCTTTTTTCCTATTCTTTTGCCTTCTCCTCTTTTTCTCTTGTGCGCCTGGCGCCACGGTGACGTGCGCAGTGGCCGCCTACCTTTATACCTTTCGCCTCCTACTCCTCCTCCTTCGGCCTCTGCGTCAGTCTTTCACTTCTCTCTCTCGCTCGCTCGCTCGCTCTATGTATATATATATATATATACACATATAAAAAGAAGCAAAGGAAAGGGAAAAAAGAAAAACACAATAGATTCTCACTCTCTTTATAAAAATATTTTCTTTTCCTTTTACAAAAAAGAAAAAAAAAAAAAAAATTGTCTTTAAAAAAAAAGAAAAAGAAAAGAAGAAATAAGAAATATATATATCATCTAACCGGGGCGACATGCTTTCAAGCAGCTATAGCTACCGGGGATCCTTTCTAACGTACCATATTTGTCTGAATTATCTTTTCCATCTTTTTCTTTTTTTTTTCTCCCTTACCTCATCTTATTTGATACTCGAACTTTGCGTGGTTCAAAATCTACTGACAACACCAGTAGCATTTATTTTTTAAAAAATATACATAGTCGATACGAATCAATTGTTTAGAAAACAAAATAAAATAAAACGCTGTTTAAGTTCAAAAAAAAAAAAAAAAAATAGTTTTTTTTTTATTTTCGGCAGAGAGAAATCGGCGGCGGCAGGGGTAAGACGGGGCGTGTGTACGTGTGTGAAGTCTCTTGCAAAGGGGCGGAGGAGAAGAAGGGGTCTCATCCGCATCAATCCACCGCCAACTCTTTTCTTTTTTACCTTCATATCTTAGCGGCAGCCGGAGCGTGGCGCCAATATGAACTGCATCTCTATACATATATTAAATGTACTAGTCCGAGGAGACACTTATCTTTTTCTGTCTCTCCCGCCTCCCTCCTCCCCCGCTTTAATTTTGCCCTTCCAAACTTTGGGGGTCCCACCTTTCTTTTTTTTTTTTGTTTTTTTTTTTGTTAAATTTAATATATAGACACATTTTTTTTTCCTCATTTTGAGTCTGGGCTAGTTCTAAATACTATGCCATGGCAAACAACAGACTATATACACACGCCGTGTCTTCAATTACAATTCATTAAAAAAAAAAAAAAAAAGAAGGAAAAAAAAAAGGAAGAAAAGAAAATCGGTACGAGATAACCTGCCCGAAATGTTTGCTAAAAATGCAATAATTTAAACGGATATCGTTCAAAGACAAGCCGCTGATCATTTAGTGCGATTAAATAATCGAATTCATTTAAACATGTTCAATAGTAATAACAACAACAAAATGAAATCGCACTTTGAAACGAAAGATGGCGCGACATCGTTTAAGAGATAAGACGATACGTGTCAAAGGTGTTGAAGCGACTCAGGTATAACTCGTCTTAATGGAAGCTGTAAACATGGGAGAAGGTGAAAAGAGGATATAGTACCCCCCCCCCACACAGACAAAGAGGGGGTTCGTTTGCGTTGTTAAAAAAAAAAAGTTCACAAAAAATAAAACCTTCACTTCCGACGAGCTGATGTTAATCTCTTTCTGATGGCCCCCCGCTTTTCAAAAGTGTCGCGTCTAGCACTTGACTTTTCGCCAATGTTCGTTTAAATAAATATTGAAAAATCATTTTACAATGCCAATAAAAAAAAAGACGACAGTATTTATTTTTTTTTCTTCGAATGATGGAATTGATTTGTTGAAATGCCCTTAATGTGTTTGGCTACCTTTCACTCCGCGTCGCCTCTAGACAGATAGACTCTCAACAAAAACAACACGCATTCTTTGGTGTGCATTATCGTTACGTCAGGGAAATGCACGATTAGAATATCCTCCCCCCCCCCCACTCCCCAATTAGCAGATTACCGTAGAGAGAGAGAAAGCGACAAAATAATTGATCACATCTTATAATGCATGCATATATGTAAACGTCCTATACGAAGATGTGTACAGTGCAAATACAGTTCAAGGTGACCGACCTGGAATCGCTCTATTTTTAGGCACAACTATTTTTGGCTCATTCTTTTTTTGATTCTTTTCTAGTGAATTGTTATTCAGCCACATGTTGTCCACGTACGCCACAAAAAAAAAAAAAAAAGGAAAGGTGAACTCCATTACCCCGGCAAGTGTCACGTGGGAATGTGGCCCACAACAGCGAATGTTAAAAGCGAACAGTTCATTCCCAAGTTGACGGACCTTTCACTTATCGCTGGGTCAAAATGCTATTATTTAATATTATTATACCATTTCTCTTTTTAGTGCACACATTGGACAACGATGGATGTCGTCCAGTGTACTCAGAAACGAGGCAAGGTCAATCCTATTTTATTTTTTTGCCGTTGCTTTAATTACGCGCTCGCTAATCTCTCATCCTTCCGCATGATTTCTCATCACATCGCCCTCCGTCCTGCCTTTTTCAATAACACAGGATCGCCTAATCATAACTGTTGCGCAAGACAATGTCAAGTCTTTTTTTTTTTTATTGCCAAGTTCAAGGCCGTCGTTCTTTCTCGACAAACACACAATCATCATTAAAAGAAAAACAAACAACGAGCACATCCTCGCCATGGACTCTCTCCGACGCAATCGAAAACAAAAAATCCCGACATTTAACACACACACACACACATACACGTAGACGAACGGCCGTGCGCGTGTGTGTAGGTGGGGGATGGAAAAGATAGAAAAAAAAAAAGGAGCCGAACAGCGTCGAAACTGAATTCCTTTTTTTTTTTTTCTTTCATTTTCAAAGCTCCGCCTCGAACCGAATGGAAGCCGAGAGGGGTTGGCTGGCACGTGCGGACCAATAGGAGAGTAGACAATGGGCGGAGCTTGGGAGCACACCTTTCCTTCAAGAAAACACCGAAAAATAAAAATGGCCAGAATAAAAAAATACACACACACAACATGGAGGAGGAGAGGGATAAAACTCCATTCAAGAGACCTCCCCCTTCTCTTTCGTGTGTGTGTATGTGTGTGAATACCTTCTCTATCCCCATCCCCCTTATTTCTTTTCTTCTTCTTTCGATAGCTGATGGTGCTGGCCTTGTATGTCTGCGTGTGTGTGTGTGTGTGTGTGTGTGTGTGTAAGTGAATGGCTAGACAGTAGAAGACCAGTTGGTTCGCTAACTACCGCCCAGGACGGTCGTGTTGTTGGTACGTTCCTCTCTCACACCGACACATTAAACGCACGTTAAAGAATAACACACACACACACACACACACGTACAAATAGTTTCGATATTTGGCGTTTCATCGGCGACGCTCACCCTCAGACACATCGTGATCTCCTCAAAACAACAAAAACACATACGCATCAATCGGTTCTCATCTTTTAAAAGTTGTTGTTGTGTATCCTCGGAATACAGTGTTATCAACAGTGTCATTCTCTCAACTTTCGTTCACAATTTTTTTTTTTTTTTTTTTCTTTTCGCCACACCTCAATTGTCTAAATAATCAAGTGAAAAGCATCGACAATTTTGAAATATCTGAAGAAGACATTCACCACTAGTGCGCTCGTGTGTGTCATCGAGTGCAAAACAAGTTTCGTTCCAGGTGACCCACCTTGGCGAGTTCCAAATTTAAAAAAAAAAAAAAAAAAAAAAAAAAAATCAATCAATCAATCAATAAATAAAGAAAGAAAGAAAGAAAGAAAAAGAAAAAAAAAAAAAGGTTGCAAATAAAATCGGCAACCCTGGAGTCGCCGTCGCCTCATCAAATCCGGCGGAGTTCGCCGCCTCCGCCGCCGCCGTCCAGTTCGGCCAACAGTTTCATCAACAGCCATTTCAGCAGCGGCGATTACAACAACATGTCGTCGACGACGCCCAACTCGGTGGTCGGCAGAGCAGATTGCGATCAACAGGAGTCGGCGGCCGGCCAGGCGGCCAATTCGCAACAACAAGCTGCCGCCGCGGCGGCCGCCGTCAACGCCTCCAAAAACGCCTTCCTCGAGCTGCAACAGGCGCACCAGCACCTGGCCAGCCAGGCCGGCATCGGTCCGCCACCGTCTCACATGGCGGCCGGTGGGGGCCCGGGCGGAGGCGGCGGCGGTGGCGGCGGGCCGTACGGCATGAGCCGCAACCCGTACCAGCAAATGCAACAACAACACGCGTCAGCAAACAGTTTGAGCGTCAACCGCCAGCTCGGCGGCTACCCTTTCTCGCACATGACGCCGCAAAATTCCTACGCGGCAGCCGCCGCCGCTGCCGCCGCCGGATACCACCACCTCAGTCCGTACCCGTCGCAATGTCCATCACCTCCGCGAGACGGTAAGAAGCTTTTAGATTTTGTTTTGTTTTGTTTTAAATAACATTTAAATTTTAGTTTGATTTCTTCGGAAAGTAATAATAATAAAAAAAAAAAAGCTGACGGGGTGGGCGTTCGAATCTTTTGTTTTGATTCTTCTTCTTCTTCTTCTTCTTCTTTTTTTTTTTTGAATAATATTTCCGTAGAACAGGGGTGGATAACACGGGGGGGGGAGAGAAAAAAAGGGGGTGTGTTTAGATGTACGAACCACAGAAGAGTATATCAAGAGAAGGGGGGAAAAAAAAAAAAACATTTTTTTTTTTTTTTTCAAACGCTGAGAGATACAAAAGAGCCGGCGGTACTCGTCTTATTCGGAGCCATAGTTTTTTATATTTTGGTTGAATTTTTTCCTTTTTTTTTTTTTTTTCATTCGATGGCAGAAAAGAAAACGAATGATGGCCCCGTGTGTAACGTGTTGTTGTATATATATATATATATATATATATACAGAGAAAGAGAGAGAGAGAGAGAGAGAGAGAGAGAGAGGAGATACACAACGAGAAGGGATCGCCAGAGACGTTATACGTTCTGATGATGTATGGAAGGGGGGCGGATGATGATGGATGGCCAGAATAAAGAAGGAGCCCTCAAGAAGTTTTGTCTTATTTCTCTCTTACGAGGTTAGATGTTGTATGTATGTGTGTGTGTGTGTGTATGCGCGCGCGTCTGGAGCCGATAAGAATCGATCAATTAATCGTCGATCCACTGTGTGTTGGTGGTGGACGCAACGAGCAGGACAGCGAAACTGGCGGGACCGGCCCTTTTTCTTCTCTCTTTCCCCTTCTCGAAATCATAATTTTTTTTTTTTTTTTTTTTTTTGTATAAAGATTATAAAAAAAAAAAAAAAAAAAAAAAACAAAAAAAAAACAGAAAACATTGCCTATCGTCTTAGCCATTCGAACTCGGATGATGAATGAGCCAGCAGCCTAAAAGTCTGCAATGCGTCCGTCCGTGAGCCGAGTTCGAAATTCCCTTTCCACAAACCAACCCCCGTCGGATAAAATAGATTCAATTGCACACGCCGTTCGAAAATTCGAATCGTTGTCAAACACGTTCAGGCGTCAAAGAGGCTAATAATAATAAATAAAAAAAAAAAAAAGCCCTGCATTTATAAATACGCATTTAACTAATAAGGTCGGCGTAATATCATCATCGATAAACGGTCGAGACACGGAAAATAACGAACGAAAAAAAAAAAAAAAAAGAGAGAAAGAGAAACGAGAGAAACAAATACAATCATCATTATGCAGATGAGCATTAGGCTAGAAGGTAAAAAAAAAAAAAAAAAAAAAAAAAAAAAAAAAAAAGGTCATCCATCACGCCGACTTCTCGTGATAAATACATTTTTTTTTTCTTCTTCTTTTGCGTTCGTGTGTGTGTGTTGTGCGTTTCCTTTTTTTTTTTTTTTTTTTTTTTCTCTGCTCAAAGATAATGAAATTAAATTTTCTTTTTCCCCTCTTTCTTTTGGGTCGTTTTCATTTGGTGTTGCCATTCAGATAAAGATTCACTCGACTCGGGAATCAGAGTCAACGGCAAGGGCAAAAAGATGCGCAAACCGAGAACGATCTACTCGTCGCTTCAATTGCAGCAGCTCAACCGACGATTTCAACGGACTCAATACCTCGCCCTGCCCGAACGAGCCGAGCTGGCCGCTTCTTTGGGACTCACTCAAACTCAGGTAAGAAAAATTAAATAACACATTTTTTTTTTTTTTTCAAAAAAATTAAAGTTAAAAAAAAAAAAAAAGATGGCGCTCGTACAAGAAAGAAAAAAAAAAAAAAAAAAAAAGGTTCACGATATGTCACGAGGGGGCGTGTTCTTGTTTCTCCATCCCTCTTTTTGCTATGCTCGCCTGCTGCTTGGGCTGCCGTGATGGATGGGGGTTATACGGGCCAAGACACCCAACACACACACACACACACACACACAAAAAAAAAACGAACGTACAGTCCGTGTGTGTAGACGCAGAGGAGTAAGGGGGGGGGGGATTCGAGAAGGGGGCGTGTCGTTCGAAAAATTAAAAAAAAAAAAACACATGAGGAGGAAACAGTATTCATGCGCGTTTTTATATTTTTCTTCGATGTTTTGTTCTTTCGGAGGGGGGGGGGGAATATAAAAAAATTCTATCATTGCAATGAGTGGGGGGGGGGGGGGGGGGGAGATATTTGAAAAATGTCCAGCCTTGTTTTTTCTACTCTTGGAGAGACTAACAAATAAAAGGACGGCAGATAGCTATCCATCAAATGAGTTAAAAAAAACAAACAAAAAAAACAAGAAAAAAAAAAAAATAACACGGTGGATTGCATCACAATCGGAATAATCCGCGCAAAATATTCTCATGCCCCCTTCGAAAAAATCCAAAACGAAAGAAATGGCCTCGTCGACATCCCTTTCATCAGGTGGAAGACTTAAAAAAAAAACAAAAAAAAACAAATATATATGTATATTATTATTAAAGTAAAATGTCCCCCACCCCCCTTGAAAAGTGAGACGGATTGAATCCACTCATTGCATGCCGAGCCTGGACTTAATGTAATTGCGTAATTGTTTTCCCGACGGTGTTATTACATAACGATGTTTCAATCTTCCCCAGATGTTTCAATATCCCCTCAGTTTAAAGACAAATCAAATCAATTTCTACGCATTGCAGGTGAAAATTTGGTTCCAGAACCGGAGGAGCAAGTACAAGAAGATGATGAAAGCGGCGCAACAGGTCGGCGGCGGAGGCGGACTCAACGCCAACAATTCGGCGTCGACGCCGCAAATGTCTCCGTCGGAATCCGAAGGCGGATCGCCGAGTCCAGAGTGCGGCGACGACGGGAGCCTGGGCGGCGGTTACCTACCGCTGGGCATGGGCCAGCAGCAGCACCAGCAGCAGCAGCAGCAGCAGCAGCAACAACAGCAAGCGCACCAACAGCAGCAGCAACAGCACCCCGGCGCCATGATCAACTACCACCAACAACAGCAACAACACCAATCGGCCGGGACGCCCGTCAGCGACCTGTCGCCACCTCCGCCGACGCTTCTAGGCGGCGGCACGGGCAGTCCGCCGCTCAGCTCCGCCGGCTCGTGGATGGACGACACAAAGCCGAGCCTCATTCAAATGGGCGATCCAGCGTCGGCCGTCGGCCTGGCCCACCACCACCACCACGTCCACCACGTCCACCACCAAAACAGTTTGCAGCAGCAGATGGGCGCCGCGGCGGCGGCGGCGGCTGCAGCCGCCAACTACGGCATGCCCTACCCTTGGCAATACGCCGCCACCATGAACCAAGGTCTACTCACATGAGAAACTCTTCGCCATTTGTAATTCAAAAGTATTTAGAAAAACAAAAAAAAAACGCAAAATGTTTTCAACATTTTTTTTTTGTTTTTTTTTTTTTTGTTGTTGATTTTGAAAAAGAAAAACAAAAAACAAAACAAGAGGCGCGAAAGATTTAGGTGATGATTTTTTGTTTGTTTAGATCAACAATTGTTTTTTTGTTTTGTTTTCAAAAAGCCAATGAAAAACAAACAAAAAAAAAAAATAATTCGATTGGAATCGTCGATAAATTATTTAGAAAATCGTTTGAGAAATTGAGCAAGAAATTCCTCCTGTCCTAGAATTTTCGTCCTTTTTTTTTTTTTCTTATTCATTTCGGTTGATTTTCTACTACCTTCTTCAATTACTGATATACATACAAATATATTTACTTTACAATTTCCATTTTTTTTTTTTTTTTTAACAAGGAAAGATCCCCCCCCCCTCCCCTCCCCTGTGTGTGCGTGCGTTTGCGTCATCACTGCGTCCCAGCCCCAAAATTGTTAATATTATAAGAGAAAAAAAAAAAAAAAAAAAAATGAATTCCTTCACTACACAATTTATTTTTTTTTTTTTTTAATTTCGTTGCTCGGGTGCAATAGAGACTTCGACACTTCGACACACCCCCCCCCCCCCCCCCCCCCCTCATTTTTTTTTTCGATTGAAATGTAATCGATATACGTATAGTATATGTATTTAGGAGGATTGGATTTTTATACAGAATTATTTTTCATTTTTTCTTTTTTTTTTCGTGTCTACCGTCAAAATGAATTTTTGAAATAGAGAGAACTGCGATTCGCGTTCCACCATTTCATCCTTGTACTCAAACGTTAGACTATAGTACAATGAAATAATAGTGTACAGCGTTACAAATGAAACAACTAAAGACATTGATTTATAGAAAAAAACAAAACAAAATTTTCTTTTTTCTTCAAATCAAATAAGATGAAGAGGGGGGGAGGGAATGGTCTGCCCCGATCGACTGTACATGTTCTAGACTTTGTTTGTTGTTGAAACCAATTTTTTTTTCTCATTTATTAAAAAGGAAAAAAAAAAAAAAAGATTCAAAAAAAAAAAAAAAAAAAAAAAATTGTTATTCAAATTTTTTTTTTTTTTTTTGCGGGAGTTTCTCGAGTGATGTGTATCATATAGCCGGTCCTCATCTTTTATTTACCCCATCCTCTATGTGTGTGTGCGTGTGTGTGGTTGTGTAAGTGATTCCCTTCTTCATCATCGCATCGAATTATTATTTTTTGAAAATCATTTCATTCTGGCCCTGTTGTCTCTGAACCTTCACGACATTATGTGAAACGTGCGCGTGTGTATCTCCGTGTGTGTCCCAAGTTACGTAAAAAAATTAACAAATGATGACAAAAAAAACCAAACAAAACAAAAACAAACTGTGTGATGTTTCTCATCCCAATACACAAAAAACAATTGTGTGTTTGTCGATATACAAAACAAGAAAAAAAAAAAAAAAAGCCACATCGTTTTTCAAAAGTATTCATTCCTCACTTTTCCTCAAAAAGAAAGCAAAAAGAAATGTGTGATACATTCTCGTCATATCTCGGCTCATCTCGACATATCATTTCAAAAAAAAATTGCATTCTCAACGCACAGATACGAGAGGAGCTCATCCATCACCGTGATTTAGGGCCGCATATTAGAAACGATTCATTTAATTTCATTAACTGATTTACAGTCCCAAAAAAAAAACAAAAAAAACTCTCCCTACTCCTTTCAAAAAAAAAAAAAAAAATTAAAATTTTTTTTTAAAAAAAAAAAAAAAAAAAAAAAAAAAAAAAAAACCAAAAAATTCTTCAGCATCCAACAACAAAAATAAAATAAGAGTCTCTCTGTCTCGAGTAACATCTACCGTTGTCGAGATGATGATGATGAGCTCCGCTTCGGGGCTTTCTCCACTTGAAACACTGCCGGGTTCATTTTCTTTTTCTTTTTTTTTTTTTTTTTTCCATGTTGTGTTGTTCATACCCCCGTTCTCTCATTTGCTTTTTGCTACGACTGTTACGTCCCTCTTCTTTCCTTTTTGCCTGAGACGAGACGTGGCGGTGGTAGTGATGCCCCTGTGTGTGTTATGCAAATAGCGTGATGCACGCCATCTGCGGATCGGGCATATCGCCTACCCCCACCAGCAGCGTCAAAGAGACGCGGGCAAGGCCAGCGACCGACTCACGAAAAAAAAAAAAAAAAATGTTTCAAAACAAAAAAAGAAAAGTCGTTCATTTTTTTTTTTTTTTTTTAACGTTTTAAAAAAATTTGTGAAGAATTTCTTTTTTTTTTTTCGTGTCCCGTTTGTTCCATCGTTTGGAACCTCAACGTGCCAAGTGTTTCCTATCATCGATAAACAGAGAAAAACGGGTTCACCAGTGACTTGAAATTTGATTTGACAACATTCAAAAAAAAAAAAAGAAAAAGAAAAACGGTGAAACTTCATTCTTGTTCCGTAACTGTTGGATTGCATCTCTCCTACTTTTTTTTTTTTTTTATTATTATTATTATTTCCTCCCCCCTACACACACAAAAGAGAAGACTATCCAGCAGTTCCGGTGACTTGGGTGGGTGTGGTGCCACGCAAAAAAAAAAAAAAAAAAAAAAAAAAAAAAACGGTTCTAATTGCAGACTTTGGAGAGAGAGACGCGCGCGCGCGCGCGCTCGTTTAGAATTGCGAGGGGATCGAAAACCAACAATACCAAAAATAAAAAAAAATAAATAAAAAAAAAACTGTTGGTATGTTTTTTTTTTTCTTCTATCTTTTATTGTTCGACGGTGAATGAACAGAGTCCATCTGACGAAGGGGGAGGAAATAAAAAAAAAAAAAAAACTATGTCTTCATTCATTGGAGAGCAGCACAAATCTCTAATAGCAGACGGGCGTAGGGCGGGGGCGGATCTCAAATTACAACGGTCTTGCACGGCTAAGAAACGTCAATAGGTTATCGAAAAGATACGATAGAGTGGCGAGATAATGTAGACAACACGCTATTTTTTTTTTTTCCATACACATTTCAAATTCAATCAATTGTTAGTCCAGTTTTTTTTTTTTTTTATCCCGTCCACCTATCGAAGGGAATAATAATAATAAAAAACGTAACAATTGATTGACGAAGCAACTACTTCCGTCAATGCGAATCAAAAAAAGCAGATGGTCCCCTTCATTTTGTGAACGGGTTCGAGATCTAAAGCAGCACCTGGTAGCTGACAACGTCAAGTAAAAAAAAAAAACAGCATATAGAATCCTATAGAATTACAATATTTCTTTGATGTCAACCGATAGAGTCCATAGCCGTACGCATACACCACGCCCTGTGATGTTGTCTGGTACGACGGCGTTGTGCTCGTCGGCGTACATCGCTCTAAAAAAAAACAAAAAAAAAAACGTTCCAGCGAGACATCGTTCGTGTGTGTGTGTTTGTGTGTGATGGAGGGGGCGGGTAGAAAAGAGGTGAACAGGGCAACATAAGATGAAATAAAATAAAACTAAATAAAAATATTCCCTTTTTTTTTTTTTTGGTTTTTTTGTTTTGTTTTGTTTTCCTTATTGCGCAGAGGATAGAAGTTAAGAGAAATATACATGTAACCCGCGTGTATGTAGCGCAGGTGGCGCCACAGATCGAGACCCCTCCAGGGCCCTCCATAGTTTCGTTTTTTTTTTCTTTCTTTTCTTGTCTATTTTTTTTTTGTTGTTGATGTTGTTGTAGTTGTACCTTTATCTTTCGTTTCTTCGTCTTTTTTTTTTTTTTTTTTTTAAGGTTTTCCATATAGACGCCCATTCCCATCCTTTCTTGCATGTTACATGCACAACACGCACACACGTTCGGTTCCCTCTTTTTTTTTTTTTCTTCTTCTTCTTCTTCCTTCAAACTCTTGTAGTATGTACCTTCTGCTTCTTCTTCTTCTTCTGCTTATTCCTTCTCTTTTTTTTTTTTTTTTTTTTTTTTTTATTATGATGATGACGGGGGGAACATACACACACACACACAAAAAAAAAAATAGACTTGGAAGAAGAGAGAGAGAAGGGGGGGGGGGGGGAGAGAGAGAAAGAGAGGGAGGTGCTGCGCGTTTCCGCCGGCGCCGGAGTATATACGGTGGCCAGTAGAGCTATAACCTAGACATGACGTCGACGTCGTCAATAAATCCTCCATTTTTTTTTTTTTTTTTTCGTTGTTGTAAACATTCCGATTAAATTCATTTCTCTCTCCCCCCCCCTCCACCTTCTTGTAAACCGCGTCATTCAGAAAACCAAAAAAAAACAAACAAAACGTGAAATTCATTTTTCGCTGACGAAGCTGATAATAAGAGGGCCGTGTGTGTATAAGCAGATTGTCCAAAGGGGAGGGTTTGCATTAGCCAAAAAAAAAAAAAAAAAAAAAAAAAAAGGTAAGAGATAAGAGAGCTACCGTACACGTCGCTTCGTACCATTTTTCACAAGAAAAAAAAAAACTAGGAGCCGTACGTAAACATGCCCTACGTTTTTGAGGAAACATTCGATCCGCAATGATCCGCAGCTGACCGACTAAGAAGTACAAGAAAACCCCCCAAAAAACTCGGAGAATTATAACAGCCAGGGCTAAGAGAAGGAGCCAAAAGACATTCTTACGATTATTATTCCGATTCCCGAGTTTGAGACGCTTAGAAAAAAAAAAAGAAAAAAAAAAAGAAGAATAGAGGCCGAAGAAAGACAATCTCCCGTTAGAGTACGAGGAGAGCCTATACAACAACAACAAAAAAACACACGCACACACACAGAGGTGCGTGGTAATTCAATCTAGACAAGTGGCTTTCACCTTCTGATTTTCTCACACAGAGAAAACATAAAGAAAAAGGCGATGAAACAAGATCTTCCCAACTATTATTCACATCTATCTTTGCCTAGATTTCCAATCGGCCCCGTCCCCAACCCCCCCAAAAAACAAGAACAACAAATAAATTCATTTCCATCGTTTTTATTCCATAGAAAAAAAAAAAAAAAAAAAAAAAAAAAAAAAAAGTCTTTAAGAGTCGTGACCATAGTTCGTTACAACAATGGCCGCGCTAATGCGTGAGTGGACCGTATAGGACGAAAGGGTCAGACCCCTATGGCACCAACATCTTAGCCCAGTTATTCGCTCTCTGGCCGAAATAAAAAAAAAAAAAAAAAAAAAAATGTGCTACGAAAAACGGTCTCCCCCCTCCCATCCCTCCGATTGATCTTGATTCTCTTCTTGTTCTTCTACTTCAACACTTCTTCTCCTTCATCCTTCCACGTTAGCAACACGTCACACGACAGAGGAAAAAGGGTGACTTCATTAGCGCTCCATTCTTTTCAGAGCTGCTCGTGTAAGGCGAGGTACAATCGAGAGCAAAAAGGGCTTTATCGGTCCCCCCCCCCCACACCATCTCCTCTTCCTGAGCTGCGAGAAGGAGAAGGGCTCAACTTGAACACGAGAGCAACGACTATCGAAATCGATTTCAAACAAAAATGAGAGAGAGAGAGAGAGACAACGTTCATCCAGGGTGAAAGAGAAACCCGCATGTTCAACTGCTCACCGAAAATCAATCGTTTTCAAATGCGCCTACCACAACGTTATTGCCCTAATATTTAAACATTAGGCCTACACACCTCACATCCATTTTTCTTTTGTTCGTTTAAATGAATCGAAAATATATTTAAAAAAAAAAAAAAAAAAAGGTTTACGTTAGATCGTTAAAACACCTGGACGTAAAAATACAAAAAAAAAAAAATCAGTTCAATTCTCCACCCATTGCTACTAGACACACATAAAAAAAAAAAAAAAAAAAAAAAAGAAGAAGCCGTGTGTTGTACGGCGATGGCGAGAGCAGCCGCACCGAATGAAATTAGTAAAGGTCAACTCCTCATCTACACGTAAGACTCTGCTGGGCCTTAAAAAAAAAAAAAAAAAAAAAAAGGGGGAAACTAATTAACAGGAAGGAGAACTCAAATGGAGGGGGTCGACACTTGTTACAAGAGGAAGCGCTTCTCCATTTTTTTTTTGTGTGTGTGTGTGTGTGTGTGTGTTTCATAAGTTTATCCCAAGCTGGTAGGGCAGTCGCATAAATCTCCGTCTATAGCACTACTCTCATCTACCGTATACGTTCCAGTTTTGTTCCTATTCTTTTCAAAGTGAATAAAAAAAGAAAAAAAAAAAAAAAAAAAGAGAAACATTTCAGAGGACCTCCTGTAGTGAAGGCTCATCCAAAAAAAAAAAAAAAACATTAAATAAAAGATTTCCCTATTCTCCCTTGGAAAAAAAAAAAAAAAAAAACAAAAAAAAAGATAGAAATAGAGCCTTTACGGTGATGTATAACGTAACAAGTGTTTCACACAGAAAGAAAAAAAAAGACACTTTTTTTTCTTTCTCCTCTCCTGGAACAAAAGCGATGAGAAGCGTAACCAATGTCTAATAAGCTCCTTGACGCTTTAGTTGTGAAGAATAACATTGCGAGAAAACTTCTATCCGCACCATCAAAAAAAAAAAAAAAAAAAAAAGAAAAAAGCTCCTCGAATTGTCCGTTGCTGATGGACACCCTCACGGTGCGTAGCACACACAAAATGGGAGGGAGAGAGAGAAAGCTCCAGTGATATACTTTCATCACCAGGGTTACGCGACCTCCCGCTGATCTCCTTTTTTTTTTTTATATAGATATACAAGAAGAATAGAAAAAAAAAAAATATATCGACGCATCTTCAATGTCTTTCAGCATAATAGACGAGTATTAGAGGCTTATAGAGGATCATCGAGACATACAAAAAAAAAAAAAAAAAAAAATAGATACAGTTGTGTTTTTGTTTAGGCAAAGGTCCTATTCTTTTTTCGTTGGTTTAATACACATACAAAAAAAAAATGTTATTGTAAGAGAGACGAAAAGAGGAAGAAGAACATACAAAAAAAAAAAAAAAAAAAAGAAGTGTCACAAAAAAAAAAAAAAAAAAAAAAGGGGGGGATCACTACGGGGGTAGGTATTTTCGGCGGATCAAGAAGAACGAACCGCAAGCATTGACCAACCGCGTTTCTTGTGTGTGTGTGTCTGTGTGTGTTGTTCATTGTGCGCTTATTCTCTCCTTTGCCCTCGTCTTATGCGCTCCTATCAAAATAGATTTGCAAAAAAAAAAAAGCCCATTCGACTTAACGTTTCATTATTTCAAGCAAAATAGACAGCTACTGAAAAAAGAATAACACGCTGTGCTGTTTCTATTTTAAAACTTGAAAAAAAAAATAAAACGGTCGTTTGCCCTTTTTTTATTCGTTCCATTTCTGTCCCCAAAATTTCATTTTTCAAAACTTTCTTTTGTTCTTAATTTCATCAAATCCCTCCGCCCTTTTTATTTAACAAAACACAAATTGAATTGATTGATTCAATAAAAATGTACACACACACACACACACACACAGCAATTTGATATAGAGTACTCACTATTATGCCCCCCCCCTCCAAAGGTGGATCTCGTACCCCACCCAGTTTTTTTTTTTTTGTTTGTTTTTTTTTTTTCAATTTTTATTTGATATTCATATCAATAAAAAAATGAAAAGATGTTGTGTGTCTAGGAAAATAAACATATCTACGAACGTCCATTCTTTTATTATGATTTTTTTTATCAATAAATCTGTCCGGAGAAGAAAGGGGGGGGGGGGGGATAAGAGTGTGCACACGTTGCAGACTCTATACATATAGTAACACAATCCTCGCGTATGAAATACGAAGAGGGACGCTGTTGTGTTATTGACGCAACAAAAAAAAATAAAAATAAAAATAAACGACGTTGATGAAAAGAGAACGGGTGTGTTCGACGTCTTCATTGACGAATTTCGGCCCAAGACGTCCCGATCGAACAAAGGAAAGTCCCCTCAAAAAACAAGACACAAAAGACGAAGAAAAGTTTCAACAAATTCAAATATGAAAAAAAAAAAAAAAAAAAAAAAGGAAAAGAAAAGCGGCATATCAAATATTTGTTTAACTATTTTGATATGAAAAATTCCCAGTGCGAGATGGACGAAACATTCGAACGGACCAAGAAAAATCGTCTTTTGTTTTGTAGTGGTTTGTTGGCTGCGTAGTCGTGTGAAACGCATCACATCATCAAGCAAACACACACACACACACACACACACACACACACACACAAAAAGAAAGCTCCATTCATTTTTATAATAGCAAGTCCATTTCATAATAAAAATAAAATCACTTCACTTTTGATTTGTGTTAGAGATTAGTCCAATCCCCCCCCCCTCTCTCTTGTTTTTATTTTTTTTTCAAACACGTACGCTACGCACCATTTTGTTATCTAGTCAATTAAAAAAAAAAAAAAAAAAAAAACTAATCGTCCCCTGTGTGTGTTATCTCCCTTTTATTTTTGAAAGAAAAAAGAAATATCACACATCTATAGGGGATATCGTTAGATAATAGGCGCGGCGGGTGCATCAGCCGCACGGTTGGTTAGCGGCTTAATTGGCCGCATCCAAATAAACAAACACAAGAGCCAAACAAGCCTATTCTCTCTCTCTCTCTCTCTCTCTCTCTCCCCCACCTTCTCTTGTGTGTTATCTTTTTTTTTTTTTTTTTTTTTTTTTTTTATTGTGTAACAAGTTTAGCGCCTGATGATAATTGCAAGCGGAAGATGAGATTTCTCCATACAGAGCCCATTCGAACAGCCCGCCAAAATTCAAATGAAATTTCTTCTTTTTTTTGAAAATGAAACAAAAACAGGAGGGTATAAAGTACGAATGGCGTTTATATCGGAAATAAAAGAGTGCGCTAGTTTTGCCTACATCACAAAATTATAGAACGATATCATAGAGAGCCGGGGGGGGGGGGGGGGGGGGGTTAAACAAAAGAAAAAAAAAAATCGGAATAATAAAAAAAAAGAGCGAGACCTCCTCCACCTGTCAGCATCGTTTCATAGTTCAACACTCTCCAGATGGCGAGGTTCACCTGAACACAAAAACACCCCCCCCCCCGTTCCCCCACCCCCTCTGGTCAGCTATAGCGAAAAAAGAGAGGAAGGTAAAAAAAAAAAAAAAAAAAAAAAAAAAAAAAAAGACCAAAAAAAAGAGGACCGGAATAGAATCGACAGTCCCTTGGTGGTACGGTCCTCCCCTACACACGTACACAAACACAGACCGACATAGAGCCTCTCTCCAACATCTAACAGCAATTTGTTTCTTTTTTTTCTTTTCCCTCTTTCTTTTTTTTTTTTTTTTTTTATGCACCAGGTCAACGATATTTATTATTTTAAGGCCTAGGCGACTGAGGGGATTTTCTTTTTTGTTTTTAACTATGTATGCGTGTGTGTGTGTAGTCGAACGGTGCGATGAAATAATAATCGTAAAAAAAAAAAAAAAATATAAGTTCTTCTTTTTTTTTGGTTAAAAAATATATATATATATAAATGTTGTGGTCCACATGTGTTGTGTAGAGGAAACCGACCCGAAGGAAATATATAAAGGTGAAGGCGCCATAAAATGGGAGAAAAAAAAAAAAATATATATATATATATATATAAACGACCATCAACCCCCCCCCCCTTCCCTATTTTTTTGTATTTTTTGTTTTGTTTTAGATTAGATTTTAGATGTTTTCTTTAATTTAAATTTGAACAATTTCGTTTCGAGATAAAAAAAAAAAAAAAAAAATGTTTACGGCCTTCTGCTGATGGAACTCGAACACGTATATAAGACTCAAATTACATTTTCAAAAACGACATTTTCTCAGTTTGGAAATGTACCGCTTTCATTCAGTTTTGTCTTTAATTCGAAACGAAATTTCTCGCAAAATTACCCCCCCCCCCTCCCCAACCCGCCATTGGACGTCACGGCCTTGCACGCTGGAACCGCCCCGTTTGAAACAAAAATCGAACAGTCAAAAAATGAAATAAAATTCCGTAGGAATTAAACCTCCATTTTGTTTTAGGGAATAACTTTCAAATGAAGCCACGTGACCTGACTATTCCTCAGGAAAAAAAAAAAAAAAAAAAAACCTTCCATTTTTTTTTTTTTTTTTTGTGTGTGTATTTTGTTCTCCTTCTCGCCCCCCCCCCCTCCCAATCCCCTCCCGACTTGCTGCAGTACCCGCGGAGTTGGTGCAAAAGCCGCGGTATAACAATTGCGTTCGACCGGAATGAACATCGAACATCGCACAAATGCCTATAATTACATACAGACCACGCGGGCGGACCGAGAAAGGGCTCCCGGGCTCTGCTCTCTCTCTCTCTCTCTCTCTCTCTCTCTCTCTCTCTCTCGCTCGCTCGCTAACCTTAAATCAAGAAAAACTTTTTTTTTTTTATTTTTTTTATACGCTCCCGATCGTGTGTGCAAGTCTCCCCACCTCCCACCTCTTCTTTTTTTTTTTTTTAGACGTATTTACACGTATACATATAAAAAAAAAAAAAAAAATGTATTTCTTTTGTTAGCATTGTCCTAAATTGCTGAAAAATTTTGTTTAAGTTTAATTTCCCAGAGTACGTGACGCAGTTCTTGACTTTCCGAATCGATTCGGTCGATTATCCCCCTTGTTTTGTAAAGAATAAAAAAAAAAAAAAAAAAAAAAAAAAAAAAAGGGAGGGGGGGGATGGGGAACTCAACGAGAGATTTGATGTGTTCAAGAGCTTTCGTCGAAAAGTCAATCAACGACACCATTCAAGTTTGAGATAGAAGAAAAAAAAAAAAAAAAAAAAAAAGAAAAGAAGAAAATCAATCGATACGCACAACAATGATTTCTTTTTTTTTTTCTTTCCAAAAAGGAGCGAGCGATTTAAACGAACATTCGGCACGCGTGAATGTCGGGTATTGAAAATTTTAAAAAGAAACACAGGTGATTTATTCAAAACTTTTCCAAAAAAAAATGTAAACACTACCGGAAGCAAAGCAAATGAACATTTTCTTTTCAATCGTTTTTCGTATTTTCTTAAAAAATAATAAATTTAAGAAATTTAAGAGGGAAACATCCTACGGTTGCGTGTTAGAGCAACACCGGCAATAACACAAGAAGAAGAAGAAGAAGAAGAAGAACAAAAAATATTATTTCCCTGTTTTTTCGTTTGGTCATAAATCCGACCACTGGGCCTCTCTCTCCGTTTTGCTTTTCTTCTATCGTTTCGTCTATGACCATACGGTGGTTCTTCTACTCTTGTGTGTGTGTGTGTGTGTGTGTGTTCGGGAGAGGGAGGAACGGATTGGAGCCGAAAAGATCCCAACACAAACGGCGAAGAAGGCGGTAGCCAGAAGGTATATATATATATATATGATGTTGTTGTTGTTGTTGTTGTTGTTGTTGGTTGCTGCTCTTTCTGCTGGATATGAAATACAGCTTTTGTGCCTGGCAGCGTTTCGACTGCTTGTGCTGCCGTTTTCTGTCCTATTTTTTGGGGTTTTTTTTTTCTTTTGATTTTATTCCTCCTCTTGTTCTTTCCATTTCGTTCTTTTTTTTTTTTTTTTTTTTCTTTTTATGTCAGAAAAACTTTGCAACCCTCTTTCCTGTTCCTTTCTCTCCAACAGCTATATCCTTGATTTCTTTCTTTTTTTTTTTTTTTTTTTTTTTTTTGAAATTCTCCCTTCACGTTTGTCCTGTCCTTTTCTTTTTCATTTTATTATTTTTTAATCATAATAAAAAAAAAAAAAAAAAAAAAAAAAGAAATGACTTTTCCCTTCTTTTTTTTTCCTTTATATGAAATGTTTGTCTTGTTCGTTTCCATCATTTAAGAGGTTTCCTCTGCCGGCCGTTTACTCTTTTGCTCAAACGAAACTGGTTAAAACATCAAAATTGAGGAGAAAAACCATCTTCTACATGCGACCCATTGATTTAAAAAAAACAAAAAAAAAACAAAAAAAAAAAAAAAAAGCAAATCATTTGCAACGCCATCTTAGTCAAGACGCTCACCTTCACGTGTCCCTCTGCGTAAAAAAAGCAAACATTGAAAACCTGCTATCCCTGTATACGATCCCCCCCCGTTTTTTTTTTTCTATTTTGTCGTTTGCTCTACAATAACAGCACCGTCCAGAAAAAATTAGGTCAACATTGAAGCAACTTCTTTTTAGATCGGGGCTAGAAAAAAATAAAAAGGGTTCTTCCTTTTCTTTTTTTTTTTTTTTTTTTCTTTTTTTTAAGCAACACAATAGACCGGATTTTCCGCCACTCTTCGACACTTTTTCCTCTAGACTCGAACCATTTTCTTCTTTCTACACACACACACACACACATACGCTATTCAATTGCTACACGTTTAATACACTCTACAGTGACCGTACACGATAATAGCACCAAAAGAAAAAAAAAAAAAAAAAGAAAAAATTCAGTTAGGGGGGGGGGGAGGCAAAAAAGGACAGAGTCTATTGTAGTGAGGAGGTAAGGTAGAGGGACCAGCATTTCGTCAACTTAATGGATGGCTCTTCATCTTCTTTCGCAAAAGGCTATTGATCGGTAAGAACTGCATTACACCCCGAGCTGGAATGAAAAGACACGCTCCATTCATCGGGCCAGCACTTAGCAGTGCCTGGACAATGGGTTCACTTTACTAGCCCCTCCCTGACTTGCAAATTGGCACAAGTCGACACGGCGAAAAAAACAAAACAAAAAAAAAAAACAAAAAGAAAAAAAAAAAACTCTTCAACTCGTCATCGATGTCGCGCAAGCCGTCGGCTTAAATTCAACTTACACGTCGCTGTAAACATTTTGTTCAAACGTTTTTCGGTCGGGCAAAAAAAAAAAAAAATAAAAATAAAAAATAATAATAAAGTAAACGACAAACACGAAGAAAATTGCGATGATGATAGTCATTTGAACAGATCTTTATCGACAACTGACAAACTTTTCAGAGTAAATAATAATAATAATAATAATAATACTACGAAAAGGGGAAAAAAAAAATAAATAAAAGAAGAAGAAGAAGAAGAAGCAATTGCCGTGTGTCTTTTCCCATCGAAAACAACTCGGTTAAGTGCGCGTGTGTGTGTGTGTGTTCAAAACAAAAAATGCGGTTTACACCGAAAAAGAAATAAATCGACGCCTCGTGTGTATGTAAAAAAAAAAAAAAAAAAAAAAAAAAAAAAAAAAAGAATAAGAGAGTCTCCTGGTGCCTTCATTCGGGGGAGGGATTAAACTGTAAAAATAAAAAAATAAAAAGAAAAGAGTCGGCAATTTATTTCTCGATCGATCTCATCAACAATGTTTTTAATAATGGTAATAATCCTATTGGCAACATCGCTGTGTAAACTCGAACGTGGTTTTTTTTTTTTTCGAGGGTGGGGTGGGTGGGGTGCCTTTCTTTCTTTAAAATAAAAATAAAAATAAAAATCAACATTTTGATCATCTCAGCGTTGACGCGTTACGATCGTGATTACAGATTACACGCGCTTGTGCACACGCGAGTTATTTCCGCGGCCGAATTCCTTGTTAAACGATTGGCTAGAATCAATCGACCGAGAGCCAAAAATAAAATGGGGAGGGAAAGAAAATAAAAAATTCAAACATTCAAGTCGTTGCTAAAGACATTGAAAAATACTTAATAAAACTTGTAGAAAACAAAACAAAAAAAAAAAAAAAAAAAAGCAAGAACAAGAAAGAATGGCTATAAAAAGACGCTCGTTATTATTAGGCGATTCATTGCAGTGTGAAGAGAAAGATGCAACTCTAATGCGCCGTTGACCGCAAGCAAAAGAAGATTCGCCCAATAAAACACGCACTCCAATAGATAAGCCGCTCTTCTTTTTTTTTTTTTTTTTCACTCTCCTATGATGTAACAAGAGTAGTACACAATCATCGTTAAGAGTTTACGTCTCATCAAAATAGACGTAACCCCCCCCCCTTCCACCCATCCATTCATGTTCGAGTTGCGTATTCGATCACAAAACGACCACACCCATCAATAAAAACGGACCTTCTTCAATTACTTGAATAAAATGGCCATTTTTCAGTCTGTGAATTCAACATAAAAATTGGGGAAACATCGTCAAATTTTTTACTGAAAAAAATAAATAAATAAAAGATGGTCGACCTTCAAAGAGAAACAAAAATCCCCCTCGTCTTTTCATTCACATTAAAAAAAAAAAAAAATAGTCCCACCCCCCAACATTTTCCCTTTCGCTGGCGATATGTCATCATCGTATAAATATTATACGACCTGTCATATAAAAATCATTTAAAAAGAAAAAAAAAAGGAAAAAGAACCTGAGCTCCCGACTTTCCAACAAATTTTTTTTTTTTTTTGCGAGCGCGGCATTTGGTCAAGAACAAAAAAAAAAAAAAAAAAAAATATAAAAAACAAATTTTCAAGTCGTTTTGTTTGATTGTCTTTTTCCACCTTATACGAAACGTACAGGAAAAAAAAAAAAGAGACGAGGGGGGGGGGAGGTTGCACCGCAAGTGAGGGGAGGAGCTTCCGGTCATCGGAAGATGTACGGACGACATGGCCCATCCGTTTTCCGAGGGGACGGACAGAAAAAAAAAAGGAAAAAGGGAATATAAACATTTTTTTTTTTTGTCTTTTTACGATGTTTGAAGGTGGTTAGCGCGCATGTCACCCGCCTTTCCCATCTCCTGTGCGACTCGCAACTGACCGCCTCCTTCACCAACTCATCGACGAGAACAAGAGAGAGAGAGAGAGAGAGAGAGAGAGAGAAAAGGCAATCGTCATCGACTGTTGACCGCCGTCAATAAAAACACACACGCACAAAAAAAGAAAATTGAGGAGAACAACAACAAAAAAAAACAAAAAAAAAACCTACAGGGTATGAATGAGCTACCTGCTACTCAATTTCTTTTTGTGTGCGACCCCCCCCCCCCTTCTGTATTTTTCTATACCGTAGTGCCCCCCCCCCCCATTCATTTGTTTATTTTGTTTTGTTTCAGTCGACATTTAAAAAAAAAAAAAAAAAAGAAAAATGAATTCGATTGGTTCGGAGCAAACGGCGAACGATAAACGGCGTTTGATTTCAAATATTCAAAACGTGAATATTTTTTATGAGGAACAAAATCAAATTTATTCGGGTGGGATACAAGTTGTTTAGGAGGGGGAGCGGGGGGGGGGGGAAGCATCCCCGTTCGGGAGGATGCGCGGAGGGGACCTCGATGATATTCCCGGGCTCGATGAAGGTGGTCGGTGGTTTCGGTGGTTTTTTTTATTATTTATTTTATTTATTTTTTTTTTTTTGTTACAAGTGGGCGGCATAGATACTGGCGCGCAATTCAAACAGCTGGAAAATTGGCAGTTTGTAAAAAGGTCCCCCTTTTTCGGTACAGAGAGAGAGCGAAAAAATAAAATGATGCCCACAGAGAAAGAAAAAAAAAAAAAAACGGGCCAACAGACACACAAACGTAGTGAATGTGTGTGTGTGTGTGTGTGACGGTCTGACCATCTCACCACTTCCGGGGGACAGCAGTACGAGTTTTTTTTTTTTTTTTTTCAATATTTAGTAAAAAAGTTAGAGAAAAGAAAAAAAAAAAGAGAGGGGGGTCTTGTGTGTCGAGTCGACTTTCGAGCCTCAGAAAAGAAATTATCATAATTACACGGCGGCAATTGTTTTTTTCCTTTTTTTTTTCTCTCTCTCTCGTCGAATGTGTGAGCGGGCCAACGAAAAGCGGCTCGACACACACACACACACACACACACACCCATACTAACCAGGATGTTTTTTGTTTTGAAATTTAAATTATTATTTTCTTTCGAATTAAATAAGAAAGATGGGAGAAAATAAAATATTATAGAAATCCCTGCGCAAACAGTGTGAATAAAAGAACATTTGAAAATAGTTTGAAATTCAAAAGGTGAGCAGAAATTCAAAAAAAAAAAAAAAAAACATTTTGGCGGGACACTTGAACGTTCAAGCTGAAATTCAAAATGCGAAGCAAAACGGACAGAGAAGTGCACAGCAGTCTGCTGGCGTTTTTCAAGCGTGTTTATCATTGTAATGACGGTTCATTACGACGGTTTATTATAATATTATGTGTACAGGCAAAAAAAAAAAAAAAAAAAAAAAAAGGGGGAAGAGATCAGTAGTCGGTGGTAGCGTTCGAGAAAAAAAAAAAAAAAAAAAAAAAAAAAAAAAAAAAAAAGAGGCCCGTTTTCTTAAAATATATAAAGGACAGTCGGACATGAGAGAGGGAAAAAAAAAAAAAAAAAAAAAATCTGACTGCGAGCAAGACAAGCCGCAGCCCACCAAACGAAAGTGAATTATTCATCAGATCATTTGCATAGACAAGAAGCCGCTGCCGACCAACGGAACAAAAAAACGCTGGACGCCAAAGAAAAAAGAATATAGGAGGGACGGGGCTTTACACAGCAGCTTACAATAATATATGTATATTTAAAGACTTGTAAAAATAAATAAATAAAAAATCATCCTATCGCGAGCGTTTTCGAATGATAACTCCCCAAAACTCGTAACTTTTTAAATCAAACAAAATTTTAAACATAAAAAAAAATAAAAAATAAATAATAATAAAAAAATAAAACCCAAAAAGGTGGCAAAAACATTTAAAGAAAATTGATTTCCACCTCTTTACAGAAATAGTAATCGTTTTTTTTTTTTTTTTTTTTTTTTTCTTTGCCCCTGTTGTGTGTCTCCCGCAGCGAGTGAGAAAAAGAAATGAGCTCCCAGATGATTTGTATTTTCTTGACTGGACATATAAGCGGACACGCAGAGATTATCCAGCAGCTAACGTCTAATAGTCAGTCAAGAAAAAAGGGAGAAAAAAGAAAAAAAAAAAAAAAAAGGTTATGGGTATAAGAGAGACAACCTGCTGATTTGTTTGGCTTTTTAGAGCGCCCGTTTTTAACACCAAAGCGAAAAGTCCGCGTGCCAAAACACAAACTAATCATTTCCTCTTCTTTCACCTGAAACGCACGTCTAAATAGAAAACAAAAACAAACAAAAAAAAAAAAATCTGCGCCATGATTGGACGGGGCCACCTGAGAGAGAAGCCTACAATCAATCAACGACACAATTTATAACGAGCCACGCTAATAGATTCATTAGAGATGACTCGCTAAAAAAAAAAAAAGAAAAGAAAAAAAGAATAAGGGCATATAAACGATTCCACAATTATCCAAGCGTTTGCCTTTTTGTTTTCCAAAAAAAAACTCAAAAAACTCAAAAAAAAAAAAAAAAAAAAAAAAAGAAAAAGCAAAGCCATTGAATTAAAAATAAAACGTTTAGAAATTCTCAAATGGAAACAAACAAAAGAAGCAAAAATCACAGTGCGCGTACATATGCATTAGTGGGCTCGTTAATATATTTTTTTTTTTTTTTTCTCTTTCCTTTTTTCTTTTGTTTCTTTACGCCAGTACACTCCCACTTTGAAAGGCATAAAAAGCTTGTCGGCTTCAGCGGTGGCTATTTTTTTTTTTTTTCTCTTAATGAAAAAGAAAGAAGAAAATCGTCTTGGTAGGTCTAAAAAAAAACAAAAAAAAAAACTAAAAGAAATTCTTTTATTCATTGATCGCGAGCCGCTGCTCCAAGGTGCTGATTGGTCGAATTTATTAGATCCTAATGACAAACGCCACACACGGAGAAAGCCACTCATTTGCATATCCTTCACCCCTCGGAAACTTGAAGAAAGGAAATCAAACAAGTTATCAGTTTTGATGATTAAAGTAAAACCATTTTTAAACGAAGGGCCTAAATGGACGTCTGTAAAAACGGTAATCGATCGTGTGTGTGTGTGTGTTAACTCGGGTTGTAAAGAAGCGTGTTCATCAATGTCATCACCACAAAATCAATTGGTTGCTGTCCAGGTAAGAAAAAAAAGGTAGAAAACACAGGCCTCGCAATAGACTCATTACAAATGCACGCAGTCAAATAGATTAAGGCCTTCCTTCCCCCCCTCCTCGAAAAAAAAAAAAAATGAATGGAATAACACCTTTTTAAATGATCGCAAAAAACAAGCGGGAAATTTTCAAATTTCAAAATAAAACAAACGGCCGATTGTTTTCTTTCATTTTTTTTTTTTTGGCGTACTTAAATAAAAAAAAAAAATGAAAATAAAGATCATCTTTGAGTCAATAGAGGCAAGACGAAGAAGACAGGGGGGGGGCACGCTAACAGTAGAAAAGGGAGACCCGCCCACCGGTTGTCCATCACAGACGATGATGGCGACTCTACGGCTCATGTCACTATATCCTCTCTAGCCCTGTTTTTTTTTTCTTTTCTTTTTAGAAGTCTACCATCATCTGTACCTTTCTTTTTCTTGTACCTCTTTCTTCATTTCTTTTTTTTTTTTTTACCTGTGATGGAAAAAAAAAATGAAGGAGGTGTCCTCACCTCGAGGCGTGTCGTTTTCCACGTCCGCAATGCTCGCAAGAGAACTTCTTGCTCATCATCAGACACACACACACACACACACGAGTTTACAGGGAGCGCGGCATATATATACACACATACACAAATAGCCCCAACGGCAGTGTCTACAAGACGCTTTTATTTTTTGAAATATCTCAGATAAAGACAATCCTACAAGGAGAGATGAAGAAGCTCCTTATACCCCTTGAAAAAAAAAAAAAAAAAAAAGAAAAGAAAAGAAAAGTAGAGCTCATCATCATCTTCAAAGCGGCAACACACAAGCACCACGGGTATACGTGTGTGTGTGTGTGTGTGTATATATAAAAAAAGGACATGAAAAAGGATTCTTTTTTTCGTGTGTAGTACCCACCTCCTCCTGGCGGTATATATATGTGTGTGTGTGTGTGTGTGTGTTAGTGGCTGCTGCTGCTGCTGCATCTATGCAAATGACCCCCCTTCTCTCTTTCTCTCTCTCTCTCTCTCGCGCCTTTATATCTACGTGCCTCTTTTCTCTCTTTATCGCCACCCACCCCAGCAAGAACTGCTCTTTTCTTTCAGCGAGTCCAGTCTGTACGGCGCCGCCGCCGCCAAAATACAAGCCTATATATATTTGTTTAACCCCCCCCCCCTTTGTATGTGTGTGAATCTTCTTACCGACTTTGAACAGTTTTAAATTTATTCTTAAATGTAGAGAAGAAGAAATAATGATAATAATAAAAAAAAAAACAGATCAAAAGAGGCAACCTACATTTTTTTTTTCTTCAACGCTAAATAATTGAATTGAATTCAGAGAAAAGAGATGATTATAGCCGGCCCTATTTGCGTTGACAATCGAACGACTAATTGGCCTATGCGGTGGAGTTTACTATCATGATTAAACAAAATAGATATCTTTGAAATAATCACGTCAGTCACGGAGGTGGGGGGGGGGGGGGGGGCAGGAGCGCCATAATCAAAAACGACAATCGAATTGATTCGCCTACTTGTGTGTCCGCCCTCCCTTGGAATTGGTAATGAGACTAACCAAATTGGCCTATAACCTCCCGTGTGCGACGGCAGTCGCAAACAAAATGTGACACACGCGAGCAAAATCTAAAAAAAAAAAAAAAAAAAAAAAATTGCGTTTTACAAAAAGAAAAATAGACACGTGACTTGTTTCAATTCAAATCAGCTATAAATAGCGCATCACAACATCCAGAAAAAGAAAAAAAAAAAAAAAAAAGGGTCCACCCTTTTTCACGGGGCTTCAAAGAAAAGAGCAGACGACTTCGTTAGGTCTACGATTGTGTTCAAAACAGAGGGGGACATTTTTTTTTTTTTTTTTTTTTTTTTTCAAACGGCGGTCGTGACACGTGCCCCTGCCGCCCGACTGCGCAGCTCAAAAACTCCCCTTGACATGAAATCCTAATTTTATTTTAAAAATGCAATTCGTAAAGAGAAAATCTTTCAACAAGAAAAAAAAAAAAAAAAATAATAAAATTATGTTTCACTTGAATTTGATCAATTACTACACTCCAGCGCGTAGACGAGTTAGCTAACTCGTTACATTGTCGTTCAAACAGGCGTGACCTTTATACGCACGCCTAACCAAATTATCGATGAAAGTTGCATCACCAACAAAATTTTATGCATTTAAAAAGAAAAATAAAGGTATTCAAAGAACAAGTGAATTGTAGGCCATAAAACTAAAATGAAACGACGATTCACTTAAATTTCGATCGCGTTATTTCGAAATGC
This sequence comes from Daphnia carinata, assembly GCF_022539665.2. NCBI lineage: Eukaryota > Metazoa > Arthropoda > Branchiopoda > Diplostraca > Daphniidae > Daphnia > Daphnia carinata. The sequence continues at coordinate 2,368,318 of NC_081336.1, read as the reverse complement.
GTTTCTACTTGAAAGAAATTTAAAAAAAAAAATTTCTAATATAAAAGAAAAACTAAAGGAAACGGGATAGAAAATGAAAAAGAAAAAAAAAAAAAAAAAAAAAACGAATGATGTGAGCGTGTTGTGTTCTGTCGTCCAATTCGAATGACTAATGGCACCCCCCTCTTCTCCTTCACAGCCAGTGCTGTCCGTCCGTTCGTCCGGTTGTTGGCACAGCACGGGCCTTTGATATATTAAGTACACGCTTCATGTTTCGTTTTTTTTTTCTTTCTCTCTCTCTCTCTCTCTTTTTCTTTCTCATTTTCCCACATAGCGATGACGATGAATCCGCAGCAGCGGAACCAATCCATCCTCCCTTTTTTTTTTTTTTTTTTTTTTTTTTTCTTTCTTGAAAACGGAGAAACCCACACACGATATGATAAAAAAAAAATATGAAAAAAAGAAACAAGTGCCGGCTACAAACAACACCTTCGTTTCTTTATTGTAAAGCTGCTTTAAGGTGAGCTATTCCCAGGCTATAGACATGCAAAAGTGTCCCGCCACACAACCCGTGCATGCAAACCTACCACCGCCCAACAATTTGTTTTTCTTTTACCAAATATTCCATTATTTTGAAGTGAGAAGCAATACATAAAATGCGTTTTCAAAGGGGGAAAAAACAATCGGACATCAAATGGCTTTTGAAAAGAAAACAAAAATATATTTCTATTTGAAGCGCCCTGGAACGAAATCAAAATGAAAAACAGGAAGTTTCGAGATCCTTTTTTTTATTTTATTTTATTATTTTTTTTTTAATATGAAGCAAATATTGACATATATGACAGAAAACGAATATCTTGTGGATACTCTAAAAAAAAAAGGATTGAATTCGACGTCATGGGAAGTAAAAGACGCGTACGAGCAATCATCATTTACGTCAAAAAGCCTATTTTATTCGCTGTTAGGATCAACGTCATCCCCACAAAAAATAGAAAATCCGAATAGAATCTCCAACTAATAAATGAATAAAGCAGAGCAATTTTCACGGTTGCTGTACTCGCAAATGTTTTCACAACAACAGAAAAAAAAAAAAAAAAAAAAAACCCAAAGAGAAATGAACGTTTTTAGAACTGGCGGGACAACATCGCGCACGTTACGCATCGCCATGGCAACATTGAAAGACATCCAAAAAGCTCTTCATGCGCACATCACCGAAAATTGAACGCTCGTTTCCGAGTTTTAATCAAGTGCCTATTCTATTCACCGTAGTCATAAAAGAAAAAAAATGGGCCTCAATTTGACTCGTATTCTGTCGTATTCTGTTTTTTTTTTTTTTTTTTTTTTATTAACGATATTTATACGTACGCTCAACGACGCCTTTTTTTACACGCATATTAATTCAGACTCTCGTATTTATATATCCTTTTACTGTTAAATTCTTGTTTGGTGTAGAACATCGACGAAACAGAAGAGGGAGGCAGAAAAAAAAAAAACGGGGCCCGGCCGTTAAGACTGGCAGCGTTTCTACACCGGACTACGTTTTTCTTTTTTTTTTTTTTTTTCTTTTCTTTTCTACGTGGACGTACATACGTCATAATTTACGAGCGCGGAGATAAAAGGGTCAGTTTGACAGAGCGATTCGACTCGGCATTGTTTTCTTTCTTTCTTTTTTGTTGTTGTTGTGTTGTTGTTAAGGCTCATCCCTTTTTGGTCGCGGTCTGCCAAACAGTAACGCACGAAAGCCTCCGCGTCCACCAAGACCGTAACCCACCCTGGAAAATTACCCCAACAAGCGAACACAATCCATTGACTATGCCTCTCTATAGATACTCTCTCTCTCTCTATAAAGAAAAGCCTATCCTCTTTTCCACCCTCAAAACAAATCAATTTGGCGATGATAAAAAAAAAAAAAAAAAAAAAAAAAAAAAAAGGATCAAATGAAAATCAACAAATTATTAAAGAATAATTTAGTTCAAATCACGTTATACGATCGATACGTCCACGTGAATATCAAGTCTGCAACCAATTTTTTTTTTTTTTTTTTTTTTTTTTTTTGGAAAAAGAAATTTAAGAAACGAAGAATTTCTTGTTTTATTTACGGTTCCGTAACGATGACGTTCACACAGACGGACGCTACACAACAAGGCACCGTGGTAATATTTCCTCTTGACTTGTCATGCGCTTCATCTGACAGCTAAAAAAAAAAAAAAAAAAAACGAAGAAAACAAGAGAAACAGCTAAATCCAGTTCTTTCTTTTTTTTTTTTCTTTTCTAAAGACAAGAGGCCACCACGCGTATACACGAGTCAATCATCGTGTTCCACAAAAAGTCCCCCCCCCCTTTTTTTTTTTTTTTTTTTTTTTTCTTACTTCCTCTCAACAAAAAATGAACGAACGAAAACGAAGATGTGACGAAGTTTTTTTTTTTTTTTTTTTTTTGTCTGTTTGTTAAGAGAACCATATATACAAGAGTATTCTTGTATGGATATCCTGGCCTGACTCTTTCATCTGCCGTACAATAGATACACTTTTAAATTAAAAAATAAAAAATAAATAAAATGTTGGATGAGGAAAGGAGGAAAGAAAGAAAGAAAGAAAAAAAAAAGGAGCCCCGGAAGACGGAAGAGAGGCTCGTGACGCGCAATCTTTGACTTGTGCCTATTGTTCAACATGTTTGTTATTGTGTAGGGTAAAAGAGCGTGTATACGGTGGATGTTGTCTTTTTGTCTGCCAAACCCTTTTATGTTGTTCTAGTTGTTGTTGTTGAAAGATGAAAAAAAAAAAAAAATAATCTCTGAAAGAAAACAATTGCAATTGCAAAGAATGTGAACGTGTCTTCCTGTTTTTCTTTAAACCACATCGACAAAAACAAAAAATTGCATTTGTTTTCTTTCGTACAGATTGAATCTCAAAGATATGTGACACACATATTTTCTCACTTTCAATATACTGTATGTCGGCCGTTTTCAAACGGTGGCGAGACATACGTGTCACATGATTTACAAAATCGGCCGCCAGTCGCTTAAATTCCAATCAAAATGTAAGGACGCGAGAACAAAGAATTGTTATTTACATTGCTGCGGTTTCATTTTTTTTTTTTTTAGATTCCTAGGCGCTATGTTGATTCTTCCATTTACCGCAGAAAAAAAAAAAAAAAATAGAATCATAAACACACATTCCCCCCCCCCTCCCCCTCCTGTATATAGGATCACCGCAAAAAAACGCCAAAAAGCTGGGAAGTCTAGGCCGTTGTGTGGGAATCTCACCGGAGAAGGGAAACGACACGATAAAAAAAAAAAAGGAAAAAAAAAATGTTTTGATTGTGTTTTAAAGTGCCATCATTTCTTTAGAATTTTCGTGTTTTATTGTTTGGGTGTAGAGACTTGTTGGGTGGTCAGATTTTTTTGGGGTGTCTCGTGCCATCGTGTGGTATATATCCCTAATTGATTTTCTTTCAGCCGGATGCGGATTTTACACAGACCTTCTTTTAATTTTGCAAACAAAATGAAACGACGAACGAAAATTGAAATCCAGGCCTATTTTTTAAAAACAAGAGTTAAAAAAAACCAAATAAATAAAATAAATAAATAAATAAATTTTAAAAAAAGCAGTTGATTGATGGAGAAATGAATGGTATTGTTCAGTCGTTAAACAAAGCCATTGTCAAGTCGATAACAAAATGTGAAGAGATTACGCACATTGGCCATTTATAAAGTTACACGCGTCTTCTTCTTTCTCTCGCTCTTCCTCCATACGTTTTTAAAGCCAACAATTAAGTCGTTTGGTATAAGGTTAACTATGCTAGACGCAGATCATTATATCTCTCAAAAACATTATGGCCAAATAATCTCCTTTTCTTCTCTTATTTAACACGTAACGATTATTACCAAAACGTTTCTCTCTCTCTCTCTCTCTCTCTTCCCCCTACCTGTGTGTCTGTGTGTGGGTGTGTTTTGTTCGGTTGGCCATCGGTATATAAATAACAGTCGCGGTTCGATCGATAATAAAAAAAAAAACAAACAGAAGGTGCGCAATAAAAACGAAGGAAAAAGAAAATGTTTACGTATAAAATAGAAGAAAAAAAAAAAAAAAAAAAAAAATCTGGGACAACGTGCGGGAAAGAAACGGTGGGGATATTGAGTTCATATTCGAGTGCCGTGAATCCAATAAGGAAAAACGGCCTTCCTCTTCCAAAAATAAACAAATAAATAACAGAAAACAAGTTGTGACGTCTGTCACCGAGTTCCAAAACAAGGAAAAACAAAACTATTCCATTTCACGAATTCCAAAAAAAAAAAAAAAAAAAAAAAAAAAAAGGAAGAATTACGGGAATGAAATATTTCTGTACTTTTGTATCGCATTAAGGAAAAGACAAACACACACAAAAAAAAAAAACTAGGGGTTCAATTCAAATGTGCGTGGGAGGTGGGCGTGACCATCAAGTCAGCCATTTCTCTCCCCCCCCCCTACTCTGTCTCTCTCTCTCTCTCTGTAAAAAAATATAAAGAGAAATTTGTTGAAAGTGACAAACGATTTGGAACGATTAACCCCTTACATCATCAAACATGCAAAGGCTTGACGTGAACAACCCAAACAGGAAACGATACCCTCCTCCACCTACACCGTATAGGCCTACACCAAAAAAAACAAAACAAAGTAGGGGAGAGAACATAAACAAATAAAATGGGAAAACACACGAAACATCACGAAAAAACGCATCTTTTCATTTTTCACCCCCCCCTATTCAACTTTTCAAAACCGTGTGTACGATGCTAATTCCAGTCACGTGACTTACTCTCCCCTTAACCCTCGTCCTTAAAAAAAAAAAAAAAAAAAAATTAGAGGAAGATTCGTTTTTACCTCTACACAATTTGATTCATCGACCACTTCCATTTCCCCTAACAAAAAAAAAAAATATTCTGCTAAAATAAAAAAAATAAACAAATCCGTTGAACGGACAGACAGACGAGGGTTCGGAATTGTTTGGCAAAGGAAAAAAAAAAAAATAATAAAATAAAAAAAAAATAAAAAAGGGAAGAGGGCAAACGAATTCGTGCGTGATGAGCAGAGGGCGGATGCGCGTTTTCTACTGCGTGTCACATTTCATTTTATGTTTGACTGTATTCTAAAAATGAAAAAAAAAAAAAAAAAAACATCGACTACACGCCAACAGGATGACGTCACATCCTAGTCGAACGTGCATCGAGAAACACACAAGAAAATCGATACAAACTCGACGGAATCTCGAGAGAGAGAGAGAGAGAGAAAGAAAGAAAGAAAGAAAAACAACTATTGGCCTCTAATAGAAATGGGAAAAACCAGTAGCACCAAATAAAACTATGAATAATTCATAGATACATCAAAATCAGACAAGTTAGATGCGCATTGACGTATATATCTTCCATCTTTCAAAATGGAAAGATATCAATCCATATAATAATAATAAAAAGGATATCTTTCTTCTTTTTTCTTTTTATTATTATTCGTCCGTTCTCCGTATGGCAACAAGAAAGAAAAAAAAAAAAAAAACGGCTCCGTCATCTTGTCCATCGTTCGATAATGATACGGTGCGCGCTATACTCCCAACGAAAAAAAAAAAAAAAGAAAAAGACGAACCATCGGAAAGGTGAAAAAAAAGAAAAAGAGATAAGATATACCAGCAGCCCCCCACCCGCTGGCAGAGCTCAGCGTATTAGAGTTTGATGCCCGCTGCCACACAACACGCTCAAAGAACTTTAAGGAGAAAAAGAAAAAAAAAAAAAAAGGAAAACATTAAGCAGCTACTGGTCTTTTTCTTCTTCTTCATCTGTCCCTGTGTTAAACAAAAAAAAAAAAAAAAAAAAAAAAAAAAAAAAAAAAAAAAAACGAATTGTTTTTTTTTTTTTTTTTTTTTTTTTTTGCTTTCTACCATCAGAGGAAAAGGCAAATGCCGTCTGATTATACACCAGTCGCTCTCTCGTGTGTAAGGTTAAGAAACAAAAAAAAAAAAATAGACATGGTAGATGGGGAACAGGGCAATTATTTCACAATTAAAACTTTATTTATTTTTTTTTTCTTTCGCTCTCAGGCCACACGAACAACGTCCTTGTTTTGTTTTTTTTTCCTATTTTTTGGGGTTACCTTTTCCTTGTCAAAAAGAAAAAAGAAAAAAAGAAATTCCTGAATGCTGGACCGTTCGGAAAGATGAGAAAGAAAAACAACAAGATGACGTGACATCCGTGTTGATTTCGGATCGCAAGTTCGCATCATTCAAAGAGAGGCAATCGCCGTACACAGCACCACCTGCTGGTTGGCGTAAACGTTGGCGTAAACATTGGCGCAAATGACATGTGCTCCCGTTTTTCAATTAGCCTATTCAACATGTTTCTATCGTCCATCGAAATCGAACGACGACGGGACATTGTTCTCATCCGATTGGAAAGCGCAAATGCAAAAAAGACAAATTTGGCATTGCCATACAAGCCAATAAAATGATGGCAATGCGCGATTATGAATCCAAAGAAAAACACAATAACGAAATGCCGTGTCCCAGAATCAAAAAAAAAAAAAAGGGGGGGGGGGGTGTAAACAGTGCGTTAGGGTAGTCGTGCAGTAGATATAAAAAAAAAAAAAGAAGGGCACGAAACACACCTCATCATGAAAAAAAAACAAAAAAAAAATGTAAATAAATGAAAAACAAAAAAAAAAAAATGATGCTTTTCGGACTTTTAAGGAATTTCTCTCATCGCACGTCGACTACCTATGCAGGTGCCAGTCCCGAAAGAAAAGCGGGAGCAAGTAGTAACCTGTGTTCCTTCTCCTCCTCCTCCTTCGTGTTCTAACCAACAACAACAAAAAAAAAAAAATACGAAATAAAATAAGAAAAATTTCTTTTTTTTTTTCGGTGATGCTCCAGGCGTCGGTCGGTACAAGTCTAATAGCCAAAAAAAAGATCAGCAATCCTTTTTTTTTTTTTTTTTTTTTTTTTTCTTGAACGAAAAAAAAAAAAGAGGGAGGAGCTTGTGTACAAAAGGCAACGAGAAGGAGGTTGCCATGATGTGTGTGTGTGTGTGTGTGGCTTTAGGTGGCCGTTTCCCACGGCCCGGCTTCTTCTTTTAAGAGTTATCTTTACACCCTTAACAACCCAGAGCAGTCATCTCTCTCGGACCTAAACCAACGGCTCTTTCTTTTTTATCCCATACTTCTTTTTCTTTCTTTCTTTTTTTTTTCATCTCGCACCACACAAGTACGACTACGAAATTTCGTTCTTTTTTTTCAATGGCGCCCTCCCAAATTAAGAAGAAAAAAAAAAATGAAAGGAAACCGGACCTTTGACTAAAACAGAAAAAAAAAAAAAAAATGAGATGAGAATAAGAAAAGAAAAAAAAAGAGTCTGCAACATTTGGAAATTGTCCCGCGGCTTCTCCTTCCCGTTGTGTGCATTTGACGTGATGTTGTTACATTGTACAGCCCTCCTCCCACTCCATCTCCTCCTTCCAGTTGGGAAAAAAAAAATATAATCATCGTCATGCAGCACAAAAAAAAAAAAATTTTTTTTTTTCTTTTACATTCGAAAACAAAAAAAAATCGAAAAAACACGCAGAGTCAAGAAAGAAAAAAAAAAAGAAAAAAAAAGTTTTTCCACCTTCCATGTCGTGTCAGAAAGCACTGTTCCTTCCCTCCTCCTCCTCCTCCGCCGAAATGCTTCTTTCGCTTGCAACCAGAATTTCGATTAGCTCCGGATGAAAATGGAACACACACACACGCGGAGGAATTGGAAATAGCGCCAGGATCAAATGCCGGTCGGTAGGAGCACCCCCCCCCCGTTTCTCGTGCTTACATCACGCCCCATCATTTCAAATCAAATCGAAAAAAAAAAAAATAATAATAAATTCCTTAACCTCCTACACCCTTTCTTTTTTGAAAGCTTCTGATAACAAGAGGCCTGAAAAACAAAAACAAAATACAAAGCGCAATTTAATAACAGCCTATTCGATCGGCTTTAACGTGTTGAAACAAAACCGGATGTTCATCAACAACCTGCTAGCACATTGCAAACGTTAGTCAACAACTCGAGGCAACTCGAATTGTCTGAGAAATCTCAGCGCAAATCGAAGGAGACTCTAAATAAAACATGAAAAAATGTACACACGCAGTGGCCTGAACAAAAAAGAACAAAAAAAAAAAAAAGGTTTTCAATCATTCAAAACAAAGATGATTGTGGGGGGGACCTCTGATAATTTTTTTGTTGGGTGAGGGGTCATCATGGCTCATCAATCTATGCGCGTGGAAAAAAAGAAACATGTCGACCACACCAGAAATAAAAAAAAATATATCGTGAGCGAAGTCGTTCGAATGATACAATCGCTTCCCATGTGATGAAACGCGCCAGAGAAAAAAAAAACAAACATAATAATACAAAAAGGTACCTAATCAATTATTACGATTAGGGACCTTTGTTTTCTACAAAAAAACAAAAACGGTGTGTGTCTGACCTTAACTGCTGCAAGAAGATGATGACCGTCGTTGAATAATCCAGAAACACACATCCCGGCTCCTAATTTCAAAAAAAAAAAAAAAAAAAGAGAAGAAGAAAGAATACCAGTTATTTAATAACGTTAATTCACCGTTGTTGACATCGATAATCAATAAACACTAATTCGAGGTAAGAAAGAATAAAGATATCGATTCATTTTAGATATGCACGCGCCAATCAAGTATCATTACATTTAAAAAACATGCACAATAATTACGTTTCATCGACCAAATTCAAAACTTAACTCTGAATCAAGTCAAAAGAAGTGAAACGCGCAACATTCTTGAGCAACAATGAGGTCGGGTAATATTCAGTTGCTATTGGAATGAAAATAAATTTTTTTTTTTTTTCTTTTTTGAAAAACAAAACAAAAACAGAGCCTTGCGTGTCGAGAAGCTGTTGAGGTCTACAGGCAGAAAGAAAACCTTCCGTGAGTCTTTTTTTTTTTATTCGGAAGATGCCGAAGCGGCTCACGAACGCTATATAGTATGTGTGTGTCTAAAGGTTACAATATTATAGAAGAGGAAGCTTAAATATAAAGAAGAAAAAAAGGCAGCCGGCCAGCAGGCGAAAAAAAAACAAAAAACAGCAGCAGTTGGGCGCCCCCACGTTAGGTGGAAAAAAAAAAAAGAAAAAAAAAAACGAGGATGTTGACCATAAATTATCAAAATGCAAAAGAAAAGGGCGAGTACATTTGTTTTTTTTGTTTTGTTTTAACATTCAAAATGTATACCAAGTAGAAATTGTCTATTCGGATCGCAATAGAATTTAAATTCGAGCATCGCGTTGACGCTACGCAACCAAATCATTGAAAAAAAAAAAATAAATTCATTTTCTCCGACGAGCAAGAATTTTCTTGTTATACGCAATAATAATATTATCATCGTTTTGATATTTATATGGATGTGGATCATGAATCAGAAAAAAATTCTCAAAAGACGTAGACACGAAACCGAAAAAAAAAAATAAATGAAATAAAAAAGGGGGGTCGGCCCATGTTGCGCATTTTACGAGACAAGCAGCTCGAAAATGAATGTGCCACCTATAAAACAACACGAAACAAAAAAAAAAATAAAATAAAATAATAGATTTTCTTTCCCTTCACACACACAGACACACAAAAACGGGCCCATCGCAGGTGGTTCTTCTCTAATTCTTGTTAACCTTTTTTTTCTTTCCTTTTTCTTGTTCTCTTTAGTTCCCCCTCATTCATTTAAAAAGAAGACAAAACTTGATATCATAACGAGAGTTGCTTTGTTTCTCCCCCCCCCCTTTTGAGAAAGAAAAAAAAAAAAAGGTAACAAAAACGAAACGAAGCACAACAAAAAAAATAAGGAGAAGAAGAAGAAGATCAAAGGACAGTTTTATGTGGCTGCACAAATGACGTTCATCACCTAACCCCCAACCCCCTTCTCGCTCGGCTTCTTTATTTTTTTTATGTGTCTCTTCTTTTTCTTCAAAAAAAAAAAAAGAGAGAATGAATAAGAACAAACCCAGCGGGATTTTAATTAAAAATGATTAAACTTTAGAATTTAAAAAAAAAAAAAAAAAAAATTGAAAATCTCTTTAAAGAACAGCTACCGCCAATAGCCGTTTCACATCCTCGCCCTGTAACAGATTTCGAAAACAAATGGCAAGGTGCGGATTGCTGTTTCTCGAACGTTATTGATTTCCCTGATTTGCACATTTGCGTGCGTTTGCACAGTCAACAGGAAAGAAAACAAAACGAAATGGAAAAATTAATTTTGGTGGGGTTTGAAAGGCGATAATCTCCCAACACCGATGCAAATTTCATTTTCTCGTCTACTTTTGAAATCATCGTAAAAGAAGGTAATTACACACGACTTTTTTTTTCTCTACTAAATTCTGTTTTGTTCTTTTTAATTTTATTTATAAATAATAAAAAAAGCAAAAAAAAAAAAAAATATTATAAATAAAGAAGAAGAAGAAGAGGAATAATAATAAAGCAGTAGTAGGTATAAAGGAACGAGAAAAAAAAAAAAAAGAAAAGAATGGGTCTCCCTACCCCGCTGTTCATTCTCTTAATGCGGTCGTCAAAAGCAGCGGGAGGGGACACACCATCGGTGGTGGTCTTCTCTCACTCTGCCACCTTTTTTCTCTTGTTTTTTTTGAATGAATTTTATATATATATATATATATATTTAGAATTTAAAAAAGAAAAGCCAAGGGTTTTGAACACTGGCGCCAAAGTGATCCACTTTTCTTTTGTTTCCCCTTTAATTTCATATTATTTAAGGGTGAAATTCTTACTCGATTGTTATCAACATTTCACACACGCTATCATTACGCCCTTTGAATATTTTAATTTCGACAAATAGGAATTTCAGTGAGTGACAAGATCCTATGTCACCGGTTCTACCCTCATCGAAACGCATAAAACGCGATGACGAGGCGTCATCGTTATCATCCACCACCTCCGATAATTGTCAAGAGAAAAACCCAACCGAACAAAATAGGAAGGATAGAGAAACAAAACAAAAACACTTGTAATTCAAGCGACCGCAAGTCCTACACATTATTTAGATGATGATGATGTAATTGGGTCCTATTAGATGTAACACGATTCAACCAGGTTCACATCGTATAGATATGCGCGCGCCCGTGCCTCTTTCACATTAACACACCCAATTACGTATCTCTTATTCTCAAGCTCATCACCCTCCGTTTTTAATTTCTTTAAACAAAAAATGGAATGTCAAGGTGACAAGATATCCAGTTCACAATTCTTTTGGCGATTCATTCAAAAAGCCTATCGGGTTTGAAGTTGGAGCGAAAAAAAACAAAAAGAAAAAGGGTGGGTGGGGGGGATCTGATGGAACGGTTGAAATTGCGTTCGTGAATGCGTACGGATTGAATGGGTTTTGAAATACTCCGTGATTTGATAGCCATCGCCCCGGAGTTGAAAAAAAATAAAATAAAATATCAGCCGACGGCCATATTATAGTTCAAATGTAGTCCAACATAAAAACAACACGGCGCTACCACAACATCACGAATTCGTTCCCAATAGCACTTGAAATTCTTCTAAATTCTCCAAGGAAAAATGGTTTTTTTTGTCCCTTGCGATAATTAAAAAAAAAAAAACTTAAAATTTACGATTGAAATTCTTTGTTAAAACGAGGCAAAAATGAGTTGAAAAAAAAAAAGGAACAAATAAAAATGTAGAAAAAAAAAACAAAAAAAAAAAAAACACCAACATTTTTTGTTCTGGGTGCATTGGAAAGAAAATAAAGCGCCATTAATGTCATCTACTTCTTTTGCTTTTGTAGTTTTGGCCCAGGCTACAAAAGTCCGAACTCTCCCCTCCATTCCTCTTTCATGTTTCTTTTCCCTTTTTTTCAATGGGGATGCGAGAAAAATGAACTCCACTCGCTACACTGTACGTTACGGGGCTCCGATATAAATATCATCAAGTAGCGACAGCAGCTGTGGCTTCTCCTAGTGTAGACATGATGAAGAGCAGTTAACGCACATAGACCCACCAAGAAGAAGAGCGCCTCTTGTGCACGTCTCATTATTTCACAACCTCCAAAGTCGTATACTACGGCGCAAAAATAAACCAACCGACCGTTCCCCCTTTGGTTCTTTTAAATCAGAAACAGTTACATTTACGTCTGTTATCTCCAACATTGCAATCCGACAAAGGCTTAATTGCGAGCAAAATTCAAATAAATCGCACGATGCAAAACGTCCTGCCCAAACCACGAAAAAAAAAAAAAAAAAAAGTTGAAAACAAAATTCCAAAAGAATTCGAGCTCAACGTTTTCGCCATTTACAAATCCATTTGAGGACGAAAAGAAAGTCCCAGCCCAAAAATAAAATTGTCAAATTATTACATACATACGGTACACAGCCCCCTCCCCGCCTAATATAAAAAGAAAAGAAAATGGCAAATGTTTTTTTTTTTTTTTTTTTTTTACAATACCACCAGATCGCTACCCAAAAAAAAAAAAAAAAAAAAGGAAAAGAAAACCTTGTGTGGTAGATAGACCACCCACTCAATGTCGTGTAAAATAAAATTTAAAAAAATCAGCCTTATTGTGTACAAGTGTCTCCCTGCTGGACAAAATGATTGACCCACTACAGGTGTGTGCGCGCACGGACGTTGTGCAATATATGGAACACACGGCGAAAGAAAAAGACAAAAAAACAAAAACAAAAAACAAACTGGAACACATACACACAAGAAAACACATTTAGGTACGTCGCCTATTGTCGTTAAGAAGAGAAAAAATAAAATAAAAGAAGAAACCGCATACGTGGTCGGTTGTGCGTCCCCGGCCGAGCTTTTTTTTTTTTTTTTTTTTTTTACGCTTTTGCGGTCGGTGGCCTATCACGAGCGCAATCAACAGTCTAGCTGTATAGATACACACACAAAAGACACGCTACAACGCATAGGGGATTTGTGTGTAGAATTTCAGAAAAAAAAAAAAAAAAAACTGGGGAAAAAAAAAAAAAACACATCAAATAAGAATAAGACAAGATATTTGATCGGGGCTCGACGATTACACGGATCGGTTAGTTTCGACCCTCATTTTATCCCATTCCAATAAAAGAAAAATCGGAGCTTAAAATAAGAAAATCTCAAGTTTTTTTTTTTCAGACGGTTGAAGTTTTTTTTCTTTTTCAATGAATGAAAAATCCAAACTCTTCTCGTTTTTTCCACTGAAAATAATAAAAACAATAAACGAAAAAAAAAGGTTGGGCTATAAAAATTGTAGAGACGAACTGAAGAAAAAAAAAAAAAAAAAAAAGGAAGAGGGATCGTAATAATAAATCTACTACCTCAGACTCCAACGTCTACAATAAAAGAAAAAAAAAGAGGTAAAAGAGTGCGCATGCGTTCTAATGACATTTCCTAGCCCACAGGTGAGGGGGGGAGTGGGGTAGAGGTGTCGGATAAAAAGGGGCGACGGTCACAAAAAAAAAAAAGCGTGCAACGTGCGCAATTAGACAGTGCGCATGTAAAACTCGCTCGGACGCAGGAAATGGCCGTCGCTCTCGTGCAAATTTCCGATGAACAATCCCCTTCCCATCTTTTATTTTTATTTTTTTTTAATCCCCTCCGAAAAAATATATATAACTCATTTCCATTCCTATTTATACGCGTGTGAAAACCTTTTTTTTTTCGCTTTAAAAGGAAACCAAATGTTGGAAGAAAAAAAAAAAAAACTCGAGCAAACGTCATAAATAAAAATCCTGTATAACGAGGGGGGGGGGGGATCCTCCAATGGCCGACACGAAATGACCATCATTTTCAGATGAACAACCGGGAATCAATGAACCGAATGTTGATCCACTTTGATTGCAGCAAAAAGAAAAAAATCTATCGAAACGTGGAAGAAGAAAGAAAACCATGAACCCAAACGGCTATGTATGTAGGGGGGGGGGGGGAATACGAGGGGATAAATGATATTATAATATACTCGTCGAAGAAACGGAAAATGTGTGTCTCGGTCAAAGGTAGTGCGTGTTGTTGTAGCTGCTAATTTTCGGGCCGGTAAAGACACTAGGCGCCACGGTATTGTACCCCTAACATCTAGCAGCTTGTTGATGGTCGTCAAGCTCATGTCTATCATTAACTCCGGTGCCTATCTGGTGCACGGCACAACATCGTCGTATAATTTACTAAATACACAACATCGATTTTTTTTTTTTTTTTTTTTTTTTTTGAAACTTTCAGTTCGCTTTTTTTTCTTCTTCGAAACTCAACTGGAACGAATTTTCCTTGGAAAAGAACATGTTTCACCACCCGATTTCTTATTCTTTTTCGTAATGGCAGAGTGAGTCGTAGAACGATCGAGCTTCTATTTCCCTTTTAAAAATAAAATTCTTTAACAGAAAACAAAAAAAAACAAAAAAAGGAAATTTCCACACTCCGCCAAAGGCCATCCGATGGGGGTGCATCTCTGTTGCAACAGGTTGTACAGGTGTATATGTAGAAATAAGAACAGAGAAAAGAAAGAAAAAAAAAGGACCTTGTGTTGTTATTTTTTTTTTTTTTTTCCTTAGATATTTCTTTTGTCTTCCATTTTTTTTTTTTTCTGCTCTTGTCGGTGCGCCGGATGTGGGGCGGTCACGACGACACGACGCTCTACGTGTGTGCATGTCTGCATGGGGCTGCCCCCTTTTTCCCTCTTTTTACCTTGGGATGAATTTAGTTCTTTTTTTTTTTTTGTACTGTATATTCTACTGTGTGGCAGCCCACTCTCCCGCCGGCCCCCAAAATGCCGCCAGCCATTGAACATGAACACAAACACACACGTTCAAAAAAAAAAAAAAAAAAAAAAGAGCTATATTATAGCTGTTGGCTTTTTTTTTTTTTTTTTCCTTATTTTATTTTTTATTAGATATATATATGTACGGCGCCTACATTCTTTCCGACTTCACCCTGCAGAGTATTCCAATTCTTTTTAATGATTTTTTTTTTTTTTTTCGAGACCCTAAACAATCAGGGAATAAAGTTGATTCTTACTGCAACAAATGACAAAACTCAAATTGATTTTTAAGAAAACGTTGCAACGGAAATTGCAACGCATTCAGGGAACTTGTCATTGAAAACCTAATCTGAACGATAATAGAAAGTTTAGACAAATCAATGGATCGATTGATCATAAATCAACGAGTAATAAGAGAATAGCAAATTGCAAAACGATGAAATGCACAGTCATTGTTGTAAAAGGAAGTCATCAATGTCCAATTTTTTTTTTTTTGTATATATGCTAATGACTTTTGCTTGACTGAGTGATACAACATTCACCGCGAAAAACCTTTTCATAATAAAAAAAAAAAAAAAAAAAGAGGGAACCCTCCTCTCATCACCAGCTCCGCTACGTCTATGCTTTTTGTTTCACCATGTGTGAAGTGATTAGCCAAACGGAACGACCTAGGCCCCAATGGTATCCGTCAAACTTGTTCTTTTTATTCCAGCGCAAAGAACGAAAGAAAAAACGAAAAATCAGGTACACATGCAGAACATCGAGCCACCATCATCCAACCACCGCCGCCGGAAGAAAAAAAAAAAGAAATAAAAACAAGACAAAAAGCCACAATACATTCGATGGAAAGTCCCCTTTTAAAGAAGAAAAAAAGAAAAAAAAAATTTTTATGCAAAAAAATGTATAAAGGAATGACGGTCGAACGACAGCGACAACCTTCGCGGTTTACCATTCAGCCCAAAGAAGCAGAAAAAAATATTCACATTTTTTTTTTTTGTTTTTCTAGGAGAAAAAAAAAGAAAAGGATAACGTAAGTCAAGTCCCATATCAGAAAAGGATAGCGGCGGCCTTGGATAATAGATGACGCGTCGGCACCAGAGGGTCTTTGAGAACTATACACGTCGCTGTGTGGTAGCCAAAATACAATCACAAAGAAAAGAGAAAAAAAAAAGGTTAAAATGATGTTGTCATTTGTTTAGGGGAAAAAAAAAAATCCAGTAAGAGACTCGAGTGGTAAATGGGATACGAACTACTACACAGTTTAGTGCAGCGTTTTACACACAGACACTGTGTGCGTGTGTGTGCGTGTGTGTGTAGCTATTGTATATAGAGTCGTTTTAAGCGCAACTGCTATAAATTTCAAAAGCAAAAAATTCTGGTACAAAGAAGGAAGCAGCAGGTTTGACCGTTCCGCGTTCATCCCAGAGTCTAATAAATCAATTGCCGACCCAGCAAAAAAAATGCGTACGTTTGTGTGTCTTAAAGAGGCAAGGAGTCAAACTATACTCTGTATTTAACCGTTTCTCTTTTTTTGGCAAAAACAGGCAACACTGTCTTTGCTCTTTCTTTCGATGGAAATTCAATTGCTAAAAAAAAAAAAAACTTAGTCGAAAGACACGTGAACGGGAATCTTAAAACAAAAAACAAAAAAAAGGACTGCATGACTTTGGAATAAATCATTGATTCATTCGCTTCCTCTGTCTCCTCCCTCTCCGGTCAAATTTGAACATCCCCTCTTATCCAAACGCGTGATTCTACTGTTGTCATGACAACCATGTCTCCTACCAGCTCCGCCTACTAGGTCCATTATCAACATTTTGTGGAAAATTCATTTCTTTTCATCAAACGAACCGGAGAAAATATTGATTGACCATTTGCTATTTCTTTTCTGGTTGTGCATATATGTGTGTGACAACTTTTAACCGAAAATCGACAACGATGTGAAACAAAATAATAAAAATTAATTTGAAATAAATAAAATAAAATCCCCTTTCCCCATCTAAAAAATAAAAACGATAGAAACAGGGAAAAAAAAAAAAAAAAAAAGAAAAAAGAAAGAAAGGCTGGCCAGTGCTTGGCCAGCTCCACAACTCTCTTCGGTGTACACACACACACACACACACACACAGCGAGAAAGAGAAAAGAAAGAGCCGGGGTCTGGAACGGTTGGATGGCCGAGTAATGAGAGGGCGGACCGGTCGGGGCTACGCCTCTTGTGGCGCCGTCACGACGACGCTACCTTACAGAAAAGAAACAACCTTTTTTCCCCATTTTTTTTTTTTCTTTTTCGCTATGGAGAAACAAAAAAAAAAAAAAAAAAAATATGAAAACACACACACACACGAAATGAAAAAGAAAAAATACATCCACACAGAGCCCTACTGTAGTAGCAAGTCCGTGTTGTATTTTTCTTTCTTTTTCGGTCCCTTTTTTCTCAAATATCTACTCCCCCCCCCGCTCATCCCGCGTCCCAACACGTATAGTGTACACCACTACGACTTCTACCTATATAGCCTTCTCTCTCTCTCTCTCTCTCTTTCTCTACCATATACTTAAAATGCATTTGAGAAAGAAATGAACGGCGCGGTCGGCACACACACACACACACACAAGAAGCGCCGGCCAGACAAAACAGACACACGGATAGACGACGCTATAGCAGGTTCAGAAAGATAAAGTCACAGAAGCGACCACCTCGGTTGTTTTTTTTTTCTTGTGTTTAAAGTCGACCTCGAGTTCAAACTACCTCTTCTCAAATCGGCAACTGTTTTTTTTTTTGTTTTTTTTTTCGACTCCGCCTTCTCGATGCGGAAAAAAGAAAAAAAAAAAACTTGTCCCGTAGTCGTTTATTCAAAAAAGGAAAAGGAAACATAACAAATTATTTTGACTAGACGACCTTTTCGAGTTATATTCGTATCAAGGACATTTTGATCTCGTTAAAAAAAATTTGATGGTTAAAATGCAAAAACGGCAAAAACAAAAAAATTATGACGGAAATCATTCACCGCCCTTCTTTTTTTTTTTTTTTTTTTTTGCAACAAGGAGAATCACGCAGTGCCTTTGATGGGATGCGCGTTATCTCGACAGGTAGGTGCACTAGCCCTCCAATCACCGTCATCATCATCAACTTTCCATCATGGCAGCGAGTCCGAGATAGAAAAGACTTTTTCTCGTTCCTATCCCCCCCCCCCCCAATGCGATTGACACGACGGGGGCGATGAAACGAAACTCATCACAATCTCATTTCGAGAACTTGTTACCATTTACCTCCCTCCTTTCCCCTTTTTTTTCGCCCCCTTCGAATTTCGTAACTTTGAAATTTTACTGCGCTCAGCTGCCATCTAACGACCATTTATTGAACTTCGACTATTTTCTCCAGATTAAAAAAAAATTCTTGTAAAAATCGTTTAAAAAGCGCTATGTTCAATCGCAATATCGCAAAACGTCTGGAAATCAAAATATAAATCGAAAATAAACTGAAATAATGAAAATTAAATTAAACCTGATATTTAGAAAGTCAAACGGAAAATAAGAAAAGGCCCTTGAAATGTCACGCCATGGTAAGTTGCAAGTATGTTTGTTGCGATGGATGGACACGCAGTTTGTTCTTTTTCTCGGCTTTTTTTTTATTTTTTTTTATTTTACGCCCGAAACGGGAAAAGGGACGGAAGTGGCCGCCAAACAAAGCGATCGTGATGAAACGGGAAAGACTTACGTTTTTTTTTTCTCTCTCTTTTTGGTTTGGGGTCGCAACATAAAACCTTCATTAACTAACACATAGAGAAAAAGAAAAAAAAAAAAAAAAAAAAAAAAGAGGCTAAACTAAAACGAGAGCGCGCGCAAGTATCAACACAGCGGGGAGACAAAAACGGAAGTGGCTGCATCATTACGCCCTGGTAACACATTGTTCAAAACTTATTGGCCACCGATGCGGCTTGATTCCCACCCAATGTCACAACATCTACAGACAACTTCATCCTCAACACCTGCAACAACAATAAAAACAAAAACAAATACGATTCAAAATTGCAATTTTCCCCGCAAAAAAATAACGCGGCTTTTACTGGCCCAGATTTTTCCGTTCTTTTGTGCAAAACACTTTCAAAAGTTTGAAACCCCACCCCACTAATAAATGGGGAAAGATGAGCATTAACTTTTACTTCCAAAACCTGGCCACTATAATCACCCGGCGCACACAACACCCAAGCGAAACGAATGAATAAATACTTGGTGATAATCGACTGTAAAACGTCTCGCAGCAAAACAACGAAAAAGGCACTCTTCACTCCTCCAGTAGACAATCGTAAGGATATCCGATGCTACGGGGAACAAGAGCAAAACGAAAAAAAAAAATAAAGAACACCCCCCGTCGAATAGTTACAACAAACATCCGGTTTTTACGACCATTGTCTGTCTATAAGATTATAATACCATAGTCTATATAGCACTATATCAAAATGGGTAGCACTTGCGCACACTCCGCAGTACGCGTGTTAACCTAAATCACTTGTCAAGTGTTTTTAAACACACGGCTCGTAATCATTTTTTGGTAGGGCGAAGCGTACGTGTGTTACGCTTACACGTTCAAGAAGCCGCCATCATAAATACATCGGCGGTTTTGTATCTATTTTTTATTTTTATTTTTTTTAAGCGTCTATTGAAACTCTCAGCGAAGCGTCACACATCCTTTTTTTTTGGTGGGGGATTGGGCGCGTCGTCCCTACATCAGTTTTTCATCTACGTTTGCACGCACAGCTGCTAGTCAATAATTAGGCGACATATATTTCACCTACGCATCAAAACACGACGGCAATAATTCAACGACTATTTGCATCTTCCCACCAACTTGTCGCTTTGGAGAAAAGAATTTTTCTTGATCAACGCACACACGCGTGAAAAGCGAAGCGACAACGTCTTCAACAAGAGGCCTATTTCGCAAAAGAGATAGCCCCGTTATTTAAAAAACAAAATTCTTTATAAAATGCCGAGTCGTTAGGTGATTTATTGATAACGGAGGCTAACGTAATTATAGACGAAGGGGATAGTTAAAGTTCTTTTTTTTTATGCGGCTTAACAGGTTCGAGTAAAAAAAAAATGGCGATTCGTAAAAAGAGAAAAAAAAACAATAAAAAATACAGTAGCTGCAGTTGGTTGCCTATTTGAGCTGAAAGACACCATAACGGGAGGCATTGATGATGATGGATGGACGAAGAGTTACCAGTAATGCCAGTGATGGCTGCGTAAAGCAGACATTTCACTATTTAGGAAGCGTTTATTATGATACTAGCGAACAACAACAACAACAACAAAAAAGTGGGGTATAGGCTCGATTGCGTAAGACGACCGCACCGTTTGTTACGTTACGCGCTATTATTGCGGTTGGGACGGGGCGACAATTATTAGTTGATTCAACTTGTTTGACTAGTTAAGCTTATAGGCCTATACAGACGTCTCAACCGTTGGATAGCAAACGAAATGAGCCAACAGTTGTGGTTTGTCTAATTCAAATCAAATCACAAATAGCCATTGGCTATCAATTTTGACTTCAATTAAAACAGAAAAATAAAAAAATATATTCAAATTGAGCCAACAACACATTAGAGGCCTATGGATAATCTCCGTCTCCAGATAACAATCATCTTTTGAAATCTACTGTTACACATTCCTGTACAGCACGAACATGTACGAAAAATCAGACCGATATACCCAACCATCACGTAACCCCCAAATGCAGACCTCATCGGACAATCAACAAGATTCAAAATTCTTTTTTTCCGTCTTTCTCAAAAGGGAAAAAAAAACAAAAAAAAAAACAATCATCATCATCATCATCGTTACTATATAGACCAGCAGCATTGAGTCGCTGCTGCGGGGCAAAAGTGGCGGCAGGGAGCAGCATCAACGACGACAACAGCGACGACGACGCGTCAGACTGGCGCCAAATGGGGCGTCTCACTCGCATCCCCCTCGTCTTCCTTTTCTTTATAAAGGTCGCCCCCTTCATCTCCATATATATACATATCGCGCAAGCTCCGCCTTATTCTTATCCATCCTCCACTACTCACCCCACCCCCGTGAACAAAAAAGAAAAAAAAGAGGGAAAGAAAAAGAAACAAAAAAACAAGCCAATGCCATTTCTTATTCAAAATTTTTCCTTTTTTCTTTACGACCGTGTACAACATCGTCTGCACCTGACACACAGGTACTGTACTACACGTAGTGCCACCGCTATCTCGTTATATCAAGACCATCCCCCCCCCCCGTTCCCCACCTTCGTCCGGCATCATTAGCGCCGGCTCCAGGACCGCCACCTATACTCAGTAGCTAGGCCCGCGATGTAATTACAGAGTAGTAAGCTGAACTCGGTGCGTTGCTGCCCGACGAAGGCGACAACCCCCACCCACCAAACCTCTCACCGAAAACCAAAATAAAGGTAAGTTTAAGCAACTACAGTAGAAAGGCCGAGTAATTTCTCTACGCAAACAAAACAACAAGGGAAAGAAAGCGGAAATTGATTGAAAATAAAATTTAAAAATTCAACTCGAACCGATCAAGTAAAATTAAATAACATTTTGAAATGAAAATAAAAAAGAACAAAAACAAATGACTCAAACTGGCTATCATATTCAAAAATAAATATTTTTAAGAAACAAGAATGTCAAAACGTTAAAGTTCGAAACGATACCAAATTAGAATAAGCCACACTCAACAAATTTTAGTCCCGTGTTCTCTCGAACAACTCACGCTCTGAAAACGCTCCAATCAAAACCTCTACACAACTCTGAATTAGTTCGTTACGTGTCAATCTCGGCCAACAAAATTAGCAGCACCTGTCCTGACGTCAAATACCTGTCCCCCCTGATATTCTTCCGCATGGAAGAAACAAAAAGGCCCCAACGCGTCGCTAAAACATTCCGTCATGATTGCGCGCCCCTCCCCGCTGTCACGAAAAATTTTTCCTTCATTTCTTCCCTCTCTCCCCCCCCCCTTCTTTTATTATTATTATCAACAACTTGAATCGCATCCAATAGATAAACATTCCCACCAGAGAAAATAAAATAAATATATCCCTTGTTAATTGGGCTGCCAGATAGCGTTGCTATGCTAGCAGTCAGCTAATCAGAGAGCGAGTCGACATTCTTTTTGAACGCGGGAGGAAAGGCAAAAGACAACAAAACTCCTGATATATTTACCACACGCTGTAAACATGTCAGCCAAAGCAAAAAAGCGGTCATGCACCAGCACCAAGTCGAAGATAGCCAGATCAGTCGTCTATTCTGTTAGGAAACACAGCGTGCGCGCGCGATAACGATTTTCTTCGTGAAGGGGGGGGGGGGGGACACACGAAAGAGAAAAAAAAGGGCGTGGCCGTTGTTAAATATATATTTCAGAAGACACGTCTGTACAGCGTATCGCCAAGAGTGTTTTTCATCTATTGGACGATCATTGGCCAAAGCCAAGGCGCCGCCGTCAATTCTTTTTCAAAAATAAAAAAACTTTTGCCTCTTCCTTTGCGTCCAAGAGATAAAAACCGGAAGAGAGAAACGCGTGCCAGGAGAACACATGTGAGAAAGACAAGTTTGCTGGATCGTGTTATTTCAACCCCCTCCCCCTCTTTTCGTTTCCTGTGCCAACGTACAAAACCTCCACACTTTGACTGGGACATCCATAACGAGTCTTTTTGAATTATAAGGATTGTAATTTTTTTAAGAACATAAAACTCATCACGCCGAAAGGTTTTCGAATAAACATCGACATCGTCCAAGACGGACGATCAGAGTCCACAAGTGAAAAGAACATAAAAATGAAGCTCAAAAAAAGATGATACGAGTGACGAAGCAGCCAACTAATTGGCCTCAACGAGCTTTCCATAACCTTCCGCGTCTACGTAAAAAAAACCATTAGATATTTATAGGTATGCAGTTAATGTTCCTTTTTTTTTTCATTTTCAAGAATAATAAAACAAAAAGGGACCTGCATTTACGGGATTCTCATTTCTCAGCTCATTGACAGGTCCCCAGAGATTTCACTTTCCTTCGGAGCGTTGGGGGGGGGGGGGGGGGGGGGGGGGAGATGACATTCGGAAACGATGATCGAACTGTGCCAGACGACTCACGGGCCAATAGTGAAAATGAAAAGAATCTGTGGATACCATCATCATGGCCCGTGTAAGAGCCCAATTACAACTTTTTCCAAACATTTTCTTTCGTTTCAAAGCCTTTTTTCAAAACAATTTTCGCGCAAAATGATTGGAAACAGTCACCATAACGCAGTAGTTAACTTTAAGTCATGAGAAACGTCAACGGCCAAAAACGGGCATTTTTCAACATAAAGTGTGGAGAAAACATTTTCTTGAACAAAAAAAGAAAAGAGCTAATGCACAGCAGCAGTGAGTGTCTATTGGTAAACGTGTGGTAATCATAAGAGTAGGAGAGAAAAAAAAAGGGGGAGGGGGGGGGACAGTCGCAACCATAAAATGATGCCTGCAATACGACCCCGTTATTCCAAGAGGCCCCTGAGCGGAGCACAACACCACAAGGACAGTAAAAACGCTAATGAGCTTTGTCTACCCCCCTTACCCATTTCTACTCTTTAAAGGCTCTTCAAAAGAGTCACGGACTTTAACGACAATCTAGCCCATCCATAGAGTTTCGCCTTTCAAGTTGTGTCGCGAGGTTACAAGCCAAGAAAAAAAAAAAAAAACCAAATCAAAACAGCTGTTTTCACGCACTATTGACCGCACCACTAAACTCCCATAGCTGCTGTCATAGTTACTCCCCCCCCACCCCGAAAAAAAAAAAATAGAAAACAACAAAATAGAAAACGAATTCACTACAGGACATTGAATGATGACCAAAGAGGGAATAAAAGGAGGTAAAAAAAAAAAAGAAAGAAAACATTCTTGAAGCTTTGCGCTATTTTGGCGAGCGGGATTTTCGAAAAAAAAAAATGTTCAGATCGTCAAAAAGGCGCCTGCAAAGATGACTGGTTACGTCTGCTAGGTCATTCATCATTTTTACAAATGTTTTTAGGGAAAAAAAAATAAAAGGGAATAGTTTGTGGCACTTTTCTTGTAAAACCGAGGGTTGAGCTATTTCACCTCCTGCGTGAAAACGAGAAAATGCGATAGGCAAACGAGTCTCACCTCCTGAACGCCTTGTGTCGTGTGTGTCCCGTGCAACAATTATCCTTATAATTAGTGCCCTCGTTCGTCTCTGTCTTCCGTCGACTTTTTTTTTTTTTTTTTACTCGTATTTTTTTCCATTTTTCCCTAGCGGTTTAACAAAACGAAGGGAGAAGAGATCCTTAAAATAAACCCAACACCACATTCAAACTGGTAAATGATCAAACTAACCACCAATGCCAGGCAATAACAGCCAAACACACACACACTACCACACCAAAGTCTCTTTGATTTATAGTTTTGCTTACATCATCAAGTGTGCCTCTTCGATATTACTTCCCTACACTCCATCCTCTCACCTCACAAATTCAAAAACAAAACAAAAAATACCCCAAAAATTCATAAAATAAATAAAAATTTGTTACAAGTGCAACATAAACGAGAGATAAGAATGCAAATAAAAAAAGACGAATAGAAGGCAGAGGTTAAAAGTAACACACAAGAAACCTCGTGTGTGTCGACAAGGACGGGCAGATTAGGCTGTTATTCTTGGCCGTGGATCTGTCAACGTGATCATTTTCTCTAAGCGGACGAGCACAGTCGCTTTTCTAGGGTGACCCAACAATTCCCCGCGCTTGTTCCAGGCTAGCCCCCTCTTTTGCAGCAACCTCTTTTTCGCAGCAAAGACTACCAAAGTACCCGAGATGAGAGAACATCATGCTAATGAGGCCTACAACAACTTAATGACCTCTCACGAAAACCGCGCCCGTTTTCTACCAACAATGACACCAACCCATTTTCTTCAGTTTGTGCTGTCGATAAACCAAAACATTAGCCCACCCCTCTCTACGCGCCAAACGAACCACACGTATAGACACAAGAAGAGGGGGGAAAAAAACACTAATGGTTCTTAACGTCCTTTTTTGTTGCTATTTTATTTCTTCCTCTAAAAAAAAATAAAATAAAATAGAAGACACTTCCGGGCGGAGATGCAAGATGCTAAATGACGCAACGGCGCCTTTTCTTTAAACGATATACGAGAAAGTTTTAGATTACCCGCTATAACCCGGCCCTACCCTCTTATTCAGATACAATTACAACAAGCAACAAGCGTAATCGCAAGAATTCAATTATTGCAATGAAGAGTTTGTTTTCTTCAAAAATAGAAAAAACAAAACAAAGATGAAACTCAAACAAGAAATATGAAAGATGGTGAGCTATAATTAGGATAAATGAGTTTTTAACTCGTCAAGGGAGGTCCAGTAGAGTCAGGTGACTCACTGTAGTCCCCTCCCCCTACTTCCCAGTAACCCCCGTCCATTTTAACCCGTTCCCTATTGCAGACAAGATAATACATTTTCTTTTTTCATCTTCTTCCGGGCAAAAGGTCAACACCAAAAGGTTACGCATGTTCCCCATATCTCCCCCCCTTTCCCTTACCCTTCGTCACAAACGTTTTGTTTAAAAAAAGTAATTTCATATAAGCACAGCTTGGCGCGCGCGCCAAAATTCAAACAACCGAATCAACCATCAATTGGATGCACACGAACGTGGTTGGTTATTCAAAATACAACTCAGTAAACTCAAAGAGAGGTACGCAATAATTGGACCGACGATTGAAAGCAGCAGATAACTTGAGCGCTCTAAAGAGCGCGCCTCTCGCACTGATACATACCCCATTGGGAGAGAGAGAGAGGGAACGCAACGCAATCCTAAAAATAAAAACTTCCAGATATGCGCGCAACATTGGTGACGTTCGTGTGAGGGAAAAAAAAAAGGGCTGGACTTGGGTAAATGTTACGACAAAAAGCAAAGTGAACCGTTGCCAATCAGCGACTAGTTGACCGGAGAAGAAAGACGGTTTAGGGACGGGCACACACATTCCAGAGCAAACAAAGAGGGCGCTACATGGCACAGAATAGGGAAAAAAAAAAGTACGAGGGCAAAAGTCGATAAGAGGATAATGTCAACGACAAGTGTCATTTTCTTGTGTACGTTATAGATTCTTCTTCGAGTTGCCAACCCCTCGTCACCAAGAAAGAACGACACGAGAAACCAAAGTGGATCAGAGTGAAACGGAAAGTTAGACTGGAAGGAGCTAGTCGTCTCGAAGTGAGCTCCCTCGAACAAGTTTTTCAAATTCCCCTTTTAAAAATATAAAATCTAACGCTACGATGGACGGAAGATTTCAACATCAGTCAGACTCTTTCTCCATCGCTAATTTGCTATCGATGCAACCCAAACACAATCACCCGCACAGAATTAGCCATCCCGATCCGCTTTTGCATCTGAGAAAATTGACTTCCCACCCGGAGGGTACGGCGGCGGAATCTAGCGCTTTATTGGCCCTTCATCATCAACACTATCATCACCATCCGAACGTGTCAACTGCCCCACCATTTTTCTGCAACAGTCCAGCTATACCGTCCACGTCCAGCCATCCGCCGATGGCTCCCTCAGCTGCGACGAGCGCGTCAGAAGGTTTCAACATCAAAGTGGAAGAGGCCATGATGATGATGTCGACCGATCCGCATCGCCATCATCAAAATGGAGGAGCAATTGAAACCCCTGCTTCGGGCGAATCTGCCATGGCTAACGAACCCACTTCGATAGACTCGGGAGATTCCGGTAAGAATTTTACTTTCTTTCAAGCACGCGTTTAAATAATTCACGGAAATGCGTCGGACAATGTTAATTCAGTGGAATGGAATTAACATTTGCGAATAGAAATGCCAAGAAAATTATGCAAAGTGAAAAAACCGCTAATAACTGAACAAGTTTCACATCATCCGCAAACGTCATTGTTTTAAAAATAATCAGAGATAATGAATGGTGTGGTACAAATGGTGAGAAGAAGCAAGAACAAAAGGCGCAATAGAAAGAAAACCGCTCGCAATTGACGCTGATAAATGTTGACAAGAACAAGCGGTTACGCTCTTTAAAAAGCAATCTCACACACGTCATTACCAATTGCACTGGTTTAAATGATAATAGGCAGCGAGAAAACAAAGACGTTCAAAATCAATGAAAAAAATATCGATCTATTTTTTTTAAATGTAAGTTTAAAAAAAAAATCATAAGTCCAGCGACTTTAGCAACACACCGCAGGGGGAATCTAATAGGGTCATTCATTTAAGAGCCTAGCTCACGGTCAAACGGTTGAATGGCATCGTGTCACGGGACGTGATACTCGACAAAAGAGGACAACAATAACGACGACCACACACATCAAAAATAGTTCAATCGCGTAACCAACGGCCTACTCTAATAACTCTTCCCCCTTTGGGGTAGGGGGTACATCACGCACCAACACCGAGCACTGACGAACGACGGCTGATGTTTCCGTGTTTACCTTTGACACCTTCCTGCTCCCTACGGTTAGATAACGACCACCGAATGTCACAAATAAAAAGACGAAAGGGGAAAACTACAAACAATTCGATTATATGAATTTTGGGGAATAGCTTTCGATGTTTCTTTTTTTATTACTATTATTCTGCGCACGTGTGGATATTTAAAAAAAGGGAGAAAAAATGTTTTACTGTGACACGAGCAGTCGGATTTACGTGATTGCTGGAGCGCGCCATCAATTTTTTCCAAACCTCCCCCCTCGCATGAAGACGGCCACTTGATGGTCGTATTTGCCTACGTGGTTTACGAAACGTTTCTAGAAAAACAAAATTGTAACTCTTCCCCACATTTTTATTTGAAAAAAATGTTACCCTTTCCCACTTTATTGGGAGAAAAAAGAGGGGAGAGGATAGGTCTTCAAAATGTAAACCCACCCCTCGCAAATTCACAGTGACGACACATGCACATCCCAACCCAACATCGACCCATAGCAACGCCATTTTGGGGAAAATTTTCAAAGAAAAGAAAAAAATTTCAACAAAAAATTTGACTAGATCGTCAAACTCGGAGGGCAATAAAGTGAAAACCACGATACAAAAACGTTGGAAAATAAAAAACGCCATAATGTAACGAAGAAAAAATCTATTTGATGTACAATAGATCTTTTATTCGCCGCCATTTTGCCAGAAAGATAGATAGACGACTTACCGATTGCTCGACACGGCGAACAGCATGGCAGCAAACGGGCAGGTTTCGTAGGTGAGCCTAAAAAACAAGAAAGAAGACAGAATTAGATTTGCAGATTTTCAAGAAACATTTTAGAGCTGTGTGAAATTACGAGAAGATGATTAAATTAGACCTACCAGTCGGACGATGTCTTCAGATACACCAGGGACCACGCGATGGAAATTGACGCACTCACAGAAAAATTTTCACATTAACGCACTTCACAAATAAAAAATTACACGACTAAACACTGGTGAATCAGTTTTACAATCCAAATAGTCAAGCAAATAAATGTAAATAAAGGAAATCAGTTTCTTTACGAAGCCTTACACAGCTTTTAGCAAGGTCGTTTCAGGGCGAACACGTGCCACTTAGTTTAACGCACTAAACGAATTTTGTCAAAATGCTTAGTTTTAATGATTCCCTTTGTAAGGAAACATGAATTTCTAGTGTTCACATGCACAAATTAACAAAGATAACTAACAATTCCGAGAATTGCACCAGAGATTCAACTCTCTCGACCGACTGCGTTCAACGATCCACAATAAATGAGAGCAATTACGCGCGCGAATCTTATGTAAGCTTCCGGTGTAGATTTGGCGCCAATCATTTTGGAAACTAATTAATACAAACTTAGAATTAAATAGAAATATTGAAAAATTGCACATCAAAATTATTTATTATTAATTAATCAAAACTAAAAATGGTATTAACTATTTATTTGTTGGAATTTTTTAGATGATGGACAGACTGGCAGCAGTGGAGAGGAACGGAAGAAAAGACCTCGAACGGCGTTTTCTGCAGTTCAGATCAAGGTCATATTGCTTCTACCAATTACATTTTTGAAATATTGAAATTGATTCGTTTTTTTAATACTTTTTTTAGGCATTGGAATCAGAATTTGAAAGAAACAAGTATCTTTCCGTTTCGAAGAGAATGCAACTATCGAAACAACTGAAACTCACAGAAACTCAGGTTCGTCAAATACAAATCAACAGTTCCTTTATTCATTTCAGTCCAAACTAACTCCCTATTTATGGTGCAGATCAAGATATGGTTTCAAAATCGGCGTACCAAATGGAAACGCAAATATACCAACGATCTGGAAATGTTGGCTCAACAGTATTATTCATCGTTAGGTATTTTGGCACCGAGACCTCTCTTTATTGGCGATCGACTTTGGTAAGTCATTTCTCTATTATCACTAGTTATCATTAAAAGACATCTTCTGATATCAAAATTGGCATTTAGGTTTTTGAATCCATCTGGTAACTATGTAGCGGGTGCTGGTCCCCCACCGCCTCCTCCCAATCTGTATCATCCCCGACCATCGTCCATGATGGATCCCATGATCCACCTCGCAAACATGTCCGGAATGAGCCATCCATTGCCAGCTTTTGAGCCACAGTCATTAGGTTCGAATAACGGGGCTGCATCGGGTGCCCAGTTCTCGCCCACTTGGGCCCCTCCCATGCTGCGCGTTGCAACCCAGCAACAACAACTGGGTATTGACAGCGCCGCCGGTAGCCCAGTAGATCCAATCAGTCTCAGTTTCACTCCCAGTCCCGAAGATCTTCAGCCCAAAGATATTTAATTTTATTATTCGGTACATTTTTTAGTAACAGTAAGATCGCCCCAGCTTTAACCTCACTTTATTTGGCTTTGTAAATAAAATGACAGCAACATGAATAGTTTATACCTTTGAGTCGATTAAGACTTTTAGAATTTACAGTTTCTCGACTTGTTGCACAAATTGAAAAACTTCATCGGCCAGAAGCTGGGGCTCTTCGTAGGCCGCAAAATGTCCGCCGCGATCCATGATGTTGTATCTGATTAGATTTGTAAATTTAAACTTGGCGAGTGGTCCTGGTTGAACAAAAAGTTCTTCTGGAAATACAGCCGCCCCCGTCGGTACCACGCAAGGAATGCTAGTAATAAAAGGGAAATTAAATTTGATCAAGTTTCGAATAAGTAGTTTGGTAATTACTTGTCCAAGTCATATGCAAACGTTTTAGCACTCATGGCCTCGCTATA
This sequence comes from Daphnia carinata, assembly GCF_022539665.2. Lineage (NCBI taxonomy): Eukaryota > Metazoa > Arthropoda > Branchiopoda > Diplostraca > Daphniidae > Daphnia > Daphnia carinata. The sequence goes on along the minus strand of NC_081336.1, from coordinate 2,338,351 downwards.
TAGCCGCATAGATGTCGTGATGGAATTTGTTATCCAATAGACCATGACGTTGTCGAGCAGCTCATCCATTGAGAACTTTTTAAGTAAGCCGCCGTCCTGAAGCTTTGTAGAACTTGCTTTCGTCCAAGTTGAGAATTTTTCCAAAATATAGGCAGCCAGCCCAAGGGGCGAATCACTGAGTGCCATTCCTTTGCATTTCCCAGACACATTTTTTAAAGATGCAAACCCATCATTAGTGTGAATTATCAATACCAACAGTATCGGGCTTGGTAGCCTGAAGATGGAAATAGCCTGTTTCTTGGATAACATGCAAGAACCTGGAACTAAGTGGGTAAGTTAGATGGACTTTATCAGCTGGCATCAGCAGAGATGGCCACAATGAACCGAGCATCAGCCCAACATTGCTACCGATAGTTGATACAGCAACCATGTTCAAATGAAGTCCTTTTACTCTAGAATCCAAAAACATTAGGGATCAATAATATTGTAATAAAAGTCGTATTAGTCAGTACTTATCAGGGAAGAGAGTAGCCATATTTGAACCGATGAGGGAACCCCAGTCTCCCCCTTGGACGTAATATTTGTCGTACCCGAGCCTTTTCATTAAACGGTCGAAAATAAGTCCCATTTCAGCAGGACCTAAACCAGGTTTGCGAGCTGCGTCAGAGAACCCATAACCGGGCAAAGAGGGAACTACAAGTTCGAACACGAAATCATAGCCTTCGGTTTCCCTAGTAAGCAAGGGGATAATTTTTGTGAACTCTACGAACGAGCCTGGCCATCCATGAAGAAGCAGCAATGGCAAAACTTGTTTGTTTTTCATCAGTTCTTCACTGGGTTTTGCATGAATGAAATGGATCCCTAATCAATAGAATAGTCGAAATCATTAAATGAATCTGAAATTCACTGAGAACATGTGCAACAACCGAGTCCACCAATATTAGTCTTAAAATGTGGAAAGGTATTCAGAAATGCTTCTTGCTTTCTCCAATTGTATGTATTCATCCAGTACTGATGAACAGTTTTCAGATATTCAGCATTAAATCCATATTGGAATCCAATACCTTCCAATGCAGGAACCATACGAGTTGATTTAAATAATCTTTCGTTCAAATCAATCAATACCTATGGCAAAAAAACTTTTATGAAACCACACATTGGATGACATGTAAATTATTTGTATGCTCACTTCATCAGATATTTTGATCTTAAACGGGGTAATTTTTTCATCTTGCACTTTTGGACTACCCTCAGCCCACCATTGATCCTTCAATTCGGGGATAGCAGGATTTCTCAGCAAATACCGTGCAATAAAAACTACAGTTATAGCACTCTTGATCAAGAGCAATTTGCGTAGGAAACCCATTCTAGGGAAAAACTGTTACACTCTAGACAAAAAAAGCCTAATGCAGTGGGGTTTGCACACTCCCAAGGAATAAGATAAGCTAAAACAAACTTGGACTTTTGACATTAAACCAAGCTGTTGTTCCAAGTGTACTTCTTCAATCAAACAGCCACAGATTACTATATGGAACTCTTGATTCGAACTTTGTTGTTACTTTGACGTAATCTTGGTTGTCAGCTTTCAGCTGCAATGTTCCACTTGATTCCCCGCCATAACATCCATAACATTCAGAATGTGGCGCCATTTCTTCACCACTGATAAAAGGAGTACAACACAATTCAAATTCGTTAAAGAAAATAATTAAAACCAACTATCTACTAGAAATTATTCAAGTACAAAAAAATTAATAAAAATCCTTTGCTGACATTTTTAATTTAAAGTTTGATCTTGGAGCTGTCCTATTTAAATGATCGAGCAGACGACGTTACGGACTTCTTTGGTTTAAAAGTTAATTTAGACAAAACGAGACGTATTTTTTTGTACTGAACCAGTAAAATGGAACAGAAATCATCACTGGATACTTGTGATTTAATGTAATGGATACGAATGAAATGTTCTTAAAGCTTACGCACGCTGTGCTCGGATATAATGAAAAAAATTTATTTGGAATACCAATCAGTATAACACGACGCAATTAAGGAGTGGGGGCAAATCCCGCAGCAACGCAGGCGGCCATACAAATCCCTAGACCCGCGTTGCAAGTAACTATGGCGGCGGGCACTCCTGCACCTGCAGTTACTGTCCCAAATGTGAAACCAGCGGCGGCGTAACATGCTACAACAGCGTTGCATCCCGTTTGACAAATTCCATAAGCCAGGGGACCTGCCATGGAAGAAAGCCCATTAGGACGAAAAGTGGTGAATTTAATTTCATTTCAGCTGGATAAACAAGAGTTTTCTTGTTTGCAATCACTTGATAGGTGAACAGTAGAAAATATGCCATAAAATGCGTCGTATAAAGAATAAGTTATCCACGTGCGAAGAAGAGATTTCAATCGTGATAATCTTATAACAATGTATTTACCTCGGTCTATGATTCAATGGCGATGGCGACCACGAATTTTTAAATTAAACTTCTGTCTATTTTTTTTTGTCTGTGGATATATCAGGGAAACAATGACGGAGAAACAAGGTGTAAACCAGGTTAGGTTTCATAATTGTTTTCCAATATTTACGTTACCTCTTTAAACGAAGATTGAAGACGCTAGGCTTGTGACTGAACAACGACCATGCAACTCACATCTAGAGAAGCAGGGCAATTCCGAAACACTACACTGTACAGCTTGACTAAACTGCCCACAAAGTTCACAGGGGGAAAGCCAATCAGGTGGGATTGGAAAACGTACGCATGTCGCAATTATTTTTCTACATTTCTACGTTTGCTATCTTCAGCAAAAAGAAGACTGGAAAGAAACGTCATGATGATTTCCTGATGAGGTTATTGAAAGTACGACGGGAGTAATTAACGAAAATTGCACATAACAAGAAGAAGAAAATGGCGCTTGAAATGCACAGAAGATTGGCGCCAATTTGCTTTCACACAGCTTTCAGTGTTACTTGTCGGGACAAGTAGAAGAAATTTGGTGCCTAATACGTCTTTATTTTATAAGTCATGATCGTTTTAATAAAAGAAATATGACTTACCAGTGATTAAAGGAATAAATTGCGACCACCAACACAAAATCAAAATACTGTACAAAGCACCTAGCCAACCTACTAGTGGTGTAAGTAAACAATAACATAATAAAATTATACAAGAATTTGGAATAAGTAAATAGAAAAAATTGTACAAGTACAGGAAAGAAAGTTTGGTGTGGCACGTGTTAATTTCAAAAACTCACAGGTTGTTTTCCATACTTCCCTTCGACTGAATAGTCGGTCGTTGACGTGACTCCAGCAGACGACGTTAGCGACAATGTATTCAACGTGAAGTGATTTCAATGTGCATTTCCGGCAAAAGCATATTCCACAAGTTTGTAATCTACCTGCACAGTGCTGGGAATTAAATTCAACCTTTATTTCCCTTATCACAAAAGGTAACTGTTTTTCAACCTAAACCAATTTGACTAGATGATAGAACTATATTTTAGGGAGGCAGTGTCAGAATGGTTCATTCTTGCTCAATATTGATGTCTGTTTATGCCTTTGTTACCATAACATTTAAAATTTAAAGATAAAAAAAAGATTATCAAGTTTATAAACTAATTTTGATTACCCTTTCCAGAGTTACTCGTCAGTGGGCCATGAAATGGCTTGTATAAATATTGACGAAGAAAAGCTTATCAGTAACTCATCTTCCTCACCAGAGACAAATCCAGATTTTCTAGTCATACGTATTATTGGCCGAATAGTGATCAGTGTAATCAAACAATGCTGGGCATTGAGTAGCGCCATGTTCATCACCATCTGTATTTTCTATTGGATCTTTGGGGGTATTTCTGCTTTCATCCTTCTTTGTTTTTCTGCTGCAGGTAATATCAGTGCCCCGGTGGATTAGCTATTCATAATATCAAAAGTACTGTTGCTTTAGGCATAGTCTATCGAGCTGGAGATCAGTTGCTGTATTATCCAGAGGTCCCGCTAAATTCTAGAATTTTTGTACCGGCACCAAATACCTTGGACCTTCCATTTGAAAATGTTTTTATAAAAAGCATGGATTCTACCAAACTTCATGCCTACTTTATCCCACAACCACAAGCACAACAATGTGCAACAATTTTATTCTTCCATGGAAATGCTGGAAATATTGGACACAGATTACCTAATGTAAAGGGGCTTTTCAAACATCTACAAGCAAATGTATTCTTGGTAGAATACAGGGGATATGGCATGTCAGAAGGAACATCCTCTGAATCAGGCCTGTATAAAGATGCTCAAGCTGCTCTTAATTACCTATTAAGTAGGCAAGATATAGACCAAAGAAGAATCGTCGTGTTTGGAAGATCATTAGGTAACTAAGTTGTGCGGTTCAATAATAAATACGTACATAAATTTTAGATGATTTTAAAGATAATACTGTTATGTAAAACTAGGAGGAGCTGTAGCCATCGATCTGGCTTCTCGGACGTGTAACGTGGGGAAAATAGCCTGCGTGCTTATCGAAAACTCGTTTACTTCAATCCCTGACATGGCTATTCAAATCTTTCCATGGAAAGGATTGAGATATCTACCTCTTTGGTTCCATAAAAATAAAGTAATTTTCTCTATTTTACTTTGGTGGACATAATTTTTTATGCCTTTTGTAATTTTTTAGTTCCAAAGTAAGAAGAAAGTGACATCTCTTCAGTGCCCTATTGTTTTTATTTCGGGTCTCTCCGACCAGTTGGTTCCGCCTTCAATGATGGTTGACCTCTATACGCATTGCGGCAGCGAACGCAAATTCCTTCTGCAGATTCCAAATGGAGATCACAATGGAACCTGGACAAAACCCTTTTACTACAAGCAACTGGAAAAAGCCATCCAAGACGTCTGCAGCGACCGGCTTCTGAATCAACAGCATTTGCAAGTTTTACCTGTGAACGCGGTGTAAATAGCCAGAATATTTGAAATGCTCCAATGCTCCCTAATCTCTTGTAGCTAAGAGTGTCTAAAAATTGTTTCTAAAACGCAAATGTTTTTGTTTTTTGCGGCACCGGTTTTCCTCATACAAATCATGACAAAATTTCATTGCGTCCAGTACCAAAAATATTGAATAGGATAATATGCCGGTTTAAACGATATTACAGTAAATCGTAGAAGTAGTCCAAACCTTGTCCCAACTCCCAGATGGAAATACCGGTACCTACTTTAGCTGCAAGGCGGATGCGCTGGTCAATAGAGTACAAAGACGGATAAAATACCGTATGGCGCCCTTGATTTCTAAAGATTAAAGAATTAAGTAAATTTAGATGTCCGATTTAAATTCGTGCCAAACGTTCGTACTTGTACTCAAAGAAGTGCTCCTCTGATTTATCATCCCACTGAAATTTTGCTGAAGTATGATTTTTCAAGATATCAACGTACTGCGATCCGACAATTGGCCCACCGCCATTTATACTGTAATCGTTGCCATAAAAATTTAATCCAAGCAATATTTGGTTGCGATGTTTGGATTCCGGGTCCAGCATTTCCACGCAGTTTTTCACCCACTGTATTGGGCTGTTTGGTCCTTTAAAAAAACATTAAAAGGATAATGGTCATCTGAGTTCAGTGAATTTAGGTTGCTATTTACCAGGGCGCTGAGAACTAGAATAATCATACGTCATTAGCGAAAAATAGTCGACTGAGTCCACAAGTCGGGAGAAATCTTCGCGACGGAACATACCCGGTGCATTACTGTACAAATTCAACGCATAGTAAATAGAGAAAAGATATCAGTTCCAATGAAAAGCACATTTACCCATGATATACTGGAGGTGGGACAACAAGAACGAAAATGAATTTAGATTCCTTGAGGTGGTTGCTCAGGTGACCAATGATTTTAATCATTTCATCAGAATGTTGTCCTCCTAGTTGACTCCAAGCTTCCATTACTATTCCATCAAATCCATTTTCCTGCAAAGTTAAACATTAGATTCGAATGCGTTATGATAACTATCTCCTTAGAATACTTTAATGGCTTCGGAAATAACCCGATTGAGCTCCCATATTCTACTCTTTTCCTTAAACAGGCGTGCATAATCCTGACCTGACCATCTGTCAAACAATAGGCGGGGAACCACTTATAACGAAAATTATCTGTCGGTAATCTAGATTATTAATAATGAATTTACATTTTCTTACTTTTAACTTTAGATTGAGAGCTTCTATTTTTTACACTGCTCATCCAATTTTTGTCAACATCGTGCAAACCTTGAAAGAGAATGCTATTAAGTAAACATGCTCTTGAACACCTTTCTCAGATTACGAAAGCTTTTGATTACCTGTTATCACATAACCTTTCCCACCAGGTGTTGGCGTAACTTGCAGCCAAACTGGAGAAATTAAATCAAATTTATTAGCAAATATTTTGGCTACATCATATCCATGACCATTCCACTGAAATAGTTAATTTTGTTATTATTAGTGAATAAGGTTAAAAATAGGAATACAGCCTTACAGGTGTGACGTATCCAAGGACAGTTTTTTTAATCCTTCTCTCGCTAGTCTTGGTACTGTACGCTTTGTAATCTGACAGTATCTCCACAGCTGCTGTTTTTACATTGACCAGCTCTCGTTCGAAAACCGTTTCCTCTTGTGGATGCTCCTTTAGCCAAACCCCTTGTTCTCAGCAAATGAGTGTTTAAAATTTTGATAGTATTGCTACCTTTACCTTTATTATAACAGACGGTTTACTTTTCGCTTTTTTTTTATCGTTTTTTGAGAAAGTCGAGTCCGCAGAATGAAGGGTAACAGAAATCAAAAGAACCAACGCCAGCAGCTGCCGATGAAGCTCCATTTTTCTACCAACTGTGAAAAAGACAATGGAAACCATGAAACGTCATGGATCTGCTGTTTAAAACAAAACACTTCATTTGCAATTGACACACCAATCGTAGCGGCGTTGCCAGAATAAAATGAACATATATCCATAACATTAACATTTCGATTGAAGCAAACTAAAACAATTTAACAAATCATTAATTATATCGAAAAAAACATTTTATCAAAATAATGCACTTGTAGGTTTTGTGAAGGCAGCAATAAATTTTCTGGATAAACCATCAAGTGTGCTTAACTAAGCCGAAGAAAAAATTATAGTTGTCACGTTAGAAAAAAATTTCCGTAAACCACGTGAGTATGCTCTTCAAAAACAGTCGGTTTATTATTCACCTTGAGTTTACAAGCGCGTGAAGTATCAGCGAACCTTAAGCAATTTCCTTTATGATATCTTCAACTTGCTCTTTTGAGTACATATGGAAAGGCTGGGTTGGAGTAACAGCTGCAACTTCAACATTGGTTGAGCTTAGCTTCTCTTCCATTACTTGTTTCAAAATAGTCAAGGCAGATTTCATTGCTGACTTAAGAGTTAAAGACTACAACATAAAAAAATGTTTAGTTTGTCTAAGCAAAAAAATTATTCCATTGTTCTTCGTACTTTGTTGTAAGCTTCCTGAAGTGACTGCTGAGCACCCTCACTTCCTGATCCAATAGCTTTAGCATCATATTGGACATATGTTCCTGAAGGATCCATGTGGAAGAGCTGAGGACCTTTCTCATCAACACCAGCAAAAAGAATGGCAACACCAAATGGCCTAGACAATTAATATTTTAGGCATAAACGAATGCATTTTCAAAATAGGGATATTTTTGTTAATGAAACCTTGACATGGCATTTCCATCATCATCGGAATCTCCAAACTGTATTGCTAGATTGGAGACTGCCTGGGCAACAGATTCAACACTCATTTTTTCATCATAAGTGAACCAATGATTTTGAGCTTCAACACGGGCACGATCTACCATGGTTCGAGAATCTGCCATAAGGCCACTCACAGCACAGCCTATTAAATGAAAAGAAAAAAGATTAAGGAAATCATTGCCATTAATGTATAAGATTTACCTATATGTTTATCAATTTCAACAATTTTTTCAATTGTTGTTGGTTCCATGAGTGGTGAGGTAATGCGCTTTTCAACTGCAAGCACAACACCTTCTGAAGTCTGAATGCCAATGGCAGTAGATCCTAACTTGATGGCTTCAATAGCATATTCAACCTGTGTTTGAATCAAATTATAATAGTGTGGCAATACTAATGTTATTAGCTTATCAATCAAACCTGAAAAAGCCGTCCTTCAGGTGAAAAAGTATTGACACCGCGGTCGTATTCGGATCTTGTAAGGAACATGCTGAATGTGACACAAAACTGCAAGTGAATTTATAGGGAAATTAGATACACTGTAGGGTTTATTCTGCCAATGCACATCAACCTTAGCAGTGTTTCGAAAAACGACTTGTCACTTCAGAAACTGGTAGACGGCTTGCGTGTGGCATTTGTTTTTCGTCAACGCCTGCTATGAAATCTGTTGAGTCAAAAATGAAGCTAAAAATTTCTTCGTAACAAAAAATGATAACAAAATAAATAAAAAACAAATCGAAAAAGAACAAGATAAAATAATTTTTTAAATAACAAATGTAATTATAAGAATAACTTTTCTCTTCATTAACATAGTCTGTCAAGTGGAAAGCAACTAGAACTTCTTCGGGTTCAGAAAACTTTAAAAATCCAATTTGTTTCAACTTTTAACTTGTTAAAAATTTATTGCTGATCGAAAACAAACAAACATCTAATGAATGAAATGGTGGCAAAATATAGCCATCATAAACATAAAAAAATGTTAGCTTTGCTTTTATTGTACTCAAATTAATCAGGATTTAGCAAGGTAGCAGGAAGCCGTTGCTAAATTCTATCTTTTCTGTAAGCTGGAACAAATAAAGTGTGTTTAATTCTGTTTTCATACAAATGTGTTAATCAGGGGTACCCATTGTCTCTAACAACCAATCATTAGAATTATACTAATAAGTTGGAGACAACTTGGTGTGTAGAATGATTTTCTGGAACACCTCAGTAAAATTTATTTAGTCTATTTGCAGTGGCTACAGCAGAACATGGCGATAGATACAGGAATTCACCACAAATCTGTGGTACAGAAATCAGGCTACCGGATAGAAATTAATAAACACGCAATGCAGGAGGGACTGTCGCACACTCTTTCTCGTCTAATGTTTCATCAATGACGGGTCGATATTTCAGGGTAACGTCTCCCTTCTCTTGGTCACACCAGGAGAGCGTGTGTTTTCGCCAATGTTGATCGAGGGGTTTCTTCTGTTGACTATCAATTGGCTTTTTAAAGTCATATTCATCGATACGGTCTTTGAAATCTTCACGGGCATGAGCACCTCGCGATTCTTTTCTTGCTTCGGCGCTATAGATGGTTTGAACTGCGTTAACCATAAGATTTTGCAGTTCAAGGGTCTCAACCAGGTCAGAGTTCCAGACTAGGCCACGATCTGCCACCTTGATATCGTGCAGCGAAGGCCATAATTCTGACATCTTTTGGCAACCCTCTGCTAAGACGTTGCCCGTCCTGAAGACGGCTGCGTGATTCTGCATAGTTTTCTGCATTTTACCGCGAAGTTCGGCGGTGCTAACATGGCCGTTGGCAAAACGAAGCTTGTCCAAGTTCGCGACGGAACTTTCTCCAGCATTCTACGATCATTAAAAAACCTTTCGTTAAAGTATTATAGTACCGAAAAAAGATAGGGATTTTATCGATTTACCGGACTCAATTTTCCGATTGTTTCTGATGGCTTGTTTTCTTCGGCAATAGTTAGCGCACATGCTCGACCAAAAACGACCAAATCCAGCAAAGAATTGGCCCCCAGACGATTGGCGCCATGTACGGATGCGCAAGCCGCTTCTCCGGCAGCGTACAGACCCGGTACAACTACATCAGCCCCATCTTTGTGCGTGATTACCTGTTAATAAATGGAAAACGTTTAAAGAATCAGTTTCATGAGGCCACGGCTGCGAATGCGTAAGGCCAGTACCTGACCCTTGAAGTTTGTGGGAACACCACCCATATTGTAATGGACAGTGGGCAGAACCGGAATGGGTTCACGAGTAACGTCAACACCGGCAAAAATCATAGCAGTCTCGGAAATGCCAGGAAGGCGTTCAGCCAACTGTTGAGGAGGGAGATGGTGAAGCTGAAGGAATACATGATCTTTCTCAGGACCGCAACCACTGTAGACGTCGTGCACATTTTAGACATTGATTTTATTTTACGTTAGGATGTTATTACCGTCCTTCTCGGATTTCGATAGTCATTGCGCGAGAAACGACATCACGCGAGGCCAAATCCTTGGCCACGGGAGCGTATCGTTCCATAAATCGTTCGCCTTCACTGTTAATGAGGTAGCCACCTTCACCACGGCAACCCTCAGTAATGAGACAACCAGCACCGTAGATTCCTTTTGTTAACAACATAAGTGACTTCAGTTTCAAGGATTACTTCAGTCACGAAATTACCAGTCGGATGGAACTGAACGAACTCCAAATCCTGAAGGGGAAGTCCAGCACGTGAAACCATAGCGTTACCGTCTCCAGTGCAGGTGTGGGCTGATGTGCAAGAAAAGTAGGTTCGGCCGTAACCACCAGTGGCTAGCACAGTATTCTTGGATCGGAAACGATGAATGGATCCATCCTCAAGGCAAAGGGCAATCACACCACGGCACTCGCCCTCTTCCATAAGCAAGTCCAATGCAAAATACTCAACAAAGTAATTACAGTCGTAGCGCAAGGACTGTCCATACAAAGTGTGAAGAAGGGAATGACCAGTACGATCAGCAACGCAACAGCATCTACGAAAACAAGTTTAAGAATGCGTTTCTTGTTAAATAACTAGATTAGTTTTATTACCTGTGAGCCTGCCCTCCTTTGCCATAGTTGTACGACTGTCCACCGAAAGCCCTCTGATAGATTTTTCCGTCCTGAGTCCGGCTAAATGGCATGCCTGTACCATTGGATAATTTTTGACATTATATTCGTCGACGAGAAAACAAATAGAGGTATGAAAAACTCAATACCGTAATTCTCCAACTCGATAACAGCATGTGGAGCTTCTTTGGTCATGTAATGAATGGCATCTTGATCACCCAACCAATCTGACCCTTTAACAGTATCATACATATGCCACTTCCAATCATCTTTTTCCATGTTTCCAAGGGCTGCATTGATGCCACCTTGAGCAGCAACTGTGTGTGATCTTGTGGGGAACAGCTTGGTGATAACAGCAGTTCTGAATCCCTTCTCAACTAATCCAAAAGCTGCACGAAGTCCAGCACCACCAGCACCAACAACAACTGAAAAAATGTTTAGTCAAGAAATCTGAAGAATTTATGTGAGGGGTTATGTAAGTAATGCTACCTGCATCATATGTATGATCAACAACTGGGTAGTCTCTGGAGATCTGCATTAAAGGTAAATAATGTTTTTAATTTGTTTTGCAAACAAGTTTTGATAATAAAATGGTAAACCTACTTGATCTGTTCCTATCTTAGGGTCATTCTTGCGCCCATCAACGGTGAAATGGAAATTACGGTTTCCAATCAATGCTGGTCTTGCACTGAGCTAAAAACAGCAAAAAACAATGTTTTTATTATGCTTAAATGACATAATGTTTTAGGCAATACGAAAAGTTAGGCACAGTAATATAATTCTAAAGTAGCCAATAACATAAAACTCGACACTTGCCAGAGGTGAAGAAACTTTTCCCGCAAGTTCCAGTGAAAGCTTTAAAAGGTTAGCCATAATTTGGTTTTAATACGATCTTGGACCTTTGAAGTCCACAAGAAATGTGTTGTTCGATTGAATTCTGCTGATTGCCTCCCTGTTGCCTGAACAAAGTTGTACCCTCTATTTTCAGCTTGAACTTATATAAGCAATGGTGAATCGCAATACGCAGTGGCGCTCCAAGCGGATAACTGACGACCGATGACATAACAAATGGAAAATAATTTAGCACATATCGGGCAAATCAGAAATCACTGAAAATAACCAGGACATATCTGTTGCGATTCGAAGATACGAATTCGTTTTTACCGTAGGTCCTAGTTAATTAATATATTTGCATTACGTAGCATTCGTTTGCAGTTTGCAATTTCTATCAGGCTGTCATTACTTCCCTTCACACAGTGATGCAAATTCTTTAGTTCAATGTATTTCAAGTTGCTTATTTTTCTCTGTTTTTATTTTCACACGTAAAAACATAGAAAGCTGGCAGAAGTAATGGAATTCAGGAAGACAATTTCTCAAAAATTCGAATCTCCTTTCAGGTAATTCAGGTTTTTCAGGTAATTAAGTTATATTTTTGGATACCTCTTTTGGAGGGGATCGGCTTTTCGACGTGCAATAGAAAAAGAAAAGTTTTTTCTTATTTTCCCGTATTCTTGATAGCTTGATGATTTGCTATAAGATCCTTGACAACAGCAGGATCAGCTAACGTTGAAACATCGCCCAAATTTTCTGTCTGATCAGCTGCAACTTTACGTAGGATTCGACGCATAATTTTGCCCGATCTTGTTTTCGGTAAACTAGCACAGATCTGTTTTACAAGTACCATAATTATAAATCCAAAAGTACGCTTTTTGGCACTCCATGGAAACAACCGTTAATCTTCTATTTCCATTATGCTACCTGAATAACATCCGGAACGGCGTAAGCAGCAATTTTCTGCCGGACAATTCCTCTCAGTTCAGTTTCCATTTTGACGCCAGCAAGAAAGCCGTCCTTAAGTGTTACGTAGGCATAGATACCTTCTCCTTTGTCATTGCAGGGATACCCTACAACAGCTGACTCCGCCACCGAAGGATGTTCTCCCTGTGAACAGCAAAAGCAAACAATTAATTACGAAACCATGGCTGTTATTTGAAACGTTAATTAATACCAGAGCATTTTCTACTTCAGCAGTTCCTAGTCGATGGCCAGTAACGTTGATGACATCATCCATCCTTCCAGTGATTTGATAGTAGCCATCTTTGTGTCGAATGGCACCATCACCGGTGAAATAGAAGCCACGGAAAGGTTGATAATATGTTTCCAGAAAGCGGGAATGGGCTCCATAAATAGTTCGTGCCATCCCCGGCCAAGGTTTTTTCAAGCACAAGGCACCTGTAACATCATTCCCTTTTAATTCTTCGCCCTAATCAAAATAAAATAAAATAAATGACAAAAATGCAAAAGAGTTTTTCCAAAATAAGAATACTTTTTCCCCGACAATAACAGGCCAGATTCCGTACATAGGCCGCATGGGCATCCCAGGATGAATTTCGGCACCGGGCGCTGATGGTCTTGGACTTATACAAATCCCACCCGTCTCGGTTTGCCACCAAGTGTCAACAACAACGCATTTCTCCTTGCCCACAACTTTGTTGTACCATTGCCAGGCCTCTACGTTTATGGGTTCACCCTGTATCACAAAATTGCTGCTAAGCAAAGCTTTCTGTTTTTAATTGAACAGTCACAACGGCTATCATACCACAGAACCGAGAGTGCGAAGTGAACCTAAATCATACTTTTCAACGTGTTCGTCCCCATGCTTAAGTAGCAAACGTATGGCTGTTGGAGCAGCGTAAAATTGATTGATTTTCAAACGTTGAACCGTCTCCCAGTATCGACCTGTAATGAATTTTAAGAATTAAAAACAAGAACAAGTGTCACATGGTATTAAAAAAATCACCTGGGTCGGGATAGGTTGGTGTGCTCTCGAAGAGAACAGTCGTTACTCCATTAGCCAAGGGTCCATACACGACATAAGAGTGACCTGTTATCCATCCGATGTCAGCAACGCAACCAAAAATGTCACCTTCTTTGCAATCAAAGACGAGCCTCTGTGTCAGTGAGGCATAAAGAAGATAACCGGCTTGAGAATGAACCACTCCTTTAGGATTTCCTGTGCTGCCAGACGTGTACAACATGAAAAGTAAATCTTCACTGTCCATAACGGCTGGTTCACATTCACCACTCTCCTTAGCCATCGCCTTGTAAAATTAAATGTTTAAACCATTTAGCCGGCTATTTACCTCTAGGTTTAATGTACCTCATCAAGGTCGACATCAAGAGTGGATGGAACGACTGAGTTTCCTGTTCTTTTGGCCACAAAAATGGCTTTGATACTGGGACAATTACCAACCGCAGCTACAACCGTCTTCTTCAACTCAATTAATTTTCCTCCCCTCACTCCTTGGTCAGCAGTAATAACTACTTTGGCTTCAGCTAATCAATGGGAAAACATTCGATATTAAGTTTGCGTTGCAGCAGAAAATGAAAGTAATTAAAGTGAGATACCGTCATTGATACGACTCGCCAATGCTTCGGCACTGAATCCAGCGAACACTACAGAATGGACGGCCCCAATTCGAGCACAGGCGAGCATGGAGGCAACAGCGAGTGGACAAGCGGGCATGTAAATTGCTACACGATCACCTTTTTTCACCCCGTGAGATTTAAGGACATTGGCAACTTGGTTCATCATTGTATACAGTTGTCTGTCACGGTGTTAAGATGACAGAGTGATACCAACACTTAATCATGTCAAATGATATAAGATTAACTTGGGTCTTACCCATAGGTGATACGGTCCTCTTGGCCTGGTTCATCCTTTTCCCAAATAAGCGCAATTCGGTCAGGATCCTTTTCCTTGTGGCGATCAACACAATTCACTGTCAAAACCCGTCAAAACAAACCTTCAAGCCCCAGTTATATCATACACTTTTATCATTCAGCAGTGAAAAATGATGGAATAAGATAAAGAAGCTAATAAAAAAATTGCGATATCACAGCAGAGATGTTAGCAGAACACATATTTTCTAGTGAACTCTTGGGTGTCAAATAAAATATTAAATATTTTTTTTTGCCAGTTTGTTACCTGAGACATTTAGTTGGCCACCCAAAAACCACTGAAATAGGCCCAATTCCATATTGCAATCGGAAACATGTTCAAAATCGCGGCTCCAGCGTAGGCTCATGCGAGCTAGCGTACCCCAGAACAGGTCCGTCTAAAAATGTAGATATGTTAGATACCATGTTATTCAGAAAACTATTTCAAGAAACCTCTTTAATGCTCAAGTTGTAAAGGTCCTCGTAACTGGAGCAGCCCGGAAATACATCTCGCAGATCTCGAAAACTGCATCGGCTGGTTGTGGGCGAATCCATTGCAACGGTGGGTTCAAGTTTCAATCTGACCTAGAGATTGAATTTGTTTTCCGTTAGCACGTTTCCTCTAAAAAAAACTAACGTTCGACCAACAAATATTGAATCATCTGAGCATTTTAGGGGTTTTGGCGATCTGCCATCTGCGTAGCTCTGCGTTCTTGTGCCTGGATTCGGCAAACAAGACCTTATATGCCCAGTGTGATATGAGGAAATGCTATACGATAGAGCCAACGATAAAGCAAAATAAAGAGTTCAAATTTCAGCTCAATATTCTATGGAACGCGGAATCCAAATATTAAAAGTTACCAACGAAATCTAATTCTTTCAATTATACTAGTTGTTTCTGATTGCTTTTAGCTTCATGCATTGCGTTTCTGTACAACTCTAGTAGGCGTAAAATTGTACGTTTAACATTAGATTAATAACGCGAGAATTAAACTTACTTGGTCTGTTCCGATGCAACTGGTACTCCCGCGTTTTTCAATGGTGCACCGAAAATTTCGATTTCCAACCAAAGCTGGTCTTGCGTTAAGCTAAAAAGTTACAAGAAAGTGTTCAAGTTCTTTTACACTTATTTGACCAAACGGATTTGATAACAAATGGCTCCATGTAATACGAGGCAATAATGAAAGATCTGATTTATGGCAGCGCCGAAAAAAACTAGGGCATCACATTGCAAGAATCTACGACTAGCGGATTTACGCCTTACTAAGTTGCACTGAACTAAATACAGAAAAAGTGCTAGGAAAAAATATTTAGAAATAGTAGTAGTTCTAAACCAAATATGGAAAAAAAAATATCTCCCACTGTTTAGAAACAAGAAGGATTTGTAAACTTATTTTTTTTCGAATCGATAAGAAAACAAGAATCTACTGTAAATCTACCATGACAAAAAAAAAAAAAAATACCACTAAACGGTAGCACCAAGAATGTTGTCCATAAAGTGCCCGTCGGAGACTTAATCATCTTCCCAAACAACAAAATAATGAACGAAAAAACTCACCAGAGAAGATGAATACTTTCCAGCGACTTCCAACGAAAGCTTCAATAGTTTGGCCATGATTTAAATGGTAGTCAGGAAAAACTGCGTTGTTTGACTGCGTTTATCCGCCGATGGTGATTGATGAAGGGCTTACGGGGCTATTCCTAATTGCAAGCCAGGGTACGCACCAGAAATCCCAGTAAACTGAAGTCCATAATTGAACAAATAGAATCCTTGTAACCTTTCTAGCATGGCTGCACTATCAAATGATGAAAACGTGACCGTGCGTAGCAGTCTGCCAATGAAAGGGGAGAAACCATGGAATAATAAACAGGACAGCTTCGTGAAAACGTCGCTTGGTGTTAAAATGGGATCTAAATGTGTTGGGATTTCTACCTATTTTTCGCGAAGAGGCCCCGGAGATAAATAACGCAATAATATGGATTTATCTCGATAATTACTTGCAGAATTTGGTCAGTTTTATATTAACTGAATCAGGTAGCCATACTAATCTTTAGACGTTTTACTGTAGATAAGAATTTCATTTTCTGGTACGTACTACTTTCTGTTTACAGCGTCGGGAATCGTAGACTAAAATGGGGCTAGCGCTCCAAGCGGTTAGCTCGCAATCCACAAACATTTCCTATCACGAAACACAATTTCAAAAATAAAGAGATAAAAATTTGTTAAAATTAAATCGGTTGACTTATACAACGGTATCTTTGACTCGTTGTCGCCAGAGCTTTCTCAGCTCTGATATATACTATATGCTTTTGATGGTCAAGAAAATTACTGATCTTAATGTCTCAAGAGACAGGGAATATATCATGGTATTGAATTATTTGTCTTTACCATCAAACTATCTTGGGTGTTGATTTGGATTAGCATAATTTGATTAATCTGTTGGGCAACATCACACTGCATCACAGGACATTATGTTTGGTCATTACACGGCTCTACTTTCATCTCTAAGCTTCTGGCTCCTGATTTCTTCAGGTCCATTGCTTTGATTGTAAAATGAGCTTTTCCTGATTCCAGACGATAAAGTTATGTTCAGCTAACTGTATCAAAAGATTATTTTTCTAATACCTAATACCACCACTGCACCTTTTTCATTGCAAACAGCATCCTTTATTGCCATTTGGACAAGTGTTGGTACATCGATAGTAGCTTTCTGTTTCTGTTTGCTAAATACATAAAGCAGGATTTTTCAAAATGATTACCAAATATTTTCTTGCTGATTTCAACCGTTTTCTTTTAATTGCTGGTTTCCTCTAATCACCTTTTGTTAGCTTTACTTCAGAGGGACTCATAAAACGGTAGAATGTTTCTTGAAAACAATTTTGCAAGCGAGTAGGAACTAGGAGGCAGCGAGAGCCCATTTTTATATCTCGATGTACTTTAATAGGTAAAGAATTAAAACTACTAGGTCTCGGACGGCGCAAAAAGTTAGACAACATGGTTTTTCGATGTCAAAATGCTTCATAAAATACTTAATAAAATAATATTCACACCTTCTCCTTCACGCCATTTCAATAATATTTGCTACTCCGTTCA
Organism: Daphnia carinata; assembly: GCF_022539665.2. Classification (NCBI taxonomy): domain Eukaryota; kingdom Metazoa; phylum Arthropoda; class Branchiopoda; order Diplostraca; family Daphniidae; genus Daphnia; species Daphnia carinata. The sequence continues at coordinate 2,320,736 of NC_081336.1, read as the reverse complement.
TTGCATCAGAAACTGTTTAGCCCTATTTCGAAGACATATTTCGCTGGTCGCTAGGAGCGCTGGCCGTCTAAATTTGAACAAAGAAATTACGCGGTTTAGAGGCGTGAGCAAAAAGATTTGCAAATTCGCATACGGCCATTTTTGGCTCTGGAACAGCCTGCAATTTTCTCAACAATTTAAAAGCGAAAGTTAAATAAAACACGTCATAACAACTTCTCATGACGATGGTATAGGTTTACTGAAGTTCTCGACTAACATAAGATACTTTAATTGTCGCTACGCAGACATTGATCAGATAGTGTGACAGACAAATTTAAGAAACGAATGAATACTTTTTTTTGCGGACGAAAAACGTAATCCCGGCCCGGAATCATGATTAATATTTTGTTTTTAGAAGCAAGCCGCAGCCAAAATATAATTGTGAAATGGTATTAAGGAAATTTCTTCTCGTGGACATTTATACAACATTGGTCAGTTGGAGATTTTGTATGCTTTCCGGGGTTATGTAAACCATACCACGTCTGAGAAGAATGCCACAAGGAGTGAAATATAATGCAGAGGGCAAATTTTTCTTTTCATTTTTACTCGTCCTTGTCAACTATGTCGACATCAACTGTCGCAGGATTTTTGACGGCACATCGTCGGCAAATATAGTCTTCATTTGCTTTTACGTCCCTTGCTTGTAATCCAACGCATCTAGTTAAACATATTTTCATTTAATAAAACAGTTATCAACGAAGTTTGAAAAAAAAAACGAAATTGATACCTAAGGTGAAACCACATTTCACAGCCTCCATCACACTGCACCCAAATAACTTCTTTGCCTGTAGGCTGTGCCCGCCAAGAAATGGAACATTGAAATACTTCATCATAGAATCATGCGTTATTCACTAAATACCTTCAAACACTGATCTGCAGCACAATCTTCTTCATTTTCACTCTCGTTTGTCGATTGCCTTTTCTTGCCATCGGCCTTCTTCATCATTCTTGGTTTTTTGTTCACTTTCATCTGCTTTGCGTTCTTATTACCTTTGGGGCCCTATAAGAAAAATTTTAAAAATATTCTCTATTAAACTGAAAATAATCAGTTAACTTACCTTAGGCGGCTGTTTATCTCCTGTTGAATCCAATCTCCTTTTCTTGCCTTGCACCTTCCGTTTAGAAAAGGAATCCCCATTAGGATCACAATCCTGTTCGTCGTCTTTGGAGTACAGAAGCGCCATTACAGGAGGTTCTGAGGGAGCCTTAATTGCCTAATTTGATGAACAAAACATTACATCATTAACTGAAACAACATGCAAAGAAAAATAAATAGGTACCTGAAGAATACGTCCTATATGGATCGTTTCGTCGAGTGAGACTTCAAGTGAATCACCCTCAAGAATGAGATCTTCAAGCTTAGCAACAGTTTGTGAAGCGAGCGAAAGGAGAGGAACATTCTGTGCACAGGTTGCTGACATGTTTGATGGTGAAGCCCACACGGAAGAATTAAGCTGCCGAGGAACTAAAGGTGATTTACGCACATTCTTCTTGCTGGAAGTCGTGCAGCCAGAACCATCTAATGACGGAACAAAAATAAAACGTGTAAGTAAAATGCAGGTGTACTATCAATCGTAAAATCCTAACCTTTGGAAAAGGATGAGTAGGCGTGCTCGGAGTTGCTTAGCGCTGGAGGTTGTTCTACGACCTCCGGAATACTGTCACGTGCCGTATATTCGCTGTCTTGAGATTCTTCGCTGCCACTGAACAAATCTCGATGTTCACTTGTCGACAATTTGGAAACGTCATTCTGGTTAGTCTTGTCCGCCTTCTTTCGGGCAGCAGCGTCGGTAGCACGTTGCAATGAGGCCGATAACTGGGACAGGCAAGTCGTTAATTCTTCAGTAGAGAGCAGCTGACGTGCTCGATCCTGTAAAATAGAATGAAAATGATTTTAAAATTTCCACAATTCCGAGAAGGTTACGTTTTACTCCATACCTGCCAATTCATGGCTCTTTCTGTAAGACACTGAAGCGCTTCACCTTCAGGTAATCTGACCGGTAGTTTTTGTAAGGACACCAATAATGAGAGAATAGTTTCAAGACGAGGTCGCCTCGACCGGCAACAGTAACCACAGAGATAGCGTCCATCTTTCATTCCACTAATCAAATTGCCTTCGCCATTTGCTTTGTTCTTGGCGCCTGGACCTTGTTGCTTCGCTCCTCGTAGACACGAAAGATGGAACCATTCCTTACATAGAGCACATTCAATCATTCCACCTTGTGCTTTGCCTTGGCAGATGCAATAGTGGGCAAGTCCCTGATCATCGTTTACTTTTTTCTACATTACAGACAAAAATTAAGCTTTAAATATCGGATAATGCTTGATAGGAAGTACTCAGGAAATTTACCTGAATGTTTTGAACTCGTATACGTTTGAAACTGGTTAATTCACTGCTTTCACTCTCTTTGAACGCCTCGACAATTAGACGAGGATCTTCTTTTTTCTCTGCTTCAAGAGTGATGACATGAGTGACGTTAACTGGATTAAAAGGATCTTCTTTGGGTCGACGGCGACGGAAACGTGTTACAGCTATTAATTAAAAAAAAACAAGTTAGAGATCTCCAAAAGTTCACTGGTTTACTCACAGAACCATACCTAACACGTCGAGCTTCGGTGAAAGGACTTCTATCAACGAGTAGTATGAATTCTTTCGTAAGAAAGTTTTAGCAGTTCTTTCTCGCCAAGCATGAGCTGCAGCAATTTGATTTTCGAGTTCGTCAAGCGAATCTAGCTTAATAGCAATTGGCTTTGCTTTTGACATTAAACTCTCGAGTGCTTCCAGATATGGACTGTACTCCAACTTTTGTAAAACCTCTAGACGAGTCATCCAATCACGAGCTTTCTTTGCAGCTTCCTTCAGGGCAGCGACAGAGGGCAGGTAAGTTGGTAGCAAAACTACTTCTTTGATAATCATATCGGCTGAGGACAGAGGAAGTCTTGGCCTGGGAGTAAATCAAATGTTAATGCATACATCAATTAAATAACATGAATTCGAATTAATGTACTTAGCCTGCAGGAAATTGGATGCCTTATCTTCAATTTTCTCAGACATCTCAAGTAACCCTTGTAGTTTTGCAAGGGATTTTTCCAACACGGGATGAGGAGGAAGACCAACACCAAGCTCCAACAATTCACGTAACGAGTCCAAGGATACCTCTTCTGCTTCCTCTTCTTCAGTGGGATCGCGATCACCAGAAGGAATGACGTCGGGATCCCAAATCGGATTTGCTCCAAGCAGATCGCGGTACTTCTCCATCCACTCGGCCTGCTGAATCCGCTGTTATAATTTCCAAGTAAACAATTAATAATTGTTTTTAATAAGCTAACGACACTACTTTTTCAAGGTAAATCCTTACCGTTAAAATCCCATTAGAAAGACAAATAGGTAAGAAGAAAAAGTAATAACAATAAAGTGTTGATAGTTCATAGATAACAAACAGAGGAGCAAAATAGGTTGGTTTTTAACTTACAAGTTTCAGGCGGGCAATTTCAGGGAGTTCTATTCCCAAAGTAGCTCCCCTCTCCAGACATCTTTGAAGAACTTCGAGTTCTGGGATGGATTGAGTATCGACGAGAGGCTCGAGAAGCAGTCTAGCTTCCTTTTGAAATTCAGTAACATTTTTGAAAAGTTCTAGATAAAAAGCAATGCAACGATTAGACCAAATATTTCAGATAAAATTATAAGATAAACGCGTACCATAAATGGCCTCAGATTCGGGTAGCTTGCAAGGAAGTTTTTGAAGTTGTTGTACAAACAACTGTAACTCTTCCAGAGTTAAGCGACACTTTGCTTCTCCTTGAAGGCGAGTACGAGTTCTTACTTTACTGCTCATTAGCTGCTGTGCCACCAAAGTGCATTTTTCTGCGGTGTCCACTGCTTCTCGAAGTGATAGCACCAATTCTGTACCAGGGAATTTCTGTTCTTCCGCTTCCTGCAGGAGAGCTTTTAGGGCCGCTAATTCTAAAATACAAAAATCAAACGTAGAAGCAAATAACATGATTTTCCTTTTTGCAGAACTCTACCAATTCTTTCATCTCCTTGTTTTTTCAAAGCTTCTCGTAGTTTAGCCGCCCAGCTATTAAAAGTTTCAACTTTTCCTTGGATTTTCAGGAGCAGACCTTGTAATTCTTCCATCGTATACCGGTAGCGAAGCGTGTGCTTCTCAGGTGGGCATTCACAGAGAAGCTTTATGTGTCTAAGACAAACGAGTTTGTCCTCCACACAGCTACATGTCAAAGCCGACAAAAAGCATGTTGTTTTACAATGATCGCATTGACGCTCGTCATCTGGTAAGAGTTCGAATGCTTCCCTCTCCGAATCCTAAAAAAAATTAAGATTTAGATTTGAGAAGAATATCACATAATTTGAATGTTGTACTTTGACACCCCAGGCCAGTAGCTTTTTACGTAATTCTTGTTCACTCTCGACCATTTTCAACATATCCTTATAGGCAACGGTGGCGATTTCGAGATTCAGTTCTGATGCTGAAGACGCGATTTTGCACACCAATTCATCGTGAGAAAATACACAAAAGCGATGGAGTTGTGAGTAGTTTTCGACGCAATCTCGTCCCTTGTCCAGCCAATCGGATGGTGTAAAGTTAACGGCTTCGGCAAAGTTGTATCCTTGATTGAATCCGGCGTGATAGGCACGGGGAAATGTTATAACAAACTCGCCCGCCGCCTGGTCAGTACGGAATATAGGGACACCAGCGTCCATTAAAATGTTGGGATTCATAATTGTAACCAATTGATGGAGAAGATCAGGTTGACCTATAATTCAAAAACAATTAAATAACCGGAAATTAAAGTGCATTAAACAAATAAAGCATACTTTTAAACAATTCAGGGGCTGCACTTTTCATGGCTTCTTCAAATGACACAGCCCCATCTCCAGGGACACCGTACCAAGTTTTAGGCTCACCCCAGTGCAGATAATTAATCGAGTAACTCCAATGATCCTCATTGTGCCAGCAAAATGCCGAAAAACACATTCCTGATTTTGAAAACCAAGAACCACTGAAATGAAGGGCACAGGAAAGCCGCAGATCGCTTTGTTTTTACTTACCAACATACATCCAGGGAACCTTCATTCCGGAAATATCAGCATTAATAAAACCAAGCACTGAACCTTCAGCGTTTGGCAAATTGTTAAGATTCCAGCCAGAAGTGGCATATTCTTCGTCACCAGATAGAAGATGCCGTGAATTGAGGGTTGGAAAGCCTGTCATTCAACATCAAATATTATTTAAACGGCACAGCACGTAAAATGGCAGCTCTGCGATAATCAGACCTGATCCATGGTCCATGGAGTGCAAGTCAGCCCCGTACTCGACAACAACATCCTCATCAATTGAGGAAACGATTCTCCAAAATTCTTTTTCCACTACTGACGTCGGAACCAAGTGGCCGGGCATGTTGAAGTAGTCAGCTTTGAATTGATCAGCCATCTCACCGAACGTCTGAAGTGTGTATTCTTTGGTAGCCTAACAATGAAAGGAAATAGTTCTGTATTATTTTGGAATTCATCAATAATCGAAAGATTGCAAACCTGTTCAAAACCAAATGCTTCCGTTGGTTTACTGACTTCCTCTGCTACACAACACGGACATCGCCAATCTCCTTTTGGGATCTCATTCAAGGGTGGGTTCAGGCAAAACGTATGGTAGCTGTCATCGCAACCATCGCAGAGCAGCATCGCTTCTTCCGCATCGCCTCGGCCACAATTATGACAAACATATTTCTCTAGCGGATCGAATTCGGCGATTTTGTCCACTATGATAATTTTTAAAAATACGATGTCAGAAAATGGGTCATTCATTCATTTTGTTCTCGTTACTACCTTGTCCACGAGTAATTCGATCGGTCGTTTCGACTCCTTCTTTATCCGTAGGGGTAAAATGGCGATTGCGTCGGGATTTCTTAGCTACATTTAGAAAATAAAGGAAATAAGAATACAACGACACGATATCTAGATATAGACTTACTAGGTGGAGGAGGTTTGACTGCCATTCTCGATTGGATGTGATGAGGAACGTAGTCTTTATCCTTATCTACGTCTTCGACTTTAATTTTCCCGATGTTCACCTTTTTCGTATTTTTCCCAGTTTGAAAAGTTACATAAGGATGAACGACTCTCTCGTAATGGGTTCGAAGAATGCCACCAATGCCCTTGTTATTGGCAGTTTTCAGCCCCATTTTGGTGGCCAGAGTAGTCCACCTTCTTTCCTTTGTGATCAATTCCATCCCACCTAAGACAGTCTTTGTAAAATTGGTAATTGCACATCACATTTAAAAAACACTACCTTCTTCTTGAACAAGCTTGTGAAGGCTATACAAGTCCAGCGCTTTCTTATCAACAACAGGAATTCTTAAGGAAGAGCCCTGTAATTCCCAGAATCTTGCAATTTTGTCCAAGAAATTCAATTTGATTCTTGTATGGGCCTAGAATACATCAAAAATTAAGTAAATTGGCTGTAATGGCCATTATTAATTCTACAAAAACTACCTCCAACTCATTAAGTCTCTGGATTCTGGGTGTAAATTTGCAATTATCAACATCAACTGCAAATGGAGGCTGCCAACCCTGTAAATTAGGACATTTAAAATAATCTACATAACAAACACCTCTTCACATTAGAAAATATGCATATGTATATTGGAAAAGGAAAAACAACCCAACAAAGTGCAAAATGGAAGGAGCAACATGGTTGCCTTGGGGAAAGCAGACATAATGAACCTGCTACCACATGCTTTGTCACAGAAACCTTAGATGAAATCTTTGTGAGATTTCTCATTTAACTTTTGACAAAATCTACCAATCCACTGGCTGAATATATATCTGGATTAATGTCACTTACCGGTGGTGGCTTAACTTTGCATATTCCATATTTTTCAGCTTCCGGTCGAATTTTCGCTATATACGCCAAAGGATCCTGAAACTCTTGTACTGATGGATGGTATGTCGGTGCAGCTGGCGGAGGACGGAACTCAAATTCGGCTGACATTTTCGTCACTGTAAACGGGAAAAAGCAGTTGTCGAATCTACGAAAGTCTTAACGATGATTAAATAATGGGCATTTCGTCAATGCAATTGTGCACAGGAAGAAGATTAGCGTTAACGCTTCCAAACACGTAGACCACGCAACTATAGGAAAGAGAACCGTAGTACTATGATTTGAGTAGTACTTCTTTTCGTTTTTTGTCACTCTGTCGGAGAGACGCCCGAAGCACTGCATTTTCTCATACATACATTTAAATGTTTGCCAATTTTCATATTTATAAATGTTATATGATACCTTCATAAATAAAGACAATTCGACTAAATCACTTTAATTTTAATATTTTTTTACTGAAATATTAGATGTAAACGATGATTATAAAACACTATTTAAAAAAAAGGCATTGCTGTTGTTGGCAGTTTGAATTGATGGTTGCCTGTGTTTTGAACAAAACTGGATATTGTTGAATAAATTTACGTTCTGAACAACAACCTTGCGCTGATCATCCCAGAATGACTGATAAAAATGAAGAACTTCCAGCAACAAGAGGAGTACTGCAAAAGTACAAAACCATGTTGGAAAAATGCTTGAGAGACTATGAAGGATTAGATAGGGGCCTTGCAGCGTACGAATGTTAATCAAAAGGACATGCTCGTGGCCAATTAATTATTCTTTATTCATTACAGTTTGAGGTTTCAGTTAGAAGAAAGACAACAACTTGAGTCAAAAGTTGAATCTTTGGAAGAAAACCTAAGGTTGACTAATGGTATTTTGGGCAGGACCCAAGCTCTGTTATTGACAGAACGCAATAATTGCCAACAAATGGCTCTTCATATTGATCTTCTTAGAGTAAATTATAATTTATCATATCTTATTTGAATAAGTTAGTCCCACAGTTTTTTTTAATGTTTTTTTTTTACTTCAGAAACAACATGAATTGGATCGTGAAAAGTTAGACCTCCTCCTTTCCCTGAATGGAAAACCTGTACCAAATCATTATTTTCAAGGAGAACTTGTCTTGAAGCAGCATTTAGCAAAACTGGATAAACTAATGAAAGAACAAGCGTCTAAGTTGCTTGATGAGCGATCTCTCTTAAAAGAGGAATGGGAAAAAGAAAGACGGATAAATGAAAAATGTAAAAAAGAATTGAAACAAAGGTATATCAAGCTAACAAGTTATGCTTCATCATTGAATTTATAATAACAAAATCTATTAAATCAGAATCCAGGACCTAAAGGAAAAACTTTTATTGGCAAATGACTATAGGGTGCAACGTAGCCAAAAACACATACAGGACTTCCTTTCTGGGAAAACTATAGCTGACTGTGATTATCTTTTTGATCATTGTAGCACTCCAAGTGCCCGAGGAACGAAAGTGGAGCATTGCACTGACCAGGAAATTAAGAGATTACGAGTAAGATTCTTTAACAGAAACATTTTGCATTACATTTAACTAATTGTGATATTACAGAAAAAGGTTGCTGAACTTGAAAAAGAAATAGAATTGTATCACAAAAAATTGACAGCACAGAACAATATGGTGCAAGAAATTAAAGATGAATCTCAAAAGAGAGCAGAAAAATTTCAAGTAGAAAAATTCTACACAATTTGCTAGCTGTATTAACTAAACAGTATTTTTCTTTACAGACTCAAAATAAGGCTATGAAAGAAATGATGGAGAGATTAAAAGAGGAAAACAATCAGTTGAATAAACGTAGGCTAATCGAAGGTTCCGGTTTCCGCAACGAAGTAAAATTATTAAAGGATCAACTTGACAGGACTCAGCGCCAGCTTTGTTTCTTAACTTTGCGAAAGTGTGAAGAATGAATTATCCTGGCGGCTTTTTCGCATTTTTTTTTTCTCTATTTCAGGATATGCTTTTTATAAAAATTAAAAAAATATAAATAGACACTGGGATTGATGACTAATCCTTGTGCCGAAAAAGTAGAATAGTAATGTGGTTGTCTTTATTTCACAATCTTGCACTCGCGCCTCTTCAGGTGGGGTCGTAACCGTATATTTTCCTAGCTAAGGCCCGAAACCTCGTGTCTAGCTACCATTCGATTTTTCTTTTGGGTGTTTTAAGTTTCAATTTTTTCCGTCTATCCCATCGCCAACATCATAACTGTCACCACCGCCCTTCGCCGCTAGGATCGCTAGTGACATTCAGCTTCAGTTCAAGGCGGAGTCTAATACTCGCTCTTCTGGCCATTATCCTGCATTGAACTGTGCAAAACAGAGATAGAGATTGAAAAGTATCTGAGTAGTTATCAGTTTTTGTCTAATTCATTCCCACTATTCGCCTAATGTTCAAGATTTCTCTCCAAATCTAGTCAAAAACAGGTAATAATTGTTGAGTTTAGTTAGTCCAACAAATAAAAACAATAAACACTATTAACTACTATAATGTGGCTTGTTACATTTAAGATGAATATCTGCACGATTTAATCAATTCTAGAAAACAAATGTCTTCAACGAAACTCAAAAACCCTACGCAATGTGCATTGATTAACCTCTATTTACGTCGAAATTGTTGAAGTTGCTGCTACAGAGATATGGGTCCCATGTTCCACTAAGTGCAAAATAGCTATGCAAAAGTAATGATTTGTTTTGTACAATCTCTTATTTTAGTAAGGATGTCACGGCTAAAGAATCTTTTTAAGCGTGGAAACAACTCACCAACTGACTCAGGACCTTCAGATATTAGTGGTCCAATGAGTGTTTCTCATAATGTCCATGTAGCTCTTAACCATCAAACAGGTGCTCTAGAAGGTCTTCCTGAAGCATGGCTAAAGCTGGTCAATAAGGAACTGACGTAAGTCATAATTAAATGTATGTATTATTATTTTTTAATGAGTCTTAGCATGGTATAGTCAGGGAGAATTAAACGAGAACCCAGATGCTGTTCTTCATGCAGTACAATATTTCATGTTTTCTCAAAAACAAGGCCCCAAAAACTTGCCTTTTAAGGTGAATTCATTTATTTTAAGTTTCTTATTGTACTGTTTATTATTTACATATTATCTTTTAAGGTTTTGGCTACCAAAGAAATAATAGAAAAAGAGTCAATGGAAATAGAAAACATGGGTAAGTTTTGAACCCTTTCTTGAGCTTTGCCACAGTATTCCCTTTTCAAAATGAGCAGCTGAATGCAATATTTTCGTCAATAAGGAACAAGCAGAGTTACGACCGCTATGCTTGCTAGTGCAGCAGTGAATCTCGGTATGGCTTCTATGACTGTATCTAGCAAACAATCCCAAACACCACCTGCTTTACCCTCCCGCCCGCCTGTTGGCGTTATGACACAAACGACATCACGTCGGCCGTCTTTGAGCGATGTGTCATCTCGCTCCCCTACAGGCCATATTCCACCTCCACTGCCAATTATTCCTCCCAAAAGCAACCGGCTTTCTTTGGAATCGACAAATCTTGATGACTGTAAGTATTCCTTGGCGCAAAGCTTAAAGTAGATAGTTTTGTTGCTTTCTGGTGTAATTCAGGAGTTCTATTTTAAAACTAATAATTTTTCTTCGCGGTAGGTGGAACTAATTTCAACAAAACTATGGTTATTACGAAAAATGTAAATATTTATTTGTTTTTTTTTTTTTAATAATTGATATCTACTGATAACTAAAGGATCGGTATTTAATATTTTTTATTCATTTTTTTAATTGTTGTGTTTTAGGGGAATTCTAACGAAGCCAAACAAGCAAATGACGGCGAAGATTTTGACGGGGGAAGCCCACTTATTATTCGTAAAAAAGAAATTAAAGTGGATGGGATGATGACTGACGATGAAGTTGACTCCGCACTACGAAAACTTTGCAAATGCGGACATCCTTTTAAACGATATGCTCGTCTTAAAGAAGTTGGCGCTGGGTATTACGAACCCTTGATTTTCTCTTTTATTGTATAGTTAAGGATTTATTTGATTTCCAGAGCGTCTGGCACGGTTTACATAGCCGCCGATTCGGAGGCTGATGGAAAGAATGAACGTGTTGCCATCAAGGAAATTGATTTGTCTAAACAACCCAAACGCGAAATGATTCTTAATGAAATTTTCGTGATGCGTGACATCATTCATCCAAATCTAGTCAATTTTCTCGACGCTTATTATGAGAAGGACCATCTTTGGGTTAGTGTAATAGCTTATTGCAAAAAAACATTCCATAATTTTGGAAAATGTGGATTAGGTGGTAATGGAGTTATTAGAAGGAGGGCCATTGACCGATGTTGTCACAGAAACGGTGCTAAAAGAAGGCCAGATAGCTGGCGTCTGCCGTGAAGTTCTTAATGGTATTACGTACTTACATAGTAAGGTGAGTAAAGAAAAGTATTTACGCCTTGTATACCATTATAAACATTGTATTTATTTTTTTTAAGGGTATTATTCACAGGGATATCAAATCAGACAATATTTTACTGGGCCTGGATGGTACTGTTAAAGTCACAGACTTTGGATTTTGCGCAAATATCCAAGGAGATGAAAAGCGACAAACGATGGTTGGAACCCCGTATTGGATGGCCCCAGAGGTACACTTCCCTTCACCTTATTTACACTAGCAGAAAAACATTTCTGATGCCAATTTTTCGGTAATTTAAAGGTTGTAACAAAGAAGAAATACGGGAAGAAGATTGACATATGGTCGCTTGGAATCATGGCCATTGAAATGATAGACGGTGAGCCACCTTACCTGAAAGAAACCCAACTTAGAGCTTTGTACTTGATCGCCACTAATGGCCGCCCACAAGTTCCGTCTTGGAACAAACTGAGTCCCGAATTTCAAAATTTTCTGGAGCGATGTCTTGAAGTAGATGCGGACAAGAGAGCTTCTAGTGAAGAATTACTGAAGCATCCATTTCTTCTTCGTGCTTCTGATTTGCGGACACTTAAAGGAAATATTCAAGCTGCTCAGCAAATACTAAACAAGAAAATGTGAGAGATACTGCCGTCGCCCTAATTGACAATTACGAGTCCATAGAGACGGTATAAGGTAGAAACTTAGCGGGACCAAACTAAGTGCCAATATCTTAACGCATGCAATGTAACTTCTTGAAATGCTTCTTTTTAAGACTTCGGACATAGTATTAAAATCTGACTGAAGTACCTTGTTTTGTTTAAATTTTAAACTGTCCTATCAAGCGGAACTATGATTTCCAGAAGCCACTGTTTTTTTTACTAGTCTTGTATCTTGTGCCTAAAATTGCATAGTATTGTGTTGCATGTGCACAGCACATTATGTTTATAAGACACATTTTCGCTTGGATTTTTATTCTTATGTGGAATGATGCAATACAGGTTTGAACTTCCATCCTATTATTATTAGTTCTACCACCACACCACACTAAAAAACAAAACAATATGCATATACACTGCACAACTTGACACATATACAAACGTTTCACATTGATCTGTAGTAGTGTTCACTACATGTTGAAGATTGACCCACAAACTGAGGTAGAGAAGAGGTAGTCATAGCTTGTAGGTTGTTGGTAAGTTAACCTTACTGTGCCTAACACCATTAGGGCGTACAGTATAGTGCGGCTAGCAGGTTAGTTGGTAGGCAGGCTAGTATCAAGAGTATATTTTAAAAACCTCTGTATATGTATAAATCACAATAAAACAAGTGGACTTGAATACACGGAACGCCAGTTAATGGGATCAGTTAATTTCTTAAACAGTATAAATATTATTTATTATACTGCGAAATTCAAAACTGACTTCGGAGCGAAACTTACAATCGCAAACATATACAATACCTCTTGTATTATCATATTGAACCAAAAGAGATCGACCGTACACGGCAACGTTATTTTACTCACGTCCGTACAATAAATAAATAATAAATAATAATAATAAATACGTATAACGTATGCGTATGCTTTACTTGAACACAAAACGTGAGCTTATTCACCAAAAAATTTATACACAGAAATAAACAAAACTATCGTAATCAAAATGAACACGACTATCGCGTCAAAAGAATCGATTTAATCGAAGCGCCCTCGTGGAGTAAAAGCCTAGAATATTCCGATCTGCTAGTGTAAAATCTCTATAAGCGTGTGGAAAATTTGTTGGTGGTAGTTAAGGTCACTTCGATATCTTAAATAGTACATCATTTTTATAGACCAGTTTATAAAGAGCGGTCAACTTTCACCCATTAACATAATGTCGTTTTCCGTGGTTAACGTCGTTCGCAATGTCTCACGTGCGTTACCGGTGTCCATGCGGTCCGTGGGGCTAACAAAGCCGGTTACTAGGTCTCTTTGGTACATGTCTAACCCTACTAATCAATTTGCTCCCTCGAAACTTTCACCTGCGTTTAAGCATACTCCATTAGGCTCTGCCTGCCCATGTGGAGAATGTCGAGGAGTTCACACACGAGGTGACAACTAGTCCAACTATTCTACAGTATATTGTAAATTATCAATGCTTTTGATTTTAAAGGTGACAAAGAGTTGATTGAATTCCTTTCGGAAGAAATTTCTGTTGAAAAGAAGGGTATGAGCAAGTCTAGGGATGTCGGTAACCTGGATGGATTTGACGTTAAACACAACGGTGCAGAGATAGCATTGTCTAAGAAATTCAATGATGAACAGTAATATGATGTATAGTGAATCTAAGGTGTGAATGATTTATCACATTTTATTTATTTATAAGAATTGAGATCATAGTGAATGTTAACCATTCTGTTGATGCTGACATTGTGGAAGGAGATCTGAACACCAAAGCAGACAATGCTCCCCAAGCAGAAATGAAATCAAGGCCACACTTTGAAATTAAACTAATTAAAGGAAATCAAGTTACCAGATTTGCTTGCAGTTACATTCAGGATGTTGGAGAGCAAGTTGAAGATGCTCCAAGTGAGTAGAACATAAAATAACTATAGTAATGTTGGGAAGAAAGTATCAATTTGATCATTTTTTTTATTGATTGTAAAATAACATTGTGTTACCTATTTCAGATGACATCTTCACAATTGATGAACTTGCAGTCTTTGAGGGCAAACACAATGATCAAACCTATGCTGTTGCTGGAGATATTCTTGATGGGGTACTACCTATAGCCAAATTGATTATTCAAATCGTTACTAATATTAAAATCACTTTTTTTTTCTAGTACATGTACGATCTTCTCATGAATTTACTTGAAGAGCGAGGTGTATCGAACGAGTTTGCTGAGAAATTGAGTGATCTCGCTACAAAACGGGAACACCAACTGTTTGTTGGTTTATTAGAAAACCTTCAGTCTTTTGTCCAAGGCAAATGAGAGATGTTATTCATAAGATTAATAATACAACGAGTGTAGTCATTTTCTTTACAAGAATGATTTATTATTTGAGGAAATAATTGCTGCAGAATAATTATCATTTAGAACCAGGTGGTTTGAGCTCTTCTTCAGTGCCCATGACTTCTTTTTCTATCTCTTTAAGGTCAATCTTTTGATCTTGAATTGCTTTCTGTAATAAAAAAGATATAAAGAACACACAAGAATAGTGTGATGAAACATTCCTGGGTGCTTGTATCCAAAGAACTTACCCTTACACATTCACGGTACAGTTTGAAAAATGGACTACATGTGTCTGTTGAATGATCTCCTCTCAGGAATTTTTCTGTGAACCATGTGTTAAAGCATGCATCATAATTTTGCTTCAACTGACTGCACGCTTCGTTAACGCTATTCATAGCACAATAGTAGTTAACCTATGAAATTCAAATTGGTTAATCAACAGAAGGTCCTTATTGACTTCAGTTTTATCTTACCTCGATTTGTAGGTGGACTAGAGGTATAAATAAAAAAATATTGAAAATAAAGGTTTTTAAAATATATATATATATATCTATTACACGTTTTAAACACGGTTGTGTCTTTAATTTAATGCCGGTGCACAACGAATTTGATTGCAGAACTACACAAATGTGCAATTCGATCACTATGACGAAGAAATTATTTCGTCTGCTTTATCGAATGCCCTATGGCAACAAATAGCAGACAATAATTTGCATCATCTCCACACTGTCTGCGTGAACTTTCGACTTCTCATCCTTAAACGGGCTTGAAGTCTTTAGCTTTACATGTGTACTATTTATTAACTTCTTTTCTAGTTTGATGCAAGCATTGGCTTTACGATCCAAAATTGAAAAGTTTAACTGAATAATGAGCAAAGCTGTCAAATCAGGAACGGCTAAGCCAGGCTCGGAGGTTGTGAAGCAAGAAGATGTTATCGTAGCTATTTTAATCGCGGATAGTTTCAGTATACGCTTCGCCCCCGTCACCGATTTGAAACCCAAGGTGAGGGCATAAGACCTTAAACTTTTGTTTGAAAAAATAATGGACATAGTTATATTGGTATTTCCATTTAGGCACTTCTTCCTCTGGTCAACAGGCCAATGATTGATTATGCCTTGGAATCTCTACTTCTAAGTGGAGTCCAAAAAACATTTGTGTATTGTGTAGCACATGCTGATCAGATTCGATTATACCTCAGAGAATCCAAATGGATGAGAGCTGCATCTCCCATGTCGATTGAAGTTATTTCTCAGAGCTCTGATGATTGCCGTTCTCTTGGAGATTCTCTGCGAGACATTGATGGAAAGTCCTTGATTAGAGGAGACTTTATACTGGTGTCTGCTGATGTAGTATCAAATGTACAACTAATACCTATACTAGAAGAGCACAGGTAAATAACTACATTGATCCTATATAGATATGTGTAAGAATCATAGAAGCATCTTTCTCCTGTATTGCAACTACTTGACTTTTCATAGGGAAAAGAGGAAAACTGACAAAGGGATTGTCATGACTCACATCTTTAAAAAATCTTTCTTGGGCCATCGGTCGCGTTCAGCAGAAGAAGAACTCGTCTTAGCCATCAATCCCACAAACGGACGTATATTAAACTACCAGCAATCTAAAAATCTGAAGAAACTTAGTTTCCCCTTGGTGGGTTACCACATTCATACTTTTAAAAAATCTCACGTTTTAATAATTTTTTTTTCTATAGGAAATGTTTAAGGAGCATGGCCTTGTTGATTTGCGCTATGATTTGGTAGATACGCACATTTCGATCTGCTCGCCAGTAGTTTTACCACTCTTCTCTGACAATTTCGATTACCAAACGTGGGGAGATTTTGTCCGCGGTATCCTTATCAATGAAGAAATTCTCAACAACACCATATATTATCATCAGCTGGAAGGATCATACGCAGCACATGTGTCAAATATCTCTATGTATGATGCTGTAAGGTGAGATCATTTATCTACTATTTTATGTATTTCTATTATGATGAGGAATTTTCTGAATTTAATCATTGACAGCAAAGACATAATTCAACGGTGGACATATCCACTTGTTCCCGATTTAAATCGGAGTGAAATAACTCCTAGGCACGCTTTGTCTCGTCACAATGTCTACAAGCAGCCAGGCGTCACCTTGGGCAAGTAAAGTAACCTGTTTCTTTTTCGTGTGTGTTTTCACACATATTCAGCTATAACGCCCATTTGTTTTAGGGAAAGCGTTTTAGAGATGGATGTTGTAGTAGGAGAAAACTCCGAAATAGGAGAACATACATTTGTGACACAGTCGGTTATTGGCAAGCGTTGCAAAATCGGAAACTACGTACGTATCAGCAATGCGTACATTTGGGATGATGTCATTATTGAGGTAAAATAAAACAAAGTTGCGTGATAAATCAATAAATAAACGAATAGCCATTTTTAATTAGGATGAATGTCATGTTGAAGTAGCCCTCATTGCTGACGGTGTTGTGTTAAAGAAAGGAGTCGAATTGGGTCATGGTTGCGTCCTAGGACCTGGAGTTAAATTAGCTCCGGGTACAAAGATTCCTGCCAATACACGTTTGATGGCTACTCCTCCCAAACTGGAAAACGATTTTGAAAGTTCTGACGAAGAAGAAGGTATGCAAACATCAACTAAAACATTTATTGCAATTTACTGGAATTGTTCATTAGAAAACGTACCTACACCTGTAAGTGCTGACAGCATCGGCTATGTCTACCATCGCCCTATTGAAGAGGATTCGGATGCAGAATCTTTAGTCGATGAACTGTGGGGCTTAGAAATTGAAGACGACACAGAGAGTGAAGAAGGTGATGAAGATGAAGCTGATAATGATGAAGATGAAGAGCACGAAGAAGACCTGGAAGTTGGAGATCTGCCCGAGGACATGAATGCAAGATGTAAAACGCTTTTCACGACAGATAAATCAAAATTATTACTTATTTGATAAATCTTTTTATTGTACAGCTTTCTACAATGAAGTCTTGGAGAGTTTGCAGAGGGGCTATGAAGAAAAAATTAAAGGCGATAATTTGGTGCTTGAGATCAACTCCTCTAAATATGCTTATAATGTAACAATGAAAGAAGTCAACATGCTCGTCGTCAAAGCTATGCTTTCCTTACCGTTGGTCATGACAAAGGTAAACATGAGTAGATTTGTTTTAAACTTGGCTACTGTCATGGACGATCTTTATGTACACAGAAGGGTGGTTCTGGCACGAATGATGACTGGGCTGCGCTACGACCGATCTTGCAGCATTTCCTACCTGTTCTTAGAAATTATTTGAAGAATAATCAGTCGATGCTGGATTCTTTAGAAGCTCTAGAAGAATATGGAGTTAATAACCCTCAATTTGCTAAAATTACTTGCAAAGTTCTTCATTATTTGTATGGGGAAGACGTGTTACATGAAGACGCAATTCTGGAATGGCATGCCAATCCGCCAAACGATCCCAGTGCAATGACTACCATTCGAAAGATCGTGAGCCATTGTCGTACATTAACGTTTTAAAATTTTGTTAAATCTCCTTGACTTTTTAAACAGGTGGAACCATTTATTACCTGGTTAGAGGAAGCAGAAGAGGAGTCTTCTGATGAATCAGATTGAAAGCTTCACAACTGGCCGCTTCTTCTGAGAGATGTAATTAAGTACAATATGTTCAAGGATCATTTTTTTTTTCTAAAATCTCACTGCTACACATTGTATAGTGTGAAAGCTGATAAATCGATAATAATGGGTTAGTACTATGATATGGTGAAATCTTCGGTAAACAAGTGTACTTGAAATGTCTTTAACAAGAAATGCCAGTTGAGTTCATTCTCGACGTAAATGAATGGCTGTTGACCTTGCAATGTCACACGTTCGCAAACATTCTTCTTCCTCCCTCAAGATTAGAATTACGGCTACATAAAGTTCCATCAGTAATTATGCAACCAGCAAACAAAAAAGACCTTCAATCTAACCACCAAAAACAAAAAGAGATTTTCTCAGTGAGATGTATGTATTTAGAAAACTCATGCGATTAATGGAATTCCCCTTTTTACTTTGGGGGCTGTCAGCTTTGACAACGTTGGAATGTAGGATTTATGGAAAGTAATCCTACTAAATGGAGGTCCCTTAATTTCTCTTCTTGTTTGACGGCTTGTTGTTGGATGGGTTCATTCTCCAAATTGTATAGGTAAGTAGACAAGCAAAGCTGACCCATGCTAGGTATGGAATCATCAAATAAGAAGCTATTTCATTGACGGATTTAAAAGTATAGACACAAGAAGCAATGGTGACGTGCATAACGATGATTTCATAAAATGCCTGTAAATTGTTAGCACAATTAGTAGAAAATTAATCACAATTTTTAAAAATTATATCAATTTGACGTAGATACCAATTTCAAGTTGTGAAAGTAGAAAAAGATGTAAGACCAAGCCCAGTTGAGAACAAGTTGAATTGCGAAAAGCGTCAGCGGCAACCTGGCAGGGCCATCCAAGGTTTCACCGCCATCACGCCATACCAAGTACGAAGCATAGCCCATCGTTAGATAAAGGTATGTCCAAACAATAGGAAATGCCAAATTAGGAGGACGCCAACTTGGTTTCTTGATATCCTTCTGTTGTAAAAATTCAAATGTTAAAAGAAAGGCGCCTAATGGCAACGCCGCTTGTGGACAGAAACATGTACAGTGTGTTTTCAAGCATGGCTTTAACAGGGTGATTTACTTACATCGTACCAAGTTTTGATGTACTTTCGCGTAATGGTACCACCGGCGAAGGATCCTACCCAGGGTAATAGAGTCAAAATGATGGCTGACCAAACGATTTCCATTTTAAAGTTCAAAGTCACTGACGAAATCTCTGAAACCTTTCAGTTACGCGGTCAAATGGATACTGGTACTGTACTTTTGCTGCTTGAAATATATGGCTCGTCGTTAGCCGGAAGGCGTGGTCTACGTGCGTGGCACCAGGAACTTGGTATGTTATATAACAGACAAGAAAGTGAAAAAAGTCAGATGCACATGTAAAATGATACTATTTGGTTCTTATCTTAACTTGACCCTGGGTCATAAAATAAGGAAAACTCTAAGATCAACTAAAAAAGCCAGCCAGTTTTTCACACGCGGCGATAGGCGTATGGAGAAACGCACTGTATATTTCGTTCAAATTTCAACTATAAACTAAGCGTGAACCCAAACAACGTGAACCTAACACAGGCAAATTTTATTGGTGTCAAGAATTGACAAGTAGAGTTAAACATATCGTTTTCTGAGCAAGGATACCTGGAATAGACTGTAATTGTTCTTCTTTTCACGTGACGAGCGTTTTGCTTGCCATGTTCTTCGCACTTTTATCTATTTGTTGTTGCTGTCAGGCACATTCGTTTATTTATGTTTCTTCCACCAGTCGCGTGACCAAGCTACCATCTAGCGATCATATTTAGAATGAGAAGTAGAAAAGTGACTGATAATTAAAAACGTGTTACCCTCTAAATACTGCGTTGACGAACACAAATAGAAATAGAATCGTGACACATCGTCCGGGTATGCCAACATCTCGAACTGTTTGAGTTTTTACACATTGTGGACGTGAAGATCGATGACTAATGCTTCGTTTATTTGGTATCTTCTTTTTATCCCATCAAAGTGTTCTTTGTTTTGACTCGATCACGTTCTGAATCGTCACGACCAAACGATAGAAAAAAGATGGTTGTCATCTATCAGCGAATCCGTTTGTCTTTATGATGGTTGTCTATGTCTAAACTGTTGGAATACAGGTCAGCCCTGAACTGAAGCGGAACACGTAGAAAGCGACGGGTTAAAATTCCTCATGTATAAATAGCCGTGACTGTGTTCGGCAAAATGAATTTATTTCTGAAAAAAAAGAGGCCCGACATATGCATGTGACATTGCAGGCTGTGCTCGTTGGAGAGTTAGAATATATGGGCCGTCCCCCGGTATTTTTAGCAGGAAAGGGAGAAGCAAAAGAACTTGTTTAGAGAAAAGGAATTCTTTTTAGTCTACTTAACGTATTTACTGTGACTGTAGCTTCCATGTAGTGTGGGCTTGTGCCTACGTAATAGTCGCTTAGGGATTACGAGATCCTAAATATTTACAGGCTTTAGAAACACAAAACGATCCATCAGTTCTCAAGCGGATGCGGTGACGTTTTGTTTATTCTTTTGTATGATGATACAATCGCATTAAACCGTGAAATGACACCGCATTTACGATCAAGTTGAACTGAAAACGACTAATCAGATCTCAATTTGTGTGCCAATTATTTTCAGATGAATATCCAAACCGGATGAATGGAAGAATTCAGAAAACGATTTCCGGGTCGACTCGAGTGTACAGACTTGTCGCCGGAATGAGACCGACAGTCCACCATTCCCTGCACATACAGACATATACTGTGAGAAATCTCCAATCGGAACTCTCAGTCATTGAGCCGACGCCATCCCGACTGGGCGTCTGTATCCTGACTCGAACTGAGATTTGAGAGCTTTCGGTGCCAACGTGCTGTGTTTTTATTCGTATCAGTTTGAATAGTCGTTACAAACAACAGTACCATGGCCCACGCGTTAACCATTCAAATGTGCCGCTCCAACAACCAACAACCTTGGGGATTCCGGCTTCAAGGCGGATTAGATTTCGCTACTCCCCTTACTGTTTTAAGGGTAAACTACTGTCGAATGCAATATGATTCTCCTTGTCTCTTCTTATTTAACTTCTATTAAAACAGGTGAATATGGGAAGTTTGGCGGAAACTGCTGGATTGAAAGCTGGAGACGCGATTTTGAGAGTGAATGATATCGACGTAATGCGCTTACGGCATCAGGAAGCATTAGATACCATTTCTCAAGCCGGCAATCAATTCCAACTGCATATCGGACGGTAACTAATAGCAAACAAGTAAAAAAATCAAGAAAACATTTCCTAGAGACAAACATTATCTTAATAAATTAGAAAACAAAAAAGGAGTGTGACGTCACGCACGTAGACAAATAAGCTAAAAGGCAACGTGGGTTTAGCGGAAATACCTCAGATATTTTCTCAAGAGAGCGATGGCTTCCGTTGTTGTTTTTCCATTTCTTGTTTTTCATCCCTCCCGAAAAAAATAATGAGGTACCATCGTCCTACAAGTAACCCACACGCAAAAGAATTGGCGCGCTGTTTGAAACTCGTTTTTTTTTAACGTGGCGGCGCTGGCGATTGAAGGCAAAATTGAACGATGGCGTCCCAAAAAAAAAAAGATCTTAAAGACTTTTCTCTTTCTGTTGGGGAGTATGTGGATCAAAGAGAAAGAGAGGTCGACTCTAAATCGGGACCGACTGTGAGCCCTGCTGAACAGTCTGGACGGGAACGAATCTATTTCTGGTCTTTAAGCGATCAGTCCGCGAAATAATGTTAGACGCCCATTTTTTTCTGCGTCCACTAAACTAAATGTTCCCTCTTGTTAAATTAGGTTACGTCTGTTCTACTTTTTTTTCCTAAATATTGAAATTTATATTTGTAGAGCTGGAATATGGAAACCGCAAGTGACGCCATTGGTCGAACCCGTCCAGGTACCAACAGGCGAATCCTTGTTGACTAAAACATCTTTGGCTCTTCACCATGAAGTATTAATTAGATAGAGAATTTGTTAAAAAGAAAAGCAAACTAATTTAAATTTTCTGGCGGGCGGTTTGAATTGGCAGGAAGCTCCTAGGATCGGTTCCGCACACAACACCAAAGCTGCGCCATTTACTTCTTCTGTTAAGGTATTATTACTTATGCTAACCTATTTATTCAAAAATGTATAACAATTTAATTATGTAGGACGAAGCAAAGACGTTAAATCGTCAACAATTCAATACACCTATGGGTTTGTATAGCGAGGAAAAGATTGCCGAGACACTATCGTCCCAAGCTGAAGTCCTGTCTCAGGGAGTTCTTGGGTATTACTAATCCGATATTCCATCGAAATTGCATAACAATTTATATTCTCAACAGAATCAATTTCAAGAAAAATGAGAAAATCTACGACTCGTCCAATAGCCAAGTGTTGAAAATGCTGCAAGAAATGGACAAGGAACCGAAAGATGAGGTTGAAGAAGATCCTGCGGAAATGACTCATCGTGCTGTATCTGTTAATCCACCGATTAAAAGCCAAGGGTCAGCAGCCCAGCAGCAACCGTTTGTCGTGCACCATCCTGTCGTTCAACAGCAACAACCAAAACAACAGCCCGTTGTCGTCCATCATCCCATTCAACAACAACAATTCGGTATTGCAAAAAGCGTGAAATTCTATAAACCACACAAGTTACAATACTTTCAATAAAATAGCACCGGCTGCGCCTGTGACGTCACCCTTTGCTCCAGTGCCGGCCCCTGTGTCACGTCCGGCTGGAGTCCGTTCCGTGACTGCGCCAACGGCGCCGGTCAACAGAAATTTCAAGGGTCCTGAACCTCCGCAAGCCACGGCCGACAACCCACGATGTGCTGAATGCGATCGCCTCATTGTGTATTTGACTTACGAAAAATAATTTTTGCAGACACTTGTTGAACAAAAAATTTCGCAATTGTTGAATATTCGCAGGGGAGTCTTCGTCCGTTTAAAGGAAAAGAATTTGCACGTCGAGTGTTTTAAATGCTCAACGTGCGGAACTTCGCTCAAAAACGTTGGTAAGTGTTTACTTTGACATTTAACGAGTTTAATGCTTAAAATTTTTCTTGTCTACAGGATATTACAAGATCAATAACAAATTGTACTGCGATGTTCACGCCAAATTGGTGGCTAGTCATCAACCACCGGCACCTGATTTGACACCCATTACAGTCAAACCGTAAGCTATTTCTTTTAAAAATGAATTTATCTTAAGGACGTTGTTTAATGACACGTCATTTAAAAGGGGAGCCCCAGTACCAAAGAATGCAATGACAACTGAAGTGGCAGCCAAGCAGCTTGGCGCTTCTCTGATTTCTATGGCGACTGGAACACCTCCCGTAGGGGGCGTTCGCATCTTCCCGCCATCTTCGTTCAAATAACAATACATTTTCAATTATTTAATACTTAAAGAAAAAGAAAAAAAAAACTTAAAAAATTCACGCACGTCAAACCTGGCCAAATCCCAATCCTACTCCTTCTCTACCCAACGCATAACTTGATGCCTGCGTCCTTCTAAGACTTTGTAATATAATTACACATAATAATAATAATAATAATAATATACTTTGCTTAACAAACACGCTATTTCTTATTGATGATTCCTATTGGCACCAGCAGACGAATTTTGTTGATATTAATCCAAACTTTCTTGATTTGCCTTGTGATGTCTATTATGGCTGAAGAAAAAATAAAAATCTCCTGTCAAACTTAAACACTGTATGTATACGTTGGACGAACGTCACATGATATCTTCTCGAAAAGATAAACAAAGCTTATGCGAGTTTAATATAACATACTACGTGTATAGGGAAAGATAAGACAGTTAATGCAGTCAGTTTGCTGTCAGAAATTCGACTGGTGTGGTCTGTCATAATATCGAGAGTCTTTCTCAAACATGGGGTTTCGTCTGCCATTTGTATTTGATTCTTTTCTTTTTTTTCAATGAAAAAATAAAACAGAAATTTGCTGGAGCTGCTGGATGGAAATAGAGAGTTCCGGATCTTCTCCTCTCCTTCTTTTTTGTTTTCAAGGGCATTAAAGAAAAACAAATTTATTTTTTGAAAGAAAAATCGAGAAGTATGTATATAGGGCCCATTGCAGCAACGGGCTAAAATAGACACCGTACAGT
The DNA here is from genome assembly GCF_022539665.2 of Daphnia carinata. Classification (NCBI taxonomy): domain Eukaryota; kingdom Metazoa; phylum Arthropoda; class Branchiopoda; order Diplostraca; family Daphniidae; genus Daphnia; species Daphnia carinata. The sequence continues at coordinate 2,296,625 of NC_081336.1, read as the reverse complement.
GTGCAGGCACACAACAAACCCAGAGCTGCTGGCTGGCTCACGTCGTTTCGCACTCGACCGCCAAAACATTCCTGCCGGCCGTCAAGTCAACATTCCCTTAATGACAAATCTATGAAATTGGCAAACTCTTGCTTTTCATCGTGCAGTTTGCTTTGCATGTTTAATTGTTTCCTTTTCAGATTACTAGTATTTTTATCAAAAGTCATGACCAACGAAAAGTTGTGCAGTTTCACGTAGCAGACGATATTAGAAGAAAAACCAGTTCTGTTTACATTTGATTCCCATAAGAATGGAATGCCGGGTCGTGAGAGACCAACGATGTAGTAATCCAACATTATGTAGATAATTATTCAACCTTAAAAAAAAATGTGTTTTATTCACATATTGGCCAATTTTATAAAATCTAAATTATTTGCATTTTTTATTTTCGAAACGGAACCAAAAACTTGTGAAATAAATAAAACAAGGTAAAATTATTTTATCTGAAAAAAAAAGGAAAGAAAGGATTCGTGTGCAATAACTTCCGGGTGAGGGGAGATGGCGCAGCGAGCATTTTCATTTGGCGCCGTTCAGTTATCGAGTGGCTGGCGACCAGTTCGGTCGCATAAGTTTGTGAGGGTGAATAAAAACGTGTTGCTGCTATTTGCCTGCATTTCATCATCAGTGTTTTGTCAATCCTTCCTGTGAATCGTGTGCAATTTGTCATCGTAATTTTTGTCCACTAATCACAAGAAAAAAATTGAAAAAAAATGGCTGAGATGCTGTCGATTAAAATGTCGAAATTCGACAACCAACCTTGGGGCTTCCGACTACAAGGAGGTATCGACTTCTGCGCTCCTTTGACTGTTCAAAAAGTGAGTTACGTGATCCTTCCCTATTCTCGTTTTTTATATTTTATGAATGTATAGTTATAATCATTTCAAAATGGCTGCTGTTTTGCATGTTCCTAGTTAAAATGCAGGGTGTGTGAAAATAATCAGCTGTTTGGAGAAAGCTCCAAATACGTGAAAAATTCCCCCCTTTTTTTTCATTTTTCACCTGCATCGTTATTTATAGACGATTTTCAGATGTAAGAAACAAGCAAAAACAATGGACAAAAGGAAATGTGTGTGTATATATGCACACACGTTTTTTGTTTGTTGTACTTACACTTAAACAGCCACTAAGCCGGGCCTCTGTGCCGGGATCGCTATATTTACAGCTGGGCTCCACTGTCGTTTGGCAAAAGGCTCTTCTCTAGAATTTCCTACATATATTTTTTTTTTTCCCCTAACACGAAATGTATTACTTTCTTGGCTGACGATCTCTTTTTTGGCTTCGGACGTCTGTTGCTAAAAATAATATATTTCCAACCGAAACAAAAAAGCTCCGGCCAGCAAACGCTCTCACTGGTTGTTTCTCTTCCTGCGTTGATCACATGATCGATGTAACTCTACTATTGCCATATCTTTTGTTTTATAGCTTCATATCTTAAAACAATTAGGAAATTTTCCCGCCACCTGATAAAAATTGAAATCACACAAAGGGGCTGATCCTAGTCCACTTCGCGCCATTTTCATGTTGATCGATCTTTCTAGAGGACGTTATGACTAAAGCGATATGTCCCTAATTGAATAACAAAGAGATAATGGGCCGACCACTACAATGACTCATTTAAGTGTTTTTCCGGTCGATATTCGACACGTTGACTCACACGTTGTTAAACTGCTTTGACTATCGGATTGCATATTTGTGCCGTTGACGTCCGTTACAAAAGAACGAAAGTAAATTCAATTCGAAATGGTTTCAGGTGAACGGAGGCAGTTTGGCGGAAAAGGCCGGACTTCGTGTGGGCGATGCTCTCATCCGAGTCAACAATACGGACATCTTCCAGCTGCGTCACAAAGAAGCCCAGGATACCGTCTCTAAAGCCGGCAACAATTTCGAGCTCGTCGTCAGCAGGTATAGCCAACATTAGCTTATCATTTTATAGAAAGAAAGAGAGAGAAAACAAGAAATGATTCGATTCATACCCTCCCATCTGTTTTGCAACAATGTCTGCGGTTGGCCGCACGATTTCAAAAAGAATAACTTTCCGCACTGATAAAAACGGGTGGTGCATCCCGCCATCATTTGAGGTCGTCCGTTTGTGGGTGTGGCTTACCGTAATCACGATTCTCCCCTTAAAGTGGGTCAAGACATTGTGGAAAACATTTTGAAATTCATCTAATACGAAATTTTTGATGAAAAATGATTTATTGAATAAAAGAATCAATTTGTACAAATATTTTGGGGGGAGGTGTGTATGTGTGCTAATTCTGGAGTCTGAGCAGACGGCCCAGCTCAAGTGTCCCGGCTTTTTTTCACGCCGTCCCCTACCTCCTTTTAAGATTTGTCCCGTGAGCCGAGGAACTGGGAAATCTATTTCTGGGTTTTATTGTTGCCCTGTTCGTTGTAGGGAAGAACCCCGACGCCCAACACACCTCCCCCGACCGTCACTTTTCTCACACCGACTAGCAGATGGCGCTGTTGAAAAAAAAAAAAATTAAGACAAAACCGTTTTTCTCTAATGACTTTAGTGCGTTTTAAAAATAACTTTTTCTCCTAAATACACAACAATAACGATCAATTATTTATTTGTTTTCACCTAAAACAGGGGTGGAGGAATGCCCAAAACTGCTGTCAAACCGAACGATGTTCTCGACAACATCCTACCCGTTCCCGCACCACCCGCGCCCGTCCAGCAGGTCTTTCTTTTTTTTTTTTTTTTGCCCGCTCTTGTTCAAAATTAAATTTTTTTTAAAATCGTGGATGTTTAATCATCGTGAAACAGGTGCACGACATAACTTGTTGCATGGGTTTTGATCAATGTCGTGTCTTGTTTTGTTTCTTTTTCTCTTGCAGCCGTTGATTCACAAATCGTTGAATTTAACGGCAAAACCTTTCGTGCGTTGCACGTACTCGCCTCCGACTTCCGTCTCGTACCCCGACAAAAAGACGAAAGAATCGAGTGAATTCAACAATAACAACAACAATAACTACCTGACGTCTCCGCCTTTTTCGGATAAAGATTATTCTTTGCCGAATTTCGTCCCTTCTTCGTACAACAGTTTACCTAAATGTTATGGTAGTGTCTCCAACGACGAGACAAACCGGGCCAAAGAATTGCTTACTCAACGTTTGGCCGTTATGCGCATTCAACCAACGTTGCCACCTGTTCGATCCGCTAACAGCACACCTCTAGTCAGCGCACCTGCATTACCTTCGTCACTAACCCTTAACAAACCCACCAGTGTAAGTTTCGTTTTTTTTTTTGTTTGTTTGTTTACTCAATTCAATGTGTGTGTTTGAGAATGCCAGATGTATTGCGAAAGAGTTTGTTGCTAGGAAAAAAATGATTTAGATTTAGATGTGACCAAATATGTGTACATCATAGGCTGTCCGTACCGGATACCGAAACGCTGGCTCCGGCCCGGCTTCTTACGTAGCGGTCAAGGTAAAATTGTGTGTCTAGCCTGCATTTGTTTGTCTTCGTCAAAGAGTTAAAGAAAACAATGGAGGAGCCATTTAATCATAATTTTAAACTTGCAAAGAAATACCTAACGCAAATGTTTTGATGGCATATATCGAAAAGGTTTAGCTACCATGTGAAGGTAAATATGTTTTAATAATTAATTAACATAATTTTTTAGAAAACCGATGGCAGTGGTGTCAAGATAGTCAACCGCCAATTCAACTCGCCTATGGGACTCTATTCTGAAGAATCGATCGCAGAAACCCTGTCATCCCAGGCTGAAGTCCTGTCCCAGGGAGTTCTCGGGTATTTAAAAAAAAATTCAATATCGAATAGCAAATGAATTTAATTTTAATGAATTTTTCACTTTAAAATGTAGGGTGAATTTCAAGAAGAATGAAAAGACTTACGACCCTGGCAACAGCGAAGTGTTCAAGATGGTGCAGGAGATCGACCGGGCGCCGAGGGAGCCTGAGCCAGGTATTGACATTGATCCAGCCGACGCATCGCCTGCCCAGAAGGGCTTGGGCGGCTTAGCATCTCGCACGATTCAGTCACGCACCTTCCAGCGCATCCATCAGCAGGCCGTTCGGTCTTTAGAAGCAACGACACCAACATCACCCATCCTATCCCCAAATACGAGCATGGAAGGTAGGTTGGCTATGCCCCGCACTCAACAGCCTAACCCTTTCAAAAAAAAACAAACCCAAAAGCTTTGATTAGTTTTTTATTTTATTATTTCAAAAGGAAAAAACACGTGTTTTTCCAGGATCCCTTATTTCTCGTGTAAATTGTGTAGAATAGTGTTTTATATTCAGGTAAGGTCGAGATTGGCTTTCAAAAGAATTGCACGCAGTAAAAACATTTGGTGTAGCTTCCGGGTTGCGGTGCATTTGAATTTTAGTTTGATGTGTTTGTCTCTGTGTTGCTATTTGCCGTGGGGTTTCTAATGGTCTGTATTTTAGTTATTTGTCAATGAGATGATTGATTTTTTGCCCTGTGTGATTATTATTGTATTTCTCAATGACAGAGCGTCATCAAGGTTTTGCCCATTCTGCAACTCCTACCCACAAGCCAATGTCGTTCAACTCGCCCGTCACTATGGTGGCCAATGTAAGCTTTTATTTTAAACAATTATTATTTTCTGAGTGAAATTTTCTTTTTAAAATTTTATACAAAACAGAATTTTGGAGGAAGTGCTCTATCACCCAGTGCTCATCATCCTCCACCTGTAGGAGGCGTCCGAATTTTCCCGGCTGCTCCGGCTCCCGCTAAGCCGCAAGTCAAGGTCTTTTTAAAATTTATAAAAAATTAACTAATTTCAATTGCGAGGTGCGCGTGCTTTTTAAATTTTACTTGATTTTTTTCAAAAAAAATTCCAGTTGATGGGAATTTCCTATTGTTTTGCTTCGATTTTTCTGCTGTGCCTTTTGTTTCAATCGCAAATTTGGTTTCTTTTTCTTGATTTAATCCTTTGCACGATTTTTCTTTTTCTTACCCTTTTACTTTTTTTTACATCTTCAAATTGTTGGGTTTCCAACAACACGCGCTTTCTATTTAATAAAAACAAAAACGATGATGGCGGCTGCAGATCGACGAGTTGTTTGAACAAGTGGAGAGCAGCAATACCATCAGCTCAATGATGAGCACCATCGTTTCTTCTTCTTCTTCTTCTTCTGTTCACCAGAGCGCTAGTACTATTACTACCATTGAAGAAACTGTGGCGGTCACGAACGAAATGACCTCTCACGAGGTATACGGACATTAACACACGCAAACGAGTTCGCTTTTTCAAACTAACCACGCATGATGCACATTATTCATTTTTTGCTTTCAAACAATTTTATTTCTATTTATTCAAACACATTGTTTTTTTTTTAAATCATAACAATTCATTTTAAAAGAATTTTATTTTTTTTTTCATAGCCGGCTGCAGTTTACGGTCCACCCCCTCCGGCTGTGAAATCGGTTTCGTTTACTCCGGCTGCACGTCCATCAGGTAAGGTTTTCTCACTTTATTTTAGCTCTTTGATTTATAGCATCGTCAGGTTTGAGTAAAGAAAACATAAAAATTAGAATCGGTTTCCCTTTTTCGAATTAGTTAACTCTTTTTTTTTAGAAAAAAAAAACGAAAGGTATCGTAAAAAATTAGCGATTTTTATGATTTGAACAACAAAAAGAAAGAAAATCGGGACACATACTCTCGCCCTTTTTTTTTTTGTGGTTGATGTTGTTGTTGTTGTGGTCGTGTTCTTCGTGTGTTCTCTTTTCCGTGTGCGGTCTACCTTTTTTTTTTATTCTTTCTACTCCTACGGGTTCTCTCTCTCTCTCTCTCTCTCTCTCTCTTCCCTCTTGTTCTTGCAGGAGTCGTTGTTCGCTCCTTCAATGCTGCGCCCAAGCCATTCACACTCTCTCGCTAACAAACACAACGATTACCACACCACGCGCGCTCACCCTCTCCTTCTCCAGTCGTCTTGGATAAACACAATTTTTTTTTATTTAATTTTGGTTTTGCTTAAATCCCTGTGTGATTGCTTGTTTTGCTTTGCAGTTATTTATGCTTGGCTTTATCTTAAAAAAAAAAATTAATAATTCAATATTTATTTGCCTTTTAAAAAAATGGCTGTTTTTGAAAAAAGGAAATTGGGTCATAGAGAACAAAACACGCTTATTTACATTAAAAAAAAATAAAATGCAATGCTTCTTTAACTAATGTTTTTTTTTTCTTTAAAAAAACTGCGCCTTAATGTGTTTTATTGATTTCTTTTTTTTTTTTTTCATTTCATTTCCTTCCTTTCTCACTTTTGTCTTGCATGTATGTTCTTGATTTTATTCGTCACCCTCGTGTCTGTCGCGTTTTATTCGGTTAATCGGAAATCGTTGTCCATAATTGATCGGGCATAAACAAAAATTAGGTGGCAATAATATGCCACCAGCTAATTTCAATGGCAATCGAGTTGTGTGGCCACCAGTGCCCTCTGAGCCGGAAGAACCTTACCGGAACGTTGTGTCGCCTGCTTTTGCACCCCCATCCGCACCATTACAACAAAACACGCTTGGGGTGGTTGATAGCGATGGAATTCCTTTTGTCCTCGATGGTTTCACCCCCTCACCTTTTGCTGCTCCTACCCCCGCTGTTGGCAATGTTGTTGAACCCCCAGTCCCAACTCCCGCTGTTGTTGCTCCCGTGGCAGAAATCCCTGTACCTACACCGGTCGTAGAAGCTCCCGTTCGTATGCCCAGTCCCGTCGCTTCGGGCCCACACCCGACGCTGACGGGATTGAAGGCTGGCCCTAGTGTCTTAGGCTATCATGATGATGCGACGACGCTAGTGAAGCAAACAGATAGTGGCCACAACCAACAACAACATCAACACCAACCATCCAACCCCGGTCTCGCAGGCTTTGGCTCGGCGGCAGCTGCGGCTGCAGCGGCGGCGGCGGCGGCCCAGGCACAACACCAAGCTCCCCAACTTGCACCGCAACCACCCAAAGGAGCCGGGTCAGGCATCCAGTCAGCGCCCAGACGTGGCAAAGGTGTACTCAATCCGCAGGTAGCCGCTGGAGCTCGCGTACCCGTTTGTTCTTCTTGCAAAGCTCAAATTCGGTCAGTTGTTTTGATTGAATTTTTCTTTTTTGGTTTCAATCCGTGATGATCTTTTGTTTTTTCGTTTCTTTTATAGGGGCAAGTTCGTGACGGCTCTAGGCCAGACTTGGTGTCCGAATCATTTCAGCTGCGCCATGCCTGATTGTAAACGTGAACTGCACGACATTGGATTCGTCGAAGAAAAGAAGCAACTCTATTGCGAAGGATGTTTCGAGACCCACCTCGCTCCCAACTGCGCTCGCTGTTCAAAACGCGTCAAAGGCGTATGTTTCAATTCATTTAAAATAATCCTTTGTTTTTAATGCCTTTTTGTTTTTTATTCAACAGGATTGTTTGAATGCGATTGGCAAGCAATTTCATCCTGAATGCTTCTCTTGTACTTACTGCGGATCACTTTTCGGCAATAGTCATTTCTATTTGGAAGATGGTCTGCCTTATTGCGAAGCTGGTTTGTTTATTCTTATTATTCATTTTTCATTGAGGAATTTTTTTAAATTATTTAATTTTATTTCAAAGATTGGAATGAGCTTTTCACCACCAAGTGCTACGCTTGTGGCTACCCGATCGAGGCTGGAGATCGTTGGGTTGAAGCTATGAATAACAATTACCACAGCCAATGTTTCAACTGTTCGGTAAAATTTAGATTTGAGTTAATTCTAATATTCTACGCTTTACTAATTCATTGGGAAAAAAATAATAATAGGTTTGCAAGAAGAACTTGGAAGGACAGAGCTTTTTGGGCAAAAATGGCCGACCGATGTGCAAAAGCCACGCCCGCTAAAAATGTCAAAGGGACGCCTGTTGGAAATGGGACATTCGGCGGATATTCTTCTTCGGTGAAAAAAGGGGGGAGGGAAAGAAAATATGTTTTATTATAGTCATTACCACCACCACACGAATGATACGTCATGTCCTATCAATTGTGATTGGACGTTTCTTTTTTTTTTTGGTCTTTAATGCTCTCTCTTATTCTTCCTTTATTTTAATCCTTTCAAACAAAACTCCCAGTTCCTGTATAATGGCGCTTCCTCCTTTATTATTCTTTTTTTTTTTAAATCTTTTTAGAGAATTTGGGTCGTACCCGAACATGTTTCTTTTTCCCGCGCGTGTGCTGTGTAGTTTGCTATTTTTTTTTCCTGCTTTCCCTTCACAAATTTTTACCCACGATTCGATTGCTTTAACAGCTTGGGATCATCGAAGAAAACAAAATAGGTATGACACACATCTTAATATAATTACAGCCCCACTTTAGTCAGTGTCTAGACTCCCCAAAAAATTGTAGGTCTCAAAACAAAAATTTTATTTTACTTTTTAATATTGGATGGAAATTTGAGGCCAACCCTCTCACACGTCACACAAACTAATGGTTTTAAACAAATATGGGGCTTTAATTTAGGCTGTGTGATGTGAGAGAATAATAGAGGGGAAAAAAATATTAAAATAACACTATTTGCAAGGAGTGAGAAAGTAAACCCAACCGATGATCGAGAAATTATTTATGTTATGTTGTCCAGACGTTCAAAAAAAAAAAAAAAGATTTAAAAAATATACTGCCAAGACATCAAATGATTAACGTCGTGCCGGTGAAATGTTCCACGCAAACCTCAGACAATGGTAAGACATCGTTACCTCCGCAACGGACTTGATGTGAATATTGACCTATAACTATTTTCTTTAAAAATGAAAAACCGGTTGAATAATACGCGTTTAAACTGTAGAAAGGTAAAATCGATCTGAAAAATGCTAAAATGTCAATTCAAAGCCCATCAAATTCCGTTTAACAAAGGGAATCTCTCGACAGACGGCCGTCTGTTATTTGCCAATTTCGTGATAATCCTGCGCGTGATGGCAATACTACATCTTTTCGTGATGAAAACATCAAATCCTTCACACAATAGAAGTGCTGTAAAATAGCAAAGAAAACAATAGTGTTTGTTAGTTGTACGGTATAAACTAAAGGTCACGATTATAACTTACCATCGAGACTGCACGTTTATTACTAACGTTTATCAACATGAAGACGAAACAAACTGCCGTGGAGGTTCTTGACCCGAGTCTGCAACAGTTTCGTGACTTTGTTTACAACAACAGTCAGCCGAATGCCAAGAAGCATGGGAAAAACAAAGACGCTCCTGCAAAGAAATTGGTTTACGAGGTTCGCCGTGAAGACGCGACCATCACGTTCTTCGTTACCGAAGATCGAGGTGACAACTTGTATCAACTTAGCCTCAAGGAGATCAAAATTGCCAAACAAGTTATTACAGAAGCCTTCCGTCCAACACACTCCATCGATGGACATGCTGGCACTATTTTCAATTCTGGAGGTTACCGCTTGGATTTGCAAGGCTACGTCAAGAATTGCGGAACGAAGTGGGCCAATGTCCAGCTTCAATATGGCGTGCGTCGACCGGGATCATCCAACACCTTTGCACAGGTATTGATCCCTGCAGAAGACCCGGTTGATTATTCTCACAACGTCCGACTTAAAGCTCTTTTTATTAGTTTAGAGCATAGAGTCGCCGTGTGGGTCCGTACGGTTCCGGCCACTGCTGTCGAACTTAAAGGACCTCCAGTTCGAGACGATTTTCTGCAAAAGTAATTTGGTAATTTGTAAGTAATCTCAAAATTTATGACTTATAACAAAGTTAAATGTACATAGCCAAAGAAAATGTTTTACCTTTGGATAGTTCACTCGAACATCAAAATTTATCATTAATACTGTACATATATATATATATCAGAGAATATATCCTTGTAAATATGAACCATCTGTTCAAAATTTGTAAGACATCATTTTCTTTTGTTGTAAATAGATTTTTAAAAATTACTAAGGTATACTTTACATTATTTCGTTAATCAATCACATTTTCAATCGACTACCAAAATAAGAATTAACCTGCTTTAACAATTGTTTAGAAACAAGGTTACTTGGTTGTCAGTCTCAGATATTGCAGATCGTCAACTAAGACAATGCGCTATTTGAGTGCCTAATTGGGAAAGAAACGCACATTTCCCCACTGCGTCGAAGTTGATGAATGTCAAAGGCCTTTTAGTGGGTTCAAACTAACAATTCCGAAATAAGATTGACATGAGCCATAAACAAGAGCTGACGACCTTTAGGCGTTGCCAAATCACAATTTCAAAAGTCACTGATACAGGGGTTTTCCTACATTTCCCAGGGAATGTATGATCCCCTTTTGCAATCGATAATGCATTTTCCTCAATAGAGAAGCAGCTTTTGCCTTTAAAAAACGATAGATCACTGATCAAGGAAGAGGGTTAAAACCGGTTTTGACCGGTTGCAACCTTATGTTTATCTCTAGTTTGATCTTTCAGGGCGGGGAACATAAAGCCTTGACTGTAATAAAAATATACTTTGTTATGCATTTATGACCTTATTGCCCTACCTTTTTTGCAGTCTGCTACCATTTCTGAACTGAATTAAGTAGAAATCCCTTTCTCCTTTTTTTGCTTTATTCGGGGATGACCTCATTTGCTTCCCGGAAGTAGTGTATTCGCGGCTACTGAATGGCGTGATGATGGATCTAGGAAATGCACCTAAAATCCATATCATCTCATCATATCCGATCACACCATGGAGTTATTCGATCCTCAGTGAATGTATCAGTAAGAGGCACAGAAGTCGAAACACGTACGCTCTATGGGCCGGAGATAGGAAATTCGATCGTCGACTGCTACGCACACAGTTCATTTCGATAACACATCGTTTCCACAAGATGGAAATAATAAAAAGCCAAGAAATTGTGGCTGCAAAGGCGACAAGGGATTTAGTGACGATGTAGATAATTGTAATCTCTCCACCAGAACTGCACACAGTAATTACTACGTGTCTGTAGGGATATTTTTTGTCTTTCTATGTGCCGATTGGTCCAATATCAGGGCCGGACCCGAAAAGTTGTTTGCCACCGTGAGAGTTAATAACTTCGGGTCAACTATGTGGCATTCATCAATAGTGATATAGAATATCAAACTCTTTGAATTTGAACTTTGTTTGTGTTATTATCAATTTGTTACGTGTATATTCACAATGTGTGCTCAAATTGTCTGATGCAACCATACGCACTCATGTGACATGACATTTCCAGTACTGTCCACAGTTTGATTCATCGAGCGCTAGATGGCGTTGGTGCGCACCTAAAACAACCTTCCTTTTCCGTCCGTCGACTGCTTCTCCTTCCCCAATTTTCAGTCTATTGGCAGCTAGCCAATCTGTACCAACGTTCCCCGTGTATATGAACCCGTCTACCTGAGCAACACAAGTCATTCCCGTTTGCAGCGTGAAACCTTCAACATTACCCTCTCAGGCTTATCTGGGAAACGTTTTTATTGCTCTCTCGCTTCCATTACCAAAGGACCAGTTGTGAAATGTGCGGTAAGTCCACTTGTTTTTTGTATCTTTTATCTCGTGTCGACGTTCTCATTTGTTGGCCGTCTCTAACGGCAGCCCTGTCATATGCTAGTCGATTCAGGTCGACAATCTTGTGAAGTGTATAATCAGCCAGATGTTTGTTGCATTTTTCTGGGAAATAAGGAGAATTTGCCCGACGTCATTGCAATGAAAGCTTCGTGGCAAACAGCAGAAACTAGTTGACTCATTCCTTCAGTTTTGGGTTTTCGAACTGTAAAAACTACTGAGGAAATCGACGCTGTCTGCTTACTTCCGATTCCGGTTTTTACCCAATATTGTTTTTCTTGATGCCCACTGTTTTCACGTTTATGGCAACTAGTAAACATGAGATGAGAGGTTGTAAAACGTAGTCTGACGAGGAAAAATGAAAAATCAATAATCTGATCGCATCTCCTGATTATGATATCGCATTAGTGGGAGAAAAAAACAAGATTTTCAAACAAGTATCGTGGCTTACTTTCATCATTACCCATTACTTGAGTCGAAAAAATATATCCATCACCAATTTCTTTGAATTGTTGATGGATAAGTACAAGGTCTTTCATTTTTATGGCACCAGAAAAGTAAAAGACCCTTTTCCTAGATAAAAAGTACGTGCCTAGTAAAAAGAAAAACATTTAAAATGCACATTTAAAGAAAAAACTGGTTAGGATTGTTTTAGAAAGGGGTGCAAAAAAGATTGACTTTCTCTGCCCTTAATTCCGACATCGTTTTTTTTTTTAACAGGAAAAGAGAGAGGGCTCTTTGATGAACGATGTTTTCGGCCAAGCCCTGCCAATTTTTTTTTCTGTTGTTGTTCAATACTTATGTGTACGTGAGTGTCTCTTTGACAGTCGCACCAATTCCCCGTTGAGATCTCTAATGACCCAGATCAAATGCCAAAATAAAGAGGGAAAGTTGACCACCTTTCACCTTCGCCTGGAAACGAAAGCCTTGCCCTATAGGGTCCCTTGTTCCTTATAATAACAAAAAACTAGTATTTATTTTTCTTTCCCTTTTTGCCTTTTTTTTTTTTTCGCGGTCGAAGATGGTCACACGCATGTTACGATTTCCCTTTTCTTTTTTTTTGCTACTTATTATTCAATTGATTTGAAATGGCTTCGAGCATACGAGCACTTTCTCATTCAAACTCGATATTTACACAAATTATACCTTTCTTCCAATATAGCTTGTAAATGATGTACTTACTAATTTTATTGCGACTCACTGTTGCTTATAACTGTTCTTACTAATCTTATTGCGACTTACTATTGCTTACAGGAATCTTTGCTTATCTGAATTACCTGACGCCCAAGACTCGACGAGAGATCATAGAGACTCTGATCAAAGGTCTACAGCGACTCGAATATCGCGGATATGATTCAGCTGGTAATACATCCTGTTCTACTATCCTTCGTTATATATTTAAAGCCTTTCTAAATGTGTTTACTAGGAATTGGCGTGGACACCTCCGATTCGACTGGCATGAACTTGATTAAAAAACGTGGCAAAGTCAAGGCCCTAGAAGACGAGATTGCCTCGAGTAAGTTGGCATTGTGTTTGCTAATTTATCATTCATTTCGTGGAAACGATGTCTGACATATTTACTTTCTCTTTTTTTTTATGGTCAACTTGTTCGCTGACAACAGTGGAATCGATACTTGATTTCGATAAAATTCACGAGACCCATTGCGGTATCTCTCACACTCGCTGGGCCACTCACGGTGTCCCCAACGAGGTCAACTCTCACCCCCAGCGTTCCGATGAGAGCAACGAGTTTATTGTCGTCCACAACGGTATCCACTAATTTCACGGTTGCGAGGAGCTCTAATTTAATTTAATTTCTTTTTAGGAATCATCACCAACTATAAGGACATTAAGAAGTTTTTGGAAAACAAGGGAAACAAATTCGAATCGGAGACCGATACTGAAATTATTGCCAAACTCATCAAGCATATCTATTCTCAACATCCAACTTATTCCTTCAGAGAATTGGTGGAGCAAGTGATTCAGCAACTGGTAAGATTCCTATTTCTAAGAGACTATTCGCAATTAAATAATTATGCATTTTTCTTACAGGAAGGTGCCTTCTCTCTATGCTTCAAGAGCGTTCATTTCCCCGGAGAGTGTGTAGCAACCCGTCGTGGAAGTCCGCTGTTGGTCGGTATCAAGTCCAAGTCTCGACTGGCCACCGATCACATTCCCGTCCTCTACAGCAAAGGTAAGATGAGACATTTCCTTATAAACTGTATTTCGTGGTTACTGTTTTTTTGGGAGGGGTGGGAGGGTGCCTCCATACGGAAAGACCTTGCCAATTATTTTTAACGTTTGATAACAGTGTGGTGTGGTTGGCATGGTGTGCGGTTTTATCAAGGAGTACGAGGCATTCATTAATTATGTTTTGAACAATTGTTAAGGAATTTATTTTTTTATCACGACAATGACGATGACGATGTAGTGTTAAGATTGCAAAATGTACTAATCGACGACTATTGTCTCCCCCAAAATTTGTGGTGGAATCCAAAACAACAACACGAACAGAAAAACGGATTGACCTGAAAGTTTTCGCAGGTACTTTTGACTCAGAAAAACTGGTCTTACTATTTCTTTTCACATTACTTCTCTTTTATTTAATCTAACAATGTGTGTCCCTGTTTGACAAGCATTTCATATAGCTAACCTTCTTACTTTCCAAACTAATCTAAAAATATTGCATGACTATGGGAGAGACATTTTTTTTAGTACTGCACGATTTTTAAATACTGCACGATTGCTTTCGCTTTTCACTATGGTATGCTTTCAATTGACTAAATCTTGATTTTCAAGTAAATAGTGGTTTTGGCCTATGAAACCTGTCATTTACAATTGAACTTGGTTGCATGTTAGAGTTATTATAAAAAGATCTATTGTTCGTTTTTTTTTAGTTTTTAACTGGCTAATTTTGCATCTTATTTTTATGTGTGTTATTCAATCCTTATTTCATTTTTGTTGTGTTTTTTGTCCGTTTTTCTTTTTTTTTTATTATCGCCGCCTGCGCATCAACCATCGATTTCTGTTGCAACACAAACTGTTTTTGTTTTGCATCCGTCCCGATCCACCTTATTCGTCTGAAAAAAAAAACCAAACTATTTCTTTATTTTTCCTTCTATCTATCCTTTCTTTGTCGCTCACCCTCCGTCTTGTGCTTGAACAGAGGTCGATGGCAAACATGTTATTCCAGGTACATTTTTCTCATTATTTTATTATCGTTTTATTTCTCAACATTTTATTTCTAATTTTTTGTTTCCGCACTATTAGTTTCATTGTTTACGGTTTATTGGGGTTTTTTTTTAGAATCTTTTTGGAAAATTTTATTTTGTTTTCTCCTCGATGCCTTACGTTTAAATTTGATGCATTTATTTGCGCCCTCCTTTTTATTTCGGAGAAATTTTGCAATTGGTTTTAGCAACCACGTCACATGACACGATGTGAAACTAATCTTATTTGGTGAAATTAGATCATCGCCCTGTTGGATTTGAAATGCCTTGCTTGCCACGTGTTGATTCGACGGCCGAGTTCCACACGAGCAATGAAAATGAGGAAGTCGAATACTTTTTCGCTTCCGATGCTTCCGCCATTATCGAACACACCAACCGCGTCATTTTCCTTGAGGTGAAACGTTTAGAAATAATTTTTTTTTCAGCTTGTTTTTTAAAGGGATATTTACCTTTGTCATGCAGGATGATGACGTAGCAGCTGTTAAGGATGGTGTCCTCAGCCTGCATCGCCTTAAGAGGCTGCTAGAGGATTCTCATGCCCGCGAGATCACCACTCTCAAGATGGAGATCCAGCAAATCATGAAAGGTAACTTAACATTAGAATGTTGCATCGGGCACTTAACATTATCGGTTTTTATTCAATAGGAAATTACAGCTCGTTCATGCAAAAGGAAATTTTCGAACAGCCGGAATCAGTGGTTAACACCATGCGTGGTCGCGTTAATTTCGAAAACGGAACAGTCGTGCTGGGTGGCATCACGGTTTGTACCTACTTTCCCACATTACGTACAGCATAATTACTAATTTCGTGGACCATTTTTAATGCCCTCAATTTCAAATAGGATTACATTCCCGAGATCCGTCGTTGTCGACGCTTATTGTTGATTGGCTGTGGTACTAGCTACCACAGCGCAATTGCTACTCGCCAGCTGCTTGAGGAGTTGACGGAACTTCCCGTTATGGTTGACCTGGCCTCAGACTTCCTGGATCGTAATACGCCCATTTTCCGCGACGATGTCTGTTTCTTCATTTCGCAATCCGGTGAGAGTATCGTCTTGTCAGCCATAAAGCCAATTGACCCATTGTTCGCGGCGCCAATAATAGTTGTCTCATTTTCTCTTTGGAAATTTAGGTGAAACTGCCGATACTTTGTTGGCTCTCCGTTACTGCAAGGCTCGTGGTGCCCTGATTCTCGGTGTTACCAACACCGTGGGCTCGTCCATTTGTCGCGAATCGCACTGCGGTGTCCACATCAACGCTGGACCTGAAATTGGTGTGGCCTCGACCAAAGCTTACACGTCCCAGTTTATTTCCTTGGTCATGTTTGCTTTGATGATGTGCGAGGACCGCATTTCCATGCAGCCCCGCCGTGCTGAGGTAATTATTTTCTAAATGTTTCATAAATGTTTTTGGGCTTTCTAAACGGTAAAAGTTGCTAACGGTATTTTATGGCCTTGGTAGATCATTCAAGGTTTGAAGCATTTGGCGGACCAAATCAAGGAAGTACTGGCCAATGACGACAAGGTGCTCGAATTGGCAAAAGCCATCTACCAAAACAAGTCCATGTTGGTCATGGGTCGAGGTTGGAATTATGCAACCTGTTTGGAAGGAGCTTTGGTAAGTAACATGAAGAGACATATTTTCAAGGTGCATTTCATTTAAAAGTTGTTTATTTCCTACAGAAAATCAAAGAATTAACGTACATGCACAGCGAAGGTCTTCTGGCCGGTGAATTGAAACATGGACCGTTAGCTCTCGTCGATAAGACCATGCCTTTGATCATGATTGCTACCCGTGATCCCGTCTACGTCGTAAGTTTAACTTTGTAATCCGAAATTCCATAAAACCAGTCCATTTACTTGTTTTGTTTTCACTAGAAATGCATCAACGCCCTGCAGCAAGTAACTGCCCGCGAGGGTCGTCCAATTATCGTCTGCGAAAAAGGCGATTTGGAGACACAGAAATACGCCTCTCAATTTGTCGAAGTACCACACACAGTCGATTGCCTTCAAGGCATCCTGACGGTCATTCCAATGCAGTTGCTGTCTTACCACATCGCTGTGCTACGAGGATGCAACGTCGACTGTCCCCGTAACCTGGCCAAGTCAGTGACAGTTGAATAAAGGTGAGAAAGTTTGATTCGTCGGGTGTCATTGCACAAACGTTTGCATATTATCTTTCACATCCTTCCTTTATATTGCTCAGCCGCACCCTTTCTCTCTCACGACAGTTTCCTCCATTTTTGGATATTTTAGAATTTGCATTTTTTACCATTAGCTTTAAAAACATCCTTCCACTCCTTGCATTTCGTATTTTCTACCAAAACATTTTTAGGTTCAAAATCGTAATAGCTCTTCTTAGCAAGAGAAAAAACAAACAAATGAAAAGCTATATATATCCTGAGTATGTTCTTCCAAAAAAAAAGTTTGAGCATTTTATCTTCTGTAAATAGTTGACATTCTTCTTTTTTTATGACGGATCGAGTGTTAAAAAAAAAACATCAAACTGAAAATATGTTCTGTTCCTATGGAACATGTTTTTCATTTGGATTTTTATTGATCGATTTTTATAAAAATAGATTATTTTTCATTTGTATTTTCATTCTCTAAGAATGTATTGAAGTGTCAATGTCATCATGACGTTTCCCTCAATTTGACATTCTCATCTTAAAGAAGTTATGTTTTTTTAACACTCGGTCTTGTGCTACAATTTGGTCTCTTCCTTCTTGAATATCGTGCTCTAGCATTCCTTTCTCCTCCGATTTTTTTTTACATAATAGTTTTTTCTCCATATTTGACGGTGGGCTGTTTTCGTAATACAACGGTTTTATGGTCTAGTAGTTGCACATTTTAGCCAATTGGATGGAAACAAAGGGTACCGTTGTTTATTGCAACAGAAATCCAAATCGACGAAGTTTTACACAGTGCCAAAAACAATGATACTGAAACAAGACGAAGGTCTACGTGTGCCACAATTCATTCCTTCCTCTTGCGGATCAAATATTAATTCAAAAATGTCGGCGAACAAAATTCAGAAATGGGCAGCATGCCTATGTTATTTTCTTTTGTCTTCAAATTGGTTTTCAACGACGCTCGCGAAGGCGTCGCTCACGACTGCGGTCTTCACGGCGGTCCACGGTCCGTCGCAGAAATTCGTCAACCGAACGCTCGTACTATTGTACAAATTTGTTTTCATAAAATTTCTGTTTAGCAACGTTATTTAAATTTAAATAATATTTACCGAACGATGACTTTCACCACGAGAGGACCTCGATGGAAGAGGAGGTGGTGGTGGAGGTGGATACTCGGGTAATGCCGGCCCATCGTAATAGCGCGCCGAAGACAGCGGCTCAAATGGCGGCTACGAAGCAAGAAACAAACGTTACTATTGCAAGTGCTAAGGATTTAAGAAGAATGGAAAATACCGGCGGTGGATATGGGATAGGTCCAAGGGAAGAATACTCTCGCATGAACTCAGCGTAAGCCTGGTAAAGTATTCAACATTAGTTAAGAAAAATTATTTTGTTTATCAAAAGACTAAGTACGGCAGTGTAAGCTCGCTCGCGGTGCATGGCGTAAGGGTTGAGTCCGGGTGATCTCTCTCGACGGTTGTCTTTGAAGTCACGATATCCTAGAGAAAACAACCATTTTCGGTGAAAAAAAAATAACAAAGTGATTTGATTGATTGAACTGAGTTAACTACCTCGCCCCCTCTTTTGAAGGTTTCTGTTGGTGCGGTGATAGTCGTCATCATTGGATTGTCGGCGTCGCAGGTTGCCTCTATTTTTAAAAAAGGGGGGTTTAACACGAGTCACAATAGGCTAATTAGCACCAGGAGTCAGAGCCACAGACAACACTTAGCGCCCGTCTTAGGTAGCTATGAGTCTTCCTTTTTTTTTAATAAATTTTTTTTAGAAGAAGGATAGAGCTTCATGCAATCAAATGTCCTTTTTTCCTTTCTCTCTCTCTTTCTTTTCTTTCTTTTCATTCCCCCCCCCTTCCTGCCAAATTCCTTTCAAAACTTTCACTTTTCCGCTTTTGGGGAGTTCTTAATCGATACGAAACGGGACGTTAAGTCAAATAAGGAATCACCCCATGTCCATCATAGATGGAACTATACAACACTTGTGTGACACGCACGCACTTTCTACATTTTGTGGAAGCACAGCAGATTTTAGACGATGTCGAACAAAGGAACAACCAACGGTCACTTTAGATAGGTCACGAGACTCGGAAGCCTTGGCCGCTCCGCACGAGCCATCGACGGAACGTTGGAGAGGCACACATTACACTAAAGGTCCACATGGAAGAATGGAGAGTCTTTTGGTTGGTTTGAGCCGTGTACCTCCCCATGTCGTGACTGTCGCCAGAACGGCCCGAGCCGAATCCGCCACGGCTTCGATTCCGGTCGCGGAACCCTCGTCGTCCTCCTTGTTGTTGATGTTGTTGTTGTTGTTGATGCTGCTGTTGTTGCTGCTGCTGCAGCTGTAAGGGAGCCATCGGGCCTCGTGGACGGACACCTCCGTTAGCCACTTGTATGCGGCGAGCAGATTCCTTGGAGCGTCGCAAAACAGTGGACCATTGCACATCTGGATCTTCGGAAAAAAGGCGACACAATTCCTCCCCTACGTGGTTTTCCACTTCCTGAAAATCGACAAAACCCACTTAATTTATGCTGATTTTGGTTGAAAAAGAAATAAAGCCCATCTGTGTGGGCTTTTCAAGCGAATGAAACCTGTCCATCACGACCAATTTTCACAGGTTTGCCTTCATTCCATGGATTGTACAGATGCATCACGCGGGTGAACGACAAATCTTTCCTGTGAGTTAACACGTAATAAGAAGTGAGAGGAAAACATTAATCTGTCCACCTTAACGAACAATAGTAGACGATATTACTTGGATATCCAATCAATCTGGAATACACCACCCAATGCTCTCGAAGATAGTCCTGGAGGAAGAATCCACTGAACTGGGCTGGCATCTCTTCGGGATTCAATTGAGAGTCGTGCAAAGCCGCAGAATTTACCGCTCTCCTTGACAGAGAAAATAAGCAACACATTGCGACATTGACGAAAGGCCTGATTTAGTTTAGCTTCATTTTGTGGAGGCGTCGACCATACACCTTTTGTAAAAATAAAATTTTTTAATTTATCAAACGAAGAAAAAAACACAAACAACTCGGACAAACCTTTAGATTTTGCTAAAGAAATATTTTCGGGATTGTTGCTCTTCATTAGGAAAAATCGTGCATCGCGGAAAAGGTAATTAAGTTTCGTGGAATAGTCTGATAACGAAATTCTAAACTTGAGCAATTTATCAACAAATTAAAGCTTATAACACATTTCACCATATTTCTTTGATTTTCCGTCTCCCTCTGACTTTGGACGTTTCGGTGAAGAATCTATAAAACGTTGGTCAAAATTATTAGTTGAAACGTCAGGTAAAGAATCATCCGACACACTTTTGTCGTTGACAGTGCACTTGGATTGCTTGCGTTTCCTTTTGTGCCCCCGCCCTTCTTCATCTCCATCTTCTTTTTCTGAAAAACCATATGATTATAATTAATTAGATAGACCCAAGAAACAAGCATTTTTTACCTGAACCAGAATGAGATGATGAAGACTCTGACGAAAGAGGTGAGCTTTGTTGGTTTGATACTCTGGGAGAAGAACTAATTTCGCTTCTAGTGTCCAGGTCATCATCATCCACCTGATCTTCGGTCTACATGATGGTTAAAATGAAAAATTAGTTTTCCTATGACAACTAGAAATTCAATTGAGACCTCTGTAATGTCTAATCGTTCTTCCCCTACAACAGTATCTTCAGGTTGGGCAGTAAGTGTTATCTCAACACCTTCCCGTACTTCCCAGGACAAAGAAGAATTATCCTGGGGAATTTTTTTTGATACACAATCATCGACAGACTGAACTTTCATAAGTTCAGCCTCTTCGCTTGAAGTGAGACTGATATCCTCTGATGTTTGATCACTATGAAGTTGGAGCACTTCCAAATTCTCCTAAATTGAAAAATACTAAGTTTCACTGATGGGTTTGATGGGTGAAAGATTCACCATACCTTTAGGGATTTGCATTTCTTATCTTTCGCCATTTGATACGTAGGAATGTCTAGAGAAAAATGGGCACACATACATCCGTTGTCTGGAAACAAAAAATTCTTTTCAACAGAAACTAACCTTTATCTGGTACAGGCCCAAGTTTAACGTAGCTCGTATCAAATCAGATTTCTTTACAACTTAACCATTTTTTCAGTTTCAATATAAAACGAAAAAATGAATAGTTCAATGAGAGATGAAATGATGGTTGTTAAATACCAAAGGCAGGAAAAATGTCAAATTCTGAAAAAAAAAAAATACCCAAAACAGCCGTGAAGAGAACTTTACAAAGGAGGCAAGCTGTCAGTAGAGCCATCTGCCGTTTAGTATATGTCCCTGCTTTCTCAATCTTTGTAGGCAAGCACAAAGATGGCGAATGAAAAGCAGACGAAATACACTTCGAACGTTGTATTGAAGTGAAACACTTTTCGACGATCGCACAAATATTCTGTGTTGATGAGTGGATCCGCAAATGGTCAGGCGGTTCGTAGTTGTGATTCCCATCGTATCCTTCATGTCTGTTTTGACTATTAAAGCATAGCCTTACTTACATAGGAAAGCGTTTCAGTTTTCAATAGTTTTGTTATCGTATTTTAACTACTTGGTCGTGTTGCATAGTTTTCCATTTGATCAGTTGTTTCTGATTTTTGAGTAATCTGTCGTTTTTGTGCAACATGATTCTTATGAAACCGAATAGAAATTAACGCATTGCTTTTCGCGTGAATCTTACATTTCATACTTGCTCAAAATGAATCCTATAGAAGAAACATCTTATATTCGAACAATTGAGTGGGAAATGTTAGATAAAAAGAAATTTATCCCCTTGAGTATTACTAGTTCATGTATGGTTAGAACCAGCCTTTATCCCTTTACCTTAGTCAAAACTAGATTACAAATTCAGAAAGGGAATGAAGTTTATAAGGGTACCTGGGATGCTTTTCGAAAAATTGTTAAGTATGAAGGTTTCAAAGGACTGTACAAAGGGTTCTGGGTAAATTTGTTTTCAATTGTTTCGGGTACTTTCTATGTTTTAACTTACGAAAACGTCAGGCATTTGCTTCAAGCAAATAATGTAACTGACTCAAGAATAAGGGCACTTGTAGCGGGGGGCTGTGCTTCTCTTATTGGACAGACAATAATTGTACCAATTGATGTAATTAGTCAGCATTTGATGATGGTGGGTCAAAAAGTAAGTATCTAAAATTAAAATATTTTATAGTATTTTTAAATATTTGTCCTAATTTCGTCAGGTTGACGGTGTAGCGCAAAATATCAAACCGAGTCTTCAAAATGGAGCAGGGAAAAGTAAAACGCAACTTGCACTTGCAATCACCAAAGATATTTATCGTATTGATGGTCTGCGTGGCTTCTACCGTGGGTATATAGCATCGTTGTTCACTTACGTTCCCAGTTCGGCACTTTGGTGGACCTTCTATCATCTATACCAAGGTTAGCATCCCGTAATGAACAACAGATAAACCCCTAAAATTATTTTGTTTTTCCTGATAAGATCATCTCAACAACCTGTTCCCTTCGTGGTTTCCCCACCTCGGAATCCAGTGCACATCTGCTATTCTTGGGGGCTTAACTACAACGACGTTGATAAATCCTTTGGATATTGTGCGAGCCAGGTTACAGGTAAACTATATTAATGAATTAAAGCATGAAAAACTATTCCATAATTTCGTGGCTGCCAATGTAGGTGCAACGCCTGGATTCGATAGGACAGACCTTCCGGATCTTGTGGCGAGAAGAGCGTTTCTACATGTTCACCAAAGGCTTGACTGCTCGCATTATCATGTCCACTTTTTACAGCTTTTCCATTATTCTGGGCTACGAGTCAGTTAAGCGATGGAGCGTTAAAGAGCAGTACAGGGAACAAATCCGGTGGTGAAAATCAATCCTGTGTGGTCAAAATTAGATAAATTTATTCAACTAGATTCTGTTAGCTACACATTTAAGAGTATGATGTAGATTCAAACCTTTTTTTATTTATTTTTTTTTCTTTGTAAATTGTACAGTGTTAATTGACAGTTATTACAGAAATTACGATTCTAGTACTTGCGTTGAGTTGCAAATTTGCCATCAGCTGATTGTAGTCCTTCTACTAAAGCCGACGACCACTGCAACTTTTGCCTCTTATAGAATTGCGTACTATAATTTTCGTTACCAGAATTGACCAATCAACTCCAAGCTAAATTGCGTCTTCAAATCTTAAAACCCTTTTCCCTTTATTGCTAATCCCTACTATGAAGTATAAACGACTCGTTTGTATTATTACCTAATTTAATAAGTTTCTTCTACATTACTTTTACATGTACCATCACTTTGTAGCCAAAATACGGAAAGGAACTTGTTTCATCTAGGGACCAGGTTCCGCTGTCCACCATTCATTCTGTTAGGTTTCGATGAAACATACACGACTATCGTTGCTTTGAAAGCATAGTACATACTTCGGTGATTTTTATCTCGAGCAAAATTGTCGGCATTTGCCAAGTAATTCATTATAGTTTTTTTTTTTAGTTCAAAACGAATAAGTTATTTAGAAATTCCCGTTTACTATTTCCGTAGTAGGTTAGTTCATTGGTTCAATAACAAAAGACGAGTAAACAACTATTAATAATCAACATAAAATCAAAATGCATTTGTAGATCTGTTATATGGAGGTTTGATCGAGTCATGGCTTAGACATGTTGAGACAGTATCCAAACTGGAACTTCGTGACATTCTTCTTTCAACTCTTAAAGCTATTCGGGATTCTTTACGTCCTCGTTGTGTGTTATTATCTTGCGGACTTTCACAGGTAGTTTGTTCGATATTGTTGCGCCCCAATTTCGAAGCCTTCACATCCCCCGTTCCTTTAACCGGAGATTTAACTACACTCATGATCATATTAGACAGCCATTTAGGTTTTCCGCTGGTTCCAAATCCTTTTACATCTTGTTCAAGTTTCATTGGGGATAGTTGAACAGTTTCTAAGAAAATGAGTAATGTTACTCATTGCTTTGGATTATGCTTAACAGAAAATTATAGCCTCACCAACAGGTACTTCATGTTTCAAGGCAGCAGGATAGGTTGCCTGTTGAACTCTCCTTATGCTTCGTACAAAACCAGTATCCTTTCTTACTTGGGTTAAGTTACAATAATTGATAATATAAGGCACTCCACAGGTCTTTGATAGATCCAAGGTCTGAAGCCCCTGGAAGTTAATTAACAAGCAATTAATTGTTTCCTGACAACAATATTATTTTTTAAAGATTGTTACTGAGGACCATGCAGTTTCAATGGCAACTTGAGCCTCCATATTATATTCATTCCACTCGGAGAACCTGTCTCCTAGCCAGTCCCATCTTATTCCTTGTCCAGCTGGACAGCTCCTGGGATATAGCATTCTCCTTACTGGACTTGCTTCTTCTCTAACTTCACATATTTGAGTCATGGATGTTAGGCTGACCCTGGAAACACCCAATTTGTGATTAATACCTTGTCTAATAGATATTTTTAACATTCATCTAACCTGAATCTACTGAGAGATGGGTCCGCATCCCCAAGTAAAACTTGAGTTAATTTATTCTGAAATGCTTTTTCCAGAATTTGTGAAACAACTGGAGAATATGCTTTCCAATGCAAAGAATTTGGGTGATTTGAACACTCCCAGACCACTACATATTGCTGTGTATGCACTGCCATTAATAAAACGAAGATTATTTGTTTCAACAAAACACAAAAGTCGTGGACAGTGACATGAGGTGCCACACATTCAGACAGGTAGCAGAATCGATATTTTTGTTTACAAGTGAGCTTCCCTTGAGCCTAGGCAAGGACGGATTAATCCGAAATTTTACCGTCAGATATCGCATGCTAGATTAATTAATCGATAGAAGATTTCCTTATGTTAGTATAAATCATCAACTTAGTTATCAAGTTCTCATCGATTTTCAATAAATCTCATTTAGTTTTCTAACCTATTTCGGCCATTAATAAGGCTGACATTTAGCTTTTCTATTTTCTATATTTAGCTTTAAAAAATTTCAATAAGTGTGGCACCTCAGCAAATGTTCTGCTCATACCGTTGCCGTCACCGCGTTTTCACGTTCGTCTCCATCAGCCTTGCGAAGTTCTGTGCAATTTCTCAACAATTATTGGATATTGTTTGTGCAGATTTTTTCACTTCAGATAGGTGAGTTTACTGTTCGTTGCGTATCATTCATTAGAAAAAGGTTATTTTTAAAAATGACAACGTTAACCTCTTGTAATGGTCGACCGGGTATATGGGCGATTTTCAAGCTAAAGCGGTATATAAAACAATGTGCTCTCAATTTTAGGTTGAACACGCCACACCATGAGTCGTTTCTTCGGTACAGCCTCTGATTCGGATACAGAGAGTGATGTTAGTGAGGAGGAGGTGCCACAGCGCCCCACAGCCGTTCCAACATATACAGTAAGTTTCCTTTTAATTTCATCCTTCCTTTGTACCGTTGATTCAAATTGAGAAATCTTCTTAGTTCAGTGATGATGAGGAGGAGCAGAAAAGAATTGTTCGTTCTGCCAAAGAAAAACGGTTTGAAGAACTGAAAGATTTAATTCGCCTCATTAAAAACTACAAGAAGATCAAGGATTTGAGTAATATGCTCTCCTCTTTTGAAGATCTAACCAAGGCATACCAAAAGGCATTACCTGTAATTGCCAAGGAAGAGAAAGGTGTCACTCCTAGATTCTATGTCCAATGCCTAGTAGAAGTGGAGACATTTCTAAATGAATTATGGGAAGACAGAGATGGCCGGAAAAACCTCTCAAAAAACAACTCAAAGTCATTGAGTACGTTGCGTCAGAAAATGCGAAAGTACGTCAAAGACTTCGAATCAGATGTCGCCAAGTTTAAAGAAAGTCCCGATGAAGAATCAGAAGATGAAGAAGCTGAGGAAAAGTCTGAAGCTGAATCTGATGAAGAAAGTGAAGCTGAAGGACCTGCTGCCTTCCGTAAATCCGAGTCAGAAACCCGTACCAAACCGTTACCTAAGGTCTTAGCTTTTAACAATAATACTAATGCAAATTAGAATAACAGAATATTGGATTGCTTTTAGGTTAAACCAGCTGTTCTCGATGGCGACGAAAGTGACGACTCGTATTGGGATTCTGACGGAGAGGACGAAACTTCTTCATCTGATGATGACGGGAAATACGCCAATCTGAAAGAAAAATTCTTGAAGGTTGCTGGTGGTGAAGATGACGAACGTAAAAAAAAGGAAAAGAAAGATCGTAAGGACAGGGAAAAGGCACAACGGCGCAAAGATCGTGAGGAGGAAGAAGAATTGGAAATGGAGGGCGGTGATGCTTGGCAAGTACAGGGCAAGGCTACTCAAGCCAAGCCGAAAATGTTCGCCAAAGACGCAGATATCAACACTGCGGTTGTTCTTAAAAAACTTAGCGAAATTCTGGCTGCTCGAGGCAAAAAAGGTAAGGTCCAATATTTTCATTGGAAAATATGTCCTTCCTGAATAACCTGAGATCTTTTTTAGGCACTGATCGTCGTGAGCAAGTAGAGATGTTGCATGAGCTGTACACAGTATCAGAGGCCAACAATCTTGGAATCGGCATTGCGGTGAAAGTAAAATTCACGATCATTTCCGCCATTTTTGACTACAACCCAAAGATCTGCGACGCCATGAAACCGGAGCATTGGGAGAAGCTCTTGCAGTGTATCGCTGAGCTTCTCGATCTTCTAAATTCGCGTACCGACATCATCATGGGAGAACACGTTTCGGTATTAATTGGCGTAGTCGGCGTGTGTACCGTTATAATACTGGTTATTTATTTAGGAGGACCACGAAAAGCTGGATCAAGCAGAGTTCGAAGCCGAGGAAGACCCAACGAGACGCTTTTATCGTATTCGTGGATGTATGCTAACGACTGTTGAGCGGATGGATGAGGAATTTGTTAAAATTCTAAAGGAGTGTGACGCTCACAGTAATGAATACGTTGAGCGACTCAAGGACGAAACCCGAGTTTCGCAGATTATCGACAGTCTTCAGGCTTACGTTGAGCGACAGAGCTTGGCGTCGGAATTGTGCCGACTCTACATGCGAAAAATTGAACATCTGTATTACAAATTCGATCCCAACACGATCAAACAAAGCAACGTAAGGAACTCACATTCTTTCAAACATCATTCTTTTACCTATTGATAGCATTTATTCCTTCTGCGTGCAGGGTGAATCGAGCGCAGAAAAAGATACCACTCTGGCGGTAATGGACCGGCTATGTCGCTATATCTATGTTAACGATAAAGAAGAACGAATCCGACCTAGAGCTATGTTATGTCACATTTACCACTATGCCCTTCATGATGAATGGTATAAGGCGCGTGACTTAATGCTTATGTCACATCTTCAGGTATTCATATTTAAATTTTGTTTTTGTTTCACCGCTAAACAATTCGTGTTTTCTTTTAGGAAACGGTTCATTTACTGGATCCCTCAACTCAGATTCTTTACAATCGAACGATGGTTCAGTTGGGTCTGTGTGCTTTCCGCCACGGCCACATCAAGGAAGCCCATCACGCGTTGCTGGACATCCAGTCTAGTGGCCGTGCCAAGGAGCTTCTTGCCCAAGGTCTTCTTCTACAGCGTCAGCATGAACGAACCTCAGAACAGGAAAAGATTGAGAAACAACGTCAAATGCCCTTCCATATGCACATAAACTTGGAACTGTTGGAGTGCGTTTATTTGGTTTCTGCCATGCTGATCGAGATTCCGTATATGGCTGGTATATCATACTCCAAACGTTTTTCATCAATCAAAATTTTCTGTATGTTTTCATTCTTTATCGTAATACTTTCTTTAGCTCATGAATCTGACGCCCGTCGCAGAATGATTTCTAAAAGTTTTCATCATCAGCTTAAAGTTAGTGAGCGCCAGGCGGTGACGGGACCTCCCGAATCTATGAGAGAACACGTAGTTGCTGCTTCAAAAGCCATGCGCAATGGACTATGGAGACAGGCTCACAACTATATTATCAATGAAAAAATGAATGCTAAAGTATGAAATTTCGATTTTGCATCAGTATAAAGTTATTTTAATGATGCCTTCTTCGCATAGGTTTGGGATCTGTTCTACCAAGCTGACCGAGTGCGCAAGATGCTGGTTCGTAAGATTCAAGAGGAGTCTCTTCGAACCTACCTTTTCACACATTCGTCCGTGTACGATTCGCTATCTATGGCTACGCTTTCAAAAATGTTTGAGCTAGAACAACCCACCGTCCATTCCATCATTTCCAAAATGGTGATGAACGAGGAACTAATGGTAGGTTTAGTTAAAAATATGTTTGTATCAACATATGTTTTCAATCCTAATTCCATTCTGTAGGCTTCGTTGGATGAACCCACACAAAGTGTGGTTATGCATAGGACTGAACCTTCCCGTTTGCAATCTATGTCCCTCCAGCTTGCTGATAAATTAGCTAATCTGGTTGACAATAATGAGCGAATTCTAAAAATCCGTCAAGGTAATACCTAAATTCCATATTTTATTTCTGCACTGTATTTACATTCCGTTTGCTTCCTTATAAGGACCATTTGGATTCTCTCGCGGAAATCAACAAGTTCGTTTTGGTGACCGGCCGCAGTACGGCAATCGACAAGGACAACAAGGCGGAGGCAATTGGCAACGTCGAGATGGAGATAGGGATAATCGGGATAACCGAGATAGCCATCGAGACAATCGAGACCGTCATAACAATTAATTTTCCTTTGCCATTGATACTGAGTAATCGGCTTTACAGACTTTTTGTTTTTTTCATTAATACAATCGATTGGCTGAGGGATGTAATTGCTTTCATTTCAGATTGTAACTTTTTTTTTCCACAAAAAATCGATATTTTGATATACTATGGTCGTTGTATGTCAGTAGCCGAAAACCGCTCAAAGCAAAACCAAAAATTGACAGGTGTTGCAACTTAAAATGCAAGCTGCAGGTAACATTTAGGCAAAACTCGTCGTTAGCCCGCCAGGTGGATAATGACATCGTCATGTCAACATGATCTGATTCAGAGTGGTTGGAGTTGCAGTGTTTTATCTTTTTTCCTTCGTACTTATCCACAAAGAGGTTTTTTGCCATCGAGAGCATCGATGTAGGATGGCTGAAAACGCCTTTGACACTTCTCAGACTAAATGTCCTGATATTACCGATAGCGTGGTTAATTCTGTTGCTGCTGTGGTTAAAGAGACACCGGGGGATCAGGAGAAAGAAATCCGACGTCTTCAGTTTGAATTGGATGAGGCAAGAAGCCTTGCAGCTGTTGCAAATTATTCCTTAGAAGAATCAATTGAAACAGAAAGGAGAAAATGCCAGGAAGAGGTAGCAACATTACAACAATTGATGAAAGGTATGTTACAGTTCTGTTGGTTTTTAGTTAAATGTTTGTACTTTCTTTGTGTCTAGAAAACATTGAAGAAGCTGTTCGTGAAACCCAAGAACACAGTGAAGGAGAAATCCGCAGACTAAAAAATATAGTCACTCGTTTAGAACTAGAAATACATGAATTACGTACTTCTTCAGATAGAGACAATCCCAATGTCTTTTCGGCAGTAACAAAGACACTTGCTCGTAAAGTGGGTAATTTAACCAATCCTAACATATTAACATCACAAACACCGCCCCAAGTTCCCCTTGTGACTGCTTCATCAACTGACTCATCTGGAGATGACTATCTAGAGCAGAGCATGAAAAGAGCTCAGGAAGATGTAGAAGTCTTGAGATCTTTGGTATATACCACAAGAAACTGCACATTTGACTTCTAATAATTAAACTGTTTTGCACCAGGTTCTCCCTTTAGAAGAAGAAATCAAGGCTTTGAAAGATAAATTAAGATACACTGATGAGCAGTTGAGGGTTTATGAGAGCAACCAGGTAGTAAATAAAAATTTTTAATTATTACGATAAACAGTTTAGCAATTCTTTAATAGGCTGAATTGGTTCGTGGCTCCGAATTACTCAATAAAATTGCAGAAGATGAATCGTTGGAATCCGCCATAGCTGATTTGATCTCACGAACTGAACTACACACCCAGGATCAATTATCTCAACGAGACTTTGGTTTATTTCTTGCGATTCTTAATGCCCAACGAACCACTCTCCAGGAGGAGCGTGAGCGTTTGAGGTTATACAGTAGAAATTTTGCTTAGTAGAGTAATTTTACTTATTTTACTAATAATAAATTTTAGGTCTCAGATGCAAGAAACTTGTCAGTTGCTTGAACAGGAACGTCGCCATCATCGGGAGTTGCGCCGTTCATTGCAGAAAAACAATTTGCATCCTACATCTCAAAACATGATGGTACCTTAGTAGTATAAAGCTGTAGAACACGCCCTGAATGAATCAATATTTCCTAGGATTGCAACAAAGACGTCTCAAAAGGCTTCCCTATTAAGGACAGAATTGGACCTTTAATCAGCCGGATTTCCCCCGTTCTTAAACGAAAATCGTCAGCTCAGTCACCTTCTAAGGAAATTTCAGTTGACTCCTATGTCCTTGATTCCTCAACATTTGGGATTCCAGAGGTGGCTTCTACCGCTATAAAAAATTCAACAAAGGAAGAGATCGAGAACATGTCGTCCTGTAGCGTCGACAGTAATTTGACCTCAAGCGAGGGTAGCTTCCTTCAAGCAAATGATGATCAAAATGTTATACGATATACAGTGCTTGAAGCTGATTTACAGCAGCTGCAAGAAGAAAAAGCACAGGTAGATAAGCAGTTGATAAAAGCCCGGGAGGAATCGCAGATGTTGTCAGAGCTTATCAAAGACATGGAACATAAATGGACTGAAATGGCAAAGGATTACGAAAAACAAGTTAGAAATCGTTCAAGAATCTCCAAAAAAATGTATTTATGTCCCGTTTCTTGACGTGTAGGTGGACTCGCTTTTCGGTAATATTGAGGATCTTCAAGGTCAGTTGAAGAGTGTGACTTCCGCTTTTAACAAATTTCGCAATCAAGCCCAGGAAACATTGCGGCAGCTTCAATTTGACCGGCAGTCGGTCAATACCGAACTAGTCAGGTCTTAAAAACATACAATATATTAATTTAGACTGAGTGATTTTATAGATTTAGTTGTTTGTAGGTTGCAAGAAGAGAACGATTTTCTTGTAGGCAAGCATAGCCTTCATGCCGAACAATTGCAGAATGAAATGATTAATCTACCCGACAATTTGCAAGAATTGCAGTATGTTTGTCTGAATCTCAGAGAAGATTTCATTGCAGCTAAGGTATAAAAAGAAACAAGTTTATCTTTTTCGCTTTATTTCCTTTATCGCAAATTTGGAATGTTTACAAAGGTAGCCAAAGAAGCATTGGAGAGAAAATGGAAGATGGAGATTCTAGTACTAAAGAACCAGTTACTTAGCGAGCAGCAATCAAAGGAGACGCTGGAAAACTCTCTTACAGGGGAAATCGATTACCTAAGGGAACAACTAGGCCTCATGCGCAGCGTTCAAACGCAGCTCGATGAAGAGAGTAGTCGCAAAGCCTCATTGGAAGTAGCCCTACAACAAGCCAAAGAGCAATTAGCTGAGCTAAAGAACCGTGCTTCCGAATCTGTGTCGTCAAAGGTATTTTCAAGTCGGGTGTATTGTGATTTACAATTTTTTAACATTCTTTTTTGTAGGCCAAAATGGAAAATGAAATTCAACAATTAAGAAATCGCGTCACCTCCCTACAAGCAGACTTGGAAACGTCAGAAGCGGTCCAGCGTGACTTTGTTCAGTTATCACAGCAACTGCAGGTCGCTAGATGGTGCCCATTTCGGTTTGGATGCAATTACAAAAAGAATTCGCCTCAGGTACAACTGGAAAAGATTCGCCAATCAGAAAAGGAACTTCGGTGGCAATATGAAGAGGATATCGATCAGTGTGCTGAGTGTCGCCAAACATTCGGAGTCGCCAAACGCAAAGTGAGTACATCATGGGAAAAGAACAATTGAATAGCGATACAGCTAATGCATTTTTGTATATTATTATTAGCACCATTGTCGTCACTGCTGTCAGATCTTTTGTGGCGATTGCTTACGCAAGACCGTTACAAGCGGGCCCAACAAAAGGCAGTCTCGAGTCTGCAATGTATGCTTTTACCTCTTGGTACAAGAGAGTGCTCCATTTTTTAGTTCCGAGCCTCAGCCATCTAATTGATAATCATAACACGCCAATCCTTTATCGTTTGTAAAATTTGTGATTTTATTGTCACTTTAGGTCTCCCGTCATTCACCACTGTTTTTTTAGAATTACTATTACTAACATTGCCGTAATTTCAGAAAGATCGCTCATCGTGTGTTCCAATTAACACGATAAGTGACGGACGCGATAGATCATCGCTATAAGTAAAAATTGTTTGGTTAATTTGACTAACAGATAAAAGGTTCAAAACATCAAGGACGTATTTATTTATTGAAAAACCATTTTAAACTTTTTTTATTTGCCAGTGGTTAAATTGCTGACATGCTTCCTTTTGTTGTCCTTTTAAGCTGAAACTTGCCTTAAATAGTTACAATTCTTTATACTGCAAATCGGTTCCATCTACCTAACGAAATATTTTAACATGTCTGCCCAAATTTGCTTGATTAAGCGTAAGAAATCCGAAAATGGAGGAACGCTAAAACGTATTTCTGGCCAGAAGCGGGTTACCTCAAAAACAGAACTGATCCCCATAACATGATACGGGTGCGTGTCACTCATGTAGGCAGCCAAGTACTTTCCGGGAATGCGTATACTATTTTCTGGAACATTAACTTCGTACGTCCTTGGTCGGCTGGGTAGAGGTTGCTGAGTAATCCACATGTAAGAAACGTACTCGCCCAGGCTTGAATATTGCTCCTAAAAAATTCCCCTTCATTAAACTGTGTTTAATGAAAAATTAGTTTTCGGAAGCGTTACCCGATATATTGCAATCCAATGCCACGAAGATAGTTCGATGCTAGTTGGTAGCGTTATAGTTATTTTACCGACTGTTCCTCTAATCCAAGACTTAATCGGATCGAAGGTGACAACGTCTAGTACACCACCTTTTACCTAAAGAACCAAGTCGTCTTCATACTCTTGTAATCTTATTCTATAATTATTTAATATTACTTGTACATCAAGGTGAGCAGACACAGGTTTGTGATCACTGATTGTGAAGTTACTATGGCTTTGATACTTTCTACACTGAACTACGTCAACATCTTTCTTTTGTGGTTTCTGTTCCACATTTTCAAAGCTACGATAAATGACACGGTCAGTCCAAGCCGGTCGTCTCCTAGGAAATAGAAGTTAAAAGATTACATCGTCTGCATTTCACTTGTTTCGTTTACACTGCACTTACTTTTTATCGTATTGCTCTGAGTTGAGTACGAATTTATACGTAGGCTTGAAAGTGATCTTGCACTCCGAAAATCCACCAAAAGCTTTATTACTTGAAATCGTGTCATTTAATTCATCCTTTTCTAGCAGGGGTTTCAGATCGTTTTGAGAAACGAGATCAACAATTTCACTTGTAGAAAATGAATCTGGATGAAGTCGAAAATTGAGATCTCCAAACCAAAAAACTAAATCATGATCTAATATAGAGCTGATCTTTTCTTTATGGAATGTTTGTGAATTGACTATGGAGTAATAATCCGCTATACGACTTTCAAGCTTTTTGTCATGGGGAGAAAGATGACAGTTGACGAGGCAAATGGAACTTCCCTTAAAATTGAAACGAATGGAAACCGCTCCTTTGTTACCCTGCAGGTAAAAAAAAATTAGTTCCTTAATTACTCATTTTTAGCTTTAAAGTACCCAGAGCCCATTTAGTCCTGTTCTGGTGAATGAGGTTTCCACATCTTTAATAGAGGTCAGGTGTTTCTTTTTTGAGAAAAGTGACAACAGGATTCCAACTAACCTCACAGTATGGATTTTGACATAATTATGTTTTGCCAAAACATCTCTAAAAAATTATAATTTGATATTATACTCTCGTAAGAATTAAGTAACAATAACTCCTGCCTTAAGGCATTAGTCCATGGGTCTTCATATAAAGAATCCGAAATGATATTTTGTGGTTGGGATTTCACTTCTTGCAATCCAACAGCAATGAAATCAGCACTGAAATCCAATATGCTCTGCAATTGATCACTTGAAGGTGGCTCCACAGTTACCACATTCCAGGTTAGAAGGTAAATACTGTTCCGAAACATTGTATTAAATAACACCTTACTTTTACGAACAATTAATGTTTACCTTAGTACATCCACTGTCATTTTACTGACTTGTCTTGTGTTTTGTTGCAAACTCTCACCTAAATCACTACTGTGTCTATGACCTAATGGCTACACTACTGTTGACCACTTTCACAAAGTGGTCTATAGTAGCTAAACTTAGGTTGATGAAACTGTTACCAAAGTGTTTTCTATGTCTCTATAAAAAAGCCATGAGATAAGAGTATCACATACCCATTTGGGTCAATAATTTATTGAACTATGGTTTATCTAGTTTGTCGAGCTTTTTCAATGACGCAGGGTTATCTTCAATGTTTACTATTGACTCTGCGGAATTCAAGGCTCTATCGTCTGCAGCAAAACATGCATGTGAGAGCAAAGCGGAAACGGCGAACTGCGCAACTACATCCTAAGCGGATTATTTTGTTTTTCCATGTACAGGATAATACGGCCGGATAACGTTGCTATTCATTTCCGCAGTTGCCACCGCAAACCAATATACGAAGACATATGCTGCATGTCAATCGCTGTTGTTTTCTCTATGCAGAAAGTTCATGCTTTGGAGGTAAAATCTTTTCGTTTTATACATGCATAATAACTTTGTGCCTCTCAGCTCAGCAGGTACTATGCATCAGGCAGAAAACAGTGCAGCGCAGTAACGCTGCAAGCCGTATCGCATATAGTGGTGCGTAACAGCCGCTACGAAGGAAGTAAGTCTATACTTTCAGACGAGAATACTGGCTTGTCATTAGATCTCCTTACTGTACTATTAGAGAATTAAAGGGGAAACAAAAATTCTATAGCTCTCCCGAACTAAACGTTTTACAATTTAAATTGTTATGTGCTAGTAGGAATGATTTTTAAAAAACATTTACAGTACAAATCGGGCGAAATCAGTCTACAAACTGGGAAGGATTTTATTGAAAAATTAATCAACAGTTTCACTTTAGTCCTTTTCTTTTTAAGTTTGTCAATTTTTTTATGAACATACGATATTATGAACATTCAGTTGAAAATCCACAGCAAATTGAGTCCTGCTTCACCTAAAGTAATTCGCCCGATACGCCCTTCAAATTTTGTCTTGATTAACCAAAAGAAAAGTATCACTGAATGCAGCATATTGTTTCGGCCCTGGAAAAAAACGGAATCAAGATAAAGATATTAGATCAAGCCACGAAGGAGAAAAGAATAATGGCGCACCTTTGGAAGTTCATACTCATCCGGCCCCATGACAAGTTTATAGTGAGGTGGGTTAAGTTGAACTTCAACTATTTGCGGATTTGATGTGGGCTGAGGCTTTTCAGGGCATTTTACGAGATACTAGTGGAACAAGTAAAAATTAATTTACTAACATTTTTTTCAGGAATATTTTGATAAAGAAGTATTTTTTTTTTTACTGCTTCACCTGTCCCGTAAAAGGTCGTCTATCTGGGCGATCCGTGAAAGCCGGAAGTTGGCTGTCGAGGTACGTAGCCAAGCAATGCATTATTACAGCGCTATCCGTTGGCGTACTGTCATCCACATCTTTTCGTTTAGTGCCTCCATCCCAGCGAAAATTACCCAAGCATCCTCCTGAGGCAAGCCCTTTTAAGTTTGTAAGGGAATATTTAGTTCTGGCTTCGGCTCGTCTTTCTTGTCTAACGGCACACTTACGATTAAGACAGCGAAAAAGATAATCTTGGTGTGAAGTCACTTCAAGATATGGAAGGACTTCTACAAGTGATGGTATATTAGCGGACACGGGAGCCAGCTGGCAAGTTTTACGCAATTTCTCCAGGCTGGATTCTCCTAATCATTCACGAGTTAAAGGTATACATTTTTACTTAAGCAATCGTCAACTTTTGTTTTACCTATTCTAGCGTCAGCTAACCCATGGGCCGTCAAGGACTCATTAATTCGCTGAATTTCAGCAACTAATGGTTGAAGTACAGTAGAAGAAAGCCACAACCGAAATTGTTCGTTATATTCGAGAAGTTGAGAATCAGAAATTCCTAATTGTTGCCATACATCGCGACCTTTAATTTTGGCAGGAGATTTGGTGCTGGCATTTTCGTCTACTCCGCTGGTTCCAGTGGTAGGTACTGTTCTCCGTAGAGAAGCAAGATTTTCGCTTTATTTATTATCCGAACGATTTTTTTTTACGGTTGCTTAGATTACCTGTAAACGACAGCTGGTAAGAATACTTTTTTAGTAGTGGCGAAAAATCCGCTATTCCTGATGCAGATGGTGAATAATGCCACGAGGATGCCGTTGTGCTCATACCAGTGGCATCCTGGCCTTGGACTAAATAGGGAAGTATGAATGCAAGTTGTAGAAAATGGTGTAAAAATGTACCTCTACTTGTTTGAAGTTCTTCTCTTTCAACACTTTTACACATTTTCATGAAAGAATCTTCTTCATAGAGTTCATCTTCAAGATCCCAGTTTTGGGATGTATACAATACTGAGCTACTACTTCCTTTTTGAAATTGCAATGAAGAATTGCCAGCAGACTGGTTTACTGCTTGTTGAACTGAAACAAAATTTTGCAGAAATAACTTAAATATCTTTGTTGACAGAAAACAACAAAGGACAAGTGGTTTTACATTTTGCTGCTGATACTGTAGGTGATGACCCAACAGGAATGTAGGGAATCAAGGGTGTCCTTTTGGTAATGGGTGAGCAAGCGGGTGTTGATGTCACAAATCCAATTTCTATGGCAATATATGTAGTACAAAATAGTATTTGAAATTAAAAATGTACCAATAGCTTCTTACCATCATTTCTCACACCCAAAAGCTTCTTTTGTTGAGGACTCAGAATTACAGGGGGATCAAATTTTGTCCTTTTCACATAGAAGTAGATTCCAGTGGTAAAATTCAATACCAAGATGAGGCAAACTACCAATATGGAATACCAAAGAAATGTGGACGTCAGCTCATAACACTCTTGTTCAAAATGCCTGTTGAATATTGATTTGGTATTCTTTACTTAAAACACATTTTTGAATTTTGGCCAAGATGTACTTACAGATAGTAAGATAGAATGAGTGCCCCAAAGAGATTACACACAAGCCAGGGTTTTTGTTTTTGAACTTCCATGATCTGTCTTTTCTTAGATATCGTTTTTACGATTAAACTGTCATTTTGATCCATTTTAATTTAAATAATACGTATTTTCCACGAGTGGAAAACCGAGTCGAGTACAAAGTTGTCGTCTGCCGAACGAGTTGCATTGGCTTCTTGGCGCTTTAAAACACTGACGTTGCCAACATTTATAATTCGACTTTCCCGCAAATTAAAATCGCCAATTGAAACTTGGCGATACGGCATCATTGTACTACCGGTCGACAGGACGGACGGAAACTCACTCCATTTTCTTAGACGACCTTGACTGGTTATTAGTTGTGATCACCTGCAGTTAACATCACGTAATATCATTTCCAATAGAATAACATGGCGGCCGTAGCGAAACCACAGATTTTCAAGTCGGTCCTTAATGGAGCCAAGCAGTTTTCTACCTCATCAAAGGTAAAATACTACGGCTAGGAAAAAAAACGCCAACGAAAAATTATACGCGATAATCGTCTTAAGTTTAGCTGAGATCACGTTTTAAAAATAACCTCACAATTTTGTCTCTTTGACTTCTAGCTTCTAAAAAATTGTAATGTTCTAACTTGAAAATTTAGAGCAACACCAAGGTTGCTGTCATGGGAGCAAGTGGTGGAATTGGTCAACCTCTATCCCTGTTGTTGAAGCAATCCCCACTAGTCTCTCAACTCAACTTGTACGATATTGTACACACACCCGGTGTTGCAGCTGATTTGAGCCACATCAACTCTAAGGCTAAAGTTCAGGGCTTTGTTGGACCTGACCAACTGATGGTAAAAAAACAGAATTATTATTTGAGAACTCTCCTTGAAAATCCTTTTGTAATTACAGAGCTCTCTGGAAGGTTGTGAAGTGGTCATCATTCCAGCTGGTGTTCCACGCAAACCAGGCATGACCCGCGATGATCTTTTCAACACCAACGCTTCAATTGTTCGAAATTTGGCTGTTGCTGTTGCTGAAGTTTGTCCTAAAGCACTGGTTGGAATAATCTCCAACCCGGTATGTGAATTAGAGTCAAAATTTTATCCATTTTGGTAAGTCATTTTACTTATTAATGTTTTCCCTTATAGGTTAATAGCACTGTTCCAATTGCCAGTGAAGTGTTCCAGAAAGCTGGTGTCTACGACCAGAACAGAATTTTTGGTGTCACTACGCTAGATGTTGTCCGCGCTAACGCTTTTATTGCTGAACTGAAGGTAATCAAGGTTGTCGAAAAATGCATGTTGAAGTTGCTTAATACTATACAATTTACAAGGGCTTGGATCCAAACACAGTGAACTGCCCAGTTATTGGTGGCCATGCAGGCATCACAATTATTCCTCTGATTTCCCAGTGTCAGCCTGCCGTTTCATTCCCAACTGACCAGCTTAAAGCGCTTACAGAACGTATTCAGGTAACCGCCTCAAAAGACATATTTGTGCTGCAAGTCATTATCGTCCTTTTTACCACAGGAAGCTGGAACTGAAGTCGTAAAGGCTAAGGCTGGTGCCGGTTCAGCCACCCTGTCCATGGCAATGGCTGGTGCCCGATTTGCCGTCTCCTTGATCCGTGCTCTCAGAGGCGAAAAGGGGGTTGTTGAATGCGCTTATGTTCGATCGGACTTGACCGAAGCCAAGTATTTCTCGACCCCACTTCTTTTGGGCGTAAGTTCCTTAATTTCCTTGAAGTTTCATATTAATAATATATGCTGTAGCCACATACGTTAAAATTTCTTTTCGCATTACAGCCCAATGGTATCGAAAAAAATCTTGGACTCGGTAACTTGTCGGAGTTCGAAAAGCAGCTAGTTGCTGCTTCAATCCCTGAACTAAAGAAAAACATTAAGAAGGGCGAGGAGTTCGTCCAGAAACACTAAAGGAAAGGTTGTGAGAAACTAATGAGAAGAAGCAAACTAGCTATCGGATATGTATTGTATGATCTGCCGGATAAAGTCTAGTAAGTCACACTTAGATTCATTTACAGAGTTGTGTATAATTAGGCAGAAATACACCTATTTGTTTGGTGATCAACTCGTGTGTCATAATATCTTTAGTTTAATTTTATATTATTGATCTCGCCAATTGGCACCAAAAATTTGTTTTCGACAGCACTAAATTCGTGTTGGATTTCATGCCACACGATATTTCCATAACCTACCCATGAGAACGATGATGTTGATCAAGAGCATAAACGCGAATGTAGTCAATACGCATAGTGTTGTCCTCTGATTCTGAGTTCCAGGTGGGCAACCAGTTCATTCTTTTCTCCCAGAATGGCCGCATCTGAACGCGATCGGACATTTTCCAAGGTTTTTCGAGAGGTCGATCAAAAGGTTGGTTAACACACCAGTCGGGAAACATGTTCCCGCCGACCGCAACATCCAGGATAAGATGAAACTAAAAACACCGCCAATCCATAAATTCTGTGTGGAACAGTTATAAACAATTTAAACTTAAGCTAAATAATATTACAGGACGATCAAAAGGGGAGATGCGGGTACCGTTACCCGTAACGTTCCAAATATTTTGCCCTTCAAAGCCGCCCATTTCCCAGAAGCCACCCTCTGGAGGAGTTACGTATCCGATTAGGTCATTGTCAACATAGAAATTGAAGCCAGTCGGTAGCCATTCCATTGCGAAGAGATGGAAATCTGATGAGAAATCCGGATTCCTTTGAACTCTGGAACGATTCCCATTTCAGTAAGTTGTAATTATACGTCAGTTTATTCTAACTCGCCTTACTTTTGCCAATATGTTAGCCTGTGACCGTTATGATGAGAATCGGGTCCCCAATGTAACGTAGTACCACTTAGTTGCCTTCCGTAAGACTTACTACCACACGAGAGATTAACGTTGCTTCTAACTTCTGTTATGTCGATCTCTCCTGATCGGGGATTACTCCCGTAGACGGATTCGGTAGGCGACATCCAAACAGCTTTATTTTTTTTTTTTTTGGGGGGGAGGGGGGAGGATGGGGGAGGGGAATTGCCGGGAAAAAGCAAACATTTTACTTTAAAATCACTTCTTTGTCAATCGTCTATGTACCTGGCCAAATCCAATCACCTTTGGGCATTCTAGCGCGGACTTCAACGAATCCGTAGGTGAAGCTGAACGAGTTTTTCGTGTGAATCCGCGCGGATTGAATAGGCTGAATTATGTCGGCACCGGATTTTCTGGCAAAGAAAGAAATTTAAAGTAGCGGGGAAACTTCTTTGGATTTTCAGCTGAGATTACACAATGCATCCCCCTCCCCAGTTGACGTTGCATCCTTCAAGAGTTAAATCGATCGTCCCATTGTAAAGAAACTCGGGACCGTAGCGGTCGGCTGTGAATGTCGGTTTGATGAACAAATTACCGTCGCGAACGTAGCTGTTTTCAATTCCACGGAAAATTGTTAATCATCTTTGGTAAATAATTTATAATCTCGTTGGAATATTTTTCAAAAAATGGATTAAATACTAACACATTTTGGCTGCGGTTGACATATATTTGAAACGCATGGCTTCCACGCCAGCCGCTAATCATTGGAGTCCATTTGCTGTACTATTAATTGTTGTTATTATTATTACTATTTTAGTATTTCGGGAAAATAAAGTAACAGCAAAATTACGTC
Organism: Daphnia carinata; assembly: GCF_022539665.2. Classification (NCBI taxonomy): domain Eukaryota; kingdom Metazoa; phylum Arthropoda; class Branchiopoda; order Diplostraca; family Daphniidae; genus Daphnia; species Daphnia carinata. The sequence goes on along the minus strand of NC_081336.1, from coordinate 2,255,843 downwards.
CAAGTGATCAAACTCGTCTCTCCAAATAAGTGGCCCTCGACTAATTTTGAAATACGGTAATCGTTTTATGCTACAATACCGCCCACTTTCAGCTGAAGATGCTTCGTAAGGAGTGCCCCGTCGCAATAAAGAATTGCAACCGAAACTGTCAGAAACGAAAAATGCAAAGCCTAGACATAAGCAAAAAATGTCATTATCCTAGTTGTACTCGAAAAAACACTTCCACTGACATACTCGAAGACACACTGACCGATCAAGTAGAACGCGATAAGGACAAGTCGACCATACTCAACTTGCGAGTAGAAAGCCATGGTTTATGAGACGTTGAAACAGCAAACCCTGGTTCCAAACCCTGTTTATCTAGATTTTGTTTCCCCAATTATCCTGATCTGAAGTTCGAAATTTGTTCAACGCTCAAACTATTTCACGTTACAAATTCTATTTTTTTAGCAAAACCCCCTTTTTTAAAATAATGAATGTCGCTATTGAAGCCGTCGCAAAAAAAAAACGCTGGTTGTAATCGTTTTGCCCCTCCCCACCCAACAAAAAAAACCTGACTCAATCCACCCACCTAATCCCACTGTCTAGGTCGTCATCTAGTGGAAAAAAGAAGAACCCGTAAAAAGAATTTTCCAATAAACCTATTCCTAGGGGGAAACTCGTACAGCTTTTGCGATTTTCCGCAGCTTTATGACGATAATCGCGTTGTTTATTATGTAGTCTGTGATTTAGTTTGAAAATATGATGTCTGCCGTGCCACGAAAGCTGTTACAATTTTAGATTATTGTGTGCCAGCTGTTTGGTTGTCGTCATTTTAATTATGGTAACGTTGTAGTTATATGATTCATCAAAGTATTAACCATATGAAACATTTTCCAATTCCAGTAAAAATGTCTTAACTTTTACTCTTCTTGGTACATCAAGTTTTTATTTATTATTCAGTTCAGCTATTTTAAACACATCGACCATGAACGGAGGCCACCAATCTACCAAAGGAAGACAGAAAAAGCGATGTTTCATTTGTTGGACGGTAGTTGAATAATATCTGATTTTATATTATATAATATATTAAATAATAACTGATATTCATTATCCTCACAACAGTGTACATTGGTTTTATAAATAGGAACAGTACATGCTGGCGGTCATGAATCTTTGTAGCTGCTTCGAAAAATTTTGTTCCTTGTCCGTCGAATAGTTGGTAATGTTGCTTATTCTATTGTTAATTTTTTGCTGTAGGTTAGTGCAATAAAACATTTCTTTACAGACATTGAGTACCATCTATTCTTATAACAATGGAACACTAACCTTGACTGCAGTTGCAAAAATAAAAATGAACATTTGCAACAGGTATTATTTGTGAAATGAAACATAAACATGTTTATTCACTCCAGATTTGCTGTTCAATGCCATTCTTAAAAACAGGCTTATATTTTTAAATAGTAATGGCTAGGAGGGAATGAAATTGTCAAATGTTAGTTATGGCCAACAAAAAAAAACAAAAAAGCAAATGGTAGTGTTATGTATTGAACATACAAGTTGATTTTCTCATGTTGTATTATTTTTTACAGGAATTTAGTTTGCAAACTTGTTTCACAACTGCATCCATATCCGTTGAACAGTGTTTGGCCTTCAAAATGGCCTTCCGAAAGCTCCTGCCGAAGCCTTTTGGATTTTTGTAAGTGACTGAAACAAAAAATAACGCAAATTAAATGTTTTTATTTTCCGTACATAGATTAACTAAACCAGGATTGAACTCACATCACGTACATGGAACGCTGCGATGTACATGGAAGATTACATATTCGTCACAACAAGCATTGTCGGTGGCACCAATCCGGATGCTGAACAGCTGTTTTTTTCAGTGCTCGAAAAGAGATAACAGCTAAGCTGATCGAAGTTTTAACAGATCTAGACTGTCGTTTTTGTCGACAGCAAAAAGACGGCGGATATTCGTCGCTGCATTTTTCTGCAATAACAACTTATAAGTAAGAATTAAACCTGTTGTGAATTGGGCAAGGTGTCTTAACTTTAAATGTCTAGTCTACCAGCATCCATGGTGATCGTCTTCAGAGTCAGCGTGAGCAAGCGCTTCGTGACTTCAAAAATGGTATTAGAAATATTCTAGTGGCGACTAATGTTGCTGCCCGTGGTTTAGGTAATAGTTTCTGCCTTCTTCGTTTGTTTTTTTTACGTATTTGATGTTTGTATTGTTTTTCCTAGATATTGCCGGCGTAAACTATGTCGTAAATTATGACTTGCCAACTGATATTGAAGAGTATGTTCATCGCGTTGTTCGAACGGGCCGCGTGGGAACCCGACCCGAAAACAAAGTATTAAAATTTATATAAGTTGAAGTGCATATTCTGGGCTCCCTTCTTTTCTGTGGCCCCGTTTCCCTTTGATTTTTAATAAGCCCGTAGGGGGTCATGCCCCTACTGTGATCAGCAGTAACGGTTGTGAGTGCGCTGTCCGGAAAGGGGACGTGGGGGTCCCCACGGTTCGATGATATCATTGGAGGGCTGTGGGGCTACCCAAAAATCCGAATTAACGGTTAATCGCTCACGTAAAAGCTTGTCCGCAACCTTCGCTCTTCTTCCGGCTTCTCTTAGCCACGCACCGGGTAATCTCCCCGGCGGGTCAATTGAGGCAGTGTCTCCCCCTGCCTTGGTTGACGGCAACTTTTAAAGGGGTTATACGTCCCTTTAAAAGTTGCAAATTACTCGATTGTTGGGAAAACTGCAAATACAAATTTTCTTTTGACAAGATTTAAAAAAAAAATGTTTTTTTACTACTATTTTTTTCCCCAATTGTCAACTTATCATTTTTTCCACGATGTTCAGATTGCATTTGCAATCTGTTCTAGTTTCTGTGGTTGCAATCCACGTTGATATTCGTAAGGGTTGTAGGTACTAATTTCATGTCGATTATTATACTATTCTTCACGGCTAACATTGCACTAATCAATCGATTTATTTTTCATAGTAGTAATGGACTATCACCCGTTTTGATTTTATTTTGGCTGGTTCAACTTTGAATTTTCAGTAACTACTGGGTGTCGAACCCTGATATTCGGCATTGCTCTCCGATGCTCAACCATTGAGCTATAGTCACATACAAAATTTTTTCTTTTATACCTTTAGTCAATGCACGGTAATATTGTATAGTAAATGTTTGTCGCCTCGCCATATTTTTTGTCAATCTGAAAAGTGTTTGTATAAGTATCATAGCTTATGTGTAGAGTGTCCGGCTACGGTAGCAGAAGGCTGAGGTTCGAATCCAGTCCAAATCAATAGGTAAATTTGTTACCATTTTATTGAATATGTAAAATAGCATGTCCTGAGATGACTTGCAAAAATGGTTTCTGTAGAATGTAACTCATGGCTCAATGGTAGAGCATCGGCTTCGTAAGTCGAATATTTAGGGATCGATCCTCATTCGAGAGTTCAACTATATGATTAAAGATGCGCTGCAACTATGCGCTACTGTGATATCAAATGGTTCTAACATTGCAATTGATAGCAATAATATATAATCTATATAAAACATTACTTGAGGCAGCAATATTGCTGCGAATTGAAGTTATAGCCTCGCTTGAGAAATCAGTTTGTTGATTTTAAACATTGATTTATAAAATAATTGACATATCAATTTGGGCCACTACCGTACATGATATTTACCATACACATTACACTTCATTGGGATTCGAACCCACATATATCAACTTACTAGACTTACGCTCTACCATTGAGCTACTTGTGACACTACAGTAAAGTTTAAGATTTCAACACATTAATGTGACAGTGCGCGCGAGTCAATAAAAAACCAAATCCCAATGGGGGGATATAGGGGGGCGGATGCCAGAAAGGCAAGGCGTCCGCTTCCCAACTCGAAGTCTCCTGGTTCGATTCCCAGGTCAGGTTTCCGATTCCACGGGCTTCCTACCTTCCCCGGTGTCACGATTCCACGGGGCCAGTCGAGTTGGGAAACTTCGTGCGAAGCACGCGAACGGATATTTTACTAACAGTTAATCTCGTAACCAGTAACAAATTTTAATAAATAAATTATGTTTCTCTGTACTGAGTAATTAGAAACTGACGTTTTACAACGGATTTTAACCGTAGGCGTTAAGCTAGCCGTAAGATAGATCATAGCACATCTATTCCGACACTTCGAAAACGTTTACATGGTGCTTCATTCATTTCAAAGTATATAACTTTGTTTGCATATCGTTTCAATTGGCAACAATTATATTCATTGAATTTATTTGGGACTTGAACCCTCAATCTTCGGCGTACAAGGCCGATGCTCAACCACTGAGCCATGAATCATGTAATCACATTGTCTGTTTTTCTGAATCTATTAAGGACAACATATTTACACTTAGAATAATATCTATTGCATGTTTTAAGATAAATATATATATTTACTCACTTATATTCTGGATACATTCAATTATAAGATTATCTTTTGGGGATCGATCCATGTACATTCGACTTTCGAAGGCGATGCTCTACCATTAAGCCATGAGTTACAGTTTATTGCAAACTATATTTGCAGGTTATTTCAAGATACCGTATTACACATTCAATATTAAGAATCAGAAAAATGTGAATTGTTTGCTTGCGATTTTTACTGGATTTGAACCTATGTCTCCTGGCACCACAGACGGACACTCTACACAACAGCTATATCACTTTTCAATCATACCACTTTGTTGATGAGACTATCAATCAGTACAGCGAACCGCCATCTATTACACATTTTCAAAATTATGAATAACAACAAATTTATTCTACTTGGTTATGATATGTATGAATACGGATAAGTTTTTACATCTGACTGGATTTGAACCATAGAATTCTTGTACCGTAGCCGGACACTCTACATATAAGCTGCAACACTTATATCGTAACAAAGGAGACTAAAAATAGCATATCGAGATGAGATACATTGACTGTATAATAATATTGTGACCCAAGCTATAAAAGAGAGAAAGAATTTATGAATTTAGCCCAAGTGTTTAGCATCGTACTGGGTTTGAACCTTCATATATTGACACCGTAGCCAGACGCTTTACAAATTAGCCATGATACTTATGCTACCTTTGATCAAACTGGCAAATACCATAGCAAGAAGAAAACATTGACTATACAAAATGATCGTGCGTTGACTCAAGGTATAAAACATTGAAATTATATGGGACTATAGCTCAATGGTTGAGCATAGGCAAGCTATGCCGAATATTAGGGTTCAATACCCAATAGTTACAGAAAGTGTAATTGGTGTCATGTGTGTGTGTATGTTTCTGGTGTTAATTATGTAAATGTGTCAGTTGTAATAAAATGTGTCAAATGTGCGTGATTGTATAAATGGTTCCTAATAATTAATAAAACAAAAGTTACAAAGTAATCATTGATTGTTAAAGTCATCCATTGACAGTCATTTGCCATGGTTATGTAGCCGGGGAAAATCGTGTAAGACAAATTAGGAAAAAAGCATTTGTCGTGATACAGAAAAAAGTAATAAGTCCATGTAACAATCAATTGTGTAATTAATTGGAAAAACCTACCATTCGAAAGAAGAGAGAAAACAGAATTTTCGAGCAACTTTAAATAATTTAGGCTTTTAATGCGAAATAAGATTAAGATTTTTCGAGCAGCAGAAATAGAGGGAAGTACTTTCAATGACCTTTTTTACTATGTAGATTTTAAAATTTTAATTAATTACGATTAACACGAGTGATGCATCATTCCACGGTCAAAATGTTTCTCTTCCCCATGTGACACAAATGTCGGAACTGTTATGATGGCCTTAACGGGTGAGTGTGTTTGTGTTGTGTACGACGGTCTCCACTATCCAACGCACTCTCTAATGTTGGCATTTTTCTAACTATTTGAAGTTTTCCTTTTTCGAACACATTAACAAGGAGACTGATGATTAATGAAGAACCGCGACATCTGTCTGGTCAATACTCACAAGTATGCATTCATTTTTCGGTCGCGTTTCATTTGAGACCGGAACATCAGCAAACCTGTGGTTAAAACAATAGATAACAATGCTAATCGATACACAAGCATCTGTAGTTCATCCGTAATCTGTACTTTTCATCATGATGAAATGGCTTTTGATACGCTGCCAACTCCTCTTGCTAAGTTGAGAAGCATCAGCCTCAAAGGCAGCTTGCAATGGAATATAGTTTAAAACATGTTTGACAGTTTTTGTTTCACTTGGATCACTATTCTTTGCCTTGCAACAATATTTAGAGGTTGCAGCAGGAACTGTCACTTCTCTGAATAACAAAAACAAATATTAACATAGCCTGTAAATGCAGAAAAGTTAGATAGGATACTTACTCAGAATATTCATGTTCAAGCAAATCCACAATAAAGAAACCACCAAATCCAAGCACATCGCCTGAATAGAATGGGTGCTGTGTTTGCGGCAGATATCATTAATCCTGATGGACTCTTCGACTGCCAGTCGTTTGGCACAGACAACATTAAACTGGCCAAAGAAGTCTTCATTCATGGCTGTAATATTTTCTGTGTCAGTTAAAATTTCCATCATTAGATTCAAGCGTTGAACTCTCTCCAAAGATGCCTCAACCACCTACAGCATTGAATACAAAAACATGGAAACCAAAAAGGCAAATATACAGGTAAAGAAAATGTTGAGCTTACATTTCCCTCAACATTCTCTAGAGGGATTAAGAAATTGGCAGAATTTGCAATGGCAATCCTGTGATCCAGCAGTCAGAGATTTGATACCAGACAAAGTCTCGTTCTTGGCAATTTCAGCACCCAATCCTCCTAGCTCTATCAGTAGAAATCTGGCTGCCTGCAGACTGCAATAAATGATAAATATATTGATAGTCAAATTAAATACACTTTTCAACTGTCATTAGCTGTTGACATACCGTTTTTGTGCTTCCAATCCCCATCGTCTAATCTGCCGGTCGAATAGTGCTGTTTCTGCTTCACTGATTGTTACTTCTTCAGCCACCATTGTTTTATATTATTGGTTGATTTCAAAACTGGGACAAGCGAAAATGCAATTTCTGGAATTCGAACACAGCACACGAGCTTTTCGAATAATCTTTCCAAAATCTAAAGCGGTGGATATGTGGAATTTTGTAATAACCAAACGAAACAAGAAAACCGTTGCCAAATTTCCATAAGTTACCCGCCAACAAAAGAAAATATGTAGAAAATGCGAAATCAGGGCGAAACGAAGTTGCCGTGTGGCTGGTCCCTTTTGGCTTCATTCTTTTTTTTTTACCGGCAAAGGGAATAAAACTGAACTGTTTTCCCAGTGTGTAATGGCCAACTTTATTGAAAGCCAGCAACCGCTGACGAGAAATCAGCTGGTAATCGAGCCATGTTCAACATCCAGATCTCTTTTAAATCTTTACTCTAGAAATTTTCCGCGAACCACTTCAACAGGCCTCTCGGCAGAAAGGGGATGGATCGACGGGAAGAGGCAAAAAAATTGTTAAACACAAAAAGCAATATTTAAATAAAATAAAACCAATGATTCGAACCCATAAAAATCAGCATGCCATCCGCGAGACCATGGTACACTAGGGGATGCAATATCCTCTATTTTTGGCCAAATCTAAAATTTGCTTCAAGAAGCACATAACTTCGATTCAGAATTGAATGAAAATTACGGGAATCAATTTATTTTTTCATTGATCTTACAGTTTTTTAAATAAATGTAATAACGAAAATATGGTTGATGCACTAATATCACTTTATTTTCCTTTATTTTTAAAACGGCTGGTTTAGCGAGAAAACCGATAACTTTATCAAAATCAGCGTAAAATTTTTTTATTATGCTGTGTGATTTTTATCGGTTGTCAAAATTTTTTCAAAGTTTGACTGAACTGAATGTAGTAAAACGTAAAAGCTTCTAAACCGTGAAACACGGCTCCGCGTTGAGTTATGCAATTCAAGTCGAAAAACACTCCGCCATTAACTTTCACACTTTAGGCACTCGCGTAAATAAACAAATGAGACTGTAACTTAAACTTGTTTTAAATGATTGGTATTTGTTTAGTTTAATTATTATTTATCCATTGAAGAAAGTTACGTAAACACTTGATATTTGCTGTAGTCTTCGGTGAGCATCTCTTTGCCTTATACTTTACAGTGGGGCACAATGTTTTCCAATAGCCGTCGAATTTTGAGTTGCGTAAAAATTTCACATCACTTTCTTTCCAGGTAATGAGGTATTTTTTAAATTCTATTTAGACCTGTTAATATACTATAGCTGTAATATTTTCCCCTCAAGAAATGGATCTAATAACAGCACTGTAAAGAAGAGGGTACAAGATGTGGGACATAAAGTTTCAAAAGAAATCAAAAGTTATGCCTTGACCAAGTATGTTGACTATGTAAGAAACTATGACAAAATTCTGGAGGTGCGTTTTCCAAAGGCAATGAAGTATGTCATAGATTAAACAGTAAAGGAAAATATTTAAAAATATAAGGTCTGTTTATAATCATTTTGTATAGGGTCTATAGGGTTTTCTCTGTGGGCATCAAAGAGCTTTACCACGATACCAAAGCTTTTGTTAAAGTAAAGACTCTTATCCGGAATGCCAAGAAAAATGGTGGAGGAATTCATTGTTTGGGGCTGAAGGATATGGAAATCTTCTACCGAAGTAGAACAGAGTTATAGTACATTGTGTTTCTTATAGTAGTGTTTGTTGTTATTTTTTTCTAGTGCCTAGAGAAATGTTGAGAGTCTCACCAGTTCTTCTCATTAGTGCTTTACCTTTTGCCAATTACATCATTTTTCCTTTGGCGTAAGTATGATTTTAAAAAAGTTTTTCTTGTATAGTTTGCATGAAATATTCTGAATCGTATTACTCATTTTGTTTTGTATAGCTATCTCCTTCCAAAACAATTGCTCTCTTCCCATTTTTGGTCACTTCAGCAGCGGCTTGACTTTGCGCTTCATGATCACAAAAAGTGCGTTCAGCATTTCCGACCAGTTTTCCGATGCATGCAAGCAAGGATATCTTCGGTTAGTGCAAAAAACATAGAGGAGAAATTGAGTAAAATCCTGTCTAAACTCGCCAGTGGTGTACATCCAACTGTTGAAGAGATATTAGATTTGAAAATCTTATTTCAAGGGGAACCATTCCATCTTAACTGTTTGTACCCACGTCACAAAGTAGGTTATGTTTCTTTTCACTGGGAAGCTATAGAACATCCGGTGATTAAAAAAAAAAAATTATATTTTTGATATCCAGAATCAACTGTTGAAAGTTCACGGTATGCATACACTTTGGTCCCGCCGACGTCGATTGTCCCAAAGAGCAGAAGAGATTCTCAATAAAGATAGAGCCCTGAAACGTGAAGGAGTGGTATCGTTGTCTTTGGAGGAACTGCGTTCTGTATGTCAGCTTACACACTATTTCTCACTTCACCTTACCTATGTCCGTTTATACGTATTTTTCAGGCTTGCTTCATCCGTGGACTAAATCCTTCTAATATGAGAATTGAAGACATGGCTAAATATTTGGAACGGTGGATTGCAGTCTCCGTTCACGTCGAACCATCGACATATTCTCTCATTCTTCATTGCCCCATTTTGCTAGCATATAACCAACCAACTAATCGTGTGCTGATTCAATAACCAAATTCTATCCGTGTGATCACAACTAGTCTTTGAAGCTAAGTGTGTATGTAAATTTGGATTGTGAAATAATGAATGTTAAAATAGCACGACAAAATAATACCTGTTTGTCAATTGCCCTTTATCTTTGTTAACCCAAAAAAGAAATATTTTGTAAGTTGAAAATTTAAAAAAAGAACAAAAAAAAAAAAAAGGCGTCGCTCATCAGGGCTTCATATAAGACAAACGATGGTTGAGTGGAGGACGATGTCGGGTAAGTCAAGAAATTGTTATTCATGATTAGGTCGTCGTCCAGAAATTAAATAACTGTCAACGTCGTTGTCAGGTGCAACGATGGGTATAGCAGCTTTGGCTCTCCGCGTAGGTTGCGTTCCGTGCCTAATAGGCTGCTTAAAGAAAAAAAAAAAACGAAGTTAAAATAAACACGGCACATATTCTTTGAAAATTAAAATGCCCAATACCTGTCTTCCGGGATCATAGTACATGATACCGCCGCCATACATGTTGTCCTGGGTCGGTGAACCGATGGGAACGCCCACTGGGACAGCTGGAGGCGCTGCAGCCGGAGGATATCCTTGATATGGACCAGCATTGAAAGGGGCTGGACCGGGACCAGCAGGATACATCGTCTGTGCAATAAACGATGGCGGTGCACCTTGTGCTGTTACAGCCATCGGAAGTAGAGGAGCTGGAGCTGCCGAGACGAAATTTGGGGGCTGTGAATCGTTATATGAAGCATAGTATGCCGTATTTCCTCCAGCAGCAATTGGATAAGATGGCTGTTGAATCACCGAGGGCCCTGTATTGGCTGGCGGAGGAGTCGTCATCCTCTGTCGCTGAGACGAATATCGCTTCGACCGACCGGTATCTTGATTACGCGACGGCGCAGATTGATCTTCAATGCGCACCTGTTCCATTCCGCTCACAACAGCTTGCTCGGAATTTCCTTCCATCGGTCGGCCAAATTTACCTCTTCCTCGCCCTCGTGGTTCCTCGTACGGACCGCGATGATCCATTCGCACATCCTGGGAAGCCCTTTGGCCACGTGAGAATCCTTGATGAGATGCACCACCTCGAATGTTTCCTCCGTCTCCTCTATCCCAATTGGGATTATCGTTACGGCGGCCACGGGCGTTGGGAGCTCCTCTTCCTCGTGGTGCAGCATCTGATCCACCACCGCGAGACGAGCCTGCGTACATTGCTCCATCTCCGCGGTTACCTGAGCCTCGCGAGCTCCCTCCACGAGAGCTCGCACCACGAGTGGAAGCCTCACCACCTGCTTTCCTGGGGCTTCTGAAGTTCTCTTTCGGTGGTTGCTCGGCAGTGTTCTGCTCATTGGGCTCACCAGACTGGGGCAAATTTTCACCACGGATTTTAACTGCCTTAGATTCTTTCGATTCTCGACGCTCTTCGAACGTTCGGCCACCACCTCCTCGTCGGAAAGATATGGCGTTTGCCTTACTGTTATTGCTGCTGCTACCGTTACCACCTCCACGGCGTTCACTACCTCCGGTCATTGCAACTCCCCTTTCACCTTCTCTCCAATTGGATTGCGAAGACGGTTTCGGGTTATTCTCCCCTTGGGCTCTAGGTTCTTGTCGATTTTCTGAAAGTGCTGGGAATTCATCCTTTTTAGGCATTTCTTGGCGCTGAGAGCGTTGCGGGCGGCCATCGGAATTGCGGTCGAATCCAGAACCACGTTCCGATGGGCCGCCTCGAGTAGCAGCACCACCACGTCCACGCGGTCGTGAATACGCATCTTCGTCCTCCCAAGTACGATCGTACTTGTTAGGCCCACGACCATAACGCCTGCGACGACGAGCTCTGTAAATTTGTCGGCGATTAATTAAGATGCACGATAGGCTGGCTTACGAGACAGAATACCTTGGAGCTCCTTCTTCTTGACGTATGTCATATCCGTAAGCATCTACCAATTCATCGCCAGTCTTCGGTCCTTGTTGGTTCGGGTCGAACATGTCATGACCCCAACGATCAATAGCTTCACTCCTATTCTTCTTCGGTTTCTCCTCCACTTCAGGTTCCTCCCTAAATTTCAAGTCTTGTACATTCTGGTAAATTAAATTATCAAACGAAGTTTTAATTACGTGACTGCTTCCTCAACCTCCTCGCGATTTCTGTCATCGTGTTCGTAAAACCCACCCCGCTTTGGAATATACTGAGGGTTTCGACGGTCTTCATCGTCATCTAACGGTTTGGCTGGGGTGTCTTCTTCGTCACTTTCTTCCCCGTCCCCTTCTTCACGTTCACCTTCTACAATCTCATCTTCTTCATGTTCACCTTCAACTGCCTCTTCTTCTTCATCTTCGATAACTTCACCTTCTTCATTTTCACCTTCAACTAGTCCAGCTTCTTCATTCTTTTCTTCTTCTGGATTGCTTCCTTGGTCTTCTACTGGCTGATTTTCTTCTAAATGAGACTCATCCTTAACTTCCTCTTCTTTTTGGGCTATTGATTCAACATGTTCGCCTTCTTTGTTATTATCTCTTTGTTTTTCACCAATTTCTTTCAAGCTGTCTGTATTTGGTTCTGCTTCTGTCATATCAACAGTTGATTTACATTCCATTGCTAATTGAGATTCAGGGGTTTTAGCTGGTTTGTCAGTACCATCTTCTGTATTTCTTGAAATGGCGTGACAATTTTGATTTGAGTTTACAGAATCATCCTTAACCAGATTTTCTCCCTTCTGTATATCTAGCTGTGTCTCTTGTTCTGGCTGATTCTTGGTGTTATCCACCTGTTTGGCAATGGCCGAAACTGTATCGGATTGGCTAGGCATTTCTTCTTCTACCTTAGCTTTTAGAGTTGGTTGTGAGAGACTAAGATTTATTTCATCAGTTTGTTGTTTTTCTTCAGGAGCAGTTCGATTTGCTGCACAAGTATCCTGCTTTGCAACAGCAAGATCTTTTTTTGCTTTTTCAACTTCATCTCTTGCTCGTGCTGATTCCTCCTTGGCTTTGTTAAGCTCTTCTCTGGCCTTTGCCAACAAACTTTGTTTTTCTTCAGAAACTTTGCTGGCTGTTGGAATCACTTCTGTGGAATTCTTTGGTATAACTTGCTCATCGGGTAGTGTTTTCTCATTTTCCGCCAACTTTTCAGTAGGCTCAGTTGCAACTACCTCAGCCTCAGTAGAATTTGTATGTTTTTCAGAAGTCTGAAATAGAAATGGCTAGCGTTAAAACGTACAACACGAATTATGTTACCTGTTTTCTTACTTTCACCTGTGGATTATCGGTGCTTTGCTGTGTAGTGTCGGCATCTGCCATATTCGAAACACCACGCCTGCTGTCGTCGTCGGCCATGTTTTCCGGTTGAATGTTTATTTATACTAGCTAAAAGCCCCACCCAAATCCAAGCCGATGTACACTTAATATAGCTGAATTTCACTATAGTCATAAGTTAAGCAATAAAAAAGTAAATTTTTGACAAACAAATTAGAAAGCGTAGATTAAAGAAACAGTGTCGCCCAAAAGTTTTGGCGATGACACATTGCCAGATCGAATTACACATACAACACGTAAATTCAAGTTCCCTAGAAAATTGAGGACTTAAAGTGAATAAATTATGGGTACACGAACAATATTTAACAGACACACACAGAAAAAGATAATAGCAATATCTCTTCCGCTACTATTATACTACAAATCTACGTAAATACTAAAAATATTGCCAAATAATATTATTCCCCTAGTATGTCTACCTGTGAATTCACAATTGCATTGAAGAGGATGCGCTTGCCTCTTCTGTAAGCTGGGTGTTATGTCTTAGTTGAACCGAAAGATAGCAATCCTAATACTGGCTTGAGACGGAATGTATTGCACAACCTCCAGGCCGAATACGAAATGTCTACTTCACTTTTCATCAATCGAATGGCAGACAAGCGTCGTATGTTGTCTGCAGTAATATTTGTAGACAAAGTTGAAACTCACCAACTATTTTCGAGCTAGTTTTAATTTTCCGCCACGCCTCTATCACGTTGAACACGCGTTCGTCATAGCGGTTCTACTTTTTCATTCATTCTGTATGCTCCACGAATAACGGAATTCATCACCTGCCTTTGGAATTTAGCCGATTTGGACTTCCATTTTGACTTGGATCGGAGTTTTAGCTAGATGTAATACTTAAGAAAACACAGGCATGCAAAATAGATTGATTAAATTTCTAAAATTTTGAAATCTTAGGCTTTTCAATGACGTTCGAAAAACCTTCAAGTCACACTCACAGAACGCCTGCTTTTATCAGAATTCCGTAGCAAACGTTACACAATAGTCTACCTTCATATTGTCAAAATGAAAAGCGGTCTGCCGTGATAGATTTGAATTCTTGTACTAAAATTTGTGGAAACGCCTGATAACAGCATATTAAGCCAGATAACGGGGAATTCAAATGATGAAACCAGGTGATATGGCGAAACCATAAAAGCAAAGTACAGGAAAATATATTAGTTTCGAAACCCGTTGTTTACGTTTGAATTTTCCGTTTCAGGGAGGCTTCGGTACGAATTTAGTATAATGTCACTCATCTCAAGTGTTACAATTGGATTCAGCTTTGTCCAATGGACGAGGGGCCAATAAAGCTCCCTTTTGATGAGGTCTTGTAGGGATCCCCAAAGTTGATTGCATGTGGCCGCTTATGGGTTGTATAAGTTTTTCAAAAATAAAACAATATTTTCAGTTTTAGAAAAATGCGGTCTAATGCTATCTTTTTGTTGGGTTTTGGACGAATATTCGTTCGTAAACATTTTAGTAGAAATCATAGCTAATTTCGTGCGTTTCAACGTTTAACGTAGTAGCAATTTTTTCGTTTTATTAATGTTATTTTACACTTACAATTCTGCATTGAAGGTAATCTCCTCATCGATGGTTGTCAAAATCCAAATTATGATAAGTGATAGGCTGCTTTCACACGGCTGATCTAACGTTGTAAAAAAAAATGTGACAAATGGTTGTCTACCTGTTATAATGTAGGGAAAGGAAGTAGTATGTAATTTCATTGTTTACGTATTATCTAAGTCAGACAGAGGGGCTTATCAACTACAGCTTACAGTTTATCTAAAAATTCTTTATTTGCATGCTTAAGGAATTTTGATGCTGATATGAAAGTGAGTTGAGTATCAGCATCCTTAATAATTAATATTTTCATCTGATAAGATCGTGACCGCAATAAGTACGACATAACAACATACAATTATGTTTTGTTTTGGGTTACTCCTGATAAAAGAAGCTTAACCCAAAACAAGGGTTTTGCTATTGAACCTTTCGCTTCATTTTGAAATTTCAAAATAATACTAGTGACGAGTGCAAACGACAGCATAGTTCTTTTTGGATGTCTTGTGTGACCATTGAAAAGCTATTTCAATATTTAGAACATTAGCCAAATTTACCAATAAAAAAAAATGACGCTTGCCTTTTTTGCTCCATTTTTTCTGGCTGTCTATTACCAAGCGGAAGCCAACACCGGTAGCCAGGTGAGAGGTCCTATTATCTGGCAAGATGAATTTGAATTTCTAGACTATACCAAATGGATGCATTTGATCACTGCATGGCGTGGCGGTAACAACGAATTTCAATATTACCATAATCTCACCGAAAACAGGTATGATGGCAACCTATCTTAATTGAGCTATTGTAAAGGAAAAATGTAATTACCTATCTTTTTGGAAGTTACGTGCGTGATGGTGTCCTATACATAAAGCCAACATTGACTGCTGACCGTTTCAGCGAAGATTTCCTTTACAGCGGTGTACTCGATTTGAATCAGGAAGGCTGCAATGTAGATTGGGAGGGAGGATGTTACGTGTAAAAGCCTTCTTCTGCAGTAAGCAATTCAAGAGTTTCTTCATCATTCTTCTGTTAATAGAGCTGCTGGGGATGAAATTATCAATCCTATCCAATCAGCGCGAATGGTGACGAGTGAATCCTTCAGTTTCACATATGGAACGATCGAAGTCAGAGCTAAAATGCCTAAAGGAGATTGGATATGGCCAGGTACAAAAGAAAATATTACAAAAACAGTATGGGATTTACGTAACAAATTCTATGTTATTTTAAAATAAATAGCGATATGGATGAAACCTACAGATAATCTTTACGGCGACTGGCCGCGCTCGGGCGAAATCGACATTGTTGAAAACAGAGGCAATGCTGACTTTTCTTGTAATGGCGCTCCTATTGGTCGTCAGTTGGCTGGAAGTACTTTGCACTGGGGCTCGGATCCTAGTCAAGACAAATGGCGTTTGAGCCACTGGGAAAAGTGCGTAAATTATACGATGTCAATTATATTAATCGAAACTTACTCACTAAAAACCTGTTCCGGATAATAGGGTCATCGAAATTCCTGATTTTTCTTCAGATTTTCACACATACAGAATTGATTGGCTTCCGAATGGATTCCATTTCTACATTGACAATGAACTGATTGGTGAAATATTTCCGCCTGCCGGAGGATTTTGGGAATTGGGTGGATTCGAAGGAGAAAATCTGTGGAGTTCAGGCAGTAATTTAGCTCCTTTTGACCAACGCGTATAACGATAGATTATTGGTAGGAAGTTTTAATTCTTTTCTAATGAACTATTGGATACACCGTAGTTCCATTTCCTGATTAATGTGGCTATCGGTGGTAATTTTTTCCCTGACGGATGCCAAAATGAAAATTACGACAAGCCATGGGATGCATCCGACCCAACTCAGATGAAATCTTTTTGGGAAAGTCGCGAAAATTGGTTACCGACTTGGAATGCTGAAACGGAAGACAATAGTATGCAAGTTGATTACATTCGAGTCTACGGATTATGATGTGGCAAATCGCAGCCATCTAGTTTTCAATTATTCCATAAAATCAAACTCTTCAGATTGTTAAATAGTTACACTTTTCGAAACTGCAATAAAAACGTAATATACAGTTGCGTAATAATTTTGTGGAATTGCAAAATTCAAACACACGCATAATTAATTGCTAATATTCTCCTATTAAAAAGCCTCGAAAGTAAAACGCTTTTACAAAAAAGCGCTGCTGTTAAAAGGTTTCAACTTCAAAGCTCTAATTTTGTAAATAAGAAGTAAAAAACATGGTTTTGCGGCCATAAAATCTCGTACTAAACATTGACGAAATCGTTGCGCACCTAACGATACCTGTAGTGTGGATTTAGTTCTGTCCAGCGTGCATGACAACTCAAATGATAAAGCCATTAACTTAAAAAGATACGCAAAAATAAACAACAACAAAAACAAACAAACAAGACTATTAACTAGCTTAACACGTCGTGCCCTGCTACTAGATAAAAAGAACCTGAAACCGTCATCCCCACTTCAATCCCCCCCCCAATAAAAAAATTGTGTCCACAATACTAGTTGCACCGAAGTAACAAACTTGAACAACGTAGGATTCATACACCTACATTACAGCCTAATATATAATTTTGGTCATACAGTCCGCACATTGCCCATGATAAAGAAAGCTTAAACAAATAATAGCTGGGTTGCAATTTAAGGTGGCATTCGAACCAAGATATCGTTTAGAGACTAGCATATAAAACACCATAAAGTGTTTCTATTTCGACACTCCTTATTGACGGGTTAGATGCGAGGCTAGAGTACAATTTTAGGTCACGTAAACAAAAAAATGAAGCCCACCTTTTTCGCTTTATTTGCGTTGGCAGTTTGCCATGCAGTCAGCATCCAAAGCCTGGCGCGTGGTCCTATCATCTGGCAGGAGGAGTTTGACACTCTTGACTACAGCAGATGGAAACACTTGATCACAGCATGGCGAGGAGGTAATAACGAATTCCAGTACTATGACAACCTACCAGAAAACAGGTACAATTAGTCTCCGAAAAATTTTAATAAAATTAAAAAAAATAAAATAGTATTATCATAGTTATGTCCGAGATGGTATTCTGTACATTAAGCCAACGTTGACTGCCGACCGTTTTGGCGAGGATTTTTTGTACAATGGCGTGCTCGATTTAAATCAGGAGGGCTGCAACGTAAACATTGATGGCGGCTGCTACGTGTAATTTGTTCTACATATTGTGCATCCATTTGGTTTTCGGTTGACTCTTCTCTTTCTTCAGAGTGGCTGGTAATGAAATTATCAACCCTGCCCAGTCTGCTCGTATGGTGACAAGCGATTCATTCAGCTTCACCTATGGAACGATCGAAGTCAGGGCTAAAATGCCGAAAGGAGATTGGCTTTGGCCAGGTATTTCCTTTTAAAGAAGTTTCAAAAGATTTAGCATTGAACGAAATAATTTTTTTTCTTTAAAAAGCTATTTGGATGCTTCCTACGGACGAGGTTTACGGCGGTTGGCCACGATCGGGGGAAATTGACATTGTGGAAACAAGAGGAAACGCAGACTTTTCTTGCAATGGATATCCAATTGGGCGACAATTGGCCGGTAGCACTTTGCATTGGGGTCCTGATCCTAGCCAAAACCGCTATGACTTGACCCACTGGGAAAAGTATGTTTCATGCCTATTCAAATTATTCATACCTCAATTTTAAATTTTGCTTTAGGATTATTCAAGCTCCTGACTTTGCTTCCGACTTCCATATTTTCCGTGTCGAATGGCTTCCAAATGGTTTCCAATTCTTCGTTGACAATGAAATGATTGGTGAGATGTATCCCCCAGCAGGTGGTTTCTGGGAATTGGGTGGATTTAGAGGACAGAATTTGTGGAGCTCCGGCACCGTCATGGCACCTTTCGATCAAAGAGTATTAAGCGAAAAAAATTTCATCACGTATCAAAAATGTTATCACATTTTTTAAATGCGTAGTTCCATTTCTTGCTGAATGTTGCTGTTGGCGGCAACTTCTTCCCCGATGGCTGCCAAAATGCGGTTTATGACAAACCCTGGACTGCTTCCGATCCCACTCAGATGAAAACCTTCTGGGAAAGCCGCAACAGCTGGCTGCCTACATGGAACGCAGCAACTGAAGACAATACTATGCAAGTTGACTACATTCGCGTGTATCAATTAGGCTAAAGTTTGGGAAAAAACCAAAAAATATTTACAATTGATGATTGATCAAATTATTACAACCCAAGTGCTTTAAATATACAAGCAAAATTAAAATCATGTTTCTATTGCGTAACATTGAGAGACGTAAATTTCCCGCCAAAACTAACGAGCGGAAAATATTAACAGCAAGCTCATGGTTTGAACACACAATATGGAGAACTTACTTGGGGAAAAAATTCTGACTGTATCAGTTGTATTTTGTCTTGAATGCATCACGAGCCATTGTTACATGTCCCAAGACGAATAAACAAAGCCAGAAATACTCTGAGGTGCAATTAGAAGGCTGTGCTGTGTAGCAGGAGTTGGCTAACTTGAAAAGACCGAATTCCTTGAAAATCGACGAAAAGATTGTTTCGTTTTGGCTTGTAAATGTAAAGATGTAACGGAGCTGACTCATTTGTAACCGTTTATACCAGTTTGACAAACAAGGTTTTTAAGAGGAATATTAAGATGGCACTTTATTCGTAAGCAATCAATGATTTACTTAGAAATCTGGTATTTGCACTGCGATACTTCACGCAAATCGAAACTTTTGAAGTCAACTCGCCACCTGCTTCGCAAGTTAGGAACTGAGACAATGTTGCACGACTTCAAAAAGACTAAAAACAACAACAAACAAAAAGACTAATTCAAAAACTTAAATTTTAAATTTCATTAAATGTTTCTGAGCCAATAAAAATAGAAACAATCGATGAAAATTTCAAATACTTTTCAAATATTATTTTCATGCATATCTTTTCACTAGCATTGGCAACTGCGTTTGCTCCATGGTTCGAAATTTTGGGTAACGAGAACAAGTGACGAGATTTGCTAGTGAGCGAAATTTTGCTATGAGAACAAAAGATTTTATCTAATTAAACGGTAAAATTTATTTTAGATTTCTGAATGTCTTGTTGATTGTTTGTGTGGTAATTTTACATGTAAAGGCTGTTTCTTTCCGTTAGTATGTCACTTTATCTTCTCATGAAATTCAGGTATACAAAAGTTGGCATACTTAAAACCGAAAATCCGAAAAAGAAATGTCAAGATACTCATATAGAGCTAATAGAAGTGATTTGGTCCCATCAACACCTGATGAAGAAAACAGTGGAGGTAAAGAATCTTAAATTGTTTCTGTTTGACAGTAATTTTTCTGTTCTATTGCAATGTTTTCTGTTTTTGCCCAGGCTTTACATTATAAAGTATTCCTTAAAAGCAATAAGTAATGTTTGATATTGAAATTTTCCTCACAGATGAAGCTTCTGATTATGAAGTTTCTGAAACCCCTATTGATGATTCCTTACGGCAGCCAAAATCAAACACATCTAGTCTTGAAGAGACAGACGTAATAGAAGAATCCCTCCAAGAATATAGTTCAGAGCCTGAACAGCCACAACATTCAAACAGCTTTGAAACTTCTGAGCATGAGAAATCTTGGGAATCAGAAGATCAGCTAGACAGGAGTGGGATTTCTAACAAGGAACACCTTAGTGCTTCAAAGTTCAACAGCAATAGTATGAAGGACCAGCAGGTAAAGCATAGATCTAGTAGGAGTTCTGATGAAGATTCAAATGACGATTCCGAAGCGAACGTGTCATACCGTCTCAAAGGAATAAGTCCCGTCCCTGGAATGGAATACGCCAGTCAACCTGACCCTGATGATACTTATCAAGTTATCCAAGCAGGAAAACGCCATGGACATATGGTTATTCGCAGTTCGGAAGAAAACTCTGCTGAGGCTTCTGATGCAGAAGACGTGGCTGTTCAGAAGTCCAACTTGTCTGATAGATCTGTTAGTTCCTTATACAGTCTAGACGATTCTTCTCCCTACCCGACTACGAAGAAAAACGCATTCAGAAACCCAGTGGACAGTGATTCTGACTCTAGTTTCGACGCCTCACGGGTAAAAAAGCCTACGATCACCAGCGATGAGTCAGATTCCAGCGTCGAACCTACACCGCGTGTACGTCATACGCGATCTCTAGGAAAGCGTGTTGTAAAGAGAATTGAAAGTGATGACAGCGATGAGGATTCAAGCCCACGAATCACGCCTCATAATAGGTATGAAGGACCCAACAAAGCTGACAATCACGTATCTTCCTCAAACGGTAGATTTCCTTCAACAAGAATGGTTTCACCAAAACCTTCACTACACTCGACGTCCTCTACATCACCACACCTAAGTCAAAGCCTAATTCAAGAGGCTCCTCTTGCGACAAGCTTTGATAAATACGATTCTGGAAATGGTTCCACTATGGAGCGTCACAATGAAGTAAGCTTTTTCTATGCAATCTAAGGATTAATTTAACGTAATCTTTTTTAGAATGGATCTAGAAAATCTTCCACTGCAATTGAAAATAAATCACAGCGTCCCGATCCTCTAGAAGAGGATGCCGAAATACCGATAGAAGATCTTTCCAACAGCATCCTCGAAGTGTCAAGTACAGTAGTTTCATTTTCCAGTCCTGAAGTTCTAGATAACAGCATCGAAGAAATCACTTCGGCGTCGGAGATCTCACTACCGATTCCTCCAGTAACGCTCTCGGCTGCAGAGGCGGTACGGTTGCGCGAAGACCTGGAGCGGAAGAAACTTTTAATGAAGTCGTGCAGGTTAGAGTCGCTGCCCGATGGAGGAGCAAAACTTAAAGAACAAATTCGTCTGATAACGGAGAAACTGGAGTCGGCTGCAGTAGTTCCGGATATTCGCCCTGCCCCAGTTGTATCATCGGCGTCAGATAGTGAGGTTCAAGAAGATGAACTTCGTAAGCAACTGCAAATGAAAAAGGTAACACACAGTCGAATACAAATAATTTGACGATATCCTGAAAGAAAAAAGTTAATTTTCAGTGGGCCATGGGAAACGCATCTGCTGGGCAAAAGGAACGTTTACGGATTGAAATTGGTGACATGGAGCGTCGCCTCATTCAACTGTCAATCGCAAATGCTACTAATGCCGGTGCCACTTCGAAATCGAAATTTGTTGATTTTCAAAGCGAAATGAGCAGCCGTACATTAGGTGAAAAGCAAAAAGGGATTCAGCTTCTTCCGGAGGCACCGAGGTTAACAGAAATGCAAAAGAAGATGTTTGCGGATAATGCTGGGAAAGAGTTGTATCAAAAAACAGAAACTGGTAAGTTGTTTGATTACTTTCTTACTAACAACGACTACCATATTTTTCTGTTCTGTAGGATACATCTCCGCAGCAGCCCGCCGAGAAGCCGTCTCTATTACTATGGACTCGCTTGAAAATCTTCATCGCTCTCTTGCCAGCTGCCCGAAGGAAACGGAAAAAGAACCTACACCATCCTGCCTCACGGTCCCTCTTTTACCTCACCAAGAACGTGCCCTTAAGTGGCTCTTGTGGCGTGAAACTCAAGTCCCAGCCGGTTTGATATTCTTTTATTGACTTGTTAATTTTAACCCTAGGTAGATCACGTAAAGTTTTTAGGTACAGCCTTTCTGATCTTTATTTTGTAGGAGGGATATTGGCCGATGATATGGGTTTGGGCAAAACTCTGACTATGATTTCGTTGGTCGTACGCCAGAAGGAGCTAGATCCAGCACCGCCGGCTTCCAGTGATATATGGCTTTCCAAGACCGTCAAGATTAAGCGGTCTGCTGGAACACTCGTCGTCTGCCCTGCAAGTGTAGTAGGTAAGTCCAGTCTTGTTTAATCTATGTATTTTTATCGTTATATAGAACGGTTAACAATAACAGGATTATCATAAAATGAGGGTTTTGGTGTTTTTTATCCAATAGAATGTGCCGCAAACAGTAGATATTAAAAAAAAAAACTTTGAATGTATTATTAAATTTCGTGTTCTTTATTATACGAAGACTGCTTCTTTTGATCTTCACAGATAGGCCGTTGTGTTACATCCAGGGCTTTTTTTTATTATTCTATCCTGGTTGGATGATTCGGTTTGTTTTCTTTCAACGGTGGTCTTTCAGACGGTGAGCTGACATTAGCCTGGAAGTTGTTGGCGTCCACGAAACCAACTGGCGATGTTAATTTATTAGTCTGTATTGGTTTTTTATTGTACGCGATTTCCGTCCCCTTTTTTAAGTTGTTTAAACGAATTCGGCTAAAATAACCGCTGCGTAGAATACGAGAGATTATAGATTTTCCATCATGGTATGAAATGTTAGTTCCTTCTACTAGCTTTTTACGACCCTCCAAGAGCCATTTAAAATGCTGTGCTGCTTTGTGGTTAGCCTCGTTCTTAACAGAAAAAAACGCTGTGTTATAAAAGAAATCTGTCGACACAGCACAACAGAAATTTTTACTGGCACGTTTTTGATGAAGTCGTCCACAGTTTTGGGACTTTCAGGTGGGGTAATGAGACGTTGAAACGTCGTCAAAATCTCGAAATCATCGTGCCTAAGCCTAGGAGCACCTCGTAATCCGTAATTAAAATCTTGGCGTACTTCACTATCGGGGCTACTTTTACTTAACGAGAATAGCATTTCCTAAGCAAAAGATTATTTCAAAGTTGAATGGAAAGTGTATCACAATACCGTTTAAAAATTTGCCTGAACGTCGACGATTTCTTCCAAATGGCCGTCCAATTGCTGTGTTTCGTTCTTCCTGTGTTTGGTAGCGGGTTTGATGGGCCGGATATCATTTAAATTAGGCGGTACAGATGGCTTAACAGCAGGGCTCTTTGCTGGATTTGATAAATAAGGTGGCTTTTGGATTTCGCTTTGCATTTTTCCCTGAGTTGAGCACAACGATTAACCAATGGCCACGCGTTGTTACTTGTTTGCTGTTTGGGACACAACTGAGAGAACCAAGGTTACCAACCACCCTGACCTCAGTCCCCCTCGAATGGTTGGGGGTGGTGGGAGGAACTTGACAAAATGGCGCTATTTGAGGGCTGAGCGTTGATCATCGTTTCGTTTGGAAAATTGTTTAACTCATGTAATGCACTTTCACTGTTGACTTCTTTATTACTTTTGACACTAGGTCAGTGGGAGAAAGAAATCCAGCGACGCTGTAAACGTAATTCGTTGAGTGTGGTGATTTTTCATGGCCCAGATCGTAACAAGTTGGCGCCCAAACTGCACCATTACGATGTAGTCATTACCACTTACCAGGTAGAGTCAATTATTAGTTTACATTGTTAAAACAACTAATAGAATCTTTCTTCTGAATGTAGATTGTTTCAAGAGAAATTGCGAATGTGAAAATCGACAAGAAGGATGGCGATTCCAAACCAATTGGTGATTTCGACGTCGAAACTGATGCGAGTGCCATACGACAGTCGGTTCTACTACAAATCGCATTTGATCGCATCATCCTTGATGAAGCCCACGTGATTCGTAATCCGAAAGCGGGTATATCGCAAGCTGTTTGTAGGCTGCGTGCGGTCCGTCGGTGGGCAGTTTCTGGTACTCCGGTACAGAATAAAGAGCTGGACATGTACTCTCTTTTGCGTTTCCTTCGCGTGTCACCGTTCGACCAATTAGCGGTACATATTTTCTGATTCCATTTCTTCTTTGCAGACCTATGTTATATTACTCTATTATTACATTCAAGGTGTGGAAGCGATGGGTCGATTCTTCAAAGGCCAAGAATGAGCAAGCTCAAGGACGGCTGCAACTTCTAATCAAAGCCCTTCTTTTGAGACGCACGAAAGACCAAAAGGCTGAAGGAAGCGAAACACCGCTCGTTGCAATGCCATCTAGGTCTGTCTTTAGTTTATTCCTTTCGTTCTCGATTTTATGTCATGCTTCGATTTTGATTACTTTAGGGAGGTGCATGTTCACCAAGTTCAGCTATCGAAAGAAGAGAACGAAGTATATCAAAAACTTCTTGCCTTTTCGCGTAAGGCTCTAGAGGAGTATATAAAAGGCCAAGAGGCGAGGATGAGAGAAGGATTTACATACGACCGAACGGTAAATCATCAATCATACAAACCGTGCTTAAAAGCTCATGCCCTTGTTTTTCTTTTTACCAGAATCTTCCTGAACTGCCTCAGAAAAACGTGACAAAGCAAATGATGTTGGTATTACTGCTTCGTCTTCGACAAGCTTGCTCACATCCTGCTTTAATCCAGACAATGTTGGATGCTACCGAAACAGAATCGATGGGCAGTGAAGAAGCCAAAATTGAAGACAATGACATGGACTTGATCTCCCAAATGTCAAACATGACGTTAGGCAGTAAACCTGACGAGCCAAAAAAAGAAGAAGAAAACTTTTTTACTCATACGAACCCTATCTTCGACCGCGAAAACCTAAGTAGCAAGATGAAGTATATTATCGACGAAGTGAAGAAAATTGTCGCTCAGGATCAGAAAGCTGTCGTAGTCTCTCAATGGACGTCCATGCTTGAGCTGTTTGCCCAGCATTTTCGCAAACTTCGGATTCGTTGCCATTTAATAGCGGGCAGTGTTGCAATTAAACACCGTACAGAAATCGTGGAAGATTTTAACGGAAACCCCAAGGGCTCACCGGTAAATAGTTTTTCCGCATTGTAACTTTTCTCTTTATTACAGTTTATTTTCATTGTTTTTTTTTTTTAGGTAATTCTTCTTTCACTTAGCGCCGGTGGAGTAGGACTGAATTTGGTTGGTGGGAATCACATCTTTCTGGCCGATATGCATTGGAACCCACAGTTGGAGGCTCAGGCATGTGACCGTGTCTATCGCGTTGGCCAAACGAAAGATGTTCACGTTCACCGTATGGTCACGCAAGGTACCGTTGAAGAACGCATCCTCCAACTGCAGCAACAAAAATTGGCCATGGCTAATGGTATTCTTACCGGAGCAGCAAAACTTGCGACAAAAGGTTTGACCATTGATGATTTGAAGATGCTTTTTAACCCCGGTCCCCCACCTTATGCTCCGAAGCCCATGTTAAATCCTGATGGATTCTAAAAGTACTTGGCATCTTCCATTTAAAATAATGTATCAAAATTCGGATTTTAATTTTTCAATTTGTTCGCTTTTATTCAATGTTCATGCCCATGAAGATCCCCAATAATTATTGAAGTTCAAGGGAAAATAAAACCCTGTGTAACAAATATTCAAAATAAAACTACAAACTGCTATTTTTGGAAACATATTATCCTTACTGGAACATAGATATTAGAGAACAGGAACAGAGGAACAGACATAACGCGATTGATTGTGATAATAAGCAATGACTGAATATTTTTAAATAAACAAAAACGTTCGATAGTAATTTGAAATCTTGATGTACACACCTCTTAACTATCGATTAATCGATTTTCCAAAAACTGAACGAGGGAAACATTATATAAAATCTTGTAATCTAGTAAAATGCCTTTACAAGAAAAAAATTGCTTTCTCAAACTGTTAATTTTCGAGCCCTAGAAAAAGTTCGTATATCAGGGAACTATAAATGTTGAATCGTAGCCGTTGCCCGAGAAGACGTGACGTCACAACGCTATAGCCTGCACCTGACGCCTGGTGGCGAAAGTCTTCGTTACGACCAAGCGGCCATTTTCCTATCCAAGGAAAAGTGGCAGAAAGGGGGTGGCCACCGATACATGTTATACTAGCTCTGTTAAGTGTAAGCAATCCGAATAAGTTACGTTTGAGTTTTCGTGGCCCCACCGACACACGCATTTGTCTGTTGATACTTTTGTCTTTTACGAAGTTGTAAAGTATTCAGTATGGAAGAGAAAGCAGTGGTTAAAGAACTCGACCAATGGATTGAACAGCTTAACGAATGCAAGCAGTTGGCCGAGAACCAAGTCAAAACCCTATGTGAAAAGGTACGTGCATTTCAACTCGTTTCCCACTTGTGCTTTACTTTATTGTAAGATGTGTTTATGATAATGTTTTTTTCACACCTGACAGGCAAAAGAAATTTTGGCCAAAGAATCAAATGTCCAGCCAGTCAGATGCCCTGTCACAGTATGTGGTGATGTCCACGGACAGTTTCATGACCTGATGGAACTCTTCCGCATTGGAGGAAAATCTCCAGATACTAACTATTTGTTCATGGGAGACTATGTTGACAGAGGTTATTACTCCGTGGAAACAGTCACATTACTTGTTGCCCTAAAGGTGAGTTGTCAAAGACATGACTCAACTGATTATTTTGTAATCATTCGTGATAAGATTCATATCTTAGTCTTGCTTTCAGTAGCAGAGATTAAAATAGCTCAAATTAGAATTAATTGATATTGTTGTTCACTATATTCATTTAAAAAATTGGCAACCTTATTATGGGGGCTTGCATTAGTTTTAATTTGTAAATCATCCAGTGCTTGTTGCCAAATTGTAGACTGTGTTTAGCAAGGTGAAAACATTACAAAAGTTCTTCTTGCGTAGGTTCGGTATCGTGAACGAATTACCATCCTGAGAGGGAATCACGAGTCTCGTCAGATCACACAAGTCTATGGATTTTACGACGAGTGCCTACGGAAATACGGCAATGCTAACGTCTGGAAGTACTTCACCGATCTGTTTGACTATCTTCCCCTGACAGCGCTTGTCGACAGTCAGATCTTCTGTCTTCACGGAGGACTTTCTCCTTCTATCGACACCCTAGATCACATTCGGTCTCTCGATCGTCTTCAAGAAGTTCCTCACGAGGTTATTTCACTTCAAAGTTTGATGGCGCAACCGTTTGAGTTGAATTGTCTTTTGTGGTAAAACAGGGCCCCATGTGCGACCTGTTATGGTCTGATCCAGATGACCGAGGTGGCTGGGGTATTTCCCCCCGTGGAGCAGGCTACACCTTCGGCCAAGACATTTCCGAAACTTTCAATCACTCCAACAACCTGACTCTGGTCTCCAGGGCTCACCAACTTGTCATGGAAGGATACAACTGGTATGATTCGGTGATTTGTCGTAGCTTCGTGATCATTTAATGGATCCGTATTGCTTTCAATAGGTGTCATGATCGCAATGTGGTAACGATATTCTCTGCACCCAACTATTGTTACCGGTGCGGCAACCAAGCGGCCATCATGGAACTGGATGATTCATTGAAATACTCCTTGTAAGTTATTGCATTTTCCCTATTAGCTGTATGGTACTGATCAGCCCATCTTTCTTTACAGCTTGCAGTTTGACCCGGCTCCAAGAAGAGGAGAACCTCATGTAACCCGGCGCACGCCCGACTATTTCCTTTAAAAGCAAAAGAACATCGCGGAACACCGAAAAAATTTTCCCTTTTTCCTTCTTCAAATTTTTTTTTTATTTCTATTTTTTTTTTATTTCTTTCTGTCATGCTCAGTTCATTTGTCTTTTTCCTCAGTCGGGTGACAGAGAGCATCCCGCTTATTCAGGATTAAGAGTATTCTGCACCTCCCTATTAAAACGTCCTCTTTATGCGCATCTTTGAATGCAAAGCAAAAAGATCAACATCCCCTTCCAGATCTACCCACCACAAAACAAAAACAAAAACAAAAAAAAAACACTATTCCCTTTACGGTTTTTTTTTTAATTTGGAGTTCGTGATTTGTTCTTTACCATTATTAAAGAAACATGGAATCTTCTCTTTTTGTGTCGAAAAAAAAACCTCCTTGCCCCCCGCCCTCTCTATTTTCTCACCCGTATCGTAAATGCGTGAGAGAGTAACGTGCAATTTGGTATATTCTAGTATCACTTTCCCTCTTCGCTCTTCCCTTTTGTCACCTTATTTTTTTCCTTCTTTACCTGGCCCGTTGATACCCTCGAACCATCTTTACGATTTATTTAAGAAAAGAGTTAAAGAGGGAGGAGGAAGAGTAGGAGCGCGTGTCAGCCAAAAGCAACTGAATACTGACAGACGAGCCGCCCAAAACAAACAAAACAAAAGATTAGACCACGAGCATCAGATTTCCATTGTACTAACGCTTTTTTTGATGACTTGTCTCAAAACACCAGATGGGGACATGCTGATGTGGCTGTTCCCTTTCCTTGTGTCCTGTACTAATAACTATCTAGATGGTGACCTTTGACCCCCTTCCTCCACCCTCCTCGAAAACAAGCCCGTGCGATCCAGTTCACTTAAGGGGAAAAAAAAGAAAACAATGAAAATCATCCATCAACATGAGAACGAGCGAGACGAAGAAGAGTGGTTTTTAAATGTCGTGTCCCGTCACTGTCATTTGTAGCCATAAAAAAAAGACTGGAAGTTCACCTCGATCAATACAAATCGTAATCATTTCACCAATTTCAGTTTGGTTGTTGATGCCGTGCTTATTATCGAAGGCCACTTCTGATGACTGTCACTTTCGACATCAGTGCAAAGTCTCTAAACAGAAATGTTTGTTTGACTGAAAACACGTAGCTTAAGCAAGAAATTCGAAACCGTTTGAAACGTCTAGAAAAAAAAAAAATGCGCAGTTAACGCAGTTTTTAGACGATTCGATTTTGCTTATTAACTAACATTGATTCCCCATTTCCAGAATTAGTTGTGGTGCAGCGCCCATCCGGCTAAGAGATTTACTGGGAGTCTTTTTCAGCAGAATCCTTGAAAAGGTAATACAGTTTAAAAGACTTGCGTCCATTTAATTTGATAATCCAAATCATTTTTGTTTTTTCTCGTTATAGATCGGGCGAAGATGGCTGTCTGGAGCTTGTTGCTCACGGCTGTCACCCTTTTGGGGCCCGCTGTAGGCGCAGACAGGATCAAAGTGAGCCAGCATTGTGCTACCTCCAATTCGTCCATTGACAACGTTTACTCCTATTCGGAGAAGGAGCTCAATAGCTCAAGGACATTGCGCCTTTCCAAATTCAGCGGGAAGGTGACATCATTTATTTTTCTTTCGTTTTCTAATTACTTGTCTGGAGGTTGTGCGTTCGTGTACAAAAGTTAACACTGGCAAAGTGCCCATTTGACATTGAACATGAATCATTGTTTGCTTGCGACAGGTGGTCCTCATCGTCAATGTGGCGACTTACTGAGGGTTTACCTATCAGTACCACGAATTGAATGCACTTCAGAACGAGTACCCCATGGACTTGGCTGTTTTAGCTTTTCCTTGTAACCAATTTGGGCAGGTAGGACATTTTCACGTGCCATTTATTTGCATAATGTTGTGTTAGTTACGTTTCCTATTTTTTGATTAAAACTTTGCAGCAAGAACCGGGAGCTACAGATTCTGAAATTTTGAATGGGATTCGATACGTCCGACCGGGAGGCAACTTCCAGCCGAACATAACATTATTCCGCAAGGTCGATATCAACGGAGCGAAAGAACATCCTTTATTTGCATATCTGAAAGTGAGTGAATTTCCTGCATGACGTCATGGTACTCGATAACCATTTAT
Source organism: Daphnia carinata (assembly GCF_022539665.2). Lineage (NCBI taxonomy): Eukaryota > Metazoa > Arthropoda > Branchiopoda > Diplostraca > Daphniidae > Daphnia > Daphnia carinata. Next base: position 2,225,940 of record NC_081336.1, on the reverse strand, counting down.
TCTTGTTTGTGCATGTTGCTTTCTTACCCTAAACAGAGAAGCTGTCCAACGACTCGAGATTTTTTCATGCCATCCACCAGACTGGATTACAGTCCGATGCGCAATAACGATGTCCGTTGGAATTTCGAGAAATTCCTCGTTAATCGTAAAGGCAAACCTGTGAAACGTTACGATGCCACCGCTCGTATTTCAGAAATGCGCGAAGACATTGAATCGCTCATCTCTGTCGACGTTAACGATCCAAATGTTTATGAATCGTTAATTGCGCTTGAGAAAACTTGATTGCCCTATTTTAGTTGTTTGGTTGTTGGTGAGGCGGTTGGGAAACGAGATTGGCGCGCGCGACCTATATGACACTCCAAATCTCAACCGCTCGAAACATGGCGGCGATTTGGAGAAGAGGTTTGAAACCCAGTTGGACTAGAAAAGGATGTGACGAACGAGAGATAAACTCGTACCATCTTCAACTCTCGTTTTCGCGCTCTCTTGTGCATTCGGAGCCGTCGTATCCGGTTTCTAGCCAGCTGTTTTGTCCGCGCAGTGATTTCGTTTTCACCGCCTCAGCGACGCCTATGACTCAATACAGAACATTTAAACAGCATAATAGGAGCTCTTTTTTCTTTTTGAAAAAAAGAAAATTGCCACAATAGGGCAGAGTGCCTGTTGGCAGGATATTGCCCTCTTCCTTATTAGTCTAATCAGATTTTTTGGAAGCAATAGAAACGCCCCTTTAAAACACGATTGATCCTTCCTGTCTTTGCCTCTATTTTTGAAAGCCACTGCGAAATCTCAGTCGCATTGCGAATCGACTCGCAGTCTGCGGCTCAAAATGGTAGCCGCTGCTGCGCATAAGGTATTAACATTTATTACGATTCCATTCTATTTTTTGTTTTACTTCAATCGCTTTTTTAAAATTCTTTTAGATGAACGTCCTGCTGTTCATGTTCATGTTATGGAGTGGCCAAAGTTTAGCCGAAGAAGATTCTGTCGAAATGTCACCGTCGTTGGGTCAACCGTGTAATTGTACAGACACAATTTTCCGGTTCTCCGAGAGAGCGTTGAATAGCGAAAAGACCATCAGATTATCAACGTTTAGGAACAGAGATCGTCAAAAGGTATCGAGCCATTTTAAGCTATTAGTGAAATACGTTTTTACTGATAATGTATTTGATTGGGAAGGCGTTGTTGGTCGTTAACGTGGCTACTTACTGAGGGTTCACCGAACAGTACCACGAATTGAATGCACTGCAAGAGGAATTATTCAGAGAGTTGGCCATCTTAGCTTTCCCTTGTAATCAATTTGGCAAGGTGAGCGTCTAGAAAAATGAAATGATACGTAACACGTTGTTTGTTAATCATGTTGTGATTGTTGCAGCAAGAACCAGGGGGATCAGATTTAGAAATCTTGAACGGAATCCGTTACGTTCGTCCAGGCGATAATTTCCAGCCCAAGATGACGCTGTTCCAAAAGACCGACGTCAACGGTGCTAATCAACATCCATTATTTGCCTACCTAAAGGTAACTTAGCAACCTAAGTTAGTTTTAAGGCAATGTCCGTGCATGTAAGTTGATATTCTATCAGAGCTGCTGTCCGCCCACTCGAGAGTATTTCGAGGAATCGACGAAATTGTATTACACCCCAATTCGTAACAGCGATATCCGCTGGAACTTTGAGAAATTCCTGGTCGATCGCAAAGGAATACCCGTGATGCGCTACGACGCCATGGTTCGTGTAGCAGACATGCGCACTGACATTAATGCGCTTGTTAATCTCTAAAAAAAACATTTAACATTTTTTACAAATCGGATTAATAACTTTTTCCATACTCGTTTGTCTCTTTTTTTTTTAATGATGTGAGCTTCGCTGGGTTTTATATGTTGAGTTTGACACATGATCCTCTAGATCTCAACCGTCTGAAACATGACGGCGGTCTAAGGGGGGAGGCTAAGCTCTCAGTTGGCTGGAACTCTCGGAAGCTCTTTTGTGCATTCTAAGGGCAATCGGATCGAGTTTCCATGCCGCAGAGTCTTGTCATTGACTATAATTCCCGAGACTCATATCGATTTTGTCGCTCTATTTAGTTTGTTTAATTGAATAAACGCTCTCCTATTCTTTGAAGAAGAAAAAAAAGGAAAGGTGGCCTTTTTTCTTTAAACTTTTGCCTTTAGTGAAAATCTAATCGCATAAGGAAATGGAGATTCATTTCTAGTCACGCTGTACGCGCACTAGAAAGATATTGAATTGCCTATTAGAATAGAATAAGAAGACGCAATTTTTGTGTTGTTGTAATCCAATCTAGCTCTGTATCGCAGCAGAAAAACAAACTGATAGTTCGAGTGTCTGTGAAAGACGTGGACTTGTCGAACCCAGTATCCTGTTGACAAGAAGCCGTTCCAATGTAATCTCGAATAAACATCACTGCTCGCAGGGATACTCGTTTTTTATGTAACGAAATAGCCTTAAATGTTTTTTTGATTGGGAAATCATTGTGGAACTGACCTGCTGTTCGCTTTCAACGCGTTATGTCGCACGTGAAATGGCACTTAATTTGGCTTTCAAAGGTGATTGGAAATCCTAAAAATAAAACAATAACCACAAACCGTTATCGACGTTTGTTCCGTGAGACCTTTGACGTCATACATTAACGATATAAAAGAGCTGTAAGCAATTTCTATCGGTTCATGTGTCGAAAATCTTGGACCAATCAACAGAGATGAAAGTCGTAGCTCTCATTGTGGTAGCCGTCGTCTTTGCCCAGGTAAATTGTTATTTCATTTATCAAATTTATTGACTGATCTTAATTGAATTTGTTTGAAATTAGGCGGCAGAGATCCCGAAGCTTAGGAATTTTAGGGATTTACCGCCGAGGTCCGTCCTTTTCCCACGACCAAGTCAGGCTCAGGGTCCAGGCTACTTTATCCCGACCGGAGAACATGCGCACACCTTCAGCACACGCGGTAACATTCCTCGAATTTTACTGAATTTCTCTTTAGACAATTTTCACCAATCCTTTTTGTACACAGGCATTTGCGGACAGGTAAAATACCCGCAATCTGAACGCATCGTTGGCGGAGTAGAAGCTGTCCCTCACGAATTCCCATGGTCAGTCTGAAAACATGAATTAAATTTATTGGTTTAATTATTAAAGTTAAAAATTCAAATGGGTAGGCAAGTGGCTCTTGTTGTTGATAATTCGTGGTTCTGTGGTGCCACCATCATCGCTTCCGACTGGATCTTGACTGCTGCTCACTGCACGGATGGAGGCCGCTCGTTCGAAGTCATCCTTGGCGCTCATAATAAGAACATTGTCGAGCCGACTCAAGTCAGAATTATGGCCACCGAATACACCATGCATCCTAGATGGAATTCCGCTCGTCTTCAGAACGATGTCGCTCTTATTAAACTGCCTACACCCGTCTCTTTCACTCGTTAGTAGTTTTAACTAACAAATCTATTGTTGATTTGAAATCTTAATTGATTGATGTGTTGATTACAGCTGAAATTGCACCGATATGTTTGGTGCCATCCACTGAGGAGGATCACGTTGGGGACATTCTATTGGCTTCCGGATGGGGTCTCGATTCCGACAGTAAGGAAATGAGACATACCTTCCTTTCTATAAACAAAATGTGTAAAAAGATTTCTCTTATTTTAGCTGCGACCAGCACTACAGCCACACTTCGTAAAGTCACTGCTCCCGGAATCAGCGTACAAGACTGCCAGGATGTATACGGAAATGGCGTGCTAGATTCAGTTCTGTGCATTGACACTACTGGCGGTCACGGAACATGCAACGTACGTTTTAAATTCTATCCAATACGATAAAACCTTTATTTTCAACTGGAATTCAAATACAGGGAGATTCTGGCGGCCCGTTGAGCTACATCAACAACGGAGTCTACAATCAGGTCGGCCTCGTCAGTTTCGGCTCGGCCAGCGGCTGTGAGCTTGGATATCCCACTGGATTTTCACGCATTTCCAGCTTTGTTGACTGGATCGTCTCGGTGACCGGTTTGGTTGTCTAAATAAAAATGTCTGTGATTTATTTGGTACGAATCGACAAGTTGTCAAAGATCTTTTTTGATATTATCAGTTCGTTGTGATGCTTTTTGAATACGTGAAAAGCGTCTACTAACGTCACTTGAATCAACACGCAATAAACCTTGGTGAACCTATCATTGTTCAAACAACACGCGGTTTCAGTGTGTGTGTGTTATCAAAGTAAACAGGTTGAGATCCTGGCTATTAAAAACAAGACTTACAGCCAAACGGTGACTACCGATTATGTGGGCCATACACAAATAAGACAGTTTGGACGATGGCCTCGTTATAATAATAAAAAACAGGGGCTGATACGGTCAGCCAGCCGTTTGACTCATATACGCAGATAAACGTATAACGTGATTGTGTTCTGTAACAATAAAAACAAAGGTTCATTTCGCTTTGTCTGGACTGTCGCATGGCGATTGAAATGAAAGTGGCATAACCAAATGTTTTTGAATATCATAATTAATAACATGTATTACAATAACGCGTCCTTTTTTTGCCAGCATAAAAAGATTGACAAGCAGTGGAGTTTACACTTTAGCTGCGGGAGCTTCTTCGTAAGTCGGGTATGGAGCGGAATAACCGGGAGCGGAATAATCCTGAGCGGGAGCTGGATAGGCTGGAGCTGGGTAACCGTTGCCTTTGTATGCGGAATCGGCGTGATTGTATTCCCAGTTGTGCTCACCGTAGCCACCGTAGGCATCAGACCACTTGACCTGTTCAACATCCATCGTCTTTAGCACATCCCAACAATTCGAAATGAATTAAATAATTATTACCTTGGTGCGGAAACGGTGATCCTTGGACTGTTCGTATTGATTGCGGTTGTGGGAAGGATTGCCACGGTTGTGTCCAAATTCGTACTCATCTTTAGCTGGAACATTGGCGTACTGGAAATAGCCTTCGTATTTCTTCTCCAGCGCTGGAGGCGCATATTCACCATCGGCAATAACAGCGGCCACAACGGCACTCAAAATAAGGATCTATTCAATCGCAAAAGAACATTTAAGAAAACAGAGGTAAAACTAAAGCATATTAGAATAATCTTCATAAACTTTAAAGACACTAAAATAGTCGATGTTGCTCACCGCGAGAGAAGTCTTCATGTTAGTAGATGATTCGAAGTCAGACTGCGAATTTTCAGCTGAACACCGCTGGCTTATATACGCCGAAATACTATTACTTGTAACGGCTTTAAATAAGTGGAGCCAACACATATTATTCGGTCATCAATGTAGCTGGGGCTTTTTTTTTGTTTCGGGGCCAAACCTCTTCACGCTAGTGAGAGCAACACTGTGGGCTGGTTATGGCATTGTACGCTGCTGACAGTCCACCGCAAGTTCAATAGACTGTATTGTACCACAAGGAAGAAAATGGCGAACATTTCCTAAATAATTCGCAACGTACTGATTTTGCATTGGCAAAACATCCAGCCATTTGGATTTATTATGTTGAATCCCCTCACGAAAAATCAAGGCCCATTTATGGCAGAAATGTCGAACGCGGTTTTTAAAGGTGAAATAATCAGAAATTTGTATTATTAGACAAGCAACGTAAGAGGCATAGTAAATGAGAAAGATTTGCGAAACAAAGTTATTTATAAGCTATGCGTTACGATTTAATTGTACGTCAGCGCGAAATAACGTTTCCAGCAAAACGTGAAAAACGTGAATACTGATGAGGTGAAAGAGCCCCCTTAGGCTCTGATCTTAATGAGCATGTCTATATCGTTTTGGCTTTGGGATATGTATGTGACATAATTGAGATTGCTTTTTAGTTGCAGCTCATCAGGTTGCCACAATTTAGCTCATCTTTGAGGCGATATGTCATTACGGTTATTCTGCCGTTATCGATGAGTCCCAAACAGTTGATTAACGTTGCAACTTCATAGAGGTTTCATTTGTTTTCATTTAGGCTATAACAATCTTCATCATCTGGTTTTTGTTAATTAAAAGTAAGATTAAAATAGAAATAAAGCGGAGTAACAAAATCCAATTGCACCAATTTGTTGGGATCCTTGTTCGGGAGGATCTCAACGTATGAAATGAGTATTCCGAACGAAATGTTAATGAATAACAACAAAATTTATTAATAACAATATTTTTCTCTCAAAGAAATGGGCTTTTCAACAATAGGCTTTCATGGGGATTTGATGCGTTTAAAGTTGGGCTGGAGCGGGCTGGTAGACGGGAACATTGTCGGAGTAGGCGGCAGCGGGTGCGTAGGCGGGAGCAGCATAACCGGCATCACCATGGTTGTATTCCCAGTAATGTTCTCCGTTGCCACTGTAGGCATCATTCCACTTGACCTGTTCCAGACAATCCCAATTTTTCTGTCAATAATGTCGGCACAAAACGATGTATCCTAAATGAACAAACCTTGGTGCGGAAACGGTGATCCTTGGACTGCTCGTAGTGGTTACGGTTGTGCTGGGAATTTCCGCGGTTGTATCCGAACTCGTACTCGTCTTTACCGGGAACATTGGCATATTGGAAATAACCGTCGTATTTCTTCTCGTACGCTGGAGGCGCGTATTCACCATCGGCAATAACAGCGGCCACAACGGCACTCAAGACAAGAACCTATTCGCAAAAAGAACAGATGGCTAAACTTTGGCAAACAAAGGAATTCACGAAAAACTTAAAGATGACTAAGAAAGAAATAGTTTTTCAAAAAACGATGGTGTTACCACAAGAGAAGTCTTCATGTTGGATGAGGCAAAGTAAGACTGCGGATATCTAACTGAACAGCACGAACGCTTTATATACCTGCAGCCAACACACATTTTTAAAGCTTTTTCGGTCATGAATTCTTATTTTTTTTTTTTCGTTCGTATTTTTCTTTTGTTTCTTTTTGGGGTCAAAGCTGTTGCTCGGTAACGGCCACAGGCGTGAGCTAGTTATTACAACGTATTAGACGAAGCTCCATATTCCCATGCGGAAATTGTCTAACCGAATTTTTCGGCATCAGTACGAAAAAAAAAACCTCGTGCATTACAATGGCAGACTTGCGTGATTATTGCTATTATTATTTGCATCATTATATTGGGAATGTAGGAAGCTACTCGTGACTTTTGCTGTAAAGCTTATGTGCTCAAAAAAGGTTGTAGTTAAACGATTTCGTGGAAGTGAATGATTTGCCATAGAAAAAATCGTGTCATGTTTAAAGTGACACACACATATGTCTTGTGCCACAAAAGAAACGTTTGCCCAAAGGATTTGGCACGCAATCAGCTGGACCGATGTTCTACGTACTCTAAATAATAAACCATGCATAATGGCCAGTGTTACACATTCATCAGATCAAAAATGCCAAGATTCGGGGAAAATGAAATTGAAACAACCTTAGGCTAAGTTTTCCGGCTCTGGAGAAACTGCGTTCAATGGACGGCATTGTTTCCCGTGACTTTGCAAACTCGAATTATTGGGCCACATCCTTGCGATCATTTGCTACCCATATTGCTTAGTTCTAAAATTCATTTTCCCTGTATTATTAATCTCCTTCTGAAAGCAACAGACTTTTTTTGTGGTTAGAGTCCATTCAACTGGTCCGTAAAATCGCCAGCGAAACGTATTTCTATCTCAACGTCAACAAGAATTTTTCAGCGCTTTCACAAACATTCTCATAAGAGAGATAGTCTCCTTTAAAATAGAGCTTTCCAAACAATAAAACATTATTTTTTCTCTCTCCGTATTTTAAAATTTCGCCTGGAATTAGAGAAAACCTTCTATGGTCTGCTAATTTTTGACAACATAGTAAGCTTCTACTTCCATGTGGTATTTTAAGCTTTACTCACAATAGATTTGATAGTACCCGAAGGCTTTTGACTTTCTTGGTCGGTCGAAGGAAATATCAATCCCAGTAAAAATAAAACTGATTTCCATCAACCTCATTAACTTTGGAATCAAAATCATGCAAATTTTTGCTGCATTTAGGGATATTTTAACGAAACAATTGAATTGAAAAAGGTTTAAAACACAACCGCATTTTTCGCAATAACTCACAAAATATGAATCCCAGATGGAAATAAAACTGATTACCATCATCCTCGTTAAATTCTGAACCTAAATCATGCATAGTTTGCTAAATTCCGCTTGAAATACGAAAATATAAAAAATAGTGGAATTTGCCCGGAAATTTCCAGGCGGAATCCCCTAATTTTGTTTTCAAAAATTTATAATTTTGATACCTCTTGGAATTCAATTAAATCTAGCCTTAAATGATCAAAAGTTTACGCTGATTCCGAATGAAACATTAATTTTTTCATTTGTTAAACGGTTGTTGAATAAACAGCAGTAAAAGCATGGTGCACAAGCAAGGTGAGACAGCTCTCCTTTTAAGGGCGCACCCCGAGTAAAGCCTGTTTTCAGACGAGAAGGTGTGGCCTAATTTAGGTTCGATATAGCAAACGCCACCATCGGAGCTTGTGAGCAACTAGGCAATTCGACAACGGTTTTCCATTTTTGAAATGAAAAAGAACACTATTCCTTGTACGTACACCATGCTGATAGGGCATCTAGGCTTCCAATTGACAACGTTCTTATGGATCTCATTCTTCTGAATTAGAATCGCTGGTTTGGCCGTGCGTTAACGTGGAATGTTACTTCCGACTGGCTGTACTGCTCAAATCGCCATTTTGATGATATATTCAATCATGGATTTCCTATCCCATTCCCGTCTCTTGAACAAGGTCACATCAAATTGTTGTTGTAGGTATTATACCAAAAAAAGGATGATAACCCTTAGGGAAAAAATGTTGTGTTGCACGTGTTGAAGAATTGTTTGCTGGGAAAGGGTATTTGATACAATTTTGTCTTGCATAATCTACACTGTTAATTTTACTACTATAGCTACACATTTGAAGCATTAAGACAGATTTGACTTAAAGGTTTGGTTTTCTTCAGGTTTTTGTCTTATCACATACTGAGATGTAATGTCTGCCGTATCCAAAGCTACTAACGAAATCAACAGGATCAACTAAATAGGCATCACTAATGTTATACTACTTTCTCTTTTGAAAAACGTAGTAGATAACCCCTGTAAAAGAGGGAAAATTCACCAAGTTAAGCTCAGGAATAATTATTTTATGGTTACAAGAATAGGTATATTAATAATAATACAACAATGATATAATTTTCATTTTACTAGATTAATGCTGTATTTGTGATACATATCCCAGCTTTAAGTATTAGTCGCCACATTGGTACAAGAGTATTATACTGTAGCTATACATAGTAATAAGTATGTTAGTTTTTTTTCTTATTAAATGTATAATTCATGTTCTTTCTGTTTTCATGTTTCATAGATTGTGTGCTGTCCATTTCTTACAATATGGTTTTATTATTTTAAAGCCAAGGGGCAGAATGCAGATGAGGCAGTAATCCAGAATGTGTTGAAGAAAGTGTAAGACAAAAGCACTCTTTCTAAACTTCAAAGCAATTATTGCAAACTCACCATTATTTTGCCAAGCTGATGTGAAAATATTTGCATTTATAATTATGATCTATGGTTTATGAAATTTTTACTCCTAATGGATTTGTAATTGCTGCAATAGGTACAATTTCTTGACATTGATTGATATGAAGGAAAGAGAGAGAGGGCTAAGGTAATTGCCAAGATGCCATTCATTGTCATCAGTAACAGGCTAATGTTATTTAAAATAGAAAGGTTAGGAGGGAATGAAATTGTTTTTATATGGTAATGATGGCCAACAAATATTGATTTATACTTTCTACGTTGTGGTTCCCAACTGCTGATGTTAAGCCCCATTCTGTTATCAATGTGGTAAATACGTTTTTTTAACATGTTTTCCTAAAATATGATTCTGTTTATTGTGTTTTTATATTTTTTTAGTGTGATAAAGAAACATTGTCTAGAGAAGATAAATGTGACAACAGGAGGAAACAGGACTTAGGCAAGATAGAAACGTTCGTCAACAAGGTAAATGCATATTTTTTTTTAATTTTTCTAAATGATTTGGCTAATATTTTACAAAAGGCATGGTGTTTAGTGGGAATTTCATTTTGAAAAGCTTAGGGAAATCCCGAGGATTAAACATAACACATAAACACACATACGCCATGTTTGTTAATACTTTCACCTTAGTAAAGGATATCTAGAGTATTGGAAATGGTTTTCACTAACACTCGCCATTTACTACTAGACTGTCTAACACTCAGACTTTGACAAGTATCAGTGTCTGTTTATTATGTTTTTTTATTTTTTTTTAGTGTGGTAAAGAAACATTGTCTGGAGAAGATAAATGTTACGATAATACGAGGAACCAGGACTTAGGCAAGATAGAAACGTTCGTCAACAAGGTAAATGCAAATTTTTCGATCTTTACGTTAATGCCAAAAAGCATTTCTTTTAGGACTTTGAGTACCAGCAGTCCTTGTAACAATGGAATTTTGACGTTAATTGCATTGCAGAAACAAAACGGAACATATTTGCAACAGGTATGTCTTGTGAAACGAAAAAAAAAACTTATTGTTTTCAGATTTGTTGACAAAATTATATTGTTCCCTTACGGAAAAATGTATGTGCAATTGCCAAGATGTCATTCTCAATAACAAGCTAATATTTTTTAAATAGAACGGCCAGGAGGGGTGAAATTGTTAAATGGTAATTATGGCCAACAAACATCGATTAATGCTTTTTAGTTTGAGGTTCCGAACTGAATATTTTAAAGTCCTATTCTGGTGTCATTTCTGTCAACAAGGTAAGTGGGTTTCTTCAACATGTTTTCTGAAAACGTGATTCTGTTAATTATGTTTTTTTTTTCTTTTAGTTCATTAAAGGGATATACTGTGTCTGAACAATGTAGATGTGAAGATACTAGGAGGAACCAGGAGTTAGGCAAGATAGAACCGTTCGTCAACTAGGTAAATGCATATTTTTTTTATTTTTCAAAATGATTTGGCTAATATTGTACAAAAGGCATGGTGTTTAGTGGGAAATCCATTTTGAAAAGCTGGCAACGTTTAAGCGTACTGCAATTCTAAAGTGTATTGGGTTGCCGTTTATAGGTGGCATGAAAAATGTTTCACTTCCCCGTTCATAGGTGGGGTGAAAAATGTTTCACTTCCCTGTTCATAGGTGGCGTCGAGAATGTTTCACTTTGCCGTTCATAGGTGGCGTTGAGAATATTTCACTTCGCCGTTCATAGGTGGCGTCGAGAATGTTTCACTTCGCCGTTCATAGGTGGCGTAAACAGTGTTTCACTTCCCCTTCATTTGTGGCGTAAATAGCGTTTCACTCCCCTTCATTTGTGGCGTAAATAGCGTTTCACTCCCCTTCATTTGTGGCGTAAATGAATGTTTCAATTTCCTATTCATAGATGCTGTCAAACTAGTGTTTAAATTCGTAGTTGGCGTAGAAGACCTATTTTTCTAAATATTTCTTATCTTTTCATAGGTGGTGCGAACTCTAAAATGTTTGATTTCGTGTTCATAGGTGGCGCGAAGCCTAAAATGGTTAATTTCCTGGTTCATAGGTGGCGCAAATTCTAAAATGTTTGATTTCCTAGTTCATAGGTAGCGCGAACACTGAAATATTTGAATTCCTGCTCATAGGTGGTATGGTATTTTTGGAGAGTATGGTATTTTTTGGAGGGCTCTGGCCGGAAAGGGGACGTGGGGGTCCGCTTAGTTCGATGATGTGTTCACGGAGGGCGACGGGGCTACCCACAAATCCGAACTAAAGGTTAATCGCTCCAGTAAAAATGTTCCATATCTTCGGCTCTTCTTCCGGCTTCTCTTTGCCAATCACCGGGTAATCTCCCCGGTGGGTCAACAAGGCAGTGTCTCCCCCTGCCTGGGTTGACGGCAACTTTTGAAAGGGCTATTGTGCCTTTTTGAAGTTGCTTTTGAAAGTTCTTATCAATAGCTGTCTGCAGAAAATTTTGATGGAGCGGTAAACAAAAAGTCATCAATTTCAGTATTCGAAGTTTGAGGGTTTGATATTTTCTCTTAGAGACCCGGATGGAGCCTTAGAATACGCCAAACAAACAATTTCCGACTTGCTGTGCAACAAAATCGATATCTCACTTCTGGTGATTACCAAGGTAGAGCGTAACTATGTTTTGGAATACTGTGATTTCATCCGTTTGCCTTCTTTTATAAAAAAGGAACTGACTAAAATAGATAAAGACTACGCCAGCAAACAGGCACGTGTGGAACTAGCTCACAAGATGCGTAAGCGAGATGCTGGTACAACCCCAAAATTAGGGGATCGAGTTCCGTATATCGTTATCACAGCTGCTAAAAATACACCAGCCTACCTCAAGGTTCGTCTTTGGATTTCAAATTTCTCATAAACTATTAAGTTTTCATACGTCTTCTTTAGGCGGAAGACCCGATTTTTGTCCTGGAACACAGCGTACCTATTGATGCCCAATACTATTTGGAAAATCAGCTTTCAAAACCCCTTGTTTGGATTTTTGAACCCATACTTGGATCTAAAGCGGACTCGTTGTTGCTACGTAAACACGGACTCATCGCATTTATTTGCTTGACATAATTGAACCGTTTGTATTCCGTACTGTAGATGGTTACCATACCCGGGCCTTCAGTTGTTACTTCAACAATTGGTGGATTGGCTAGCTTTACCACACGCAAAGCCAACTATGTTGGATGCAAAACCGTCCTTCCAGACGATAGTGCTGTATGCAAGTAAGTCTAATTTCTGCCTAACTCGGCGATGTTTGTTAAAATTACTGTTCCAATTAAACAGATTTTGCAAGCCGAAAGAATCGGAGTTCTACCAGAGGGAAATTGGCCAACTTATGCTCTCGAAGAGAAGTTTAATCGTTTATGGACAGAATTTAAACGGTGCCGAGGAAATCTCAACGAAGAGATTCTTTGTTCCAAGTAAATAGTTTGAGTGATATCATAATCATGTTACATACTTCATACTAATAATTTGTCACATTTAGCCGAGATTGCCCCATCTTTTATATGAGGACAAAAGTTAGAAAAGATCTCACGGAACAGGATAAACTTATGAAAAGATTCGGCCTACCCTGACAACCTACCGCTCTCGTCAATGATGGTGCATACAGGTAATGGTTTGGCTTCTGTAAAATAGATTGAAAACAATAAATTACACGACTCATTGTTCAGTAAGTTCCCCATAACCAAAAGATTTTTATAAAAATTGTGTATAGCATCGTAAGAGTCTCGGAGGGAGTAGGCGGTAAAATGCGTGGTGTCATGTAATTCCGTATTTCGAAAAACGAATGTTGATGGCATTAGTAAGTAGATGTATAAGTTATTATTACAAACGTCACATTGTTGCGAATGATACAGTCGGCGAAACATCGTACAAACTAACGCACATTGAATTAATTAGATTAAGTTCTTAGTCTTTCTGTTTTGGTTTTTTTTATGGTTTATTTCAATATCTAGATTTTTTTCTTCCCATCCCATTTAAAATTTTTTTCATTGGCAACAAATTTTACTTCCATTTGTTTTATTTTTTTTTCTTTTTACTACTGCCACCCGCGAAAGGTGTAGCAAATTTGTAATAGACTTAATTCATTAATTTCTTTTTTAATTCAGTAATTAATTCATTTGTAATTTGATTTAACTTTTTAGGAAGTGCTAATTTATATAAACATTATTCTTAACGCCCAATTAAAGTCGAATATGTCAAACAAAATATTTGATTTAGTCTCGTAGGGGGCTAGTCGCTAGGTGGCTCAGGTGATGTGCTGAGCTGAGCTGCTGATGGCAACATTTAACATGGCGTCGTAGCGGCTGGTTATATCACGGCAGCCGAACGTAGCAGACCTTCCTTTTTGTAGGTGAAATTCAAGGGAGGAACTGCAAATGCTCGGCGCCATCTTGTACGAACGATGTGGTCTGGCGAACACCTTGCCAAGGTGACCATGCATTACTTTCGAGTGTATTTAAGGTATACCATTTACTTGCTTTATAAAAGCTAGGTTTTTAACTTGTGCATCATAACGATTTTGAATTGGGTAAGTTGCAAGTCGGTAGATTTGCTCCGCAGTTTTGCCGGATACCAGCATCCTGCTTCGCGAGAACTACTCTACGTTGTTCTGGGAGGGCTTAGACGAACATCTGAATCCGATTTTGAAGAAGTCTTGCATCGATGGACACTGACGAAATATAGGTGAAATAGCTAATTTGTTTTATTAGCAAGGTTCATTTGTGTTCCAACTCATTTTATTTTTCAGGAAGCTGCACATGAATGTTGGGTATTTTATCATAAGTAGAATACAGAAAGATTCTGTAGTAGTAGATCTCTTTAGTTGGGTATTGAAATTGGCTGTGGTGTGTCTGGGGTTCGATGGGGTCTCAGTTGCATTTGATCCTACTTGTTATTTATCCCTGCCAATGCCAGTCGAAAAGGAAGTACCAGTTGACCTGTATCTGGCTTACATGGATCTTTTAGCAGAAAATTTTCTGCTTTCAAGGGATTCGAAGAGTTTGCAAAATATTATGTCTCTAGGATTCCACAGTTTTACGTAATTCAATTGACAAGAAATTTATACTAATTCTTGTTTATTTTTCTAAAGGCAGATTCGTAATTATAAAGAATTGGGAAAGAAATTTGACGGAGGCTCAGTGCCAAAAAAATTATGGTAGTTGGAATGATTACCGAAGCTCTTCGGATTCGTTTATTTCACGCGTTATGGTATTTAAAGAAAATAAACGTGTACCTGGAACCCTTTGTATCTGTGACCCGATTTCCTCTCCACTTGTGATAATTCTGCAGCGGGTCATGCAGATACTATGATCAGCAGAGAAGGTTAAAAGTGCGCTGCCCGGAAAGCAAATTTGGGGTAAAAGAAAAAAACTTATTCCAACTAGTAAGCCATTTCCAAATTCAACCAACAAAAAAGTACACAGTGAAATTTGCTTGACAATTACTTCCACGTATCATGGTATTTATCTATCAGTTGAATTGTATGGTTAATTTTCTGTTCGTGTAACCTCATTTCCT
Organism: Daphnia carinata; assembly: GCF_022539665.2. Taxonomy (NCBI): domain Eukaryota; kingdom Metazoa; phylum Arthropoda; class Branchiopoda; order Diplostraca; family Daphniidae; genus Daphnia; species Daphnia carinata. The sequence continues at coordinate 2,210,920 of NC_081336.1, read as the reverse complement.
CTTGAATCACCTGCGCCTACGTTGACGATGATACCTGTACCGAAGTGCTGGAAACTAAAATTAATTTTTCTTACAATCTGGTTTCAGGCTATCTTCATAATTTTTTAATAGTTTTGCGTTTATTGATGAGTCCACAAGCTCTTAGCTGATTTCCTCCTTTAGATACCGCCTGTCGACGATTTGACAGCCTCACACAATTAAAAAACGTACGTCCAAAAGTAATTGATTCAATCTAATGTATGCAATGTATACTAATTACACCATTCAAAACAATATTTCAGGCCAAAGTGAGCTCGTCCGAGCAGAAAAGTGACGGCGTATCCATTTAATTGAAAATAGGCACAAGATAACGCACAATTGGCGTCCTTGTCTCAATGGAGAAATTTTGCCGTGGAACTTGTAACCGAAATACCATTGCAGCTGTTCAAAAAAAAGAAAAGTGTATTATCATACAGATGTTGACTAGCTAATAATCCAGAGATATGTCAACTTGCGAAATTTATAGATGTGTGTGAAGCGCAATCAGCATCTTTGTTGAACTGTGATCCCAAATCATGTATTTTCCTAGAAACATTTGGGTTTTTGGATAAATAAAACAGTGAAAAAATCGGGCTCAAAATCTTGTTAAATCGCTATATTTAAAAAATGCCGTTTGTGGTTTTGGTCGCTGTATTCGTTATAATAAAATTGAAATGGTAGTAGCCAATATAGGGGTGGGTGGGCTATTGTGATTCACGCTCCAAAAGTATGTTTAAAGAGTTCACATCAGTGCAGTTCACGTCTCAAAAAAGCAAGATTTTCAGTTTTGATGAATTTTTCGGTTGTTAATTGGAAAACAAGATGACGCTGCTGTGCCACTATTTACTTGCTGACTATGTGGGAGCGGTGAAAGCTGTGTTCGAAAGTTTCTGTTAAATATGTCATATTCCAATGGAAAACTTAAGAAAATCTAATGGTGCTTCTGTACGTTTTCATCTCTGAGTGTGTTTTAGAAGTAAAGCCCACAGAATGCTTGGTGTTTATGGTACATGTCTTGTCATCACCTGTGTCAGCTGTCAAGCCGGAAAACTATTAGCAACCTACTATGTTGCATTCATCAAACTATACCAGTGCTCATTGAGAGGTATAAGACTAATGTTTTGTTATCAGAATCTCATTGACGGATTTTGTTTTTAAGGTTTAGCTCATGAAACTTCATTTGTAAAGAATACTTCCCGTTGAGGAATGTCACTAAAGAATCCTATGGGTAGGAATACCATAATATCGTTCTTCTACTCTTTAACCACTTGTGGTCTCCTGTCAATTGTGATCTGAGTGGTGCACCATATTCACCTTCGTTGCAGTGTCAACTGTAATGACAGTCATTTTGGCAGTTGTAATCTCTACTTAGCCTACCAACGGACACAGACATGTACCTCAACACAATTTCTATTGGCATTTAGAATTTTTCTTATGCCTCATATAGTTTGCTTTTTTATTTAAATTGAACATTCAACCATAGAATTGCCAACTCTTAGCCGTCTGCTGCCTATTTGCTGGTCCTACAGTCTTTCTAGCCATCGGACAGCAGAAGTAAGTCAAATTGCTTTCAACGTTTGGTTACAACAACAATCTTATATTTCCCACTAACTAGTTCTTTTTCTTTACTTTTACGATTTAGAACAAAACCTTCTTCGTCTTCGCCGCGCCCGTCGTCACCTCGCCCGTCATCCCGTCTTCGCTTCGCCCGTCGTCCCGTCTTCGCTTCGCCCGTCGCCCCGACTTTGCATCGCCCGTCGTCCCGTCTTCGCCTCGACCGTCGTCCCGTCTTCGCCTCGACCGTCGTCCCGTCTTCGCATCGCCCGTCGTTCCGCCTTTGCCTCGCCAGTCGCCCGTCTTCGCCTCGCCCGTCGCCCCTTCTTTGCCTCGTGGTCGCGCCGTCTTCACCTCGCCCGTTCTTCGCCTCGCCTGTCGTCCCGTCTTAGCCTCGCTCATCGCCCCGTCTTCGCCTCCCCTATCGCCCCTTCGTCACCTCGTGGTCGCCTCGTCTTCGTGGTATGGTTGTGTTTTGTTTTATGTTTTATTATGTCTTGCAAATTAACCCGTTGGCTGCCACCCACACACTTTGATCCCCTTTTTTTTGTAGCTTGACAGGGACGGGCCGCGCTGTTCTGCTCCATGGTCTATCTGCCATGGGGTGGAGTAGCGCCACTGCCCAAGATTGGCCGAACGGCCCCAAAGGCAATGCACCATAGGGAATCCCTTGATCGAGACGGCGATGTAGACCTGGGATGTGCATTTCCGTAAAGGTCTCATCGCCGTCTCAGCCCGGCCCACCCGGCCCCCTTGGTCGCTATCCCTTTGATAGCGACAGTAGCTATTGTAGATAGGTGGCGTGGCAGCCAACGGGTTAGTTTTAAGTGTATTTGTTTATGTATTGTATGTTGTGTATTGTATTTTGAAACGTATGTAAAAGTGGTGGAAATGTGGGTGGAAGGAGGGACAATAAAAATGATTTTACACTATTTACTGTTGTATTTATTATTCAGCTATACATACTATACCAGACTGGAATGTGACCCACAGATTTCTTACATCCAAGGATCGAACCCTGGTTGTTCGGCATACTGCGCCGATGCTCTACCAATGAGCCATGAATGATATGACAGCAATTTGGCTTTTTTCTAGTAACTTACGGACTTGCATTTACACTTGGAATAAAACTGAAAAGCAACAATGCATTATTCTTTTCTACATTTATTCTGCAGCATTTTTATAGATTTACTGAGGTTTGAACCCTGGGTAACAGATATCGCAGCTAAAGGCTCTACCACAGAGCCATGGACCTTATGTAAACAATAGACAGATAAACATATAGTTGTGAAAGACTGCATAAACATCCTAGACGATAACATATGATATGCGATAATAAAACATTTAGATATATCTCGTGGCTCAATGTTAGAGCATCGGCATTGCACGCTGAATGTCTGAGGATCGGTTCCACTACGAGTAAAATAAAATACCAATACAAAATTACTTCAGAAAATATTCAGCTAATACACGATGTTCCTTGAGTTGAAGAATTCAAGTTGAAGAATTCAAAGAGCGCAATAAATAATAATTGAATACTTACAGATAAACAATGAAGGAAATAATGCATACCTCACGGTGGCAAAAACAATAAAGGTGAATTGAGCAAGCTAAATAAAAAAAAAAGTTGATAAACGTAATGTGTGAACACAGCGAAAACAGACAATGAAAGAAACAAATTTTGGAAAAAATATTTTATAAAAAAAATTTTATTGATAAGTCTCTGCACATTAGAATTATTTTTGCAACTTTAAAAAGGCACAACAGCCCTTTCAAAAGTTGCCGTCAACCCAGGCAGGGGGAGACACTGCCTTGTTGACCCACCGGGGAGATTACCCGGTGATTGGCTAAGAGAAGCCGGAAGAAGAGCCGAAGATTTGGAACATTTTTACTGGAGCGATTAACCTTTAGTTCGGATTTGTGGGTAACCACGTCGCCCTCCGTGAACACATCATCGGACTACGCGGACCCCCACGTCCCCTTTCCGGCCAGAGCCCTCCAAACCTCGGTATATGTTATTTTTATATATACCGTACAGTAGGGGCATGACCCCCTACGGGCTTATTATGAGTCAAGGGGAAACGGGGCCACAGAAAGAAGGGAGCCCAGATATGCACTTCAATTTTTTTAAATTAAATACCGTATGGGGAATCTGAATAAAGTCTAGCAATTCCATGTCGTCCATCCAATCCTTACAGTTTATTCGGTGTCTTACTCCAAAGACGCACAGTTTGAAATCCAGTATTATTAATCTAAAAATGCAGATAAAACGTAGTTAGCATGTTTTTTGTGTGTTTTGTTTATATAGCTTACACGATACGTAAATTCATAATACTGGATATTTTCGTAAACATTCTGTCAGGAGCTTCTGAAAAAGCATATAATTGCAAATGAAAACATTATACTTGTAGCTGACAGATATTTAAATCCTATTTTAACTTTCCATTATTGAAAGCGGCATTCTCGGTATTATTTTTAAAAAAGTTTTTTCTATCGAAAAGATAAATGTTATGTAGATTTATACATGTTTAAATAGAGGCTTCATTTATACTTACAAATCCATTTGTAAGAAGATGAATTTGTTTTTTAAACGTTAATATGGGAATCCAAATAGTCATTACATCTGCAACTTATAATTTGAAGCTCATTCTAAAAAGAAAATTTCAAACACTTAACCAACTAATAAACTAAGTTTGAATTAAGAATAATAATCATGAATTAACAGCTCCCAGTCTAGCTCAATCTTAGGATTACTTGCATGTTAACATTATAGATTATACATGATATCCTGGGAAATAAAAAATAACTTGCATTAGTTTTGGCAAAATGGTATTCCTTACTTTATGCCGCAACTTGAAAGCTCTGGTTCGGACTGAGATTGGTACTCCCGTAATGATGTACTCGCTTAAACCAGTGACCTCGTTCTCTTGGCCATAAGATGATGGATCGCATAAATGGCTGGACGTGCTCTCAAACTAGGGTAGAATTACGTGAAAACGTATCTGAACTATCTAAGAAGCTTTTCATGCTTTAACCAGCGAAAACATAAAAATGCACCCCTTCATTTTAGTTAACCCGTTAAGCGAGCTCAACCAAATAGTAGGCAAACGTTAGGGAAGGTACAAATTAAAAGGCGTTTTTTGTTACAGAAGTTTAAAATACCTTTAATAACTCTGTTCCTTAAGGTACTGCATCTATTGGTATATTGATGATTTTGCAGGTGGAGCAGTTTTGACAGCAAATATCTTTTCATTAATGAATTGGCTAAAACTTTTCTTATCCAATTTACATGCAAAGAGGTTGACTTTCGCATTTGGAAATGTCTAATAGGATGTTACTTGGATCCTGTTCGAGTTCGCAAACCTTTCCTGCCTGGTCAATCCATCAGCAATTTAAAACATGTATTAATTCACTAGGAGCTCACATAATATTCTACTACCTTTCAACATCTTCCACTGTAATGACTTCTTCATTGCAACAGGGAATGCAATGCAGATAAACCACATCTGCCAAAACCATTGGGCGTAGATAATTACTGCAGGTCAGGATCATGTCCGTAAGATAAAGATTTTCTCGATTCATCAGAATAAACTGAAAATCTTTATTAGGAATTTTTTGAAACAAATGACAGATGTCTAGTGGATTTACCATGTTGATCACATCACAGGAAATCATTTGATTATTCTTTAACAAACTCTGAGGCATTTTGTATGGGATGAGTGCAACGAAAATAACTGCCCATTTCTCCAATGCTTCCTCAATGTCTTTTAAGGCAGAAAAGAAATTTACTGGTTCCTTAATTTACTCTACAAATTTTGCTCACCTCGTGATTGAGAAAAACAGATGATAATGTTTCGTGAATTGTTTTACAGCATAGCTATTACTGCCTTGATGTAACCAACAATAGAAATTTTAAGTTCCACCTAGATAATCAAAATGGTCTTTGGCATTTTCCACACTCACCCCCTAGAAAAAAATACAACAAAAATTTATAAGGCAGATGATCGATATTTACGGGATATAGGTGTACCATTTGCCTGTACTGTATGGCAATCCGTTTTACCCCAAAAAAGTCGGCCTTTTTTTTTTTTTTTTACAGCTATAGCCATCTAGCGGCCAGATTCCTAAATAGGAATTTCCTAAATACAGCTTTACGCATTCTAGCCATATAAATATATAATTTTTTTAATTAATAAGTTTATTTTGATTAAAATATAGCTATACAATAATTATTTTGTTATATTCTACTTACCCCGAATCTCAGACGAATCTCAACCTGATCCCGAATGTCGCAGTTTCGCAATGTCTGACTAGCGGTTTGCCATTTCTGGGTCGCGTTTCATTTGAGACCGGAACATCAGCAATCCTGTGGTTAAAACAATAGATAACGATGCTAATCGATACACAAGCAACTGTAGTTGATCCGTAATCTGTACTTTTCATCTTAACGAAAAGGCTTTTGATGCGCTGCCAACTTCTCTTGTTGTTTTGAGACGATGGATCAGCTTCAAATGCTGTTTGTAACGGAATATAGTTCAAAACATGTTTGACAGTTTCTGTTTTACTTGTATCACTTTCTTTGCCTTGCAACAATCCTTATGGGATGCAGCAGGAACGGTCACGTCTCTGAATAACAAAACAAATATTAACATAGCCTGTAAATGCAGACAAGGTAGACAGGATACTTACTCAGAATATTCATGTTCAAGCAAATCCACAATGAAGAAACCACCAAATCCAAGAACATCGCCTGAATAGAATGGGTGCTGTGTTTGCAGCAGATATCATTAATCCTGAAGGACTCTTCTACTACCAGTAGAGTGGCACATACAACATCAAACCCGCCAAAGAAGTCTTCCTTCTTGGCTGTAATATTTCCTGTGTCACTTAAAATTTCCATCATTAGATTCGAGCGTTGAAATCTCTCCAAAGATGCCTCAAACACCTACAGCATTGAATGCAAAAACGTGAGGTAAATACACAGGTAAACGAAAATGTTAAGCTTACATTTTCCCCAACATTCTCTAGCGGGATTAAGAAATTGGCAGACTTTGCAACGGCAATACTGTGTCTAAGCAGTTCAAAGCAAAACATTTTAGAAAAAATACCATACCACCTATGAGCAGGAATTCAAATATTTCAGTGTTCGCGCTACCTATGAACTAGGAAATCAAACATTTTAGAATTTGCGCCACCTATGAACCAGGAAATCAACCATTTTAGGCTTCGCGCCACCTATGAACACGAAATCAAACATTTTAGAGTTCGCACCACCTATGAAAAGATAAGAAATATTTAGAAAAATAGGTCTTCTACGCCAACTACGAATTTAAACACTAGTTTGACAGCATCTATGAATAGGAAATTGAAACATTCATTTACGCCACAAATGAAGGGGAGTGAAACGCTATTTACGCCACAAATGAAGGGGAGTGAAACGCTATTTACGCCACAAATGAAGGGGAAGTGAAACACTGTTTACGCCACCTATGAACGGCGAAGTGAAACATTCTCGACGCCACCTATGAACGGCGAAGTGAAATATTCTCAACGCCACCTATGAACGGCAAAGTGAAACATTCTCGACGCCACCTATGAACAGGGAAGTGAAACATTTTTCACCCCACCTATGAACGGGGAAGTGAAACATTTTTCATGCCACCTATAAACGGCAACCCAATACACTTTAGAATTGCAGTACGCTTAAACGTTGCCAGCTTTTCAAAATGGATTTCCCACTAAACACCATGCCTTTTGTACAATATTAGCCAAATCATTTTGAAAAATAAAAAAAATATGCATTTACCTAGTTGACGAACGGTTCTATCTTGCCTAACTCCTGGTTCCTCCTAGTATCTTCACATCTACATTGTTCAGACACAGTATATCCCTTTAATGAACTAAAAGAAAAAAAACATAATTAACAGAATCACGTTTTCAGAAAACATGTTGAAGAAACCCACTTACCTTGTTGACAGAAATGACACCAGAATAGGACTTTAAAATATTCAGTTCGGAACCTCAAACTAAAAAGCATTAATCGATGTTTGTTGGCCATAATTACCATTTAACAATTTCACCCTCCTGGCCGTTCTATTTAAAAAATATTAGCTTGTTATTGAGAATGACATCTTGGCAATTGCACATACATTTTTCCGTAAGGGAACAATATAATTTTGTCAACAAATCTGAAAACAATAAGTTTTTTTTTTCGTTTCACAAGACATACCTGTTGCAAATATGTTCCGTTTTGTTTCTGCAATGCAATTAACGTCAAAATTCCATTGTTACAAGGACTGCTGGTACTCAAAGTCCTAAAAGAAATGCTTTTTGGCATTAACGTAAAGATCGAAAAATTTGCATTTACCTTGTTGACGAACGTTTCTATCTTGCCTAAGTCCTGGTTCCTCGTATTATCGTAACATTTATCTTCTCCAGACAATGTTTCTTTACCACACTAAAAAAAAATAAAAAAACATAATAAACAGACACTGATACTTGTCAAAGTCTGAGTGTTAGACAGTCTAGTAGTAAATGGCGAGTGTTAGTGAAAACCATTTCCAATACTCTAGATATCCTTTACTAAGGTGAAAGTATTAACAAACATGGCGTATGTGTGTTTATGTGTTATGTTTAATCCTCGGGATTTCCCTAAGCTTTTCAAAATGAAATTCCCACTAAACACCATGCCTTTTGTAAAATATTAGCCAAATCATTTAGAAAAATTAAAAAAAAATATGCATTTACCTTGTTGACGAACGTTTCTATCTTGCCTAAGTCCTGTTTCCTCCTGTTGTCACATTTATCTTCTCTAGACAATGTTTCTTTATCACACTAAAAAAATATAAAAACACAATAAACAGAATCATATTTTAGGAAAACATGTTAAAAAAACGTATTTACCACATTGATAACAGAATGGGGCTTAACATCAGCAGTTGGGAACCACAACGTAGAAAGTATAAATCAATATTTGTTGGCCATCATTACCATATAAAAACAATTTCATTCCCTCCTAACCTTTCTATTTTAAATAACATTAGCCTGTTACTGATGACAATGAATGGCATCTTGGCAATTACCTTAGCCCTCTCTCTCTTTCCTTCATATCAATCAATGTCAAGAAATTGTACCTATTGCAGCAATTACAAATCCATTAGGAGTAAAAATTTCATAAACCATAGATCATAATTATAAATGCAAATATTTTCACATCAGCTTGGCAAAATAATGGTGAGTTTGCAATAATTGCTTTGAAGTTTAGAAAGAGTGCTTTTGTCTTACACTTTCTTCAACACATTCTGGATTACTGCCTCATCTGCATTCTGCCCCTTGGCTTTAAAATAATAAAACCATATTGTAAGAAATGGACAGCACACAATCTATGAAACATGAAAACAGAAAGAACATGAATTATACATTTAATAAGAAAAAAAACTAACATACTTATTACTATGTATAGCTACAGTATAATACTCTTGTACCAATGTGGCGACTAATACTTAAAGCTGGGATATGTATCACAAATACAGCATTAATCTAGTAAAATGAAAATTATATCATTGTTGTATTATTATTAATATACCTATTCTTGTAACCATAAAATAATTATTCCTGAGCTTAACTTGGTGAATTTTCCCTCTTTTACAGGGGTTATCTACTACGTTTTTCAAAAGAGAAAGTAGTATAACATTAGTGATGCCTATTTAGTTGATCCTGTTGATTTCGTTAGTAGCTTTGGATACGGCAGACATTACATCTCAGTATGTGATAAGACAAAAACCTGAAGAAAACCAAACCTTTAAGTCAAATCTGTCTTAATGCTTCAAATGTGTAGCTATAGTAGTAAAATTAACAGTGTAGATTATGCAAGACAAAATTGTATCAAATACCCTTTCCCAGCAAACAATTCTTCAACACGTGCAACACAACATTTTTTCCCTAAGGGTTATCATCCTTTTTTTGGTATAATACCTACAACAACAATTTGATGTGACCTTGTTCAAGAGACGGGAATGGGATAGGAAATCCATGATTGAATATATCATCAAAATGGCGATTTGAGCAGTACAGCCAGTCGGAAGTAACATTCCACGTTAACGCACGGCCAAACCAGCGATTCTAATTCAGAAGAATGAGATCCATAAGAACGTTGTCAATTGGAAGCCTAGATGCCCTATCAGCATGGTGTACGTACAAGGAATAGTGTTCTTTTTCATTTCAAAAATGGAAAACCGTTGTCGAATTGCCTAGTTGCTCACAAGCTCCGATGGTGGCGTTTGCTATATCGAACCTAAATTAGGCCACACCTTCTCGTCTGAAAACAGGCTTCACTCGGGGTGCGCCCTTAAAAGGAGAGCTGTCTGACCTTGCTTGTGCACCATGCTTTTATTGCTATTCAATTTCATGATTTTTTTTTTGTTTTTGCACATTTTAAGCGGAATGTAACAAACTGTGTATGATTTAGGTTCAAAATTTAACGTGGATGATGGTAATCTATTTTATTTCGACCTGGAATTCATAGTTCATGAGCTTTTTAAATTACTAGTGGATGCATCAAAAAAGATTCTTTTCATGGAATTTACTGATTAATCGCTTAACGGGTCAAAGAACCAAATGTTTTATTCGAAAACAGCGTTCAATTCTGGTTTGAGCACATTAGTTTCAGAGCATTCCAAGTAAAAATTTTAATACCTGTTTTTAACGAAAAATCGGGCTTAATTAATCGGGCTTAATTAATCGGGCTTAAAATCGGCTTATTTCATTTATCGTAAAATTTAAATTTATCAAACTATGCATGATTTATATGTGAAACTGTATGAGGATCACGAAAATCAATTTTGTTTTGACTTAACCTCCCTGGGTTTTTTTTAGTTCTTCAGATTCAAATCTGGTTGCTCCCGTGATTGCTCAAACAGTGTTACGTAGCGTTCCGCACGTGAGTGAAGATCCTGATTTTCCTCTAGGTTTTCCACTGATTTGAATTTACAATCCATGATTTAAATTAAATAGACTCCACGATAAGCTCGATAACGAAATTTTAGTGGACATCAATCATCTAAAATCAAATGCGCAGTAGTTATTAATAACCATCGATAACGAAATGACCTTCTCCTTTATAAACATAAATAAGTAAATAAAGAACTTTTGTGTTCGTTACAAAAACAAAACTGACTGGCTCAAATTTATCGATAAATTTCAAGGTTTAAATATTATCTCTCCGGACAAAAGGTTTATAAATCGGTGCCCTTGCTAACATCATAGACTCGTTCCCGTTCTTCCATTTGCGTGAACACTTAACCGCATAAAAAAGATGACTGCGAAATCATTGACTTTGATTTTGGCAATGGCCGTTCTTTCTCAGGTACATTAACTGCCTGCCTTAACTTTAATTATCTGTTTTTAAGAATCACATTTTACAGGCGGCAGAAATTCCGAGAAATCTACGCCCCAGGTCGGAACTCTTCCCTCGCGCTCCAGTACCTCAGGGTCCGGGCCACATCGTCGTGACGGAACCGGCTGCACCTGTCGACATGCGCGGTCAGTTAATTAACCCCACCCCTTCATGTAAAACTTACAAAGTGATTTAAACAAATTCTTTGAAACAGGCTTCTGTGGTCAGCGTAAAGTCGATTCCAGCAGGATCGTTGGCGGAGTAGAAGCCGTTCCACATGAATTTCCATGGTACGTAGATTTCTCATTATTTTTCAAATCTATGCATATGCGTTTTAAGTTCATTTTGGTCAACAAAAATAAAAGGCAAGTGGCCGTTACAATCGATGCTGGAAGCTTTTGCGGAGGCACGCTCATCTCTCCCGATTGGGTCATGACAGCCGCACATTGCGCTGATGGAGCACGTCGATTCAGTCTACTATTGGGCGCTCACGATAGAACTGTAGCGGAACCATCACAGCTCACTATCGAAACGACCGAGTACGCCACACATCCAAACTGGAATCCCTCCACCTTGGCCAATGACATCGCTCTGATTCGCTTACCAACACCGGTCACATTCACTCGTAAGTCCATTTAAACATTTTATCCGTTGCGTTCATCATCTTGATGTGTTGTCGTGTTTTAGCTGAAATCGCACCTCTCTGCATCGCACCGAGCACCGAGCCTGATCACGTTGGGGATACTCTTCTGGTCAGCGGATGGGGCAAAACAGCTGACGGCGCATTTCAGAGTATATCTCCCGTACTTATGAAAGTCACTGCTCCGGCAATCACGACGGCCCAATGTGCTGCTTCGTACGGTGACATCATTACTGACAACATCCTTTGTATTGACACTACCGGTGGACACGGATCGTGCAACGTATGTTTTTGAATCGAATTTTTTATTCCCCGATTTATTTTGTGTTTAATTTTTCTTAATTACGAATTTAGGGCGATTCGGGCGGACCGCTGAGCTTTGATAATAACGGTGTGTACAATCAGGTCGGCATTGTTAGCTTCGGTTCGAGTGCCGGTTGCACGCGAGGTTTACCCGCCGGATTTACACGCGTATCCAGCTACGCCCAATGGATCACTCTAGTTACTGGTTTGGTTATTTAATCAACTCTTAGTTCATTTTGTTGTTGTCTTACATTATATTTTTTGTTCATCAACAAAGACCTCATTTCATCACCTATGAAATGTGGGCCATCACTTAATTCGTTTTGTTTAAAAAAAAATGTTCAGTCTACGTGTTGACATCCGAAATAAACTTGAAAACTGGTATGTGTCCAGAACAAATTATATCGTCCTTGACGGTCATTCCTTTTGATAGCTGCACAATGCACCAATGTTATGTAATCGCAATAATAGGCTGAACGGTCTGTGCAGCGTCTGGCACGCAGCTGTTTGCGATTCATTGTTTAACGTGGCTTTACCGTGAGTTAATGTCAATGACACCAGGCTGTGTTAGATTCACCAACTCGAATAACGCCACATCGTAAACGGCTAGTCTATTGACGCGAGCTCCTGTTGTGTTAGCATCAGCCAACACGACCCACGTACTAAATTGCGATTGCAAGTGTGTTTTGAGAAAAGAAATATTACGTCTTCTATCTGCATCATGAAGGTCGACGCTCTTGCAAGCTCTAAGGTAATTCTTATTCAATTCTTATTAGTTAAACTAATTTTAGAATCACGTTCACGACTCAGATGTCAGCTGACTTATGCCAACACTTGGACGATATTAAGCCGAACATCTTAATGGAGCTGCTCAGTACGAACGAATCAGATATTCCATCGACGCTCAAGTTTATTTACAACAGGGAAATAAGTGGAATTGCGGAATACTTAAAAATGTTCGCTTGGTGGGCTTGCGTTGAGCGTGAATCACCAGACCACATCACGGGATTTCCATCATTTGGCGAGCTCCGAAGGCGGTCGTGTTCAACATAGGACTAGAATGGAACGAAGATGAGACTCTGTTGCTACCAGTTTAGCATTTATTACAGTCTGGCCGTAGGCCATTGTTCTCATTTGTCCAAAGGCAAAAGCATTTCTTTTTTTTCCCTTAGCTTATGATGAGCGTTCGCTATAAACCGACCTATTTTTGAAGCCCTCAATTTTTTTCGCCCAAGGTTTTCTCCTTATTTATGTTTACGTTTTCACATGTGCGATGTGTTTTCCAGTTCACCATCGAATGGTTAATGGCAATACACTGCAAATTGTATTTTTTGTTTTATTAACAGCGCGCTGTAAGACTGGTGAATCGTTATTCAAAGGGTATGACATCATTTATGTTCTAGCTCGCAAGCCAGGTGTGCAAATTATTTGTGCGCGTTCAGTTATATTGTTCAACTAGATGGCCAAGCTTTAGGGAGTTAGTCTGTCGGTATTAACCGCAAATTCTAGCGGTTTTGAACGGGGAAAGTTGTTCACTATCGCGAATCGGAGAAAATTCGGACGTTGTCGTGCACGAATTCTCACGCAGAATGCAGAAGTTCGCGTTGTTTGGTGTAGCGGAAAGCCACATGTCTTTTACGAAACTCATTTGCTAATTTTCAGTTTTATGATGGCAAACGGTCTGGAGAGGGAAAATCATTGTGTAGTCTTTAAAAAAAAAAGAAATAAAAATTGTTCTCATCTACCTCAGGTTTTAACAACTCTGTTATCCTTCCGGGCAAGAGGCATTGACCTTCCATCTCCTTTTGGCCTTAATCGCAGAATTTAATGACAGGTCCATCACTATACGGTAACCATCATTCTTTTGTCTTTCTTTTCATCGCCGGTTTGAATTTTCACGAAAAAAACTCAAACTCCAATTGTAAGAAAATTGCTAAAGTTGTGAACACTGCAAGTGATATGCTTGTTCTCAAACAGCCGTTACACCATTGAGCCACATTGTCGTATTCCGCCTGGATTCTAAATTTTTACGGAGACGCAACGTATCCGACCGTGCTGGAAACCTATTTCGAGTTCAGTGGTCTTCGAAGAACCGAAATTCACACAAAAAGTGACGAACAAAGAAGACGAGATGTTTTGAGTTTGAACAATATTTATTATATTAACGATTTCTTTTTTTTTTTTCAAGGGTCGGAAGGTGAGGGGTGTGGATGATGGTACATCTGACCGGCAGATGCGGACGCACAATTATTTTTATAAATGAAGGGAGAGACTGTTCAGATGACGTTGACAAAGACCCTCCATTTCATTGCAGCTGATTCAGTGAGTGTTTTACTGTTTGGATGGGGGAACTTCGTAGACGGGAGAGTTCTCGGAGTAACCTGGAGCGGAGTAAGCCGGAGCAGGATAGGCTGGAGCGGCGTAATCAGCTTTGTAGCCAGCATCACCGTGGTTGTACTCCCAGTAGTGCTCGCCATAACCTTCTTTGGTGTCGGTCCACTTGACCTGTTACACAAACACAACGGATAATCAATAAGACGTTGACCTCAATGAGAATTGAAATTGAAAAGACAAACCTTGGTGCGGAAACGGTGATCCTTGGACTGCTCGTAGTGGTTGCGGTTGTGCTGGGGATTTCCACGGTTGTATCCGAACTCGTACTCGTCTTTACCGGGAACATTGGCGTATTGGAAATAACCGTCGTATTTCTTCTCGTACGCTGGAGGCGCATATTCACCATCGGCAATAACAGCGGCCACAACGGCGCTCAAGACAAGAACCTATTCGCAAAAAAGAACAGATGGCTTAACTTTGGCAAACAAAGGAATTCACGAAAAACTTAAAGATGGCTAAGAAACAAATAGTTAAAAAAAAAACGATGGTGTTACCACAAGAGAAGTCTTCATGTTGGATGATGCAAAGCAAGACTGCGGATATCTAACTGAAAAGCACGACGGCTTTATATACCGCCAGCTCAACACACATTCTTCGGTCATGCATTGTGTGTGTTGCCGACTGCCTCTTTTTTTTTCTTTTGTTTTGGGGCCAAAGCTATTCAGGGCCGCGTTCGTGAGCCAGTCATTTAAAAGTTTCTTTCTTCTTTTTTCTTTCTCCATAGACACCGCATGTCTGTGCCACTTATAACCGTCTTTATTGGATACGTAGCGGGAAAATGCGCAAAAAAGGTGTATAGGAGGAAGATGCCGTGGAATTGGGGCGCAGTTAATTTGAATGCAAATGTACAAAATAGTTTTTATTAGAGCCATAAACGGCCGTCAGCCAATCAGAAATTTACAATCGTCGGTCTCGTACGAAAATAGCTTTGCACAAATTAGAAAAAATTCTCATATTCGGGGCTTGTAACGGATTTATGCGAATGATTTTAAATATTAAAATGATAACTGATGCGTGCAATGTTCTAGGTGAACTTGTGACTCGTTGCATTATTGCTGCTATCAAATAGAAGACAAAGAAAAACCCGGACCACGAAAGGTAAACAATGATATGCAATAAGGTTTACGCTACGGCTATAGGTAACAGGATTTGCTAATCACGTGAGCCTTCTTTGTTTGCCTTTCTATTTATCTTCGTACAATTGTTTGTTCGTCTACCCATAACGGATATGAATATTCATCCGCATCTCAATCCGAATAATTAATGAAATTAATCCTTTTTTTTTTAGAGAATTATGCACGTCTGAGCTTTGAGGATTGAGTTTGAGGTGGTTCAGACTTAATTGTAGAAACAGTTATTTCGTTTTCATGCCACAATTGCACCTTGAACGATGAACGTTGACATTGATAAGGGTGGGTATTAACGTATAGGATCCTGTTCATTACAGAAACAATAACAATCGATTAGGAAAGACCGAAAGATAAACAACATTATTATCACGATGTTTCAGCACTCTGCGTCATAGTCAATCACGCATAAAAAGTGGGCTAACTGCAAGACTTCTTCGTGGTCTTACCTCAATAACAGTTGTGAACCTCACCTGTAAACCATGAAATTTTTGGCTGTCGTTTTGGCTTTGGCCGTCTTCGCCCAGGTAATCAAATACCCCCATTTTATTACTATGTCGCATTGGTTCATTTTCATTAAATTGCCTTTGCTTCCACGTTCAGGCGGCTGAGATCCCTAAACTTCGCAACAAGTTGTTCCCCAGGTCGGATCTCTTCCCCCGTGCTCCAGTACCTCAAGGACCCGGTTATTTCGAGCCAACCAAACAAGCCCGCACTGTCGATACCCGCGGTATGTAAATTCTCAACTCACTTTTTAAGAAAAACATCCTTTAGAGATTCATTTCTCTATGGACAGGCTTCTGCGGTCAGCGTAAAGTCGATTCCAGCCGCATCGTTGGCGGAGTAGAAGCTGTCCCCCATGAGTTCCCCTGGTAGGTTAATCATTTCACCTATAAAACAATCCTCCCCAAAAAAAATTCAATTATCATTTGCAAAAAAAAACCAAAAAGGCAAGTGGCCATCACCATCGATGGCGGTAGCTTCTGCGGAGGCAGCCTCATCTCTCCCGACTGGGTTTTGACCGCCGCTCACTGCGCTGATGGCGCCAGCCGATTCAGCATCCTTTTGGGAGCTCACGATCGCACCGCTAACGAGCCATCCCAAGTCACCGTCTCCACTACCACCTACACCGTCCACCCCGGATGGAATCCTTCCACTTTGGCCGATGATCTTGCCCTCATCCGCTTGCCATCCCCCGTTGCCTTCACCCGTAAGTTACACGTTTCGTTCTCCAAACGCACGATATTAACCTGTTTTAATCATTTTAAAAATAAATATTTACACAGCTGAAATCCAGCCCATCTGCTTGGCACCCGCCACCGAGCCCAACCACGTCGGAGATACTCTCTTGGTCAGTGGATGGGGTAAGACTGCCGATGGCGTCTTGGAAGGTGTTTCACCGACCCTCAACAAGGTGACTGCTCCGGGCATCACCACCGCCGAATGCGCTGCCGTTTACGGCGACATCATCACCGACAACATCTTGTGCATCGACACCACCGGTGGTCACGGATCCTGCAACGTAAGTTATTCCAGCAATTCAAAATTCCATGTCATCATCCATGTCATCATGTCAGTGTGCCATCCATGTCATCACTGGATGGTTTGAACTGATTGAGTTTTTTGAATAACAGGGTGACTCTGGCGGCCCATTGAGCTTCGACAATGCCGGTGTTTACAACCAGGTCGGTATCGTCAGCTTCGGTGCTCGTGCCGGTTGCGCCGACGGATTCCCCGCTGGATTCACCCGTGTTTCTAGTTACAGCCAATGGATCGCTGACGTCACTGGTCTGATCATCTAGATTTTGTTGTCCATTATTTTGCTGTTTATTTTTGTTTGACACTGGTCTTGTTGTTGATGATGTTCGATGTATCAATGTTAAACATCAATACACCGAGGCTTGTTTAAAAAGAAATTCCATAGCTGTTCCATGACTAGATCGTTAGTAAACATTGCGGCTTGGCTGTAAACGAATTGGGTTTGCAAACGTTCAAATAAAAACAAGATAAGCGAGGAAGAAACATCCTGTCTATGGTGAAATGACTTTGCTCGCGCTGTTTATATTCCTATGATTAAGTATGAAAACCATTTTCCGTAAGTGGACATGAATAAAAACATTGTGCGATGTTTATGGTAAAACCAAGTTAACCTGTACCGAAAGTAATCAATCTACTTCATTTTTGAACATTATCTCGCCAGTTGTCACTCAAACAAACGGTTGCTGTTGGCCTCACTTGTCAAGTATACGTCGATGCTAGAACCGGTTCAGACTTGATTGCAGCAATTTTCATCATCGCACGCAATAAATTTTCCTGTAGACATTTCATTTAAATAAGTCATTTGAAACGACTGATTGTAATCGATAGTTGCTGCCTAGCGCTCGAGAATAAAGAGCTTTCAGGTACAGATAAATATTATTTTGAGGTTAAAACTTGATGGCTTTCTCACGTTCCGCGTGACACAAGAGAAACGTGTGAGTGATGGGCCAAAAACACCAGATTGATAAATGAAACTTTTGGACTGTTTAGAAAGAGCATATACACTTATCTCGTATATTTTGAAACTGATGCGCCATGTGTCAATAAAAGTATAATAATATAAATACAAGTCCTCCCGAATTATCAAGGTTACTCTGTTATCCTTCTTTTACCTGTCCGTGTAGCTCGAAAGAAGTCAACATGAGGTTTTTAGCTGCTTTGCTCTTCGCAGTTGTTGTTGCCCAGGTATATACACAAACAAAACCCAGAAACGCTAGGCCAACAGATTTGAAATTGTGAATTGTAATTTTAAAGGTGGCGGCTAGAGATCTTTCCGAATATCAGGATCGATCCGTTTTGTTCCCTCGTCCACCTGTGGCGCAAAAGAATCAGTACGTCCCCGTTAAACGCGCTGCTACCGTCGATACCCGAGGTAAGTCAAATGAAATACTGATTGATATTTTTACAAATGTTCATGTTCATTTTCATTCTCACCAGGCTTCTGTGGTACAGTCAAGACCACCAATCAAGATCGTATTGTAGGTGGCACTGAGGCCGTTCCAAATTCTCTACCATGGTAAAATTTTCGTTCAATTAACTAAAACGGTTTACCCATTTAAATCTGATTTTTCTTTTGGTGGGGACGTGTGTAGGCAAGTTGCTTTGTTCATCGATGATCAGTACTTTTGTGGTGGTTCCCTCATTTCCGCCGACTGGGTTTTGACTGCCGCTCGTGATTTCATATTGCTGTTTTTATTTGATTTCACTCTCGATGATTAATTTGCATGTTTTATTTGATAAGATTGCGCCGACAATGCCACCTTCTTCAACATTATGCTAGGAGCACACAACGTCCGCTTGACGGCTGCCGAAGAGCCGAATCGCGTTGAATACCGATCGGAAGTGTACACTATCCATCCTAACTGGGGCCCCAATTTGTTGCGTAATGACATGGCTCTCATCAAGCTTCCTGAGTCAGTCACTTTCACCGGTATATTCAATACGTTTGCCAAAGAGTTGAATGATATGAAATGTGTCACGTTTTGAAAACTATAGATGCTATTTCACCCATTTGCTTGGCTCCCGCCACTGAACCTTCTCACGCCGGGGATCCTCTCCATGTCAGCGGATGGGGCAAACCATCGGATGGTAATGACAAACTTAAAACGTTTTAAGAATAGCGCTCAGTATTTAAAATGTATTGATTTCCCTATAGCTGCCACTGGCATTTCTCCAGTCCTTCGTGAAGTCGATGTCGTTGGCATTACCAATCAGGAATGCGTCGCAGCTTACAGCATCCTCACTATCCGTGACAGCAATATTTGCGTCTCCACCTTAGGTGGAAAGAGCTCTTGCAATGTAAGATGAAATGAATTATTTTCTGATTAATTATTTTGTATGGATATAATTGTTGAACGCCTTCCCTGTGTTTCAGGGTGACTCTGGTGGCCCATTGAGCTTCATCAACAACGGCGTTTTCAATCAAGTGGGTGTTGTCAGCTTCGGTTCCAATCAAGGTTGCGAACTGGAAATTCCAGCAGGTTTCGCCCGTGTTTCCAGCTTCACCGATTGGATCTCCTCCGTTACTGGCTTGATCATCTAAACCAAAATAGCTAAACGCTCCGCGCTCATCTGTGACCTTTATTTCTTTTTTTAAAATGACATTAAAAAAAAACAAATGACAGTTTATTACCGTGTATTATCCTCTTGAATTTATTTTTAAAGAATAATTACATAGAAGGCACCACGACGTTTGATTTAATAGCGATTGTCATTAGGATACGTTAGGTTCTAGCGTAATATTCGTTGATGTAAATAGATAGCGATGTTTCAACAATACTTTGGAACGGTCCACAAAAGTGATTGGTGCCATGTTGGACGGTGTTTTAGAGTGATTTTATCAGCTGTTTTTATTGACAAAGCAAAGTGTAATAAATATTGGCTAATCTTATAACGGCGACTAGGCCCCTGACGTGCACACAGAAAATAGTAACAGACTGTTTGCGTATACGTTTATCATTTGATGGTATCAAGTACGCTTTATGTCAATGCTACAATAAGCTTGGGGATCTTGGCTTCAAGAAAAACGACGTGGAACTTAACAATAAGACAATTTAAGCTTGTTTTCAAAAACTGTTGTGTATTACACAACCACGTTTTTCTGCCGAGTCGTAATAATAAAACGTTTAGTAAACTATTTTTCTCGAACCAGACCGACAGTTGTACAAAAAAAAGTAAAACATCAATATTTGTGGAATGATTTCGTAGATAACAATGTTGTGAACAATAATATGGCCTAGAGATAGTAACGCCCAGGTTGACAAGACCCGGATCCTTGTCGATAGTCGTTGAATATTCAAAAATGTTAAAATCAATCGCATGCTGATCCAATTCCTCCAAAATGGAAATTGATGGAACACGAGGAAGAAAATTGCATAATTTTGAATACATAATTGCTAAGGCTATCATGGGTTGGGTCAACTACGTCTGAATTTCCATCAAGCTAATGTGATTGACAGTATAGGATCACAAGGACTTTGATAACCAAGTCCCAAAATACCTGCCACGGATATTGAGTCGAAACAAAATTTGAGCCAAAGGACCTTGCTGTTTCATCTTGTTATCATTCGGCTTGATTCGTATATCAAAATGTTGTCAAACAAAAGCAAGTATTTAAAGACGAGCTAACAGACCTCAAATGCGATTCGTGTTTCGACCGTTGCAATCATGAAGGTCTCCGCAATTGTTTTGGTTGCCTTGTTCGTCGCTCATGTAAGTTCATTTTTTTGCTTAAATCTATCAATCAAAGTTAAATAATTTTTTTAAATTACATCTTTTCTCAGGCGGCTGCTTGGGACTTGTCCAAGTACCAGCCACGATCGGTCTTGTACCCTCGTGCCCCATCGGAGACCAGCACTGCTACCGTCTTCCCTAAACGCTCCCCAACTGTCGATACCCGCGGTATTTGAACAAATAAATTGTTGAAATAATTTTTACATTTTCAAAATGCATATCGATTCTAGGATTCTGCGGACAGGTGAACTATGCTTCCCGTATCGTCGGCGGAACTGAGGCCGTTCCCCACTCTGCTCCATGGTAAGCAAACATTTTTATTTTCATTGGAACTGTGATGATAAATAGGAATATGATTAACAGGCAGGTGGCTATTTTCATCGATGGTCAATACTTTTGCGGAGGTTCTTTGATCTCCAACGAGTGGGTTCTTACCGCTGCCCGTAAGTCGATTGCATAACATACACGTTTGGCAGACGGACGTAAAACGTATGAATCTCGTTTACGTAGATTGCGCTGACAATGCCATCTTCTTCAACATCTTGTTGGGTTCCCACAACGTTCGCTTGTCTGCTGCTGAGGAGCCTACTCGCGTTGAAGTCAGGTCCACCCAGTACACCGTTCACCCCGAGTGGGGACCCATCCGTATCGTCAACGATGTTGCCCTCATCAGGTTGCCCACTCCCATCGAATTCACCCGTATGACCATCTTTTCCTCGTTTAGAATACGAAATTAGAAATTCAATTTTTATGTTTCTTACAGCCGAAATCCAACCAATCTGCTTGGCCCCCTCCACCGAGGGCGACCATGTTGGTGACATGCTCCACATCAGCGGATGGGGCAAACCATCTGATGGTAGATTCAATTTCATTTTCTTAATTAACCCACATGTTAGGAAAAACCAATTGTTCTGTTAGCTTCCGCTGGTATCTCCCCCGTTCTCCGTGAAGTCAATGTTCCATGCATCACCAACGCCGAGTGCGCCCTCACCTACGGAGCTACCATCACTGACGGAAACATCTGTGTTGACACCACCGGCGGCAAAGGATCTTGCAACGTAAGTTCTTAACGACGAAAAAAAAGTCATTTGCATTTGAAATGTAATTCATTTGTTTAAATGCCACAGGGTGACTCTGGCGGCCCGCTGAGCTTCGTCAACAACGGCGTCTACAACCAAGTCGGTATTGTCAGCTTCGGTTCGTCCGCTGGATGCGAAGTCGGTCTGCCCGCTGGATTCACTCGCGTTTCCTACTTCGCTGACTGGATCGCCGCCAACACTGGCTTGATCATCTAAACTAACGAAGAATATTCCTTTCCCTTGCCAGCCCAATATTTTTGTTCCCTTTTTTCTTATCCTCCCTGTTTCTAAAGCTATAAAATACAAAAGTCCTTGAAGATGGCTGTCTTTTGCGTACATGATTCAAAATCTTATTTGGAGTGACGTGGTGTACGATACGAGATCGATAGAAAGCGTATTAGGAACCCGTAAAACAAATGATGTGAAGAGAACCATACGAGGGCAACTGCACACAGCATTATCGTGTCCCGCAATGAAATTCGATTTGATTGAATTGTTCGTAAAATAAACGCCAGTCATGCGAATGTTAGGGCGTCAGTGATAAGAAATACAATTAGATCCTTGTTCGATATCTATGACAGCGTTAGGGGATTTACGAAACTGATCCCGGATTCTGTCAGGTAAAAACCAACGGTCACAATCGAAACAGCGTGAAATGACGTCAGTTGACGAATTCTACAGCTTGATATGTTCAAAATGAAAAAGGGATCTTAAGGTCTTATAATATTTCATGTACAATAGGTGCATTATATCCCGTTTGACTTTAATGGGATCCCCTAAAAAACTGTCCTAAGTCTCGGATTCTGTGAGGCCAAAACGGATCTGGTTCCATTAGGCCACTCAGTGCATATGAAACTAAGACGATAAGAATTTCGACAATTATCAAGTTTGGTTTAATAAATGAATTTCAAAACAGGATACATTTGAATTCGTGAGGCCAGTTTATCTTTGAGTCGAGTTGGCCTGGATCAAACTCCATGGCTTCACGAGGTATATAAGCAAGGAGTCAAAAAATGAAATCGATACATGTGTTTTCAATCTTCAAAATCATGAAGGTCCTTGCTATCGTCTTGGTTGCGCTCGCCGTCGTTCAGGTACGAACTTTTTAAACATCCAATTCAATTAGAATTTGATTTTCTAAGCTTTCGAGAAACAGGCGGCTGAAAGGGACTTGTCCAAATACCAGCCCCGATCTGTTCTGTACCCTCGTGCTCCATCGACATCTACCAACTCCAAAGTCTTCCCTAAACGATCACCAACGGTTGACACCCGCGGTACGTCATTACTTCCTTGCCCTTAACATATCAAATTTCATGTTTGAAATGTGTTCAGGTTTCTGCGGCCAGGCCAAGTCCTCTAGCCGTATCGTCGGTGGAACTGAAGCTGTGCCCCACTCTTTGCCATGGTAAATAGAAATAGAAATTGTTCATCATATTGCGTTATATGCAAATAATAATTTTATCAAAAGGCAAGTGGCTGTGTTCATCGATGACATGTACTTCTGTGGTGGTTCATTGATTTCAAACGAATGGGTCCTCACTGCTGCTCGTAAGTGTTGCATTTCTTCCGTTCACGAAACAAACTGGAACATGTTTATATTCGTTTCGTAGATTGCGCTGATGCTGCTGTTTTCTTTGACATTTACTTGGGATCCCATAATGTTCGTTTGGCTGCTGCCGATGAGCCAACTCGCGTTGAGGTTAGATCCACCGAATACACCGTCCATCCCGAATGGGCATCTCTACGTATCCGCAACGACGTCGCTTTGATCAAGCTGCCCGCCCCAATTGAATTCACTCGTACGATTAACATTCTACATTTGCTCAAAGCTTTTATGAAATGCAACGTTAATTACAGCTGAAATTCAACCGATTTGCATGGCTCCTTCTACCGAACCCGACCATGTTGGTGACATTCTCCACAACAGCGGATGGGGCAAACCCTCTGATGGTAAGTCCGACCTAATGTTTCCAGAATTTCATATCAAATATTCAATTCATTCAATCGAATAGCTGCTGCTGGTATCTCTCCTACCTTGAACGAAGTCTACATGCCATGCATGTCAAATGCTGAGTGTGCCCTCACTTTTGGCAACACTATTACCGACGGTAACATTTGCACCGATACCACTGGCGGACACAGCGCTTGCAACGTACGTTCAACTTTTAGCGATTGTTGAAAAATAGATTTAAATATTTAATGTTATTAATTGTAGGGTGATTCTGGTGGCCCATTGAGCTTCATCAACGGAGGCGTTTACAACCAAGTTGGCATTGTCAGTTTTGGCTCTTCGGCCGGCTGCGAAGTTGGCTACCCTGCCGCCTACACTCGCGTTTCCTACTTCGCTGACTGGATCTCTTCCGTCACTGGATTAGTCATCTAAAGACATCGCTTCTCTAGCCTAATGCTTTTCTTTTATTTTTGATCCAATGATTTCTTTTGAATTGATGCAAATACACCACATTTGCTGATGCCCTAAAAGAAAGTGAAAATTATTGGAACTCTAACGTCAATCAAAATGTCGTGACTTACGCGGTGATGAGTGAAAACGAATAGATTGCAAATGAAAGCTTTCTATGAATTCATTTGGAAAGTGTAATATCTCTGTTTCATCGCCTAACAAGAACTATGTAGCGGTTTTTGTCACCACAACCTTAATATCCTTTGTGCCACATTTTGACAGTTGATTTTCCACGATACGTCATCCGTTCCTGACTTTCGTTGGAAAGGAAAAACAAAAGAACTAGACGTATTTAAGAGCCAACGTTAGTGAGGAGGGAACAGATTCGTGTCTGCGACGTGCCTGTGCAACAATCATGAAAGTCTTAGCTATCGTGTTACTCATTGCCTTTTTGATTGCTCAGGTAGAATTTCTCCCTAAATCATCAACAACAATAAGTTCTCAAGTTAATCTTGGTGTTGGTTTACATCTGAAAAGGTGGCAGCTCGGGATTTATCTAAATACAAACCTAGAGGTGTTTTGTTTCCTCGTGCACCGTCGAAAAACAAGAAACCCATCGTTCCAGTTAAACACAAGGCTACCATAAACACACGAGGTAGATAAAGTTCATCTAGAAAGACATTTAAATGAACAAAAATTGGTGAAAATTATGACGATTTGTTTTTATACCTATCCAGGTTTCTGTGGTAGAGAGAACACCACTAGCAGCCGCATCGTTGGCGGAACTGAAGCCAGCCCCAATTCCCTGCCATGGTAAATTTAATTCACATTGCGTATTTCAATGTGATGTGCTATTAATTGTGTTTCAATATTATATTCCCCCAAAAGGCAAGTGGCTTTCTTCGTTGATGACAGGTTTTTCTGTGGTGGTTCTCTGATTTCTAACGAATGGATTCTCACCGCCGCTCGTAAGCATTGTTACAATTTCAATTTTGCGGTTCAATATCAAAACCTAAGGGCACATTTTTCTAACGGGAATTCTTTGGTCAGACTGCGTCGAAGATGCTGGCTTCTTTGACATTTTGTTGGGTGCTCACAATGTTCGATTGAATGCCACAGAGGAGCCTCATCGAATTGAAGTCAGGTCTAATTTCTCCATTGTCCACCCTGAATGGTCATCTGTTCGTTTCAAGAATGATGTAGCTCTCATCAAGCTTCCACAGCCGATCAAATTCACACGTAAATCACGAAATTGAATTCTAATATTCTAGAACGCGCAATTTGAAAATGATCTTTGGGTGAATAGCTGAAATCCAGCCAGTTTGTATGGCACCACCTTCGGAACCCGATCACGTTGATGATATACTTCACGTTAGCGGATGGGGGAGATCTTCCGACTGCAAGTCAATCGATTAAAATTTTCCACAAGATGTGATATAAACGCTCTTTTGTTTTGAATCAGTGGCTGCCGGAATCTCACCTGTCCTTCGCGAAGTTGACGCTCCATGCATTTCCAACGAGCAGTGTGCCCTGACGTACGGTGCCACGATTACGGAGGGCATCATTTGCCTGTCTGCCGCTGATGGCAAAGGATCTTGCAACGTAAATGTCTTATCTTTTGTGGATCGAATAACATTAAATTTCATACATCATAATGAAATCACAGGGTGATTCGGGTGGCCCTTTGAGCTTCATCAACGAGGGCGTCCACAATCAGGTCGGCATCGTCAGCTTTGGTCCCGCGGCCGGATGCGAAATTGGTCTGCCCGCCGCATTCTCTCGCGTTTCTTTTTACGCCAAATGGATCTCGTCCATAACGGGCTTGGTCATATAAATTTACGCTTCTAAAATTTGCCCGTTTTCCCGCTTCATTAGCCAATGATTTTCTCGTGTGTGTTCTGAAATGAATGTGTTCTTTCTTGTTGTTGTAGCTTCGATTGTTTAGTTTGAATGCTGATCGAATCATGTTTTGGGGACAAATAACATTGTTTATTTAGTCAGCACATATTGTCCATCAATAATAAATTTAGATGAATGAAAAAAGATAAAAAATTTAACTGATACCAAATTCAATTAAGAGATTTTATTTGACCACACTACAATCAGGCAACTAAAACAAATTGGACTGTTAAAAACAACCGACTACAATGGAAGAGCTTTCTAGGAAACCTATAAGGGAAAGAAGCCTCTGTGAATATTCAAATCACTGAAATACAACCGTTCTAGGTGATGTTACATCACAACCTTTTGATAGCCTCTGCACCTGTTTACCATTTCCGAGGGCAGCTTTTCCTCTGATATTTTCCAGACGACGAAAAGTCGGACTGGACGTCTCACAACGACTCGGACAACAACACAACCTTGGCCAGTGAGGGAAGGGATACGAAATTTACGTTTCAAAACTACTACCTGAGGGTGCTTCGATACTTCCTGGCCGCGACCAGGATAACAAACGAAGAGAAGAGGAACAAGGTGCCACTGACGGATCCCAACAACCGCTTGCGACGCTCTGCATACAAGACAAAAAAAACAAGTGCAACGGAACCGATGCGTCGGAAATACAAGAAGAGGAATTCGTTAAAACAACTGAGATAATATTATAGGCTAAACAAATGGCTAAAACCAAACGTATATAATGATTGCAATCAAACAACAAAAGAGTTTATTGGAAGATACTACTTGGTGGTGAGCCAAAAACATTCCCAAGAAAAGGGACAAAACATACGTCTACAAATGAATATTGCTTGTGCTAATAGGTGGGTTAAAGTCATGCTCGCTAAGGGTCTCACAACAAAGAATATTCTCTCTCATTTTGATTTTTCTTATTATGGCTTTATGTTAGCACCAAACAGTGTTAAAAACTTGGGGTAGAACTAAATAGAACTCTTGAAAAAAAAAAAATACAGTTAAACTTGTAAGAAGTTCAACGCAGGCTAATAGGTGCAGGTGAATAAAGGTATGAAGGATTATAATAAAGTAAAGGTTGCAAAATAGGAGAAAACTCTTGCAGATCTAGTTCAGATCGTCGGATTTACCTGGGTCAGCGCTGCCATCGTCAATGATCGTTTCCCAGCCCAGAGTACGCTTGACAGCGTCTTTCCAACGAGCGTAACGCGAATCTCGGTCTATTACAACGTAATGCATATTACCCATTTTGAAAACTGAATATGTAACATAGTTTTTGCATACCTGATTCCGTGACGGCTGGCGTAAATACGTCACTGGTGATGGTATTCTGATCCAGGGATTCCAAACTCCAAACATCTATGCCTTCGGCATTACCAGCTGCCATGGCAGCGCCCAGGGCCGTCGTTTCCGTCATTGTTGGCCTTACTGTTTACACCCATCATGTCCAAATTAAAAATTTTCCTAAAATTAATTACAAAAACTTTAATTCACCAATGGGAATGCCAAGAATGTCAGCCTGGAGCTGCAGTAAAACATTATTTTGTGTCATTCCACCGTCGACACGCAGCGACGTGATATGAGCACCGGCATCACGCGTCATCACTTCTACGATATCTCGTGTTTGATAGCACACCGACTCGAGTGTGGCCCGAGCTAAATGAGCCCTGGTGGTAAACTGGGTCAGTCCGCAAACGACTCTGTAGTTAGACAAAGGTAGAAACTAATTCCGTTAGCGTATAAACTATAAAAGGCTTATACCCTCTAGCATCCATCCTCCAGTACGGGGCGTACAGCCCCGAGAAAGCTGGGACGAAATAAACGCCTCCAGTGTTTGCTACGGAGGAAGCAAGCACCTCACATTCCTGGAAATCGGAGATCAAATTCAGATTGTTTTTCAACCAGCTTAGAGCGAGACCGGCAACGGCAATGGATCCTTCCATCGCGTAGTACGGCTGCTTGTTTTTTCCCATTTGGTAGGCAACCGTTGTAATCAATCCGTGTTCCGACTGGACCGGCTGCAGAAATCGCATAAATTAGCCAGGTGGGTACCGGGCAGAATAAATTTGAAAAGACCTAACCTGAATGCCAGTGTTGTACAACAAGAACCCACCGGTACCGTAAGTCATCTTAGCCTGTCCGGGCTCAAGGCAGAGTTGACCAATCAAAGCAGATTGTTGGTCTCCCAGACACTAGGGAAAAATTGCAGAATTTCCAAGAAATTGCTTTTCAAAAGGTAACTAATGAAACATACGCCTGAAATTGGGGTCCCACCTAATGGCGTCGCCGTCAGGAAGCCATAAATTTCGGACGAGCTCCGGATCTGCGGCAGAATGGATGCTGGTATGTCGAAGAACCTTGCATATTTCGGACAAACAAGTGAACGTTGATTTGCGTACTATTTGAGGTTGCTACTTACTTAAGCAAATATGGATCCCAGTTCAGAGTTTCGAGATTCATCAGCATGGTACGGGATGCATTAGTCACGTCAGTTAGATGTAAACCACCTTTGATTCCGCCAGTCAAATTCTATGTAACAAAATAACTCAGAAAATTGAACTTGAACCTTGTCAAGGTTGTCTCGTACCCAAATCAGCCACGTGTCAACAGTTCCAAACAAGCAGCGATTTTCGGCAATCGCGTCTCGCACTTCAGGGACGTTATCTATTAGCCATTTGAGTTTAAGCGCACTAAAATAAGTACTAATGGGAAGGCCACAATGTTTCTTCAAGAAATCCTTATTTCCGCCCTGTACTTTGGCAAGTAACATTTCTACCGTACTCTTTGTGCGGGCGTCCAGCCAAACTAAATGAAAATAACGTGATATCATGACACACGAAAACACTAGAAAATCCGAAATTTTTTACTCACTGATGGCATTATAAAGCGGTTTCCCTGTCTGTTTGTCCCATACTATAGTTGTTTCCCGTTGGTTGCAAACGCCAACTGCCTTGATGTCTCCAGGATCGATTTCCAAGCTTTTCAAATTCTCGACCGTCTTGCTAACGCACTCGATCACAGTCTGCAAAAGTTCCAATGGGTCGGATTCTACCCATCCTTCCGCGGGTGTCAACTGTTTAACTTCTACTTGGTGGTAAGTGATGAGCTCTGCTCTTTGGGCTGAGAAAACCTAAAAATTTCATTTATGAACATGGGTTTGAATTTATGTATTCTTCTTTTTGGAGATTCACCAAAAATCGACTGCTACTAGTCCCTTGATCAATTGCTCCAATAAGGGGACCATATTTTCCAACCATTTTCACTTTAACCGTAAGATCACTGTTTAAGGTAAATACACAAATTATTGAGTGTTTGCTACAGTCAAGATTTCTCTATGCAATGCTTGCATAAAATTCTAGGATGTCTGCCTCTCAGTTCTAGCGCTCAAGCGTAACTGGCAGGGAACTTTTACACTTGTTTTAGTTTCAGATGAGATATTTAGGAATTTAATGCATAGAAAGGAAGTAGCCAGATGGGTATTGAATTACAGGATGGGCCTTCTAGTGAAGCTACTACCCAAGCTTGTTGTGAAATCACTGGAAGTATCATGTTCTAATAAGGAAAATGAAATGTGTTAAGAATATATCAGGCAGTGTGGATGTTATCATGAAACTGATCTAAAGAAAACGAAATATTTTGGGTTTTAAAGATTAAGCTACGTCATTTCTCAACGGATACAAGGCCACCGACATTGCATTCCACTGGGGCATGTAACGCCAAGAGAAACAATTGTCACAATGTACTGTTTGAAATTGTTTCTATAACGCCACACGTGGGAAAAGTGATACCAGGATAAAAGTGTCTGTAAACGAAACTTATCTAAAACCAATATTATGTGTTCTTACTTATTGTACTTGCAAAACCTTGAAAATATCTCGTGAGATCAACTGCAACCCTATGTGTTTACGCTTGCCGTTAAAGCACGGTAGGTAAACACGATTGGTCCGCGTCGTCTGCTGACAAAGTAAATCACATGATGAACTCCCGAAGGAAGCCTCGACGAACTCGGAGCTAGTCGCATTTCATTGATTCACAAAAAAAGCTTTAAATATTTTTATCACATTATTCTGGAATCAAGCTATTTTTAACATAACGAAAACCTTTGGCTTAAAATTTAGAATAGCCTATTTATTTAATGAATGTGTTTTAGTTACATAATTTTTTTTAGAACTTTTAAGCGTGGACCTTATCGTCGGCAAAGAGACCAACATTCATCTTATCTGTCGTACATGAAATTGTTAGGTGGACATCCTTCCATTGACTATCTGCAGCTGGGGTTGAAAATGCAAAAAAGAAATTATAATATGTATTTGGATACTTCGTTTTATTATTCAAATTGCGAGCGCCACGCTTACATGCTGTCGTCTGCCATGGTACTTCTGTTGTGTTTAAGCACCCTCCCCACCAGCCACCACCACCAAAAAGAATGCCAAATTAGCCCCCAACAAAATAGAAAGTCTTAGGAATACTTAATATTCTAAATTCCCCTAAAGAACCTAGATTTCTAAAAAATTTTAAATCAAAAGCCCAAAAAAAGTAATTAAATAAGTGAAAACACTTGGTCTTTTCAAAATTAAGGTTCATTGTTTGGCAACGCCACTGTTCACATGCACGCGGTAACTTTCTTCGTCGGGTCGGAGTCTTCCTTGCCTGATAATAGGAAAACTTTTTCATAGTGTCATTAAAAGTTCCATAAACGTAATTAATACGTGACAGTTAAAGTTCAAAGTTCAGACGTTTAAAAAATGTGCTAGGATCATTTTCGTTAAAATTGGTGTGTAAGTCGCCCTCTAGAGCTGGGCCAACGTTAACATAACAGTTTATATCTTTAAAATGGACACCCAAAAGTAAAAACTGGTAAGAGCTATGCATTCTAAATTTAACATGGGTTGTTCATATTTAAATAATATTTCTGTCTCAAAGTGTATTCAAATATTTTCGTTAGGGGGTGTTTACTGGGATAAACATGGCTATTTCTGAGGAGGAAAATGTAGAGTCATCTGCAGCAATGCATAGAGAAAACATTGATCTGTTTAGTGAAAATGTACTTGGAAATGGTGACAGCCTTAACTACAGGAACCTTCTATCTGAAGCTGTAAAAATGGAGAATCAAGGAAAGTTTCTTGAATTTGCATGGGGTATGGAAATGCAAGTTGAAGAAGTATCTCTACAGCCATTGAGAGTAGTGGAAGTTGATCTTAACATGCAAGTACCAATATCACTACAGGTAGGTGTAATTTATATTTGGTTGCCTTACATGTTCATTATTTTTCTAATTTATTATGTATTATCAAACATTCCAGAATATCATACTGCTTAAAGAAATTTCCAAGAAAGCATATGGTGAGGAAGAAAACAGATTGCCAATTGGGGCCACCTTAGGTCAGGGATGGGAAATTGGAGCTTCAAAAATCTATGGCTCCGATCATGAGGATCTTGAATTATCATCTGTGATCACCAGTCATCTTCAGCTTCCCAGTGAAATGAATATAGTAGCAAAGTTCAAGAAATTAGTGTTGTATGCAGGACGTCAGTGCTTCAT
This sequence comes from Daphnia carinata, assembly GCF_022539665.2. Lineage (NCBI taxonomy): Eukaryota > Metazoa > Arthropoda > Branchiopoda > Diplostraca > Daphniidae > Daphnia > Daphnia carinata. The sequence goes on along the minus strand of NC_081336.1, from coordinate 2,179,292 downwards.
TAATAATCTGGCTTCCTGTTGGGGTGATGGTAAATTTGGTACTCTACTCCTTCAATTACCTGTGGAAGGAGGACATGAAGGTGGACATTTAAATATTGAATATCAAGGAAGAAAGAAAAAGTTTGAAAGCCATACGAATAGCGATAAAACTTTTTATCTGTCTTCATTTTACGATTGCTGTGAACATTTTATCGAACCCGTTTTACAAGGACACAAATTGATCCTTGTTTTTGATCTCATTTGGACAAATGCCAAAATAGAGATCCCGCGTAACTTTCCTGTTTTTCTTACAGCGCTCAAACAAATGAAGAAAGCGATCAAATCATGGCGTCACCATCATCTGTTAAATTCAAAGAAAAAGGATGAAACGCAGCCTGTCATGCATTCAGATTGCCCGCCATTTTCTGGAGCAGATTTATCTCCCACTATTGCAGCCGAAGCCATTTACCTAAAAAATTACAGTTTGAACAGCGAAGCGGATTTCCTCTATTCTGAGGAAGTATTGAAACAAAATATCATGTTCCTGGTTTTAAACGAAAAATATGACGAGAAATTCTTTTCATTTGAACTATTGCGGAGACGTGATCGGATATTCGCGGAAGCATTGTTGCAGTGCAGTTCCTTAGATGTGCATCTCGCCTTAGCAAAGCGAAAAATCCAACATGTAAGAAGAGAAGACTCCGTTGGTGTTGAACAATTTGAAACAGTTACAAACCCTGAAAAGTTCAAAGTACTTGAAGTCTCACATTGCATTGATTCTAATAATGTGACAAGAAACTTGAGCATCGAATTGAATTGGGACGAACAATATGTTGGAACCATTCAGCCAGACCAAGAGAAGTTGGCCAACAACGAAGATAGTGGACAAGCCGAAACTGATCAAACAAGTTCATATTACGGCATGTTGATTTTCTGGCCCAAACTTCTTTCTGTTCAGATATATTGTCGTTTTGGTCTCCATTCACTTATCCTGCAAATGTGTAAATCTCTGTCATCTTTACACGACTGGAAAGAAGACAACTTACGCAGTGCTAAAAGTGATTTGCGACAGTTAATTTCATTTTGTGGTACTGAACCTGAGAAAGCTTGGATTAAATCGGGGATGCCGAAAGGGGAATTGACACTACGATTGCTCCGATTTTGTACTGCATTGCGAGCCCGTGAAGAGGGTCTTGACTTGTTGAGGATTCTCGGTTCAAATTTCAACGAGGAGCCTAATAGTGGAGTCGCGTACAACGAGTGTAACTTCGAAGGAATTCAAAACGAAGCAGTGGCTTATGCCATAGCGAAATTTGAGTGTCAAGTAGCCGGTTAGTATTATGTTCATATAATATGAGGTTTGTTTGTTGATATTTTTACGTTTTTCTTTTAGGTTGGAATGTAATCGCTGATCTAGTTAAGAAATTGGTTACTTTCGATCGCATCGCCAAGCAGTTGATTCCAATTTGCAAATTGCCAAAGTACTTCTTGGATGTCAATTGCATTGAAGGAGCTAGAGTAATAGAAAACTGCATTTCTTCTTCTTTCGACAAAACTCAAGTTTCGAAAGCAAAACTGTGTGATGTGCAAGCTTATGTTGACATGAAAGTGGCGTTGGAGACAAATCGTAGCACTGCCGACCGGGAGAGAACGGCATCATTTATTCTCTTCTTTTCTAAGCTCAAACCTTCTCTGCAATGTCGTTTAATATTGGATTTTGCAGCCCAGAAGAATCATTTTCTAGGAAGCCTACATTCATGGCAATTTGTATTTCAAGATTTCTGCGAAATTCTATCGTTTTCGTGTAAGATTCAACCGCCACCTGCCAAGACGCTTGCTTCCGATTTCATGAAAGCAATTGAAGCCTGGCTATTGGAGCTGTCCCAAGAAATAGAACTGCGTCCTGAGTTACAAGAGCTCTTTGAACCACACGTTGAGCTCGAATGTGAACTAAAAAAAGATTCAATTACATCCCATACAATGGATCCACAGGCAATTTCAGTAAGTAGCTGATTTTCTATACCGTGTTTTGCTTTCTCAAAAAAAACCTGGTATTTAGAGGGTCCCAATATTTTGTATTAAAGTTATCAAATTTAATCTAGACTACTTTCCACAGTTAAATTTATTGAAAATTTTAATATCTTCTTTTTCAAGGCCAGTGTAACCGTTACAGAAGAACCTGAAAAATTGGCTACTAGTGTTAACAAAATGGTGATCAATCTAGCATAGAAATGTGGGATGCTTCTAATACATCAAATTCTCAAGGTATTTATTTTAACATTTAAAAAAATATTGCATACGGAAACATATATGTATATTTCGTTTCCAAGGAGATATATTAAAAGCGTCGTCTGAATTGGACGCACCTACTGACGATTGGTCGTCTGCTACAAAGGAATCAAATTCTGCGTGCAATTTGACGCTATCACCGGCCGGTGATGATTGGAATGCTGTATCGGATGCTTGGGCATCAACAAATGAAAGCCAATATGCGTCATCAAAGAAAACAGTTCCAATCGACGATGACTGGGGGGCCGAATCATGCAATACTGACTCTTTCAAAGCTGATTCTACAGAAAAGAAAATAGCCCCACGTCCAAGTGAAACACAATTCGTTGATGAATGGGGAGCATGTGCTGATGCTTATGCGTCCAGTAGCAAAACAAAAACACACACCATTAAAGCAGCAACCAATAGCGGTAGTCAGTATGGTTGGGACCAACCTGACAATGTATCTACTACTAGTTCCAGATCCATCGCGTCAGATGACTGGAACTCCTGGTCGTCGTGTTCGAATGCAGTCACTGAAAAAACAACGTACACTCCGAAATCTGACCCAAGTGACACCTGGTCGACCTCAGAGGACCCTTGGGTAACAACCAATGGATGGTCCACTTCTAGAATAACTCAGTTCAATGCTTGGGGAACCTCAGAAAATACTGGCAATTCCTGGACCTCTAGCGGCTATACTGCTCGGCCTGGCGGAAGAGGCGGTGGTAGTAGAGGGCCGCCACGACCTTGTGTTCAGGTAGTTTTATCCATTAATTTTTTTAAATGTTGCTTCCTTTATTCACGCCCATACATGTTTGACAATATTATCTTATAGTGTAACGAGGAAGGACACACGTCTTATAATTGCCCCACCAGAGGAAGAGGTAGAAGTAATGGCGGTACAAGAGGCCAGCGAACTTGTTATAAAGTAACTCCATTCAAAAAGTATAATTGTTCTGGAACTAATTGTTAAGATGTATCACTAGTGTAATCAAGAAGGCCATATGTCCTACGAGTGCCCAACCAGTTCGACGCGAGGAAGAGGTGCTGGTAGAGGCACACGCGTTTGTTATAAAGTGAGTTATCCAAAATTATTCCATTAATACCCATACCATCAATATATTGTTAAATGTTCGTTATCATTTCAGTGTAACGAAGAAGGACACATGTCTTATGATTGTCCTACTGGTTCGACAGGACAAAGGGGTGGTGGACGAGGATCTGCAAAACCTTATTACCAATCTAGTTGTGAGGTAGCGAATTCTAGTAATAACCAACCGGTGATGGATGATTGGGGCACGCTAACGAGCGTACCCAATTCATGGTCTTCTAGTGGCAACGCATCTAGACGTTCCAATGAAAAAAGTGATGTTTGGGCAACTCCAAACAGTTCTAGTAACCCATGGGCAACCGGTGCCAATAGTGGTACAGGTGGCGCTAGAAGCACTTCAAGCTACAATGCAGCGGTCCGTAGCACAGAAACGGTGGTGGATGATTGGGATATACCAAGTAGTTCGACTAATGCCACTCTGGCCTTGCCACCTGCAACTTCAACGCGTCGTAATGGAACGTCGGTTTGCACGGAACCTGATGATTGGGGATCAGCAGCAGATGCGTGGTCTTCGGGTACGACTTGCAAACCCGTAACTCCGTCCACCAGATCAAATGCGGTCGCCACAACAGGTGGGGATGATTGGGACACAGAAGCTGATGTTTGGTCAAGTAGACATAGTTCTGCCTCAAGCGTAAGAGCCGCAGTGGCAGCCAGTGAAGTGAACGACTGGAGTGGCACTCAGAGAACAGCAATCAAAAGTGGCAATTCATCTGTTCCACGATTAGTTTCATCGATATCGTGTCCCTTTGTCTGGAACGGCACAATAAGGCATCGTTCTATGTTGTTCAGAATCAACATGGAAAACTTAGACGTAAGTATAACACTGAATATCTAACACACTGCAAATTTTTGATTTTCCTGTTTATTTTAGACGGATTCCTCGTCGGATCTCGCTAATTTAGCGATACCCACAGCATTGAGAGTCGTCGGTACTATCGATCCTGAAAAAGTGTGGAATTACTTGAGGCAAGTAAGGACCACGAGATACGAAAAAATCATTGTATTCCAATTCACGCAAGCAGTGAATGCGGAAATTTCTTACGCGAATTGCTACGAATACTTTCTTGAAGGCGTTCGCAAAAGAAACTGTTATGGTGTTGTTGGGTCTGTACCGGATTCCAAACTTCCATGCACCATCAAGGATTTCTATATCACTCCGTTACCCAAAGAAGATCATCTGCCAAAGGAGCTGGAAACTATCGCTTCAGCAAGATGTAATTTTGTTTTAGTCAGTTTTTCATTTAATGGACGATTGTATAATATTATGCTTATTTTTTACTCCCAAAGGTTTGAGAGAAAATCGGTTTTCTGATTTATTACTGGCGATTGTTGTAATTCAAAGTAAGCGCCCGATGGACCAGATCTGTTATGGTGCATCTGCCAGGCCTTCCAAAGTTGCCAAAGTGGAAAATAGTAAAATTCCAGTTGACGACGGCCAGACAGAATCAGTTGCAATTGAGAAGATCGATGCTGTGCCTGAAAGCCAATCTGCTCCAGCTCAAGCACCTAGTCGATTAACCGCCATTCGTCAAAAGCTACAGCAAGATATTCAGAGTGTTGACCCTGTCAAAGCCAGAATTCATACGCACTCTCTTCAGCATTCTGCTGCCAAGATACCCTCATCAAAGACACAGCTTCTAGGTAAACCTCTTCCAGCTGTTCAAACTACAATTCCGTTGGCGACAGGTGAATCCAACGATGCTACATTGGAGGCCGAAAAGGAAGCAATTCAAAGCCAAGTTCCGATCATTGAAGAAAATATCCAGATTCCAGGTTGTTTTCTATTTTAAAATGATTAAACTACATACAAGATAATGGTTATTATTATTTTTATGAAATAATGTAGTACCCCCTGTAGATGGGGAGTTGCTAATGAAGCAAGCTATAATGGAAGAGTTGAATCGTCAAATTGATGCTTCAAAGCAGGTCAAGTTAACAGAAGTGTCTTCAACTTTGCCATCAGAAACACAAAATTTGACTCCTGACGAACCTATTGCCGCAGAACTTGCTTTGTCAGCCGCTACTGTTATACCCGATGGACCGTTAACGCGTTTCAGATCGAAGGGACGGACTGTTGCAGAGAAAGTTCCGACAATCAAGCAAGCAAAGGTTACTGTTTCTTCGAATTCGGATCCTTCTAAAGAAAACGTAGACCTGAGAACGAAGATAGATATGCTAAAGGAACAACGAAGAGCACGCATTTCGCGAAAGGAAATTGACATACCTAAGGAAGCCAAGAAACGTCCTTGTTTAATCGAAGGCTGTAAGAATGATGCACAATCAGACAGTGTCTATTGTAGTGATGAATGTATCGTTAGCCACGTGCAAGATTCGCTTAACGCAATGAGCAAGCAGAAGATGAATGAGGCGCAGTTACAGGAACCGTCTGATCCTAGTATTTCTCCAACGACACCGAACGCGTCTTCGGATGAATCCATGTGGAAAGATTCAATCGACTACACCCTTTTAAAGGCCCAACCAACACCTGCACTGGCCTCTAAATTGCTTGCCATGACGGAAATGAGGAAATCTTTGACGTCAGAAAATAAGTCAACCACTTTGGCTGCAGATGTGTCCGTCCCTGTCATGGAAAGAAAGACTGGAAAAATACTATGTGGCATGTCAGCACCGACAGTAGGAAGTTTGGAACAGTGGTTGAAGAGCAATCCTACTTATGAAATTATCAAACCTGAATCACTTCGAATTAAACCATGGTTACCGACTGTTTCTACGGTTTCGTCGACGCAAATTTCTCGGTCTACGACACCACCAGCTAACACACGTTCATCAAAGACTGATGTCGATACTCGTCGCAACTCAAAGAAACCGAGCGATTCCACGTCTTCATCTAAAGCGGCGAGGGTGTCACGCAAAAGGTCTGTGGAAACAGCCAAGGAAGAAGAGACATCAGCAAAAATAGCGAAGCCTGACTCTGAGTCAACCAGGGTTATTACGAGGAGTTCCCTCAAGGAAGCTCTGTGGAACCGATGCAAAGATATTAATGATTTGGAAATAGACGAAGCAGACGTTGAAGAAATTGCGAACGAGGTGGAAGAATCTCTATATTCGCTGTTCAAGCAAGATGTTAGCATAAAATACAAAAGCAAATATCGGAGTTTGATTTATAACATCAAAGATCCTAAAAATTCTGGATTGTTCCTCGAGATCGTTACAAAGCAGATAACACCAGGTAATATGAAGAGTTACTATGCAAATGTATAATTGAGAATTTTCATAGAAGAATTCGAAAATTTTTTTGATAACGATATAGTTTTAGTATTGTAATTGTATATTTCATGTTTATAGTTCAGTTGGTGAAGATGTCAACAGAGGAATTGGCATCTAAAGATTTAGCCGAATGGCGGGAACAAGAAGTCAAACGCCAGCTAACTTTGATCGAAAAAAATGAACAGGAACGCTTGTCTCAAGTCAACAAATACCTGATAAAAACCCACAAAGGAGAAGAGTTTATCAAAGAAATCAATGAAGACTATGATGAATTAGACGACGACACATCGAAAACGGTTGGTTTTTCTGATACACCCCCTGAAGACTCAAGTTTGAAGCATATATTGCCGAGATTTAAAAGTGTTCTGGATTCCAGTCAAGCATTCGAAGAGAAAGACGCAAAGAGGAAGACCAGTTCACATTCAAGCATGAAGGACGATGGATTAAAGGGAACCAAAAGTTCAGTGAGGTCCTCTCGTCATTCCGAATCTAAGTCGAGAGGGTACGACTATCGCCATAGCAGCCGTCAATCAGAGAATAAAGATTGTGAAAGACATGACAGATATAGTTCTAGTAGATCGAAATCAAGGAGTAAATATCGACACCACAGCCGAAAATCGAATAGGTATAAGGAACAAGCAAAATCTCCTGAATCCAAAGCAATCAGCCCATCTACCGAACTTGAGGCCGATGGTTTCAGAGGCTTCAATGAAGGGGAAGAACTTAATAATTACAATCAGCTGCTCAGCCTTCACGAGGAAGTTGCTATTACAAGTTCGTAATTTAGCTTTAACCTTATGTACTTGTATCCTAATATGTTTGATTTCTCAAATAGCAGCCGACAGCGATACGTTATGGTTAGAAAAGAAGTTGATGAAACAACTTATCGTGTTGGAAGAACTTAATCACCGTTCAGATGCTTCAGAACCAGAGGTTATCGATGGACATGTAACCTTCGAAGGGTCCCTCAAAAAGGGGGATTCAGTTACATCTGAAGGCGCCATACCATCGACGCCTACAACACAGCCTTCGATGAGTCCGGAACGATGTTGTAATATTTCCGTGGAAGGCATGTATCAAAATATTGATAAAGAAAAGGTGACTGCAGAGGTCAACCAAATAGATACTGATTCAGCGCAATATGATGATTTGAAAGAAAACAGCGGTTTGGCTGTTACGTCTTTGGCATGCACAAGCAGTTCTTTAGATAACAGCGTAGCAAATGTGTCGTACAGTCCCGGCGAGCTACTAATCGTAGAAGACGATGATTCTTTTTTAGGTAACCTTTTTATCTGCGTGTTACTTTTTTCTTTCTTTTTATAAGTTTCATTTAAACGTTTTATTTTACAAAATCATAGATCTTGACGAGCAGTTTTTAAAACAGCAAGCGGTAGTTGAAGAGCTGAATTCTAACTTAACGTCCTTTATTGTGGCGAATAATATCGATATTCAATCTCATGATGAAAATTTGGATTCTACATTTAGTGAACAGATGCCATTTACACCTCCTGGAATGCTACCGTCTGATTTGAAAGATGAAGCGTGTAAATTTGTTGAGCCTACCGGATCAGCACAGGTGAACTGCAATGAAACTGTCAGCGATATCTGTATCGTAAATACAGCAGCCGATCAGTTCAAAAAGACAACACCTTCTTCATCCATTGATCTGGATAACACCAACTCAGAGGTAAATAAAGAAAATAACTCCGCCATTTGGTACTGATAAAAATGAGTATTCTGTTTCTGCAGGAAGGAACCATTATAGTTGAGAAACAAAAAAAAATTTAAACTTTTGCCGGCGTAGAATGAAGCTGATAAATACCTCATCAGAAAATATAGCAGCAGCAATACTGGATGTGGCTAAACACGAGTTTAGTTCAATCTTTATGTAAGCTAATTGTTATTTTCTTTTTCTTGCTTAGCGTTTTGTGAAATCGATGGTGTTTTTTTTTTATACGTTTTTGTGTTTGTCAAAGCATACTTCAGCTGAGGGTTCTAATCCACCCTCAGCTCCTCTGTATGCCGTTTTACTTTATCCAGTCTCATGAACAAAGAACAAAAAATTTAGAAATTGATATATACGTGGTCTTTACGTTGACACTTCTCGTACGTTCAACGTTTTGTTTGTTTGTTATGTCCTTTTATTTCTGTTTGTGTGTGTCTTGAATGTTGGAATTTACGCAATAGAAATTCATTATGCAGTTCTATAAACTTGACCACCGTCAATACACGGAATGTACTCAGCCATTTTCAGTACTGTGAACGAAGATTGGAGGAAGTTTCCAGTGTGGAGTTTCTAGTTTCTAACGTCGATTAATTTAGACGTCGGAACGTAGATGGAGGTACCGGAAGAGGAAAAATTATATTGTCCAGTTTACTTGTTTCAAGTGAACCAACAAAATAAAAACAGTAAATTTCAGTAATTTCGTAAATAATTTCCTTATTTGCGATTTTAGATTAAAGAATCGTATGGCAACGCCGTATCGTGCTTTTTCCCATCCGTTTGTTTCAGTGGTACAAAATGGCGGTTAAAGAAGTATTCTCTCCTAGAACTGCTGTCTGATTCAGACAACGTCAGATTTAGCATCACGTCATAGACAACGTCAGATTTAGCATCCAAGCAACGCTTAGAGATAAATCGATTCTTTTCCTTCCAAGTCTCTAGTATAAAAAAATTTTTCAGGTAACCCGAACTTCATATCAAAACTTGATTCTTCAAACACATAGTTGTACGGAGGTCACCCTTTCTTCACGTAGAGTAATGGCTGAATATAGTCATGGTTGAATAGTCGATTACACCCTGTAGATGATTTTTCTGAGCAGCGACCAGGGTCGTAGAACCTTATGGCTCCGCATAATTGAAACGAACCTAGTAACCTAGGACGTCCACTTACGAGATGGCGTTTACCAATTTCAGCAATATTCCGTTGCGGAATAAGAATAACAGTTCTAGCAACAAGCAGGTAGCCAAACAAGTTTTTCAATTTTCCATCGGGTGTATTAAAAATGCACTTAAATTTGACGTTTGTGAACTGATCAGGAACCTTCTAAAAAAATTTGGCGCAATTGGGAGTGACGAAATGAGTCATTTCATCGCCAGAGAACAACTAAGGAAGCGCTTTTTTACCTTTCCTTAATTCTGGATCCTTTGTCTTCACGCCAAAGACAGAAACACGCAATATGTACCTGCTTGACATTTTTTAATGTTACGTTTCAAAATTCTATTCCATTCCATGTCGTTACCGTCGCATCGTAAGCGAATGCTCCGCTTTTTAAAATTATCACAGTAATGCTTCTCTTTTAAATTCAAGACCAGGAGCATTTTTTGGAAACGTAGAAAACAAAATTGATTTCCCAGTGATTTTAGCTTTAGATTTTGAAGTCTATCTAAAATATTCTTTTCAAAATTTTAAAACTCGCATTGCCTATTGAAAATTTCGATATCCATTTTTGGTTGTTATTATCGCAATATTTTTCCTGTTTAGTCAACTATTTTTTTATGTTTACTAGCAGGGTTATTTGCAATCTTCCCTAAACTGGCGAGGAAAGTCCGATTCTAGCTACGCCGTTTGTTGGAAACCGTATTGAGAAACCAACTGCCTGCATGTCCCAAGATAAGGTTGGTTTTCTATTAGAGACCTTAAAATTCATGTGATAAAAGTTTATTTTATTGTTTGTGCAAGGGAATTGGGAGATGCAATGCCGAAGCAGTTCAAGCCTTGTTATCGTCTGTTGCTTTTTCTGTAAGTCGTCAATTCTGGATCAACCCAAATTTTGATTGTACTTTTACGGTACGCACTGTATGATGGTTAACATGCCCTTGGAGCGCTTTCCTGTTAGGGGAATTTGTTCCAAATATGCAAAGCAGAAAGGGAAATTCAAACCTTCTAGACGAGTCTTCTCAAGGTGCCAAAATGTTCAGTTTGTCACTTTCTACTCAAACTATTATTTTTGTTTTTTATTCTTTCAGGATCTGTCAACTCCTCACAGAAATTACACTATCGCGAAGGTGTATGTTTACGATTTCCTTGACATGATTTGTCGTGGTCCTAAATCACCGTGGGAAGCCCCGATTAAACTGCATCATTTATCTTCCAACGTCGCCCTTTACGTCATATGTGTCGGGATGACGAGGACCAGGCTTGAGGAAAAAAATGTAGAGTTGACTGCATTGAAACTTCAAACTTCTGCGTCTTAAAGGTAAGCTCTTCATATTTCCCTAAAAATAATGTAATGGTCATTTTCCTAAGATGCCTAACACCAGCATCAGTCCTGATATCTGATAGATTCTAATTGGTTCCTCTAAACGTGGTTAATTTATGTCTCCCGAAGAACTTACCCAATGTTTCTTTTATTACTTAAAGGTTAGCACAATACTGAGTTTCATTGCATCTTTTGTGATTTTATTAGGGACATCTAAACCAAATTGTTTTGTTAACAAGGAGAGGAAATCATTGCATTCCATTGTAATACTGGTTTAGCGTTCAGTTGCAATTTTTATATTAAGCATGATCCCTGCAAAACGGAATTCGTATGCAGGAACTTTTATAGAAGCCCACCAACCTAAAGAATTGCCCTTTTTGTCATAAGTCTAAGAATACCATTCGCGTCCTGCACCCAATAACCCTTGCAGCGCTTTACTATCAATGGTTTTTGGTGTCGTTTGGTACAGGCGTCAGCGCATTCCCCTATTCCAGCGATGCCCGAGATTGTTTATGTTTCGTATCCGTCATCACCAATTTGGCGGATAGGCAAGAATTATAAAGATTTCTTTTATTGTCCTGCCAAATATTGCTATGAATGTGCGTACTTGTCAACGCTAATGAATTTCCAGCTCTGTGTCTCGTTTTGCCATGTCTAGTGAATCTGTGTCAGGCCAACGGCCTTTCTACGTCTTCGGCAGAACACAATTTCATATCGTAATTGAATAGATCTGAAACTGTATTTGTGGAAGAGGCCTTGGCCTATTCGTTGTTATCAGAGGGAATCGAAGCAGAAAATTGGATATGCCATTCCATCAAGATCTACAGTGGATCTCTTCGTTCTTTACGGTACAAGTTTTATCCATTTCCTAGAACTAATGCTAACCCTTTTTTTTTTTGTTGCATAGTATGTTTCAACGGGAAGTCATATTGCTTTCAGAAGGATATCTTCATCTGTCCCCATTCATCGTGCATACCGGTGAGTGTTTTACGGTTTTGAAAATGTAACGTAAAATCACCTTGTTAATTAACGAAAAGCATCGAGTACATTTTGCCGATTTCCGAAACGTTTCGTTAATGAGATGCAACCGCAAAGTTGTCTCTGGTTCACGAATCCGCTGCGCACGAGTTCTATAAATAACTTTTCGAGACATGCTAGTGTCGATAGTGACAGAGCCATCATTTCTGCTTAACTTCGGTGAGGGAAACATGAAATGAGCATTCAGTCCTGCAATTTCACTGCATTTCACAAACTTTAGCATCCAAATCCGTGTGTTATTTAGCTATCAATGTAGCATTCGTGACTTTGTAGAGCCGCAGGATAAGAATTAATAAGGTTAGCATTGTTCCACTTCAGTGGACTCTTCACCACGTGAATCAACATGGTTCTGACGTCAGATTTGCTTCAATTTAGCATAGCGGCACAATAAATTTTATGGGTTTTATGACGATCGAAACCAATTTGCCATTAATCTTGGATCGAAACTCACTCCCGTGATATATTTCCCTTACCACTAAAATTGTTCATTGGTCTAATTCCTGCGTTTCCTAACGTTAGAAATCGCTAGGTAACTTCATACGCTAATAGTAGCAACAGTGAACAGAAAAAAGTCTATCGTCGGGGCACGATGACTTGCAGGATAGCGTGCGGAGTGTGGCCGTCAGCAAATTTGAACAAAAGCAATAAACCCAAATTGGGAGTCAGTCGAGCGAGTATAGCACATCTTTTTGAAACAACTTTACTTCAGGTTTTAACGATGGCTTCTTTTCCCTTTTTTAGGTTTGGCCATCTCGCCAAGGTCCATAGCGTCATGTGGTTGAATGGGTGTCCAGCTAAGCTCCTCCGGCTTCCCTCCAGACAGTTTTTCTTGGTTGTCTAAGCTGTCTCGTACATGTGGCCGACACGTTTGCAAGTGTGTAGAGAGAAAGTACAGGTCCCGTACGCAACGGAAATGATCTCGCTGGAAAAGATGCATCGCTGTGATTGTAATGACCACCCTCTCTCAAGTATATGTTCCTGTTGTTGGCGATAGATTGTTGTTGATCATGTCGCAGTATTCTTAACAACCGCCGACTTTTGAAAACTTTCTCTTTATCTTACTCTTGTTTTTCAAGTTGTTTTTAGTGGGAGTGGGTTTTAACCAACAACACGCGTATCTCTCGCCCCGAGCAGATAATGGACGTCCCGAGAAGGTGTATTACGAACAAACATCCAACCACAAGATTCTGTACGCTCGATTCATCGGACCGGAACCGGGAAATCGAGCGCCCTCGGCGACTGAAATTTTTCGGGTCAACGTAACTCTCCTGTCTTTTTCGGCACTTGTTTTACGTCTCCAGATATCCAACAGTGACATTGGTATGAATTTAAATTTATAGTTTTATTTTCATTTCTTTTGTTTCGCAATTTGTCTGTTTCTCCATTCTCCAAGATTTGCATTTGGACCGGCGCTACGCAAAGGAGGCCGGAGCGCATCCAAGCTAAAAAAAAAAAGAGATATGCAGGACATCGCAACTTCAATAGTTTCTTTTTGAACGCAATGTTTTATCGTTGATCATCAATCGTCCGCTCTCTTCTTCTCGAAAAGGGATTCGCTGTTTATGATATGGTCGGAAGGACGAAATGTACAGTGGGTGCCATTTATCACGTAAGACGTTTTTCGTTGTTGGTGTCGTCGTATGTTGTTTTCTTCGCCAAAAAAAAAATTGTTCTCGATTTCTGTCTGTCTCTTGCGTTTTTACCAGAAGCTAAACATTTTTTTTGTTCTTTTTGATTGCAGTGAAAGATAAGTACGAGACGGTAGTTGTAGAACAATGAGCTAGAACATTTACTATCCCGCACGGAGGAAGCGGCAGATGGCGCTCTACGGGAGTGTAGCATGTCGTGGAGCACGCGCAAAACTCCCCCCTTGGTCCGTTCGTCCTCCCCGCCAAGTGAATTGAAATGTTGTTATATACAGTGAGAGAACTGCATGCAGAAGAGTTGGAGAAAGTTATCCGCTATAGTTGGCCGATCGGGACCCTCTCCGGCCAAGAAGCGAATCGGCAGTCTGATCGCAACCAACCGTCTTTCTACTAGTATTTCATCTAGATCTATATTAAACTACCACTAAAGCTTCTCAACGTAAGAAAAATTGGATGCCTGGCACATATTCCTTTTGGATTTTTAATTTTTACTTTCGCGCGTTTTTGTATTTACTAGAACCCGAAGACCTTACTGCGTTCGTGATGCGCTGCACTCTGCTGGGCGGATTGTGCATCTTTTGCCTACTGTTGGCCATTAGCATCGTCATCATCCTCCTATCTCAGAGTAAGTGGATTTCGTGTTGCATCTTTTTGAAGTGCTGCCTCCTAATCAGCCGCTCCATGCCCCGTCGAACCGTTTTTAAAGTTACGCAATGAGGTCAAGATCCTTCAAACTATTGTAACCCAAGTTCTTTGAGTTTTTGTTTTCTCGAGTTGAAAACATTTTTAACTGCTCGTGCTGTGGAAAAAAAGAGGGTTGGGGGAAAGCTGTGTACGCAAACAGTTTTTCAAGTAGGACCGTTTCGACTAGCTAATTATTATGCGCCGGACTGAGTGTTACGTGTTTACGACCGCGGGAATTGCGAGGCAGACAGAAAGTCTATTGTGCCGCTGTATGGGAAAGAGCGACATCAACAGGTGCCCCGCGAGTTCTCTTTCTGCATCGCATTTTTTAAGACTGAAACTCTAGTCAACAAGCTCTAACTTCTCCGAGTAGGAGAAGTTTATATTTTTCCATCTCCCGGCCGATCGATCTATTTCCCATCCATTCGCTTACGGGAGTTAACTTTGCGGCACCGTTGGCGGAATAGGAAAAACAAAGTTCCTGGGTGGTATAATAAATTAAAGTGGCTCGCATTTACTTTTGTTTATTTTTGTTTTGCACCGAAATTCTAATGGAGGAGAGCTTGAGTTTTGACATTTGCATGGTCAGCTTTGTGTCCACTAATCCACTAGAGTCGTAAATGCCACGTCATAAATCTTTTCTCGTCCGGTCACGACGGTGTGTTTGTTCGTGTCTCAGCTGTTCGTGTATTCAATGTCTTTGTGACGTAACAACCAAGATTTTTGACAGTATCAGACAAGTGACAGTTCAGTGCTATCTGAGCCTCTCGTAATATGATCGTTTCCTTTTCTTCCCGAATATCTTTCTTTCTTTTTTTTTCCTGATTTTTGGAATCTAGGTTCGTCCTGTCCGTTGGGAACGTTTCGCTGCCTCGGTAACGACAGCATCGGTCAGATTGGAGTTTGTCTACCCCGCCGTTTGCTGTGCGACGGCCGAGCCGATTGCCCCGATGGCAGCGACGAGGATCCCTACGATTGCGGTGAGCTTATTATTCTCATTTGTAGTCTGTCTCAGTGATCTATTAGCAATGTTATAAGAGGAGACCCGGTGTCCTTTTTGGCAAAATTGGGGACAATCAATCGACGCAAAACCTAAGACGGTACAGCTGCCACGTCTGTCCAACTTTTTGGGGCCGTTTTGCCCAGACGTCCCCGTGTGCTTATATTTTATGGGATATTATTATCCTCTTTCTTTTTTTGTTTTGGTAATAGCGGATAGTCACGGAGAACTACAATCATTTATCAACGACGAGCCCGACAATCTAACCGAATCCACTACCCCTGCAGCCACCATCTCGCCATTTTTCATGGACTGCTGTAAGTTACTTTGTAACATTTAACTGGCCAGTCTTATGTACTGCGTCGAGTAAGATAGTTTGTAATTGATTTTCTTTTAACTTCTTGGAAATTTATTTGGTGGGGGAAAAAATCGATCTGGTAGTGGTCGAGGCCTATCCGCCCGGATGCACATGTCGAAATCGCACGTGGCTCTTTTGCCTTGATTTGGATTTGATATCGGTACCCCAAGTGAGAGCCCGCCTTTCCCGACTGTAAGTGACGTTCCTTAAAATAGACTTTCTTTTACGTCGTGTTCCAATATAATTCGTTGCGGTGGCAAAACGTGTGTAACAAAAACAGCAAACACGACCCGACGAATAGTAATGATCGTGTTTCGCACGTTTTAATGACCTCATATTGTTTCACTTGGTTCCAGAGTGTTGATGAATAATTCCATCAGTCGTTTGTCTGCCACGGATCTTGAAAGCTATGACCTCGAATTCATGTGAGCTTCGTGCAGATTACGATC
Source organism: Daphnia carinata (assembly GCF_022539665.2). Lineage (NCBI taxonomy): Eukaryota > Metazoa > Arthropoda > Branchiopoda > Diplostraca > Daphniidae > Daphnia > Daphnia carinata. Next base: position 2,163,322 of record NC_081336.1, on the reverse strand, counting down.
TATGAGAGACGTAAACATGTCCAACAGTTTTACTGTCCTCTTTTTTATCGTTTTATAGGCGATTGGAAGACAACCTTCTGGAGATGATAGATGGCAACGCCTTAAATGAACAACGCAACCTGACAACACTGTAAGTACTTCGTTTACTGCTCGTCAAATGAACGGTTGCAGGGAAATATGTTTCTCTTTTGACAATAAAAAAAAAATGAAAAGACGAGAAAATGTTACAAACCCTGCATGATTTTTTAGCATCCTGGGAGGCAACAAACTGCTGGATCTTTCTGCTAGCACCTTTCAGGGACTGGAACGTTTGCAGTGGCTCTTTTTAGATCACAACCAGTTGAGCAACATAAGCATGAAAGTTTTCCGCCCGCTGACATCGTTACGCTGGCTGTAAGAACTTGAAACTTGATGAAAACGAAACGTGTTATTATTCATTCCTATCACGACAAGTCATGCGGCTTGCACATTTATCCTTATTTGTTCCTTTTTTCCATCTTTGCTGATCTGTAGGGACCTGTCGCATAACCAATTGACTCTGGGACCGGACAACTTCTTCCCACATTTGGAATCGCTGCGGGATCTGTATAAATATATAAGATTGATAAGTTATTGCCTGATATAGGACAAGTTTGACCTAAAATTCTCTTTTGTTTTGTTTTGGCAGCTTTCTGGGTGAAAATCGCATCCAGATAATTCGAAACAATACGCTGGCGTCGTTAGTTAACCTGGTTCTTTTGTAAGTACCCCACGCAATAATAGATAACACACCAACCGCTCTAATGCGGACTTTGACAGATGCGGGCGTTATTCACATTGACAGCGACGCCCGCATCGTCTTCCTTTTTTTCTTACAAATATTGATAATTATGATGCATTGAGGTCTATGTTTTTTTTCAATCGCTTTCCTCATTTCTCTTTGTCGCACCTTCAAGGGATCTGAAACTCAATTTAATTCACGAAATTGATGAGGAAGCCTTTGTCAGCTTGCCCCGATTGAGGTTTTTGTGAGTATATATCATTCATAGTTTAGGGATGACGCGATATATAATATTGGCTAAGCTTTTGAAAATTTGTCTGCATTTTATGTCTCGATTATAAATAGAGATCTGTCCGATAACATGCTGGAGTACGTGCCTGAAAGTTTGTTCCGGTTTCAACGCAACTTGAAGCAGCTGTAAGTTTTATACCACTACGGTAGATGGCAGTTAACACCGTAAAATATTTTTAAAAATTACATGAAAAAAAAAAGTCACGTTCATCTTCATTTTTGCAGCCGTCTCGGATTCAATCCCATCCATCATGTTCCAGCTGGACTTTTTCTTCCTCTTACCAATCTTAAAACGCTGTAATGTTTATTGGATTTCCTCTCGTCTTTTATTAAAATATTTGTTTTAATGCTACTTTTTTTTATTTGCTTTCACTTAGACGGCTGCAAGATATTAATATTCCAGGAATCAGCAAGAAAATGTTTGCCTCTTCGACTCATCTGAAGTCCGCGTATGACAATCTCTATTAGGGATAACAAAATTGGTCTTGTCTTGATGAAAATGTATTTGTAAGCGACAGGTACTTTAAGGATTTCCTCTATTGTTCGTATGTGGCGCACGCTACAAAATGTCAACCACTTTCTGATGGTCAGTTTTTTTTTAATTCGATTAAACTTGTATTAATGATTACTAAAAAATTCTGAATTATAGGAGTGTCATCATTTTCGGACCTGATTTCACACAGTGCCCACCGCGGTTTTCTCTGGATCATCGGCATTTTGACCATCGTTGGCAATGCTCTTGTCCTGGGCGGCCGTAACTTGGCCAAAACAGAGAACAGAATTCTGGCCATGTTCGTCAAAAATCTGGCAGGTATGCAAGAAAAATTATTACAGTTATCATCTCTCATAAAAAAAGATATCCCATGGTTTTTTTGAGCTGTTATTGTTAGAAACTTTATTATTACCTGATAAAAACAGCCGCAGACATGTGCATCGGGATCTACCTGCTATGCATCGGCGAGCGTGACATCAGCTTCCGTGGCGAGTACAATCAGCACGCACTCGATTGGATGATGTCGTGGCAATGCACAGTCATCCGCATTCTAGCCGTCTCGACATCCGAGGTATGATGTCTGTGAATTATCGAATTTCGATTCGTGATTTTATTTTGTTTTTTTCCATTTCTGTCGGGAATCGTCGTAAGGTATCGCTACTTTTGCTGACGTTCATGTCAGTGGAGCGCTTTGTCAGCATCTCTCATCCGTTCGGCGAACGAACCCTCAACTTCCGAGCGGCTTTTATCAGCATGGCACTCATCTGGCTCGTCGGTGGAGCTCTGGCTCTCATCCCAGGTTTGAATATTTTCTTTTCAAATGTTCCTTTTTTTTTATATCTGCCTCTTCAGTTCTTTTCCCCCCCGTCTGAGATAGTAAATCGATAAGTCCGCAACTAGATTCGCTTAACTGCAGATCGTTCATGCTTGAAATGACTACGCTGTTAAAATTTAAAAACAAAATTTCTCTACTGTACTCTAGTGCTCTACCGGAGCGGAATGGGTCGTCATCACGGCAGCAACGGCCTCTGCTTCCCTCTGCACATTCACGAACCATTGGCTCTCGGTTGGCAGTATTCTGCCTTTCTCTACATTGGCATCAACGGCTCATGGTAATATCATCTCTTTCTTCTATCTCTCCGGTGGATTAGACGAATAAAAAAATAAGAAACGTTCTTTTATTTTTATGCGTTTCACCAGCGTCTTGTTGATTGTTGGCGTGTACACGGCTCTTTTCATAAGCATCCGACGGACTAGGACAGCCACTCCGCTGGCGCCCAATGAAATCGAAATAGCCGTCCGTTTCTTTTTTATAGTTTTCACCGATTGTCTGTGCTGGATGCCCACCATCGTTTTGAAAATCATGGCCCTCTCCAATGTCTATATTCCAGCTGATTTGCATGCCTGGCTCGTGGTTTTCATTTTGCCCGTCAACTCGGCCATCAACCCGCTTCTTGTAAGTTTCAAATTTTTTTTTTTTCATTCGGCTGCCCCATAGGGCAAAGACACGTCCACTCTCTGCAACGATTCTTCTTTTTTGTTTCCTTGCATAAAGTATACGTTCACTACGCCAACTTTTCGTGCGGCCGTTCGTGATTTTTATCACCGATTTACTGTTTTACGACCGGATTGGACCAGCGCTGCCACCAGCAGCATCGGCCTCACAACTATGGGCCGTGGCGTCCGCTCTAGCACCAGTTTCCGCAACAATGACTTTAATCAATCATCGGCACAAGCCAATCATGCCCCAGGTGCGAAAATTTTAATGTTTGATCACGTTCAGTTTTTTTAAAAAGCAACTTTGAAATTTTTGCAAGCAGCGACGGAGGAAATCGGCCGACCGCATATTGATATGGTATTATTAGACATCAGAGCTGAAACAATTATCTGTCAGCAAGTGAAAAGCAAATCTCTGTGGAGGAGTGGAACGAAACCCGTCAACCGTTTCATCGGCACAGAATCGCTGTAGGGACGGTTTGAAAAGAACGTTGCCAGTATGCAATCAAGCCCTTCAACGTTGGTCTGTAAATATACGTAAAATATTTGTCAGCAGTGTGCCTGTATTTGCGTGAAAATTGTAATACTCTGCCCCCTTCGTGTATATCTTGTGGACGAAATCAGCAGCTATAAATATCGATTTTGCTCGGTTGAAAAGCTACCCACTTTGAACAGTGCTCCGGGTCTCTGTGAGACTGTCGCAATGCCACCGTCATCACAGATATCATGTACCGTAGTAATAGTCTATTATGTATTCCATCAGGGCGGAATAATCGATTGGCTTTTGACTGATGACAACAATCCTCTGGCGACTGCGAGAACGACGTTTGCCAAATGGATCCCGAGAGAACACTAACTCTTATTCGTATTTTTGGGTTCGTTTTTATTTTTTATATTTTTTTTCTCTTTTGTCTCTGGCACTTGACTATCTTTACTTTTGATTTGATAGCTTTCGACGCGGTCGGACCAGCATATACCGCTGGGGAACTTTTCCACGTTCATAATGTCTGACCGTAGGCGATATCGTATGTTGAAGGGGGATTCATATCAGCTCGGGGGGTGTTGTTGCCAACCCAGAGCTGGGCACAGTTGGGTTTTTCTTATTAGCCCACGTCATAGAGATTATTCCCGCGTGTTGGAGGCTTCGAACGCAGCTGAGCCTAGATATGCATGAACACCGAAAAGAAAAAAAAAAAATACGTGCCATTACCCGGCGAGCTAGCAGCAAACACGTCACACACAAAAACATAAGAGGTCTAGCATTGCCCGCCAGGAAAACGGGTTAGGCTACCAACTTTCATGTTTTTCTCGCCCGATACTCCCTCCCTTCTTTTCTTCGCGCTAATTGATGAAAGAAGAGAGCAACAGCAAAAGCTAGAAGGGCGTTGCGTGATCCGTGCCCATTCCCCCCCCCCCTTTTTTTTAAGGCTGGAAACGACTCTTTTCAAGTCCCGAACTCCCACTCGTTTTAAAGGGCCGTATAACTTGGAGCAGGAGGAGCTGAGGCGGTCGGTTAGAGTATTAAGGTTCTTTTCTACTGCCTTCATTCCCCCCGTCTTTATCTTTGAATGGTGCGCGGCGCAACCGCCGGATGTATGCTGGGAAACTTTTAGAAACAAAAGTCAAAAGGATAGAAAGCGAAACTAGGTTTCATCCCAGCTGAGACACACGCACCATCGGTAGGCATGTGTATGCGTTCTGGATCATTTCGTCAGTCATCGGTCAGAGTGTCAGACGCGATGCACACCGACCTTTGAAAGCAAGAAGAAGGATTACATAGTAATACTCAGTGCTGGCTGTATAATCCCGAACGCAACTGACTTTGTCGATTTCATCTTGACCGATTGTGCAACGAAGCCCGCGATGTGAAGTCGATAGTCAGTGGACGTGTTTCTGCCAGAAAAAAAAGAGGGGAAAAAAGGACCGTGACACACATTTCTGTGCGAAGGCTAACCGATTCCACAACAACAGCGAGCAATACAAAGTTGTGTCTCCGTTTCAAAAAGTCGCCATTTCTTAACAAAACGAAAAATCGTAGCACAGCAGTTTCGTTACAAACTTTACAACGGTTGGCTACCAACTTTCTTTGTGTAAACGAGAAATAGAGCGAGAAAGGCGCGGAGAAATTGGAAAACGAAATGAAAAGTAGTGCTTGTCATTCGGTTGGCTACTGATTATGAAATTTGTTAAGGAAAGAAAAAAACAAAACACGAGATAAATATCTGATGCGTCTGCTGCTGCCAACTGCCGGGAACTTCTGTTTAGTATCACCCTTACTGGAGGTTGGATTTTTACTGAGGCATTCTCTACCTGTGAGACAGTTTAGTATGCGAGCTCTCAAAATGGCTGGTTATTGGATCTTTGTCTGAAGTTTCTCGATCTTTCAAGCCTGTTTGCATGGGTAGACTACGACGACTATTGAGGTAAGAATTATTTCTCATGTCGTCTTTCATTCATTAGATGGAAATTGTGAATTCATAGATGTACTGCGTATTTTTCTTTTTTAGTTTCTGTAGCAACAGCGTCTCCCATCCCCCTACCCTTCTGTTGGCTTTCAGAAAGCCTTAAAGCAGGGAACAAGTGCGCCGACTCGGATACAATTTCTGTTCTTGTGTTTTGTGCGCTGTTGTTGGGAGGAAGGTGACTTCGACTGTGTGTTTGGTTAGGATTCGCTGAAACAATAGTTAAACCGTTTATTCTCGTTTGTCGTGACGTTTCGTTTTCGCTCTAAACTTATGAAGTGTTGTTCAGTGTCCCGTCATATTTTTTGGCTTAGTGCCACTTCTGTCAAACAAACGGCGAAGGGTAATGCAAATTGCCAGGTCGGCAACAATTTCGCACGTCACGGCCATTCGTGGTAATCCTCAATACATGACTTGCATGGAGTTGTCTGTGGGAGGGGTGTATATTGCTAGGCGAAAACCAAGTTTTGTTTTCATTTGTTTGTGAGTTTCTACGAGAAATAGTGTTCTGTTGGGCAGCTTGAAGAGCAGAATTCTGTACATGAATTCCAATTTTTGTTTACCAAGTTTGTTATTTTGTTATCGTGTTTAGGGAATGCTGGACATGTATGGTCAGCCACAGCTAACACAACCTCAGCCGGCCCACAGCTCTTTGTCTCATCAATACCACCACCATCAGCAGCAGCAACAGCAGAACGCTAACAAGAAACTGAAGCTAGACCATGTTCTGCCCCAGCAACACCAGGCAGTGGACCTCTGCAGCCTTTCCGTGCAGCAGCAACTGGGTCAATCCGATTCAGTCAGCCTCTATGAAGTTTCCAGCACAACAGGCTGCAGTAGCAGTTCTGGTCCTAGTCGCGGCAGTCATGGAGTGAATACCGGACGCATCCACACATCGACGGGCTATGCCCTGGCTGTAAGTTGGATTTTCCGGTGTTGAAACTGACATTTCCCAATCATGGTTTGTTTTGACAGGTGGGTGGTAGCGTAATTGGAGGCAGGCGCCCTGTGGGTCACGAGAGTGTTGATTGCAGCCAAAGCCCAGCGTCATCATCTTCTTCTTTGGGCAAACAGCAGCAGCAACAGCAACAACAACAACAGCAGAATTACGTCCGTACTTCTGCCATCAAGCTGCTAGATACATTTCAGTTCCAGCAACATCAGCGGCAGGGAGGCGTGAAGCGCAAACACGAAACTGTAAACGAAGTACAGGTAAAGATCGGAAATTGTTTTTTGATTGAACACTTGCTATAGATTTCAATGCGGTTTACTTGGACTTTAGGAAACAAGCGCGGGAGCCATGACTGCTTCTCACAAGCCAGCGCAAGGCCATGGGCACGTCCAGCCGACGGTGGCCGCCGCTGCACCTCAAGGTTCTTCGTCGGCCGACGGCGATTACCAGCTCGTTCAGCACGAGGTTTTGTGCTCTTTGAGCAACCAGTACGAAGTGCTCGAGTTCCTTGGCCGCGGTACCTTCGGGCAGGTAATGAAATTGATTCTTGGAAATGGCCACATTTGAGTGGAAATCACAGTTCCATCACACTCGGCCGTTCTTTTATTGTCCAGGTGGTCAAATGTTGGAAGAAGGGCACCAACGAAGTGGTGGCCATCAAGATCTTGAAGAATCATCCATCGTACGCTCGCCAGGGTCAAATCGAGGTCAATATCCTGTCGCGATTGAGCCAGGAGAACGCGGATGAGTTCAATTTCATTCGGGCGCACGAGTGCTTTCAGCACAAGAATCATACCTGCCTGGTCTTTGAACTCTTGGAGCAGAACCTTTACGACTTTTTGAAGCAGAACAAGTTTAGTCCGTTGCCTTTAAAGTACATTCGCCCGATCATGCAACAAGTAAGCTAACGAAACCATCAGTGCAATGATCGAAAATTTATTTCGTTTCCAACTCTTGCCATGTCTTCCAGGTACTGACTGCCTTGCTTAAGTTGAAGCAACTTGGCCTGATTCACGCTGATTTGAAACCGGAGAACATCATGTTGGTGGACCCGGTGAGGCAACCGTACCGAGTCAAAGTCATCGATTTCGGCTCGGCCTCGCACGTGAGCAAGGCCATTTGCAACACGTATCTGCAGTCTCGTTATTACCGAGCGCCCGAAATCATCCTGGGCCTTCCCTTTGGTGAGGCTATCGACATGTGGTCGCTCGGCTGCGTAGTGGCCGAACTCTTCCTCGGATGGCCCCTCTACCCGGGCTCCTCCGAGTACGATCAAATTCGATACATCAGCCAGACGCAGGGTCTGCCCTCTGAGCGGATGCTCAACTCGGCGACCAAGACGATGAAGTTCTTCTACCGCGACATGGAGTCCAGCTACCCGTTCTGGCGCCTCAAAACGCCGGAAGAGCACGAAGCCGAGACGGGCATCAAATCCAAAGAAGCCCGCAAGTACATTTTCAACTGTCTGGAAGACATCGGCCAGGTGAACGTGCCCACAGAGCTGGAAGGCGGCGAGCTGATGGCCGAGAAGGCGGACCGCCGCGACTTCATTGACCTTCTGAAACGGATGCTGACGATGGATCAGGAGCGGCGCATCACGCCCGGCGAGGCGCTCCAGCACCAGTTCGTGACGCTGTCGCACCTTGTCGACTACGCTCATTGCAGCAACGTTAAGGCCAGCGTTCAAATGATGGAGGTGTGCCGTCGCAGTCACTACCAGCCGCCCAACACGTTGGTGCAGCAGGGACATTCGACGACTCCCGCCGGCTCTCTAGTGGCTAACTTTGTGCCCGGCACCAATGGCAATGTCACGCTGACCTTCAACAGCCAATTTGCCGCTGCAGCCGCCGCTGCGGCCGCTGCCAACCAGTATCCGGCCGCTCTTTACAACGGTCGTAATGCTGTTGCGGCTGCAGCAGCCGCCCGCCAATATGCTGCAGCAGGTACGTTGACGTCATAAAATAAATAACCGCTTCGTTTTGCCTTCTTTGTTTTGTTTATGTTTCTTCTTTTCCTCTATTTAAATATTGTCCTTACATTCATAGGCGCTGCTGCCCGAGCGGAGACGTTTCAACATCAATTCGTCTCTTCGCTATTATGTCCGCCATCCTATCAGAGTTTGACGTCGCCATCGAAGCCGGTTGCGGTGGTAGCGCAACAGCCGCCTCAATTGCAGCTTCATCAGCCCTCTCTCGCCCAGCAGCAATATGTTCCCGTTTCCATGGTGGAACAATCGGGCCGTCAAGTGCTGTTAGCCACCCAAGGACCTGGCTGTTGGCCAGGAAATCGTCAAATGACTTTGGTGCCTTCTTGGCAGCAGTTGGCGCCCAACCACCAACACTCGGCCGCTCTCCAGCAGCAACCAACTGCCGCCCTATTGCAGGCCGCTGACGCTTCTGACTGGGGTCGCCATTTACTGGTGGATCAATCTGGTGGCGTCCACCAAGACCAGCGCTCCATATTCCCAGTCGATTTGCCGGACGTTTACGATACAGTTAGTGTGGTGGATCATTGGCCGAACAATAAGCGAAATAGTGGTGCGGCACACAAGTCCGCACTCTTCACTTTACAGGTAAATGATTTAGTAAAAATTGGATGAATAAATTTTAAAACATACTTGATTCTTCTTTACCATAGGCGCCACAGCCAGCACATTTGCTTCAACAACAGCAGCAACATCAACAACAACAACTGCATCAACAACAGCAGCAACAACATCAGCAGCAGCAGCAACAACAACAACAGCAGCATCTTTACCAGCAGTCGCAGCAGATTCAGCAACGATCGGTTCATCAAGGACATATGATGGACAAGAAAGATTCTGTCCAGTTGAGCCCAGTCAAGAAACGAGTCAAAGAAAGCTCACCGCCGCAGCAGCAACAGCAACAAAGTGAGCAGTACCGTAGAAGGAATTCCCCTGCTCAGCATTGGCAACATCCTCAACATGCGCCGCAGCATTATAATAACGGCCGAAATCACAGACAGCCAACGATTACCATAGAGGACACGCCTTCGCCTGCTGTGTCTGTCATTACCATTTCAGATTCTGATGACGAAGGAACGGCCTCGCAGAAAACGGCCATGCGATCCAAAGCAACTGGACAACACCAGCAACAACATCGTGTCCGCCCGGTAATCATTGTATTTTCTCTATATAATTATCCTCAACACGTTTGTTTTTATCGTTGTTTTTCTATCTTTTGTCAAGGTTGTCAGCTGCGTCACTGTGCCAGATAGTGATGAAGAACATCGAAGCCCGGCCAAAGGGCATTACCCCCGGCAACAGCATTACAACCATGCAAATGCCAACAGCTACGTGGTCCGTGAGATCAAACCGGAGCCGGCATTAGTCTCGTCTTCGTACAATGGAAACGGAGCCAGTCTTTTGCAAAAAAAGCGGTTGCTGGCCAAAGCGCAGACCGAGTGCGGCGGCATGAATGATAAGCCGAAACAAGAACAACACCAAATGGCCAACGACGGAGGCTACATGGAAGCATATGGCAGCGGTGTTGATAGGCCGTCGATGACTCACCAGCCGTGCGATTTCAGCAACGGGTCGGAAGTTCTCCACTTTCAAGCGGCGCCGCAGCAAGTCTCTCAGCAGCAGCACCAGCGCAGCTACCGCCAGGACTACGATCAACAGCAGCAGCAACAACAGCAGCAAAGAGACTATTTGCATCCGCCAGCTGCCCACCGCCAGCAGCGCTTCGACGCCGAGTTGCAACAGCAACGCGAACAGAATGGCTATTACAGTATAGATACTGGACATTTTGCACCAACGTTAGGGCCAGTCAAGACTGATGTCTATGGTTTGTTAGGCTACTCTGGTCGGAGTAATCGTCACGCACACTTGTCACCTCAGCCGGGCCCGTCCAGTCGTCACCAGGCGGCCGCGGTAGCTGCTGCCGCAGCCGCCGCCCTCTGCCTGTCGCCGCAGCATCCGTTGAACGCGGCGGCTGTGGCAGCCGCCGGCCAGCCGCTTTATCATCAACCAGACTTGTATCGCAGGTAAAATGAACCCTGTTTTTTCCTCTTTGGTTTTATGGAAGAATTTGTTGACATCTCTGATTACCGCAGTACGATTCCTCCTCCTGCACATCACAGCAGCTCTCGAGCTGGTCCCGTCTTGAATGGAACACACCACGGAGTTCATCCTCACCATAGTCATCCACTTCCGGCTCATTTGCAGCCGTCCGCCGTGTTCCAGGCCCATCCTCAAGTGGCTGCAGCCGTGGCCCCTTACGCCTACGCTTCGCTCAACAGCCCGGGCAAGGCGCAGTACCAGCACTTCTGGTTCGCCGAATAGGATGATCGCGGCAAGAAAGAAAAGACATGGCAATGGCGTTTTGGAAGTGAATTCGGAAGTCGAAAGAAGAGAGCGTGCCGCGGTGATGTGTGAACATTGATTGCACGATTGCAGTTTGCGCGACGGCAGTTTGAGACGTTTCGAAAATGAAACATGTGAGCAGGCACAGCAACGTGGCTTTAAATCTCGTGTTTGGTTCCGTTTTCTTTCTCATTTCGCCTGGCCGGTCTACATACGGGATATGCCGCAGTAATTTAGTGTGACGTAGTGCAGTGCAACGTTCTCGAATATTGAAGGAAGGAAACGAAAAAAAGTTGTGGAAGAAAACTGTTGACATGCCTAAAGATAACAACACAAGACACACCACATTTACACATCCGTTTGTTTAATTTTTCTTTTTCCCCCATTTTGCAAAGATGGATATATTTGCATGATTTCACGACATTTTTTTGGCGTTCCTTTTCCCCTTTCACCCTTATCACAAGACTGCCTCTGTTGATTTATGCCGCACCTTTGCCCTCACTATGTATTCACCTTCCTTTCTACATTTTCGTATATCAGCATCGTATTATTAAAGATCCTGATGTGGTTCGCAGTCAGTGCGCTAAGTAAGACTCGTAGCGTTTATACTTGTGCGTAAGGGTTGGTTTTTCTTGATTTCTTTTGTCTCTTGTTCTCATTCTTTCTTTTTCCAATCGTACGATGATAAATCAGTTAGCGAGTCACACACATTTGGACTGGCCTTTTGTGAGTGACTTAGAGACTTTGCACTCTTGGTTGTACTGTATTTGACATGTTAAGACTCGTCAACTGTTTATCCCATCTCGTCATTATTGTCCTTCACTCATTTTTATTTCTTTTTCCTCCCACATTTTGCCTATGAATTGATCCGTTGCACCTACGCTTTCATGTTCCCTTATCAAAAGGTCAGGAGAGTTGCTGCATCCATGTTCTTCTTCGTCTCTTCAACTTTCGTTTTTTTTTCTCCACTTTGCAACATATTCGGAACCTCCATCCTCGCACTCATCATCTCCCGACTATCGCGCTCTAGAGTGTAATTAGCCATAATTGTTCCTATGTCGATTTTGTTTTTTTTTTTACTTAAAACATATTATTTCCTTCTCCCCAACTATTTGTAGTCCTTAATGGAGCAAGGAAGATGCTTACATTTTTATTAGCGGACTTGACTCGCGGTCGCCTATTCTCGTCCTCCCATTTCCCACCTCATTCGCGTACCACTCGTGTGCCTCGAAAAAAAGCAACATTTTGGAGATGATCGTCCTTGTATTTGGCGCTAAAAACATTTAGGGAGATGAGACAAAAAAAATGTTATCGTATTGTATTTCCTTTTGGAACCGTCGACATAAAGCAAAAACTTACAGAAAACCATAAATATGAATGAATTTAATTACTGGATGTGCCTCGTATTTAGAGCCCAAATCGTGTGACGAAAGATGGGGAATTCCTAAAATTTTTTTTTTTTTTTTTTGGTTTCCTTTTCTTCGTTTGTTGTTTTTTTTTTCTCTCGCCTTTTGCATAGGAGTATGACTAGGTATATCCCATCCAGCGTTTGTGTAAAAACAAAATCCCCAATCCATTAATTCTGGTGAGAGCTAAACCAGATGGTTCGTCAAAGTATTCCTCATCTTAAACGAATGTGTTTTCCTTTTCTTCGCCAACCCTGCTAAACATCAATTTTTCGATTTTCGTCTGAATATGAGTGTGAACAACAATATTGATCCCATTCAATGTTGTTCACCTCAATTGGACGAAGTTCTTTTTCCTGTGACGGGTGTATTCTCCTGTAACCAATTGACACGTAGCGAATACATCAATGGCTTTGGCTGTCAGAAAACTAAAATGCACACTTGTGCTCATGATATTTGAAAAGGGTAGTAGACAGAGATCATTGGGGCTAAATTTCACATGAAAGAATAACCAAAGTTTTGGAACAATCACGCCATCAGTTTAAAAATACTAAAATCTTTTTTTTTTTGTTATGTGCATTCAGCCGTTCTGGAGCTGTTCATTACCTCCAGCATCTGGATATGCGAAAACCAGAAATGAAGGAAGACACAAATCATCCAGCCTGTAACATTGTTTTAAAACAAAAGCTATATTGTGAAAACTTTAATATAAAAATTACCTAGGTTTAGAGGTATGACACAATGTACTGAAAGATTTTTTATTGGATTAATATAGAATCCCAGACTTTCAAAATTTTATGGGTTGACTGCAAAAAATTACTTTTTTAACACAAGTATGGTTTTGTTAAATACCTAGCTCACCCATGTGTCATACCATTTGAAGGATTAAAAATTTTCACAGTTGTGATGAGCAGGTTGTCTCCTAAAACATGTGGTACAAAACACAACGATCGTGACATTTGGTACAAAGTTCTTATTGAATACGTAGTAACACCTTATTAAGACAAACAGTTAGACTTTTATGTCAGACTAGCGAGTCTCATACCAATACTCTCATACACCAGGTGCTGCTGAAGCCGATTGTTTAGAAAGCTCATGTTGTTTTGGATCTGTCACATTTTTGGCTGCACGTATGGCAATCCGTTTTATCCCCCTGCTATCGCCATCTACCGGTCGATAGAAGTAAAACAGAAAGAAAGGCCGATATTTTATTTTTTTTTTTTTTTTTGGGGGGGGGGGGGGGGGGTTTAAAACGGATTGCCATAGATTGCATCAAACTTACCCTTTGGCAACCCAAGTGTGCATATGTTTTTCTTTGATAATTATTTTATTTTACTACTATGTTTGGTAAACTGCAATTGTGCCCAATATTTTTGCCTTTGCATTTTAGGTCTACTCTTAGGTGATCTATACCTGATCCTGTGTTTTAAAGTGATCTGATTTCACAGCTACATTTCTGTGTTCTTTTCCGTTGGTCTATGGTTCTGAATTGAGGCAAGTATATCTATTATGCTATGTCACTAAGTACTATAGGGAAGGGAATAACTGAAGTTGATTGAGATCTATTCTGATTCTCCTTATATCCATCTCAACAGGTTTTTATTTGCTTTTCAACATCCATTTCAAAATGGGACGTATGGCTTTGATTAGTATTGCCATAAAGACTGCCGAAAATGGATGTGGTATGGAAACCCAGAAATGGCATGAGTTCAACATCAAACATGGATTAGGTACTTCTCTGGTTTTTGTCTATCGCAAAAGTATTTTTAATGCTATTATTTTGCATTCACAAAATTTTAGCAGGGGATCAAGTCAAGTCTGGAAGTGTTACAGGATGGAAGAGTGAGCCTACAGTTGAAAAAACACAGAGTGCATTACCATTAAGGTATGAGATAAAGTAATAGAGTATGCACATTGTCTAATGAGAAGTACCATCTTGTGTAAATGAATCTTGTATAACAGCAATCCTTTATAGTTCTGTCACAGCTAGAAGCCTCAAATAATTCTGCTTCTCTTGCTAAACAACAACTTGTCCTTTACGTTCAGAGTGTTGGTGAAGCTGGGTACTTAAATGGCCCTAAAGATGTTTCACTTTGCTGGCATTGCAGCCATGAACATCATACATGGACTCTTTAGGTATGAACGGAATTTTCTTGAAAAATTTTTTAATTTATGACGAAGCATTTCTCCTCCTTTTTGCCAACCATGTCTAATCTACAAAAAAAAAATTTATCCAATAGGAAAGGATTTTCAGCATACTGGGAACACAACTATCAACAATGCAACATTCTACGGGTGCTATTTTATCATTCAAGAGCCTTATACAATGATTTTCATCTGCAATTTGTATGGCCTTTCCCAAGCTTCTGCCAGAAGTTGAATCTATGAGTCATGTAAGTCACATGAGCAACAATTGAGATGCTTAATGGTGTTGTTTTTCTTTTCTCAATATAGGTTAATAGTAACATTGGATCTGAAAAGATTCTTGGTTGGGGCAAGACACTGAATAAATTGTAATGATTGGATGGATGACATGACATTTCTATACTTCATTCGGATTCCTGGATCGGTATTTTATATTTAAAAAATTGAAGTGCATATCTGGGCTCCCTTCCTTTCCGTAGCCCCGTTTCCCCTTGACTCATAATAAGCCCGTAGGGGGTCATGCCCCTACTGTACGGTATATATAAAAATAACATATACCGAGGTTTGGAGGGCTCTGGCCGGAAAGGGGACGTGGGGGTCCGCGTAGTCCGATGATGTGTTCACGGAGGGCGACGTGGTTACCCACAAATCCGAACTAAAGGTTAATCGCTCCAGTAAAAATGTTCCATATCTTCGGCTCTTCTTCCGGCTTCTCTTAGCCAATCACCGGGTAATCTCCCCGGTGGGTCAACAAGGCAGTGTCTCCCCCTGCCTGGGTTGACGGCAACTTTTGAAATGGCTGTTGTGCCTTTTTAAAGTTGCAAAAATAATTCTAATGTGCAGAGAATTGTCAATAAAATTTTTTTTATAAAATATTTTTTCCAAAATTAGTTTCTTTCGTTGTCTGTTTTCGCTGTGTTCACACATTACGTTTATCAACTTTCTTTTTTATTTAGCTTGCTCAATTCACCTTTATTTTTTTTGCCATCGTGAGGTATGCATTATTTCCTTCATTGTTTATCTGCAAGTATTCAATTATTATTTATTGCGCTCTTTGAATTCTTCAACTTAGATTCAAGGAACATCGTGTATTAGCCGAATATTTTCTGAAGTAATTTTGTATTGGTATTTTATTTTACTCGTAGTGGAAGCGATCCTCAGACATTCAGCGTGCAATGCCGATGCTCTAACATTGAGCCACGAGATATATCTAAATGTTTTATTATCGCATATCATATGTTATCGTCTAGGATGTTTATGCAGTCTTTCACAACTATATGTTTATCTGTCTATTGTTTTCATAAGGTCCATGGCTCTGTGGTAGAGCCTTTAGCTGCGATATCTGTTACCCAGGGTTCAAACCTCAGTAAATCTATAAAAAGGCTGCAGAATAAATGTAGAAAAGAAGATTATTGCTTTTCAGTTTTATTCCAAGTGTAAATGCAAGTCCGTAAGTTACTAGAAAAAAGCCAAATTGCTATCATATCATTCATGGCTCATTGGTAGAGCATCGGCGCAGTATGCCGAACAACCAGGGTTCGATCCTTGGATGTAAGAAATCTGTGGTTCACATTCCACTCTGGTATAGCATGTCTAGTATGTATAGATGAATAATAAATACAAAAGTAAATAGTGTAAAATCATTTTTATTGTCCCTCCTTCCACCCACATTTCCACCACTTTTACATACGTTTCAAAATACAATACACAACATACAATACATAAACAAATACACTTAAAACTAACCCGTTGGCTGCCACGCCACCTATCTACAATAGCTACTTTCGCTATCAAAGGGATAGCGACCAAGGGGGCCGGGTGGGCCGGGCTGAGACGGCGATGAGACCTTTACGGAAATGCACATCCCAGGTCTACATCGCCGTCTCGATCAAGGGATTCCCTATGGTGCATTGCCTTTGGGGCCGTTCGGCCAATCTTGGGCAGTGGCGCTACTCCACCCCATGGCAGATAGACCATGGAGCAGAACAGCGCGGCCCGTCCCTGTCAAGCTACAAAAAAAAGGGGATCAAAGTGTGTGGGTGGCAGCCAACGGGTTAATTTGCAAGACATAATAAAACATAAAACAAAACACAACCATACCACGAAGACGAGGCGACCACGAGGTGAAGAAGGGGCGATAGGGGAGGCGAAGACGGGGCGATGAGCGAGGCTAAGACGGGACGACGGGCGAGGCGAAGAACGGGCGAGGTGAAGACGGCGCGAACACGAGGCAAAGAAGGGGCGACGGGCGAGGCGAAGACGGGCGACTGGCGAGGCAAAGGCGGGACGACGGGCGATGCGAAGACGGGACGACGGTCGAGGCGAAGACGGGACGACGGGCGATGCAAAGTCGGGGCGACGGGCGAAGCGAAGACGGGACGACGGGCGAAGCGAAGACGGGATGACGGGCGAGGTGACGACGGGCGCGGCGAAGACGAAGGTTTTGTTCTAAATCGTAAAAGTAAAAAAAAAGAACTAGTTAGTGGGAAATATAAGATTGTTGTTGTAACCAAACGTTGAAAGCAATTTGACTTACTTCTGCTGTCCGATGGCTAGAAAGACTGTAGGACCAGCAAATAGGCAGCAGACGGCTAAGAGTTGGCAATTCTATGGTTGAATGTTCAATTTAAATAAAAAAGCAAACTATATGAGGCATAAGAAAAATTCTAAATGCCAATAGAAATTGTGTTGAGGTACATGTCTGTGTCCGTTGGTAGGCTAAGTAGAGATTACAACTGCCAAAATGACTGTCATTACAGTTGACACTGCAACGAAGGTGAATATGGTGCACCACTCAGATCACGATTGACAGCAGACCACAAGTGGTTAAAGAGTAGAAGAACGATATTATGGTATTCCTACCCATAGGATTCTTTGGTGACATTCCTCAACGGGAAGTATTCTTTACAAATGAAGTTTCATGAGCTAAACCTTAAAAACAAAATCTGTCAATGAGATTCTGATAACAAAACATTAGTCTTATACCTCTCAATGAGCACTGGTATAGTTTGATGAATGCAACATAGTAGGTTGCTAATAGTTTTCTGGCTTGACAGCTGACAGGTGATGACAAGACATGTACCATAAACACCAAGCATTCTGTGGGCTTCACTTCTAAAACACACTCAGAGATGAAAACGTACAGAAGCACCATTAGATTTTCTTAAGTTTTCCATTGGAATATGACATATTTAACAGAAACTTTCGAACACAGCTTTCACCGCTCCCACATAGTCAGCAAGTAAATAGTGGCACAGCAGCGTCATCTTGTTTTCCAATTAACAACCGAAAAATTCATCAAAATTGAAAATCTTGCTTTTTTGAGACGTGAACTGCACTGATGTGAACTCTTTAAACATACTTTTGGAGCGTGAATCACAATAGCCCACCCACCCCTATATTGGCTACTACCATTTCAATTTTATTATAACGAATACAGCGACCAAAACCACAAACGGCATTTTTTAAATATAGCGATTTAACAAGATTTTGAGCCCGATTTTTTCACTGTCTTTTATTTATCCAAAAACCCAGATGTTTCTAGGAAAATACATGATTTGGGATCACAGTTCAACAAAGATGCTGATTGCGCTTCACACACATCTATAAATTTCGCAAGTTGACATATCTCTGGATTATTAGCTAGTCAACATCTGTATGATAATACACTTTTCTTTTTTTTGAACAGCTGCAATGGTATTTCGGTTACAAGTTCCACGGCAAAATTTCTCCATTGAGACAAGGACGCCAATTGTGCGTTATCTTGTGCCTATTTTCAATTAAATGGATACGCCGTCACTTTTCTGCTCGGAGGAGCTCACTTTGGCCTGAAATATTGTTTTGAATGGTGTAATTAGTATACATTGCATACATTAGATTGAATCAATTACTTTTGGGCGTACGTTTTGTAATTGTGTGAGGCTGTCAAATCGTCGACAGGCGGTATCTAAAGGAGGAAATCAGCTAAGAGCTTGTGGACTCATCAATAAACGCAAAACTATTAAAAAATTATAAAGATAGCCTGAAACCATATTGTAAGAAAAATTAATTTTAGTTTCCAGCACTTCGGTACAGGTATCATCGTCAACGTAGGCGCAGGTGATTCAAGAGAAAATGAGGTTACACGAACAGAAAATTAACCATACAATTCAACTGATAGATAAATACCATGATGCGTGGAAGTAATTGTCAAGCAAATTTCACTGTGTACTTTTTTGTTGGTTGAATTTGGAAATGGCTTACTAGTTGGAATAAGTTTTTTTCTTTTACCCCAAATTTGCTTTCCGGGCAGCGCACTTTTAACCTTCTCTGCTGATCACAGTATCTGCATGACCCGCTGCAGAATTATCACAAGTGGAGAGGAAATCGGGTCACAGATACAAAGGGGTCCAGGTACACGTTTATTTTCTTTAAATACCATAACGCGTGAAATAAACGAATCCGAAGAGCTTCGGTAATCATTCCAACTACCATAATTTTTTTGGCACTGAGCCTCCATCAAATTTCTTTCCCAATTCTTTATAATTACGAATCTGCCTTTAGAAAAATAAACAAGAATTAGTATAAATTTCTTGTCAATTGAATTACGTAAAACTGTGGAATCCTAGAGACATAATATTTTGCAAACTCTTCGAATCCCTTGAAAGCAGAAAATTTTCTGCTAAAAGATCCATGTAAGCCAGATACAGGTCAACTGGTACTTCCTTTTCGACTGGCATTGGCAGGGATAAATAACAAGTAGGATCAAATGCAACTGAGACCCCATCGAACCCCAGACACACCACAGCCAATTTCAATACCCAACTAAAGAGATCTACTACTACAGAATCTTTCTGTATTCTACTTATGATAAAATACCCAACATTCATGTGCAGCTTCCTGAAAAATAAAATGAGTTGGAACACAAATGAACCTTGCTAATAAAACAAATTAGCTATTTCACCTATATTTCGTCAGTGTCCATCGATGCAAGACTTCTTCAAAATCGGATTCAGATGTTCGTCTAAGCCCTCCCAGAACAACGTAGAGTAGTTCTCGCGAAGCAGGATGCTGGTATCCGGCAAAACTGCGGAGCAAATCTACCGACTTGCAACTTACCCAATTCAAAATCGTTATGATGCACAAGTTAAAAACCTAGCTTTTACAAAGCAAGTAAATGGTATACCTTAAATACACTCGAAGGTAATGCATGGTCACCTTGGCAAGGTGTTCGCCAGACCACATCGTTCGTACAAGATGGCGCCGAGCATTTGCAGTTCCTCCCTTGAATTTCACCTACAAAAAGGAAGGTCTGCTACGTTCGGCTGCCGTGATATAACCAGCCGCTACGACGCCATGTTAAATGTTGCCATCAGCAGCTCAGCTCAGCACATCACCTGGGCCACCTAGCGACTAGCCCCCTACGAGACTAAATCAAATATTTTGTTTGACATATACGACTTTAATTGGGCGTTAAGAATAATGTTTATATAAATTAGCACTTCCTAAAAAGTTAAATCAAATTACAAATGAATTAATTACTGAATTAAAAAAGAAATTAATGAATTAAGTCTATTACAAATTTGCTACACCTTTCGCGGGTGGCAGTAGTAAAAAGAAAAATAAAATAAAACAAATGGAAGTAAAATTTGTTGCCAATGAAAAAAATTTAAAATGGGATGGGAAGAAAAAAATCTAGATATTGAAATAAACCATAAAAAAAAACCAAAACAGAAAGACTAAGAACTTAATCTAATTAATTCAATGTGCGTTAGTTTGTACGATGTTTCGCCGACTGTATCATTCGCAACAACGTGACGTTTGTAATAATAACTTATACATCTACTTACTAATGCCATCAACATTCGTTTTTCGAAATACGGAATTACATTACACCACGCATTTTACCGCCTACTCCCTCCGAGACTCTTACGATGCTATACACAATTTTTATAAAAATCTTTTGGTTATGGGGAACTTACTGAACAATGAGTCGTGTAATTTATTGTTTTCAATCTATTTTACAGAAGCCAAACCATTACCTGTATGCACCATCATTGACGAGAGCGGTAGGTTGTCAGGGTAGGCCGAATCTTTTCATAAGTTTATCCTGTTCCGTGAGATCTTTTCTAACTTTTGTCCTCATATAAAAGATGGGGCAATCTCGGCTAAATGTGACAAATTATTAGTATGAAGTATGTAACATGATTATGATATCACTCAAACTATTTACTTGGAACAAAGAATCTCTTCGTTGAGATTTCCTCGGCACCGTTTAAATTCTGTCCATAAACGATTAAACTTCTCTTCGAGAGCATAAGTTGGCCAATTTCCCTCTGGTAGAACTCCGATTCTTTCGGCTTGCAAAATCTGTTTAATTGGAACAGTAATTTTAACAAACATCGCCGAGTTAGGCAGAAATTAGACTTACTTGCATACAGCACTATCGTCTGGAAGGACGGTTTTGCATCCAACATAGTTGGCTTTGCGTGTGGTAAAGCTAGCCAATCCACCAATTGTTGAAGTAACAACTGAAGGCCCGGGTATGGTAACCATCTACAGTACGGAATACAAACGGTTCAATTATGTCAAGCAAATAAATGCGATGAGTCCGTGTTTACGTAGCAACAATGAGTCCGCTTTAGATCCAAGTATGGGTTCAAAAATCCAAACAAGGGGTTTTGAAAGCTGATTTTCCAAATAGTATTGGGCATCAATAGGTACGCTGTGTTCCAGGACAAAAATCGGGTCTTCCGCCTAAAGAAGACGTATGAAAACTTAATAGTTTATGAGAAATTTGAAATCCAAAGACGAACCTTGAGGTAGGCTGGTGTATTTTTAGCAGCTGTGATAATGATATACGGAACTCGATCCCCTAATTTTGGGGTTGTACCAGCATCTCGCTTACGCATCTTGTGAGCTAGTTCCACACGTGCCTGTTTGCTGGCGTAGTCTTTATCTATTTTAGTCAGTTCCTTTTTTATAAAAGAAGGCAAACGGATGAAATCACAGTATTCCAAAACATAGTTACGCTCTACCTTGGTAATCACCAGAAGTGAGATATCGATTTTGTTGCACAGCAAGCCGGAAATTGTTTGTTTGGCGTATTCTAAGGCTCCATCCGGGTCTCTAAGAGAAAATATCAAACCTTCAAACTTCGAATACTGAAATTGATGACTTTTTGTTTACCGCTCCATCAAAATTTTCTGCAGACAGCTATTGATAAGAACTTTCAAAAGCAACTTTAAAAAGGCACAACAGCCATTTCAAAAGTTGCCGTCAACCCAGGCAGGGGGAGACACTGCCTTGTTGACCCACCGGGGAGATTACCCGGTGATTGGCTAAGAGAAGCCGGAAGAAGAGCCGAAGATATGGAACATTTTTACTGGAGCGATTAACCTTTAGTTCGGATTTGTGGGTAACCACGTCGCCCTCCGTGAACACATCATCGGACTACGCGGACCCCCACGTCCCCTTTCCGGCCAGAGCCCTCCAAACCTCGGTATATGTTATTTTTATATATACCGTACAGTAGGGGCATGACCCCCTACGGGCTTATTATGAGTCAAGGGGAAACGGGGCTACGGAAAGGAAGGGAGCCCAGATATGCACTTCAATTTTTTAAATATAAAATACCGATCCAGGAATCCGAATGAAGTATAGAAATGTCATGTCATCCATCCAATCATTACAATTTATTCAGTGTCTTGCCCCAACCAAGAATCTTTTCAGATCCAATGTTACTATTAACCTATATTGAGAAAAGAAAAACAACACCATTAAGCATCTCAATTGTTGCTCATGCGACTTACATGACTCATAGATTCAACTTCTGGCAGAAGCTTGGGAAAGGCCATACAAATTGCAGATGAAAATCATTGTATAAGGCTCTTGAATGATAAAATAGCACCCGTAGAATGTTGCATTGTTGATAGTTCTGTTCCCAGTATGCTGAAAATCCTTTCCTATTGGATAAATTTTTTTTTTGTAGATTAGACATGGTTGGCAAAAAGGAGGAGAAATGCTTCGTCATAAATTAAAAAATTTTTCAAGAAAATTCCGTTCATACCTAAAGAGTCCATGTATGATGTTCATCGCTGCAATGCCAGCGAAGTGAAACATCTTTAGGGCCATTTAAGTACCCAGCTTCACCAACACTCTGAACGTAAAGGACAAGTTGTTGTTTAGCAAGAGAAGCAGAATTATTTGAGGCTTCTAGCTGTGACAGAACTATTAAGGATTGCTGTTATACAAGATTCATTTACACAAGATGGTACTTCTCATTAGACAATGTGCATACTCTATTACTTTATCTCATACCTTAATGGTAATGCACTCTGTGTTTTTTCAACTGTAGGCTCACTCTTCCATCCTGTAACACTTCCAGACTTGACTTGATCCCCTGCTAAAATTTTGTGAATGCAAAATAATAGCATTAAAAATACTTTTGCGATAGACAAAAACCAGAGAAGTACCTAATCCATGTTTGATGTTGAACTCATGCCATTTCTGGGTTTCCATACCACATCCATTTTCGGCAGTCTTTATGGCAATACTAATCAAAGCCATACGTCCCATTTTGAAATGGATGTTGAAAAGCAAATAAAAACCTGTTGAGATGGATATAAGGAGAATCAGAATAGATCTCAATCAACTTCAGTTATTCCCTTCCCTATAGTACTTAGTGACATAGCATAATAGATATACTTGCCTCAATTCAGAACCATAGACCAACGGAAAAGAACACAGAAATGTAGCTGTGAAATCAGATCACTTTAAAACACAGGATCAGGTATAGATCACCTAAGAGTAGACCTAAAATGCAAAGGCAAAAATATTGGGCACAATTGCAGTTTACCAAACATAGTAGTAAAATAAAATAATTATCAAAGAAAAACATATGCACACTTGGGTTGCCAAATGGGTAAGTTTGATGCAATCTATGGCAATCCGATCCAGCACGTACTTAAGGCCACCATAGCACAGAATTTTTTCCAGTTTTGCAAACATACCATCACAGCATCTATGAGGAACAGGAGAGGATAAAAGTTTTCTTTCTTTAAAAATCTATTTATTTCTTAACATACCGTGATGAGCTCTTCTTTTGTAATGGGCAGCCCTCTCTAAGTACTTGCATAAGTAATGCTTCAATACTTGGAACAGCTGAAACAAGTGGTTGTGATAAAAAAAAAAGTATCAGCACCACTGGCAAGAATTTAAACATGAAGACTTGTTATGGACAATATCTACAATTGGACAATGACAAATGAGGTGAAACCACTATATGACGAAATAGCCTGACTGCAAAGTACGCTACAGTGCTAGCACGATGCAGCAGAAAAATTCGGTGAGTGTATGTAGAGAATTACTTAGAAATCTGACCGGGAGGTGGCGAGCTGGCGAGCCATCTACCGATGATGTTTCAAGTTAATTCTCTGGGACAAAATTTTAAGCCCGACAAATAAGCCCGGCCTTCTGTTTTTTTGTTTAATTCCAAAACTATAAGGCCAATTAAAAATAAACTTTATATTCGTGATTAGCATTCCATTCTGCATCGAAATTATGTATTTTAAGCCAAATTTGAAATTTGGCCAAAAATGAAAAAGTAAGAAGTCTATAATACAAATACTTGAAGTTGGCACGCTGATAGCACTTTGGTTCTGCAAATTAAAAAAGTGGCTTAATTCATCATAACTTACATATTATTCGGAATAAACGTTTAATTTTGGTTATAGAAGGTTAGCATAATAGAATTCAAAGTCAAATTGCAACTGCAAAATGTAATTCACGTAAATAATAACCGCGGTAAAACCATGATAATCCAGAATTCTGGCTATGAGAAATTTTCCTTCGATCGGCGCACACCTCAATAGTTTGTATGTACCACCATCTAGTGGCAATGTAGTTAGTTCGGGTTTAAGAACAAGCCCAACAAGAATATTTACAACTTTTTTTCTATATTGTTTACGTTTTCTATCCACTGGATGATATTAGACTCCTGTTTATGAACTCCTATTAAAATATAGTACATGTGGCTAACCGACTTTGCAAATGGAACTGCAGTTAACTTTATCGACGTAGTTTATCAATAATCAAGCAAATATAATGTGATCCTACAAGCAGTCAACAATTTACTAGTTCAACAGTTTTCATCCAAAGCTACACATGGAATTATGGGTGTCAAATGTTCGTACTCGTTGCTAACCTAAATGGAACACAAAGAAAATTTAATCAGTACGAGAAGATTAACATTATTTAGGGCATACGGTGGTGGCTTAATCTTCACGGCGAATTTGTAAGTAAACGATAACAGATTAAACGCGTGAGGAATTTTGTATTAAAGAAGCAATAGTAGCAGCAGACAAGAGAGCGGCACAGAAATGGATGCAGATAAAGCAAGCTTAGGCCGGGTGATTTGTTTGTTTCACACTAGGTAGGGGCGCCTCAGTAAAGAGCGTTGACCTGAAAATTAAGTAATTTTGTCAATAACTGGACAATTTGCAAAGAAAGAATAAATTAACTTACGATATCGTCAATCTTCAGAATGGAACGGACGGTTTCCGAAGCCAAAGTAATAGCGCTTGTCGTGACCAAAAGGGGCTGCGCTACTCCTTCATCCAGCATGTTAGTGATGGCACCCTGCAGAGCAAAAGAATACATCGGCATTCCTTTTTAAGGAGTGACAAGAAGGCACCCATACCTTCCTAACGTTGATACCAGACGATTTAAACCCGCATGCGTGTTTGTTTCTCAAATCAGTCACGGTAGCAATGGGGTTTAGACCTGCATTTTCAGCCAAGGTCATTGGGATCACTTCCAGAGATTCAGCAAACGCACTGAAACCACAAAATTGCTTTTCAAACGATAACATCTTAAATACAAGAAACCTCTACCGGAGGCAATAAGCTTCAACACCCGGCAATCCCTGTGCATATTGAGTCAACTGGTACGCAAGTTCAGTCTCTGGAGCCCCACCGCCAGCAATGATAAATCTTGAAAACCATGGCATGTAAGTATAAGTTGGCACAGTAAAATTAACTGAATAACTTGAATACCTTTTCTTGACCAGACAGCGGATGACGCAAAGAGCATCGTGAAGAGATCTAGCAGCCTCTTCCAGAACTAGCTTGTTGCTACCTCTAACGATGACCGAAACCGTTTTCCCTACATTTTGGATGCCTGTGATCTAAAGTGATAAAGAAGTTATCCTGTAATATAAAATTTGGGTTTGGGCGAGGCAGCGTCAATACCTTTACAACTTTAGAAGTGCCGGTAGGGACGGATTCAACTAGATCCGCTGATGCCATATATTCGGGCAAGAAGTGATCAAGACTGGCGATAGGTCGACAGTTTAATGTCTACCAAAAATATTATGAGCACAATCGCAAACTCTAAATTTAACAAAAACACGTCGAATACCTTAGTAATGAATTCAATGTCTTCCCTCTCGATATCCTTGACGACCATGATCTTCATTTTGTCAAAGAAGTGAAGAGCTAACTCACTCACAGCATCTCTAACATTCATCAGCATTACTAAGTAGGAGGGAAAATCGGCAAAAATTAAAATCATCCTACCGTAAAATAGATTTTTGAACCAGCAAAACGTTGCAGCCAGCTTTTTTAACTTGCTTAGCTACATTGAGAATGTAAGCACGTTCCTCACGCAAGACACGATCCATTGCGTTGTAGTCCGATACGACAACTTGATTATCCATCTATTGAATGTTTAAAGGAATCAGATAAACATATTCAATGCAAAGAAATTTAAATCAGTACATCGGTCTTGGGAGGCGAGATGCAGAACTGAATTAAGCCAATTTTAGCCTTTTCCATACGAGAAGGGCCACCGCTTCCAGCGCTTCTTTGATCAAGTACTAATCCCTCTACTAGCTCTGTATCATCGACAGTTCCGCCAAGTTTATGAATGACTCGAATGTCCTGAAAATAAAAGGAATGAAGAAAATTCGTTTAAATCAGCAACACATATAAAACATACTCTGAGATCCACATCATGATCCTTCAATGGATCAATAACTTTGAGAACTGCATCTACTGCAAGTGGAGCCAAGAGTGCCGAGTGTTGTGATACAACTTTGGATCCTAGAGATGTGGTGGCACTCATCAACAAGCTGTGGCGATCTTCCAGCTTCATAGGAGTGGCCATTGCTTCCAAAATTTCAACAGCCTTAGCAGAAGCCTGTGCAAAAAATTAAATTGTAGGCTGTAACGCTGAAGTTAAACCATTGAAGTACTTACTTTCTGGAAAGATTCACTAATCACAGTTGGATGAATTCCTTTTTCTAGGAGTTTCTGTGCTGCCTCCAGGAAACTGCCAGCAAGAACTACAACACTGGTTGTACCATCTCCAGCTTCCACATCTTGAGCTTTGGATAGCTCAACCAACTATTAAGGCAAGTGACATTTGACACCTAACTTGACAGGCAAAAAGTGATTATATACCATTTTTGCAGCTGGGTGGACAAGCTTCATCTGTTTCAAAATGGTAGCTCCATCATTTGTAATTGTTACATCTCCTTTACCCGACTGAATCTAAAGGATGACAAAACTAATAACTGATTGTCACAAGTAAAAAAAAAAAATAGAAATTTACCATTTTGTCCATTCCTCGGGGTCCCAGGCTTGTGCGGATAGCGTCAGCCACAGCTACATTTATAAAAGATATCTTTTAAGAAAAAGAGTGAGAGAGTTACCATACAAATAAACTTACCTTTGGCTGCTTCGATATTGCTCGAACGAATTTCGGCCGGTTTACTTTTTGTTTCGAAGGCCTTCATCTTCGGCTGAACGTTAGGTGCCATGATAATTGTAAAACAGAGATCAGATGTCGATGAAACCAAACAAACGGTATGAATCTGCTGGGAAAAGCCGGAAGGAAGATGTTTTCGGATAAATCCAGTCAGTCACGTGAATCTGGAAAAGTGAATCTGTTCGAATTTGACAATTCACGGGATAGACTTCCTAGCAGACGAAACTGATGGAAGGCAAATTCGAGAACGAATATGTAGGGGAGGGGCATGTCCAAAAACCATTATAAGGGAAAACATCATCTTATGCGAATTTAATAAAAATTACTAATCCTTGTAAAATATTTTATTTATTTACGCATTAAAAGTATAACATCAACATAATATATAGAAATTAAAGGAGCATTCGATGGGATTTACGGGGCTTAAAGACTATCCGGCAACGTTTGCCTTCTTCTGCTTACGGATCCTCCATTACTTTTCGTGGCTTGTGATTGTCTGCGAGTAAATTACGTACAAAACCTTCCATCAAAATGAGCTTCTGGCGTCAAGCAGGATTAAAGTAAGTAAATTATACTGTCTTTTATTTTTGTATAATTATAAACTACAGTAAGATAATGGGGTAATTCGCCGTGTGTAGAATCAAATCTTTACCTCAGTACTCGACAATGTGAACATTTAATTATTCACCTTTAATAATTATTATTACCTGGTTTTCTTTTAGCTATATCCAGTACTCAGCCATCTCCGCCAAGCTGACAAGGAGGGCATTGAAACCTGCCTTAAGAGTTGAAGCACTTAAGAGAGAAGCTGTTAATGCCAAGCCAACACTGTGGAAAGATGGCAAAGCTGTTGCAGCCCAGAGTATGAAATTTTTTGTTTAATCTAAGTAGTATATCCTTGTCATAATTTGTTTTTGTTTATTCTGATTATTTTTGCAGAAGCCTAAACCAACATCTATCTACTGTGGGAAGTGTAGTTTGTAATGTAAAAAAAAGATGTTCCAAGAATAAACCTATTATGGTAATAAATCTATTGTGTTTTATTGCACTGATATAACAGGATAACAAGAGTGGTAATACTCAATAGATATCAAAACTGTCTAGGAGATTAAACACAACTGATGTACTATGGTAACAACTCAAAATTGCATATGCAATGGGAAAAGTAACCATAGTGATCAAGCTACCTAGACTAAGACTGACCTTAACTTCAATTCCAGACATCTGATCAAACAAAAACAAACTGTAGAACACAGATAGCAAAGGTATGGCAAGGCAGGCATTGCACATTACATACACAGGATTAGATTGAAAACGATAGACTAGCAAATTGGACATGTAAATGAACAACAACCAGAAAACAGGTACAAGGAATCCCAACTTTGAGGCTGTATGGCAATGGCTAGAAAAATAGCAATTCCAGATGCTGGACAATTTGGCACAGAAATCATCAATCCCATCAGCCGTTCCAAACGATGGGAGAATGTTAGTCCAAAAAAGGCAAATAATCACAATAAAGGCAAAGAAATGAAACCAAACTGTCCACTCAAAACTTTTTCTGCAGGAGAAAGAAAACGGATAAATAAAATGTAAAGGAAATAACAAACAATATAGCTGACCTGGAAGAATCTTCATGCTCTTGAACACAAGACCAAAAATCACACAGACTGCAGGCAAGAAACCCAATAGACATAACATATGCTAGTATCCAAACAGGTTTTGTGACAAGCTCAGCATTTTCGTCCTGGTTGGTACCAATTTCATGACCTCTGCAAGAAAATCTACAGAAAAATGGAAAGAATGGTTATGGCAAATCCATCCAGATTTTTGTGTGTTAATACCTGTAAGCCAACATTGGAACTGTGGCCAAGAATACTAGAGACATGAATCCTGCCAGCAATCCAATCAGTTTTGCACTTTTGTTCATTTTTTCTGTACAATAGATACAATATTACTATTAATGTCATTAAATTGAAAATAAGTTTATAAAATTTACCTTTATTTTTGGTTATGGACAAGTACAGTATTGAAAAAGGAATGCACAAGAAAAGCAGACCATCTTGAAGATGACAAGGTACTCGGTCCACTTCACAACAGAAGGAAAGGCCAAGAAGACTGACTGTGAAAAGAATAGAATCCCTCAAAATGTTCCTGATTTCTAATGTACTATAGATGCTGAATGAATGATCCCAAAACTTTCTTAGTCCCATAAGAATAACAAGGGAAGTGGATGTGGTGGCCAAGATGAAAAACAGAGCACTGAAATTGTCACCACCAACACCATTGGTGATTTGTGCATATTTGGGAATGACAATGAGAAGGGCTAATGCCAAAAACATATGACAAAAACTTGTTACGTGGAGGAAACATCGATGGGTACTGGGAAATAACCGGGCAAACTGTTGAATGCACAAGATGGCTCGCAATTTGAATTTCCCACTTTTTCCTGCAGCAGACTTATTACTATTGTTATTATTATAATTCTGAACTGCACTGTTAAGTTCGATTTCAGTAGGATCTTCTCTAATATTCAACAAAAGATCTGCTTGTTCTTCACTGAGAGCTACGATAGCCATTTGTGATCAAGAAGTAATGACCCTATCGAATGCCACGCCATATCTCCCTGAGAACCGATGACGGAATGCAGGTGAATTGAAGGGGACGGGATGGAAAGAATTAATCCATGACGTCAACGTTGTTTGTGATTCTGAACAGGCCATTTCCGCTGAACAGCCGCCTATTAACCAGTTCTATTGTTGGCGCCGATCAACGCGGAGAAGAAAGGCACGTGTGATTACAGCAGCGATGGAAATGTAAAGGCTTTAGTTCTTGTGTACTAACCATTCGACGACAAGATCTATTATATTATACAATATTTTAAACGTACAAAGGCAGGAACGAAAGTTGCAATCGAAAAAAGACAACATATCTGCACGAATATTATTTGTGTACTCTGTGGAATTTTGACTGGCCTGTTTTGAAAGTAACCAACTGAAATCACAGCTCAAGTTCGCGCGTATAAGTACATAGAATTCCTAGACATTTTCATTCTGAACAGCTGAGCAAAGGTGAAAAAGACATCTTTCGTGGTTGACCTTCAAAACTACTGGAATTGGCCATTCATATTATTTAAACGTTGCATTATGTGACGTACGTTAAGGACATATTGCTTAACATTATGGGAGCAGAGGAAAAATCTTTCATTGTCTTGTTCTTGGCCCGTTGTTACGTTGCACCAACGTAAAGTTGCATTTGACCTGTGTGGTGGTCATAGCTGACCTTAGCTACCATTGCAAAACCATAACAGCTCAAAGATAGTTTCTCAGTGTTGCTGAATGTTGTTACTTGCTAAAAAACAATCTTAAAACAAAACTAACGTTTTAATATATATACACAGGTACCGAACGAGCGGTGGGTGGGAATGTGAAGACGAAATAACGAAACGTTATTGGTTGGCAAGATAAGCTTGACAAGTTGGCTCGGATTCATCTATGCAGACAGGTAATAAAATAAAAACAAAAAATTAAAATAGTCGACGACTGGGAAGAAATTTCGTAATTATGCAGTAACATTCCCTGGTCGGCAACAGTAAATAGAATATGTTTCAAGCAAAAGACTGATCGCTATTGGCCAGATTCAGACATGATGAATTGGCGTTAGTACTGGACGAGGTAGCTGCAATGTTACCACATGAATCCAGAAAAGTCATAGATTTTTCCTTCTCGTCTGACTGAACGTTTCCATCTAGATCGTAATAGAAACCAACATCCGACAGTTCTCCAGCATCAACTGGAAGTGAAGAGGGATTCTCTTCTACCGAATCGGATGATTTGACAGGATAAACAGAAGTGGGCCGGTCCTTGAAAGATTTTCGCGACCGGATGGGATTCCGTCCCAAACTAAATTAACAGAAATTAGGTAATAACGTAAACCATTATTGAATTTAAAATTAAAAAAAAACATACCTTCTACGTCGGAGTGTAGGATCAAACGTTACACTTTTGGTCGCCGGAAGACTATTATCTTCCTGTTCGGAGCACGTTTCCCAACTGGAATGTCTTGAAAGATTCAGTGCGTTCATCCTGGCTGGTAATGTACAAGCTAAATATTGATTAAAGAAATTAAACTGATTATGTCAAATTTATAAAAATGCTTTAGCTCAATATGCACCTTTGCCCTGAGAAAATGGAGGATGAGTTCCATCGAATGCGGATTGCTGATGTGCACGTTTATTCCACGCATCATTGTACGTGTATTGGCTCATGTCGACTGTGTATCTTCTGCCGTTACCCAAGGATATCTGGCGAGGATCGTTGACGCTCTGATTGGACGCCTCGCAGAGCGAAAGGTGTTGACTACTTCCACTAGCCCGACCGCGTTTTCTTTCCCATTTGTACGTCTCCTCCTCAATCTCTTCAACAACCTCAGGTTCAGTTTCGCTGGATTCCTGGGCAGTTTGCTGTTGTTGGCTTCGTCTCTGACGAATCAAAGCTGGTGATTCCAAACCATCACCTTTACTTCTCCGGCTTCCAGAGGGAGTAATGGAACAGCTTTCTGCCACTGGATCGTGTCCGTCTTCGATGATTGTTTGCGTCCCAGCGTCTACCAGCGCAGCAGAATTCCGTCGATTCGATGAAGAACGAGAAGAGGAAGATGAAGCGGAAGACCCTGGCCGTGAGCTTTTCTGTCGCGTTCCAGGCGTTGCTGAAGGGTTTTCTGAAACATGTTCCAGTCGACGGAGGTGTGATTCGCTGCGTCGCATCATTGTCTGATGGACGTTGGATCCACCGACGCTCCACGACCGCCTGTGTAGCGATTGGGAGTGGGAAAGGACTTTAACGCGACACGACCGACGTTTGCCGTAGTTGACCAACTGGGGCGTATCATGGCACCTCAAGCCGGGCAACGGTCGTAGCACCGTGACGGGCTGACCTGAATCTTCTTCGACTTCAAGAAAAACTTCAGATCTGGGCCTGATACCGGTTTCCCCTGCGGTTGAATATGATTTCTTTGATCCAGTCAAGCGTTCTTGAATGGGCCTTACCAGGTACATTTTGTAATTCCTTTTACTTGGCTTCTTCCTCCTGTAAACAAAAAATTCATTGATTAATCAGGATTTCTAAAGAAAAAGAATTTCTTATTTTACTTGGGCCTATTCCTCGCTTGCTCTTCGAGCATAGCTTTAAGTGTAGCCATTTCGTCAAATAGGCTGTTTACACATGCCAGCTTTTCTTCGTAAAGGGCTCGAATTTCATTGACGTGCTTGATTTCAGCCGCTTGCCTTACAAAAGGATCCTGAGATCCATCAGATTCCGCGAATTGGTATGTCGTCTGTTGGTTGCCGTTGTTGTTATTATTTGGATTGTAATTGTCGTTCAGAGAATCGCTGGAGGATGAGAGTTGCGCTCGACGGTGATTCCGGCTGCTGTACGTGCTGGAAGCGGCTGAACCTGCTTTAGCGACGTAGCTGGGCCGTGAACGGACTTCCTTTTTCCATTCTTGTTGTTGCTTGGCGTAGTGTTCCGGGTCTTGATTGACGAGATCGGCGGAAGCGATCGACAAGTGGAGCAAAATGGAAGAAAAGGATGGCCTGTTTCGCGGTTTAGGATCCCAGCACATCCGCATAAGCAAGAGGAAACCGGCTGGACCGGTTGGCGGAAGAGGCAAGTGAAGTGTGCTGTTACCAACGCCGAAAATGATGGCCGCTTGGTCAATGTCTCGATATGGACTCTCACAGGTGAGTAGCTCCCATAGAACTACACCGTAAGACCTTTGTTTTTAAAAAGATTAAGTTTAATTGTCCTATTTTTGTTTAGGTCGCTTTAATTTGATCTATGAAATTTACCAAACATCCATCTTTTCCGAGCATAGTTCTTTGCGTATGACTTCAGGAGCCATCCATGCATAGGTACCGATGAAGGACATTTCAACGCTGATTTGATTCCAAGTCCGACACGTTCCAAAGTCGCTGATTTTTACCACATTATTATCAGCGAGTAGGACACTTGAATCAAACCAGATAAGAATGTGTTGTAAGTTTTTATGTGTTTGGTAACTTACTTTGGACTTTTGAGATCACGATGGATGATCTTGTTTTGATGAAGATAATGCATTCCGGAAGCGATTTGGACAGCCCAATCGACAGTCAATCTAGGCGACAACGTATTGTTATCGTTACGCAGAAAATTGTACAGTGTTCCGTTTGGACAAAATTCCATAATCAAACAATAAGGAGGAGCTCGAGTGCACACGCCCCTAAAGTGTAGGAATTTTATTATGCAAATTGGTAAGACAATTTGGAAAGAAAAAATGATATATTTTACTTGAAATGGATAATGTTAGGATGGTGGAGTTGGCGAATGTCACGAATATTGGCTTCTGCTTTGTCTTTAACTTTTTTGACGGCCACAATCTCATTACGCATGCGGGCTTTAAAGACGGTACCTTGAGCTCCGGATGCTAACCATTCGAGGTCACGCAATGATTCAAACGGTATCTCCCATTCATCTTTCAATTTGAATTTAAACAGGTAAGATGATTTCTTCAGAATGTACCGATTTCAATCGCATTACCTTTATTCACTTTGGCTGTAAGACTCCAAAAGACTGGCCGAAAACAACCGAAAATCCCACCCAACCATCCACCACTTCGCGATTCGGCCAAGTCATGAGCTGTTGTTGTCACAACGTCTAGATGCTGTTGACCCGATGGCCCGGCTGGTGAGGAGCAAACTTGGGTCTGGATAGGAGGCGGAAGCGATGCCGATGGCAATGGATTCAAACCTCCCGCAGAAGGACGATGTCCCATCCTTTGGAAAAGGTTACAACACTTTTAATGAATTGTGATTCAAGAGAACTAATTATCTTTTAATTCCCTCGCTGGAAATTCCCCCAAATGCTCAGCGGTTTCTTAATTAAGAACTTTTGAAAGTACAGGGACAAAAACTAAGGGCCACAAAAAAAAAAAGGACTTTCCCTTTTTACCAAATTATTTTTAAAACTACGTCACTCGATTTCGGGGAAAAACACAGTCGTTCACCTTATCCGACATTCGAATTTTTTTATTCTATCTGTTTCCCTTCCCCAAAAAACCCTTAATTGTTTTGCGTTGACGTCAGAACATCTGGGCCACCTTGTTTCAGCAACATTCCCTTTCAGTCAATGGCCCTAACGTTGAGCTTAACCAGTTATTGCGGCCGTATAATGTCCCCGCTCACTTCATTTGGCCATCAATCTTACTAAATCGATTTTCAATTTCATTAGCTCTTCAATCAAGTGACCTTGCTTCGTGCTAACGTCTCGCTACGTAAACTTTTTTCGCGGTTAAAAACGAGAGAACGTGGACACGCTCTCATTCTCCGACAGGTTTGCACATCAATGACTTTCAATGTATAATCGCTATCGTGAATTTCCTACATAATCTTTCCCCTAAAACCTTTACAAACAAAACATAAAAGAGAAAACGATAATAATTGAGGCTAGAACCTGCTGCAGCTACTGTTATCTAGGCGTTCCGCGTTACTGGACGAGCCGGAAGTGCCTGCGGTGCTAGCTACTAGTGAGCTACTGCTTCTACAGCCGAAACAAATCAGCAACAACATGGTGTGAAGAAAAAACACACACTCGTTTGCTGTGCACAATCTACGTGTCAAACGTTACTGACGACATCCAACGCACAACGACGACTAGCGACCTCGCTTGCAGTTTGCCACCGTTAAAAGGGTGAGTTCCCTTTTTTTTTTTTTTGCTACGTATTATGGCAGATCCTTCCGCGTCTGTTAGGCAATTGCGACAAAAGGAGACTCTGTCCCCACCCAAATACTGAAAAAAAACAGGTGTGCACAGCGTGTGTGGCTTGATGTCAAACTATGTGATAGCAGCTGCAATATTTGCATTTGGATCGGAATGTTTCTCACGTGACGTCGTCGCACCAGATAACTACGATTGTCAACACGCTTAGGTATTTATACATTGTACGTTAAATAATTAGACGAAATAATGTTGTAATAGTAGGAAAAAAATAGACTTACTGAAGGTTAACATTATTTGGAGGGCCCACGTTTCGGACGACGTGGATGGCTGATGGAGCGTTACGAGATTCCAAGAGCGCCGCCGGAGGAGTTAATTCCGGCGTGACGTTGTTCGAATTCAGATCCATCGCGTGAGCCATGACGGCTGCTTTATTTTCTTCGTTTTCACTCACACGGGGTTTTTCCTTATTGTTGGTGAAAAGACTGTATCATGTTCCACGGTCGACTGGATGCTGGCTTCTGCGAAACAGCGCAGCCGCCAACAAACACGCAGCGTTTTGAATGGCCGGCACACAAGACGGTGGAGGGGGAAGGCGGACCGATCAATACGATGTTCGAGCCAGCAGACGGCGCTGACAACGGTGATGATGCATTCGATTTGCCACTTCTTTTCTGTTATTATTGTCACTAGAAAACTCTTAATTTCCTAATTTAACACGAGATAAAACTGAAAGGTTATTTTACGGTGATAAACCACTGATAAGATAGGAGACGTCATAAAAATGGGTTTCGTCACGAGTAAAAAAAAAGTACACACGAATTTTGTTTGCGATGCACAAACAAAAAAGTGGGAGAAATGATGTCAAACTCAAATTTCGCTAGTTGTCACTGGTTTGAAAAACGAATTTGCTTCTTTTCTCTGTAAGATAAAAATTCACACGCTTCTTTTTTCTACACCCAGGCACGAAAGAGTAACAACACGACTGAACTGGGCAACGTGCAGCAGACTAATAACGTGCTCGAGGCCGAGACTTTTCTTTCCTCCCCCCACACGGGCACTTGCTATCGTGGAATATACCCCGTCTACATACCTCTAGGAAAAGGAGGAGACTTGATGTCTCCGCCCCTTTTCCCTCTTCCGATCGTGGACAGGTATATGGAACGACTGATGCAATTTACTAGATTGAATCGGATCCTTTACTTTGACCCAAACTTTTTTTTTCGTACAAAAAAAACCACGTACAAAGATAAAACAAAAATTTACCTCTGGGAGCTTATCAACGGACAAGATTCTATAGTCCAGTTTACAAAAACAAATATTTGTGCGTGGATGCAATGACGTAAGGAAACGCGTTTGTTTTGTGCACTCGGTACTTAGTTGAATTTCATTAGCCGTTTTATGGTTTTTAGGTAGAGTGATAACCGCAGGTGTTTATGTAAAACGTACGCAATGGAGGGAGGGTGAGAGAGAACATTTTGTGTACTCGAGGGTAAAGGATCCCTCTTTCAAACATAAAAAAAAAGAGAAATGATATTTGAAAATGAAACCCCCCAAATCTGGATCCATCCGTCTAGAGGTTAATGTCCAGCCTCTCTCTTTATCCTGTCTGCATTTTAAGTTTGTTTTCCTAACGTAGGGAAAACAAAAGAAAAAAAAAGTAATCCGGGTCGGGCGAAAAAGTTTGACATTGAGAACGAAATGTGCACAGACGTTACTTTAGGTTTTTTTTCAATACGTGGCATGCTGTACCGTCCAAGGATTTTTACTGGTTAACAAGCAAATTCACACATTTTCGTTCTATTTAGAATAGAAGAGGGTAGAAAAGGGGAGATTGTTTTCAAGGATTTCTTTCTTAATTTTGAGTAGATGCATTTAAACTGCGTATCAGATTTCTGGTTCAAATGTAACAGGCGCCATCAAGGTTAAAATGAGGAAGCAAACAAAAACACTAAAAGACATTTACCTGTTGGAAAGGGACTTTCTTGGTTTGTTCCATCCACAAAAGGTATGCTGCCTCCCCTTCACCCCCTTTTTTTTTCTCCCTGTCTCGTTTTGCCTCGAGCTGTTTCTATAGGAAGTGTATGACTCATCCAGGTGTTCAACCCACGCCGAGTACGAAGAGAAAATCTTCCCGTAACTAATAAACACACGCGCAGTCTTGCCACTTCTCGCTAAAAAGACACAGAATTAACTATCAATTTTGCTTATTATCGATTATATCTAAGGCACAGCAGTTAGCAGAAGGATGTATTTACAGCGACAATTCCTAAGAAACAGGAGAAAATAACATTTTTTTTAATGAGGCTTCCGATTCCAGGAATGACCACTCTGAAAGCTAGCGTTAAAGTTTCCCCTTCACGAATCGCCTGGTAACTGTGGTTTTGCAAAAGGTCCCCCATCCTCCCCATACTTACGTGCATTAAAACGTGACCTTCTGTCGTCTGCTGAGTGTATGTGCCATTTCAAGGAAAAAAAAGTACAGCGTGATGTACTTATAAGAAACTGCATCCGGATTGGTTTTCAGCCATTTACGTGAAATTGTGAACATCTGTGACCGCCATAATATTTAACCGCGAGACGTCATCATGTAACCAGTGGAAGATAAGCAGGTCAGTCAAATTAAAATTAAAGGAGATACTGCATTTAATGAAAACGTCCAAAGACGAGAAAAGAAAAATATGAAGCACGCAATTTTTTGTTTAATTAGAAAGTTGAGTAATCCAAATTTGGTTAGCTTATTCCTTTCGCGAAACCAACGCCTTTTCGTTACTTGTGCATTATTCATGTCTAAGATCAGATATTTGATCAATAGTCTTGATAACAACTATAACTGTTGTTTTTCATACACAGTGACCAGGTGAATGTGATGGATATACATTTCAACGTCCCACAAGAACTTGTAAAAAAGGAATAACTAAATTTACAATTTTGTTGTTGTGCGTTGTTGCCCTATTTATTTTTCGTTGTCGAATTATTACGCCCAACATTCAAGGTTCCATAGTCACGATGGCACCATTTTTTCAATCTTTCTTTTTCGTGTCTGTCTGCGAGGAAAATGCAGAAAGATTAATGGTTTAATTAGGCATTATAATCTCTAGAGATACTACCACATCAGTATGTTGTACAGTACTTTGATCTCCTCCCACGTCAAACTTTACCTATCCCATTTTATACGATAACGTTAGCGAAGGTTTCTTAATCTCAAACCCCGCGTTGACAAACATCCGTCAATAAACTAATTGCGAAAGGAAATATTTTTTTCTTGTTTTTTTTCCCGTGGAAAAAAATTTTCGCGTTACAATTAAAAATTTAAAAGTACCCGTGTTTATTTTGGCAAACAACTTTCGAAGGTTTTTCGAAATTCTTGGCAATGTAGGAGAATTATTTGATTTATATGATTCACATAGGGCACTCGTCAAAAAGTAAAGAATAAATAAGACACAATTGGTGGGTTTAACACGATCAATTTTGATGAACAGCTGCAAATTAAGAAATTCGCACTCAACGAGAAAAAAAAATGATTAAAATAATATAAATAAATGTAACTAACCTATTTGCCTTGAGCAACACCCAGAACTCTTTAACAGGTAAAACCGGAATTAAAAAATGTCGAGAAAAAAAAAATTGATGTCAACAATTGATTAAAAAAACTGGTCTGGGCAAAACCTACGTCACTATGCAAATAACTGAATACGTAAAAAAAAAATCCGAACAACAAAAATCGGATTATTTAAACCCAAAAAAAGGACATCACAAATCCGACATGTTTCCAGCAACACCGTCGTCGTCGGATAGAAGTGAAAGGCGATTTTCTTCGGTGGAATTTCCGGAATAGGCAGAAGTAGGACGGTCTTTGAAAGGCCTGCGCGTCCGGATCGGATTCCGCCCAACGCTAATGTGCACATAATGAAATATGATATTATAACGAAACCTTAAAAAAAAAAATAAGATAAACAGAAAAGGTTCAATACAAACCTTTTGCGAAGAAAGGCTTTTTGATTTTGGGCGAGCGTGAAATTGGTTTGCTCTTCATCGTCGTCAGAACACGTCTCCCAACTCGATTGGACTACACCTGACGCTGCAGCGGAGCTGTTGGGCCCATCCTGCAGATTATGTTCTTTAAATTGGCAAGAATTGTTGTCCACTCGCGAGGAATCTTGGCGTCCTAAAGCGGGTGATTCCAATCGACCCTTGATTGATTTAACAGAATAATTCCTTTTAACACCATTTCTCTTGTAACTCCTTTTGCGCTGTTTAATCCGTCTGAAAATTAATAATAATTACTAGATCACAAAATGTGCTGTAAAATACTTAAAGAAATTACATTGGCTTGCTTTTTGGCTTCACTTGAATTTCTTTAAGAATGGCTGTAAGGTAAGCGACTTCATGGTAAATTTCGCTTTGCATCAACTCGGCCATCTTCTCTGCGAGGAGGTCGTGTATCTCGTCCACATGTCTGATTTGAGCCAGCCGTTTAAACAACGGATGCTCACCATAAGGATCGTTATTATTGTAGTTGTGATTTCCATCAAATACATCGATAGATTGCTGGCAATCTTTCTGATAAGACGAATCGTTAGAAACAGTTGAATGGCATTTATCACGGCTGGAACAAGACGGACGGATTTCCATTTTCCATTCGAGTTGTAGATTTGCGTAATGTCCTGGATCTTGGTCGATTAATTCTGTCGACACTCTCGACAGAAGAAGTAAAATCGTTGAAAAGGATGGCCTTTTACGTGGAACTTGTCTCCTACACATTTCCAGCAAACGTAAAAAGCCTGGCGGAATGGTCGATGGAAGGTGTAACTGCAGCCGGTTGCTACCCACACCGTAAATGATGGCTCCGTAACTTTGATCGCGATACGGAGTTTCTCTCGTGAGCAGTTCCCATAACACCACACCGTAAGACCTTTATGAAAAATGTAAATTTCAATAATTTAGAAAAAATACGAGGAATAATTCTTTTACCAAACATCAACTTTTTTCCAGCATTTGTCTTTGCAAATGACTTCGGGCGCCATCCAAGCGTACGTGCCGATAACTGTCATTAAAACGCTGTGATTGTTGAAAGTGCGACATGTTCCAAAATCGGTGATTTTGACCACGTTATTTCCATCCAATAAGATACTAGGCAACGAATAAACAAACATTTACAAAAAGAGGTGAAGATAAGGCAAGAACAATTTCCGGAATCCTTTTGTGTTTGTACTTACTTGGGGCTTTTCAGGTCACGATGCATTATGTTGTTCTGATGGAGATAGTGCATACCAGACGCGATTTGAACGGCCCATTCGAAGGTCAACTGGGGCGATAATTCATTTTCACTACGTAGAAAATCGTACAGCGTCCCATTTGGGCAGTATTCCATCACCAAACAATAATTAGGCGCCTGATTACACGCTCCTCTAAGATTTAAGAGAATTAATATTTGGGAATGTTGAGCCAACCGTGAAATTTATTTACTTGAAACGGATAATGTTTGGATGATTGAGTTGACGAAGAACAGGAATTTCAGCCTCTTTCTTATCGTCAACTTTCTTGACGGCCACGATCTCATTGCGCATTCGGGCTTTGTAAACGACACCTTGCGTTCCGGATGCCAAATGTTCGAGATCGCTAAGTGCTTCGAATGGAATCTCCCATTCATCACCTAAAATACAACAAATTTGTACTAAAGCAATGTAATTAATTAAATTCGAAAATACCTTTGCAGCTAATGTTGTCCCAACTGCGGAAAACTGAACGGATGCGGCCGAAAAATCCATCAAACCAACCGGCTGGACGAGACTCAATTAAATCAGATTCTGTGGCTAACAAATGATGACCAGCTGATGGACCGGCCGGTGAAGAGCAAATCAGCGTTTGATTGGCCACTGGCAGTGAAGGCGACGGATTCAAGGTTTCTAATGCCGAAGATTTGTGTGGATGACCTAATTGATCCATTCTTCAACAATAAAGTGTTTTGTTATTAAAATGTTATGCAGTTACACCAAGGGTTTTGCTTAAGATGTTTGGGAATCAAAAGTGATCCTAAAAATAGAAAGTTTAACCCCTAAAGTATCCCCCGGCAGTCAAGACTGAACAGGTAGTCAACCGAAAAACATGTCGGATAGAAAAACATCGCTTACAAGAACAATAATAAAGAAAAGGTTCCTCTACATTCTCAGTCCCCTCGGGCGGCTATTCCACCCTTGAATGCCGCAAACCCGACCTGATTTTCCTTTTCGTAGACCTCTCACCTCAGGCAAAAACATAAAAAGCCATTTTTATGTTGGATGACAGCCAAGAAAAAAAAATCTCACGTTTTTGTAGGATTGTGGTTCGTATAATTAATTAACACACATGAAAAAGGTGATAAGTTAACTTACCCTTTGTGACAGAGGTTGTGGACTTGGATGGTAGATGGAGCGTTACGAGATTCACGAGCTGTCATAACGCTCAGGTGAATATCCAAATTAACGTGATTATCCATTGGTTGAGCCATGTCGAATGTTTCTCAAATTGTTTTCACACTTCCGAACGTTGTATCAGTAGACTAGATAACTTTACCTGAAACTTGTCACAAACACGCCCATTTTCTCGTTTAAACTTGGAAACGGAGTGCTGAGCACAACTTGACTTGACAACGACCTGTTGGTCTAATGGTGGCTGATTGTTGGCTGCTGTAGGTAAACTCTCCCCTATCGACTCGTAGGTGACCAGACAATGAACCAACCCTCAAGCTTCCCTATTGGTCGCACCATTTGGTCTAGCCATCTCTTTTTTTTTCTGTTTCATCCCCCCTTCGTTTCAGAAGAGAATTTTCCATTTGGAAGTTGGGGTGATTTAAGAAATTTTGAGGTAAAAAAAAACGAAACACAATTCGAAATGATGGGTGACTTCTGAAAAGCCATCGTTCTCGGGGTCGAAACGAAAAGTTCGATATTGACACGAAGGATTTCAAGGATTTTCTCCACCTCATTCCACACCAATCTCTGCCAATTGAATACCGAAATCGGGTAAAATAGTTTAAGAACACCTGTAGTGGATCCTTTTTCCTTTCTTTGAAGAATACGTGCTTACACAAACTATTTTTCTCCCCTCTTAGCCAGCCAGGAGGATTCCACAGAAGGTGAGTCATGTCGGACCAGCAGACGACAGATTTTTCTGCGCGCCTTGAGCGTTTGATGTCGAGGAAAAAACAAATGAAACGCACCGAACGCGTCTTACCATATTGTTGTTCTGCGTAGAATTGATTACAGTTTTATTTTCAAGAGGCAACGAGGACACGAGTTGGTTTCCAATTCCAAGAATAATACTTGCCGTTACAAGTTTGTCAACTATACCACAATCGTTTACGAGATTCGATCGGCAATCAGCCCTAATGATTACAATAAAAAAAGACCTGTTAGGCTCTTGAGACGTAAAAAT
This sequence comes from Daphnia carinata, assembly GCF_022539665.2. NCBI lineage: Eukaryota > Metazoa > Arthropoda > Branchiopoda > Diplostraca > Daphniidae > Daphnia > Daphnia carinata. The sequence continues at coordinate 2,121,078 of NC_081336.1, read as the reverse complement.
AGAACTTGTGTAAACCTACCTGTGTGAATTTTTCGTAACATAACCGCAAATTTAGAAAAATCTTGCCTTGTAAGTGCACACTTTCCCGATAAGGTCGAATTCGATTAAGTTAAGAGGTCCTTCAACCTTTGAATGTCTTCAATATGTAAAGCAAGTTATTTTTCCCATTTTTGGAAGTTGCCTTATAAGGACATGGATCTCATCACGACCTTCGGTTAAAACAGTTGTTTTCCGTTTTGTGAATGGAGAACCTTCATCCCATTCAACAGATCGCATGTCCATTTTCAGAATAAATAAAAACAAGGTCCGCAATAATTGGTGTTTTTTTGTTGTTTTTTCTTCCATTTGTATGTTACGACACGAACCTATTTTCCATCATTTTTTTTTAGTTGGCTTTCTTTATGTTGATGTTTGCAGAGAAATGAGTGAGGAGTATAATAATAAAAAAAAAGAACAGGAGTCGTACACTAACAAATCTCCGTTGGACAGCTCTTCATCAGGCTACATATTTACACACACTTTTACAACAAACACAGGCTTCTTTGCTTTGTAATCAGGATGAATCGTATCAATGATAGTAATAGGGTAGTAGTAGTAAAAAAGACGAAAAAAGCATACAGAATCGTATCATTAGAATCTTTCTCCTGCAATTAATTTTTTCTCCCCCTTTCTCTTAGAAAAAAAAAAGGGTATAGTGAATGGCTGCTTCTGTTATTATCTTAAACATCTTTTTCCGAGCTCAAAAATCGAGAAAATTATTTTTCCTTCATTTTTCCGCTCTTCTTTTTTTCGAACTACTGATTCAAGAAAAAAAAAGGAAGAGACGGACAAGTAAATAGTAATAGGAGGAGGCTGCGTGAATGAATGTGTGTTTCCTCGTGAAAAATAATGAAAGCCAAAAATTTTTGCGTGGGAGTATCCATCCAGCACGTCATTCTTTTCCCCTCCCCTAACACATTGTTTTTAAATATAGAACCCCACCCCAAAAATTCTGTTGACGTAAGAACACTTAATTAGCATCAATTCGCAAGACAACAAGTGACGAATGTCCGAATAATAATAATACAGGTAAAAGGAGGAGAAATAAATGTGATAAGAACGACCGAGGGCGAAACAACACGCGCAAAGACTGATGTGTAAGGGCGATAAGAGGGCAAAGAAAAGGGAAAAAGAACAGATGGAGTTAACGGAAAAATAATAAAGGAAAAAAAAAAAAAAAACAAGAAAAAGGCAGTAAGGCACAATCCATTTTGCGAGAGATAAATCACACACAACGCACACATCAAAGTGAGGGATGATGATGACGAGCCAGAGCAAAAATCAAAGATGTAACATTCGGCCAAATGGACAGCTAGTGGACACAACCCCAGTGAAAAAGAAAAAAAAAATTAATTCCTCATACTCGTTGACTGGAACACACTATTTAAATCTTTTTAGGCTGGTGGTTTGGGAAGAGCAAAAAACAAAAACCCCAAAAAAAGCGAGGAAATGTCTTCCCGTTCACTAAACGGCTAGTAAGGGGGAATTTGAAAGAGAAACGAACCGTCACGGGCGGTGTTGTTGGAAAGAAATGATTTCATTTCGGAAAATCGAAAATGAAACACAAAAAAAGCATAGCTGGAAAGAAGGAAATGGCGGGGTAGAATTAATGAAAATAATAAATTGTTGGCGCAGCCGCTGTGGTAAACCGAACAATGAAGAAGAGAAAAACATTAGCACCCGTCTTCATTACCTAGCTTCGTCACACTACCTACACTTCTTCCGAATTCCTTCAATGACAAATAAAGGCGAGGTGGGCAAGGAGGAGCAGGAGAAGTGGCGGCAGAAAATATACCAAGGAAAATCGAGAGACAGAATTATCATCTGGAGAACAAAACGAATTGGCCAGCGAAGGGGTGCCGGTTATGAAGAGAACGTTATTATCCAACACCTACGACAAAGACTACAATGGAGAAAAAATTTTGTTTTTGCTTTTTTTTTTTTTTTTTTGTTTTTCGTAAGAGAATCATAATCGACTATTCAACAACGTGTTTGCTATTTTTCTTTTGTTTCTCGCTCTGAAATAATTCGTTTTATCTGCCAGAATTTTATCGCCACTATCCTACAAATTTTGAAGCATCAACAGACGACTAATTAACATCTTTTGTTCCCTCCCTCTCTTTAACGTAATCATGTTTGCATCACACTATTTTTCCCACCCTGAAAAACAAATAACTTCTTTTTTTGTGTGTGTTACGTTTTCCCCACTCTCCTGCTATTGGCTTTGACTTTTTTTTTAAAACTACACCACAAGACGCGCTAATGTTTTCCACGAATTTCCAACAAGGTCCAAGTCAATGAATGGGGCAGCAAAGATAATTAGAAACAAAAATTACACAAAGGTCAGAAAACATATTTATCCGTGTGGCGTTAGGTGTGTTTATGCGGGAAGAAGAATCTTGCAACACATTCCACACCCGTTGGCGAGATGAGCAACCGATTGAACGATTTCAAGCCCTCCTTTTCCCGAGAAACAAAAATTCTCTCTACGTGCGAAGATGTGGTAGTAGATTGGGAAAATGGAGCAAATTTTTAAATGGTTCGTTCCTTTATGTCGATAGACAATCGGATGTAAATCACGATTGTATATGCAAAGATCGACGTTCGAAGAAAAACAAAATTAGGTTAAATCCTAAACGGAACTACCGGGTAAGTTCGTCGGCGGTGGTATTAATTCTAATGATGACGGAGAGGCATTGATACACAATGGAACCCAGCACAGCTTTGCTGGCCTCTTTTGTTTCAATCTTGTTTGCCCACGACAACACCACTTCGGAAAAGACAGGAGAGACGGGGGGAAAAAACCAAAACAATATTGTTGCTGTTACGTGGTAGCCAGAAAATTTAACATGAAATTCTGTCCACCCATCGCTCCTATTCCTTTCCGCTCATCATTTCTGAAACAGACTTTCAAGGTGATTTGGAACGGTCACGTGAACCACCAACCTCAATATCGCTGCCCATGTTTGCATTGACATGGTGAGCCTGCTTGTCTTTACGCCTATCGTTGCGATATTGGTGTTGATGCTGCTGCTGGACAGCTGCTGGTCCTTGGCTTGTCGAATTAGTTGACGGGGCTACATTACCGGGTGTTTGACCAGGCCCACCCGGCCGTGCACCAGTTTTACCCTGATTAGCTGCCAATTCTGCAAACAAACGATAAAGAAAAATTAAGCTATTAATTTGTTAAAAAGAGGTAATGATATATTATTATTTACTCGTTTGGGCTACCCTCCTCCTCTCACGTTCTTGTTCTAGCTCGCGCTCCTTGACTTCGCGTGCCATTTGTTCCAATCGATCCTTGTTCTGTTCGGCCATTTTAGCGTACGAAACGCCGGGCGGATGAACAGGAGCGACAATTGCTTTAACCGGCGCTACATCAGAGGGAGGAGTTCCAGTTGCAGTGGGTTGTTGATGGTGGTGTGTGAGCGATTGTTGAGTGGACGTTTGCGCTTTGGCCGGTTTTGAAGTATTGGCTTGTTGGACAGCAGAACCCGAAAATGGCTTATCTTTCTTCCCGGGCGACGTAGGCGGTGTAAGGGCAAGAGTGGACTGTGCGAGATCACCGTTGGGCAATGGAGATGTCTGACTCTCGACTGATGTTGCCTTGGTTGCACCCATCATGCCACCCGATGGCGTTATCACGGAAGCTGCAGAACTACTGGCCGCTGCGTTGCTGTTGTGTCCTCCGCTCGGAACCAAAGCGGGGCCACTCAATAGATGTTTTGGACCATGCCCGTTATTTGAGCCACTTTTCGGTTTGGCCACACCTTTCACTACATCTGACAGTTTACTCTCACCCCAAGCTCCACTTGCTCCGCCACTATTAACTGCTCCTAAATGAGCTACACATTCCGATGTACTGATCTCCTCTGTTTTGGGCGTTGCTTCAGAGTTTACTACATTACCACCTATTAGAAACCAGAGATGCGAGTTTCAAATTTCACTTCTTTTATCTAAAAAAATTATAAGAAGTAAATACCGGCAATGTTGCTTGAGACAGTGAGAGCGGCTCCACTAGGAGCTCCAGCTTCCAGTCCAGGTAATGGCGGGAACGATGAAACTGCCTGAAGGTCGAAATCGGGCGCAGGGCTAGTCGTGCTGCTGTTACCATTGCCATGATGGTGATGCTGATGAGGGCCGTTAACACGCGACTGGTAACTTCCCCCACCACTACCAACAGAGGAGCCGAAGCTACCGTGCCGCGAGTCACGATCCTGTCGTTCACGATCTCCACCACCACCTCCGCTGCCACCCCCACGGTAAGGGCCATTTGATGCACCGCGATAATAGGACGAATATCCGCCTCCTCTATTCCCTCTATCACCTAAAAAGGCGTACAAAATGTTAATATTTTAGATAAATGGATGATTAATTTAATTTGTTCAACCTCTAGGTCGACCACGGCCTCTGCCACCAAATCCGTACTGCTGTCTATCACCCCGTTCTGCTCCTAAACCAGGAATGATGATTAATCAATAAATTTCTTGAAACTTCTCAAGTTAGCTTACCAATACCTCGTTCGTTGTTGGCTTCGTGATGATGTCGCCTCTCTTCGCCGGAAGCAGAATTGTAACCCGCTCCTCCAGCAGCTGGAGCGCCATCAGTAGCCTGCTTCTGAACCGGATGATGACTAGTGCCGCTTACAGCGCTCGCTTCCTTATTATCACGTCCACTGCCGCCAGTGTTGCTAGTGGCCGGTGAAGAAGACGAAACATTTGTCCCCGCTTGAGGGGAGCTACTGTTTTTGGACGGAAGGGGCGCAGCGGATGGCCCGTTACTCATAGAAACGCCGTTCGCAGTGCTGCCGGCATTGCCACTAGCAGAAGCGTTCAAGCCGCCAGATTGTTGCTGATGGCTGATTCCAGGAGAATGCGCCGAAACGCTCGTTTCGTTTTGGTTATTCGCATTAGAATGTGTCGATAAATTTCGACGATGAGCACCCCGTCCGCGGCCGCCAATGTTACCTGGGTAGCGGGGATTGGGTGACGGTTTAAACGTTGCTTGAGGCGACAGACCATTCATAGCGAACACCGGTGCCAAATCAAACAGCGAAGTACCGGCGGCGGTCGTCGAAGGCCATGCCTACACGACATAACGGTTAATTATTTTGCTATCACGCAAAACGATGAAAAGACTGATTAGACTCTTGCCTGTAGGACAGTCGGCGTGTAAAACGAACTGGGATGATGGAAAGCGTATAATTGAAGCTGAGGTTGTGCTCCATACGGTGACCCAGGAGCGGGAGGTGCTGCATAGAGAAATCTTGGCTGTTGTTGATGATGCGGCTGCATATGTGGCTGCTGCTGTTGTTGTTGCTGCTGTTGAGGTTGATTAGTCGAAGAAGTATTAACAGCAACCACGCCTTCGTGCGGAGGAGGAGTTCCACTTGCTACCGAAGAGGCAACATTTGGATATCCGTTCTTGAGCGCCGGAGCCGTCCCGGCTGCAGCAACCAATGGGACGGCGGCGGGAGGCACTGGTGCGACGGCCACCGGTAATGGGGCTCCTGGTGCCAGGATCACCGGGACAGGGAGAGGAACGGCCGGTGGAACAATGCTCATGCCGGGTGGTACGCCAGGCAGACCATTATTCACTCCACCTGGCAAGCCGAAAAAGCGATTCATCGCCGGCTTAGCCTTTATGCGCGCATTGATTGGACGGCCCTGTAAATTCAAACAATAATAACCATTGAAAACACGTTCAATTTTGTGCCAATGAGTGATTGAACTCAACATTGAAATAATTTTTTTCGAGCAATGTCCTCCTAAAAAACCCCATCGGTAACAACAGATAAGCTATGACGTATGTACCTTGTATTCTTTGACGTTGTCTCGGACATAATGATAAGCCCGTTGCGCGTCGTCGTCCGATTCAAAGGTGATGTACCAGACGTTATTGTGAGCAAACTCGCAAGAGAGTATCTTTGGCAGAGACTCGTCAGCGAAAATCGCACGGACTTCTTCGACCGGCGTGGAACCATCAATCTCTCGAAGAATCACGATACATCGCTTGTGGCTGGGTCGCACGCGCAACTCGTCGTCGTCCACCTACGTCAGAACACAAAGAACAATGATTAGAGCGTTGAGGAATAAATTAGACGTCAACGTGATAAGACTTGCCTGGACGTTTGGCGATTCCTTCAACACTTCAGTGATGAGCTTAATATCAGTCGTCAATTTCTTGATCTGATTGAAGTTAGCCACAGTCCAGATAGGAACATATTGGTCCCCATCCATTTGAGACACCAGATAGGCATCATTAGCGAGGTTCTCCCTTGAAAAATAATATTCTAGTTGCACAGCTAAAGCATGCTTAAGCCTGTCGACTGGAACATCCCCGATGGGAGACATTGCAGAAGGATTGTTCACAATCTCACTTGTAACCACTACTGATTCATTCTGGAAAGAACCACTCTCCCCTTCTTTGGATTGCAGCTGGTCACCATTCATCATTGTCTTGGTGGTGTCTTGTACAACAGACACAGTCACTGGGCTCGGGCTGTTAATTATGTAGAAAAGAATTACTTATCAGGTTACAATATATGAAACAAAACAGAATACATGTGCTGTTAAGGAATACTAATACTGTACTATTCTAGTAATATAAATTAGAAGATTAGACCTTGAACCAGACTGGAAGGCATGAAACGCTAAATGTCATTATAGAAAACTGGAAATCTATAATCATCATTGATGGCTGTGCAGCTGCACTGACAGCAGATCACATCACATGACAAACTTCCAATAAAACTCATGACTTAACAAAAACAGCTATATCTAGAAGTGAACATTAACCTCAGCATGTCCGGTGAGTCTACAGCAGGCAAAGGTTCCACGGAGAGAGCCACTGGTGCAGGCATGACTGCTTCCCCATTCACCAATGTATTTTCTGTATTAAAGAAAAAAGAAGCAAAATATTAGGAGAAGCAAAATACAACTAACAAAGTACTCACACCCACTTAACGTTACTGAATTATTACCAACGTTTGCTTAAGCTAAGTGTAACGAATGGCCGGTGCCCTCGTTGATGGACTTGATATGGCATACGTGATTTACTATTCTAGTAAGAGGAACCTACTGTCAAACATGTAATTGTTGTCAATTTCTTACAATAAGAACAATTTCTACAAATTCACTAACATTCACAAACAGTTAATCTCACTATTTTTATCCATTTGCCTAGTCATTGCAGTGTATGTATCGTGGTCGAGCACATTTATGCCCATATTCTTTAATCATAGCAAAGAAAGAATGATACAAACAAGCGGAATAAAACCTTTTTACCCAAAACAAATTGTCTAATAATACCACCAATTCTTCTTCAATTGACTTAAAAAAAAATATATGTACCGGCTAAATATCGGGCTCTCCTCCTCGCCTCTTTTTCGCTAGCTTCTCGAAAAAGCCAGGCTAACACGGGGAGGCTACACGAGAGGCCGGGGGAAGGGAAAATGGTTGAAGAAAATGGCCGTTGAAAATCGCTCGATACTGCTACTGATCGATTATTTTCAAATATCGCGATAAATACGATACCGCGTGACTTGAAATAATCGATCAACCGAATATTGAAAAATTGGGCTTTCGTCAAGTTGATAAATGAACGGGCTGTTCAAATGATTTTTAAAATGATAATAAGCAAATTGGATACCAAATAAAATTACGAGTTTCTTGGGCATTTCTAAGTGAGATAGAAAAAATAAATAGTTGAGCAACCATGTAAGAACCTTCACGCTAGAGGGGTCTCACCGCTACTGTTCCAGTCCAACGATTCCTTTTTTAGTGTCGTGTATATCATTTTTTTTTTACCAACAAAAGAAGGAAGACAGAAAATAAAAAGAAGAAAAAGCTTTGACAACAGGAAATAACCTTTTCCTGAGGAGTGGGTTACTGCAGTCGGGCGGTCAATGACAATACTGTCCGTGTCAGTTATTTGTCTGGTCAGATGATTGCTTTCAAAAACGACGGCGTCGGGATTTAGCGAAGGTACTGCCGATAAAAGTGGTGGAGGTGACGTTGAAGAGGGTCCAACCTATGCAGAAACAACCACAACAAGAAACCAATGAGAACGTTACAAAAACACGTAATAAGAAACACAAATGGATTCGAACGACTTCCTGGAGTTCAGAGATCGATAGAACCCAATACACTACTCGGAGATTGAATCATCAATCATTAATATCCTACTAGCCACAACACAAGGCACAACAGATACGGTTGTCAAGATAGATCGTGGCGCAACAACGGTAAAAAATAAAAAAAAGGGGAAGTGCCATTGAAAACATCGAAAAGACGAGAAGTTGAAATAGTCAAGAGTGGGATACGACCGATCAATGGTATCGCAGGAATGACGTGGGTCTGCTGACGTCAGAGCTTCCATCCGAACTCAACCCTTTTCTGCACAGCCGCTTTTGCCCATCCATTCATCTGATCGGGAATCTTGGGGCGCAAAAAGAAAATCGGAAAATACAGAGAAAAAAGGGGAAATAAAGAATCCCTGTTGCACACCCTCGATCGAACGTATCCGCCCACCCAAAAACCATCCACTCGAGCAACGACGTGTATTGATCGGCCTTTTCTCTTTTCTCACACAATCCAGCTCGACAACACCCCCGCACCGGATCTACCACATCTAGACACCGAGCAATTAAACAAACCAATAAAACACGACCGAAAAAAGGGCGGAGCGATAAAAAAGAACAGTAGAAAAATATTTAAAAAACACCTTTTGAATGACGTAAGATCGAGGACTGAATGCTTTACAGACATAGGTGCCCTCATCACCCAGATACATGCTGCTATTGCTGTAGTGTGGATCTAGCATTAAACAGCATCCAGCATTCTTGATTAGTGGTGGCCGTCTGTTTTGCCGACTCACTCCGCCCCCTCCCACACGATCCAGCTGCTGTTCTCGCGGCATTTGGAGAGAATCGAAAGCACCGCACGTGTTGCCGAAAAGAAACAATCGTTCCAAAAGCAACCTGTTGCCTCAAACGCTAGTCGTACGTTAAGGCCATATTTTTGCAATTGAGGACGATGGCCGTGTACACAAACTAGATCAACACTCGATGTAGGCCGCAGCGAATGACGGACCAGATCGTTCTTTTCAAAAAAAAAAAAATGTGAAGCAATCAACAAACAGTTGCAGGCGGTTAACACTCTCTCTTCGATGACGAAGGCTGGCCAACTGTCGCCCAGGTCGACCTAACACTGAACACATCTCTTTTCCGTAATCACAGAACGACTGCGCAGAGCCATCCGCGCCGACTTGTACGTGGTTCACGCACGCACGCACGCACGCACTAACACATCAAATAAAACGAAGCTTTCTCTTCCATTTCTTATTTTCTTGTATCTTTCGTATTCCCTCGGTGCCACAATCTCATTTCCTGCTCGAGAAGAGAGTTCATCAACTGCACTTTTCTATCGATTTGTTTTGCTACTTTGTGCAACTTTTCCGCATGCAATCACATCAGTAGGGATGAATTTCAGATTCAATCAATTATGTTTGTCTTCAAGCTCGTGACATTTAAGGACTTTAAACGAATCATAGAATGTCAAATGCCCGCATACACCAGCTGAATGAGGGTTCATCTATTAAGTGCACTACGATGTCGATGGACCTAGTAACATTGGCATTCGCACCCCACCCCCAACCGAGCTACGGCACCTAATGGAGACTGGACATATTCGAAGACGGGAAAAAAAAAAAAAAAATAGGGAGAAAAACTAACAGGCTAATGGAATCATTCAAAGCACCGGGCATAGCAGTGTGAAAAATAAAAGAATTCTTTTAGAGCAGAATGACAAATACTATATGTCTATGTCTGATTTCGAGAATTTGTTCGGATGTCTTCTTCAATCACGTCTAGCCAGAGCTGCTATATGCTGAATGCCGATTCAAGTTTCCTTACGTTGACCAAATTAGGTAAATTTCAATAACGGTGGTGCAATGAAGGAACAAATTTGGAAGCAACGAGTGGCTCTGAACGGTAACAAATTCAATTCGTGGTCCACTCCCCGCGAGACACGGCCCCCCTTATACGTGAGTCACGAGAATCACGTGGTCTCTCAGAGTATAATGGCCGATAGTCGACCACGTTGGTTCAACTGAGCGAGAGGACTAGTGCTGCGATAACCCTCAACCATCAAACGGCAATTTAATAATAAGATGTACATTTTCTCGTCACAGAATTAATTTGACACGTGCTTCAGACACTTACGAAGTATTTGATAAAATTGCTTACCTAAAATGACGACACAATACATGCGAATTATTATTTAGCCGGGTTTTTCGGCAACTTAACTGCCAGCCGACTTTCAGGCAGTCACACCATGTGCTTTCTCCCAACCAGGCCTTATAACTCGCTTTCCCAACGACTGGAAAATGTTCAACACCATCTATCAATCCAGCGTAACACTACACCAAACTGGTTTATGACAGAAAGATATTTAGATTTTTTAGTTTTGCTAATTACGTTTTTTGTTTACATGCGATACATTTTCTGTGAAAATAATAACACGAAGACAAATATTCGAAATTTAGAAATCAAAAGTTATATTACACAAACACGCGAGAGCATATGCAATTCATCCTGTACACTCACATCTTCAAGAGTGTTGCACGTGAAAATGGTTGTTTTCAAGATTGTTACCTATAGAAGATGAGGATACAAATTCATGGCTTTGGGGTGAGAGAATCGAGAAATGTTTCAAGTTTGGGATTGAGGAAAAAGCGTGTTTCCGTTTTAGTCTCTTTTTTGCCACCAATTCAGGTTGAATGATTTTAAAATGTTAGTTAAAAAAAAAAAATAAAGCGCGACCAGCGTCTTAATAAAGGCAATGTGGGCTGTCCCGTCAGATGTTTTTGTTGATTTCTCCAAGGAATACCGGACCGAATGCAACAGTAGTCGGTTAGGTTTAAACGTGATTGAATTGCCCAATTATTTTAAGCATGGAAACAAAAGCTCGGTTTTCCTCAAACGCACGGGCAAAAAAAAAAATCTATAATTGGGACGAAGAAACATCGAAAGTTAAAGTTGAAAACAATTTCAAAACGCAAGTACAAGGCACAATATAAATCGGCAATTTTCTCGTCTTGTCGTTGTAACATTTAGCATCTATTTTGTCTTACTGCCGATCCCTCTCTTATTCGTTATCCATCCCAATGACTATATTATTTAAATCGGTGCATTTTTCCTTCTTTTTTTTTTCAGGAAGGCCCACCAAGAAAAAAAAAATGCCAGCTCCTCACAGATACACATACATGCGTAGGCAAATCGGGAATGTAAATGACGCAACTGTCACATCAAAGGGAGGTTCACCAACCCATTTGAAGCAAATTTTCCCGGTGTATACGTCACGTTCTGTCTCTTTTTTTCTTTCAAAAGTCTCTTCTACGTCCTTTTTCCTGCGTAATTACATATGCACCATTTCCATAGATAGTGATGGGGATGCCCAAGACAAAACTATTTCAAGGTTCAAAAATAGTGTGAAGAGGTGGGTGGGTAGACAGCAACATTGAAGGTCACTTGTGTCTTGTGTAGGGCCTTTGGCGGAACAAGAAAAAAAACCTCCCAAAAAAAGGAAACAGAAGAAATATAGAATAAATAATCATTCAACAGGAAATGGGAGTTGGGAAATTTGTAAAACACTACAACAGGAAGTGGGAAAATATGAAGGAGGGTAAGGCAGTGTAGAGGAGAAGATGCAAGTTGGCACAATTCGAAGACAGAAAACAGGACAACAAGGAAACAAAGGAAATGAAAAAAGGATCGAGGAGGGTTTTGCTATATAGTAAAGATGCCGCCACAGGGATACTGACGGTACAACCTGTGCGATCAACGTTTAAACGCGTCATTTGGGTAGAAACGAAAGGAAAGAAAATTTAGAACTACATACTTGTTATTACGCAAAAAAGAACAATAATGAACATCATTCTTCAACACCTGCTGTGGTAGAGAAAGGTGTACCATTACGACAAAATATTGGCAACCTTTGAAGGGTTTCACTTGCTGTTGCGCACTCCTGATTGAACGCTGTTTGGTGGCAAAGTAGCCGACCTTTGCTGTACGTACGGACGGTAAGCTGATCGCGTCGACTCCCTATTCGTTAACCACAAGACCGGAATTAGTAAACGATACATACACACACACATATAGGGTTCCACTGTGGTTTCTCTTACCTGGGAGAGACTCGTGCTCCCTCAGCACCGCCCATTGCGGCGGAATTGGCCTTGTAGCCGAATTTCTGAATCTTCTTCGACAGCCGAGATATCCACTGCTGCTGTTCCTCCAATGTGCCTGCAAGCATCAGCATTTCTTTGGCCGTATTAGGATCGTAGTGGACCTTGCAAGGTGCGATGATTTCCTCGCGCTTATCCAAATGTTCTTTGTGAACTGCAAAATGGGGTTAACAAAAATAAGCCATGAATTTTCTTTTCACAAATCAGATTATTTAAATACCTTTGATACGACACCGGCGGCATTCCAAGGCCGGCGGAGGTCGGAACATGTGCCACAATGGTTTAGAGCACACTTCACATGTGGTCGGCATGTGGAAACTGATGGCCACTAATTCGTGACCTTTATGGTTGACGGTACCGGGTTTTTCTTCACGACCGACCAAATCGGGTGGTGGGGTGCTCTCGTCTGGTTTGCGTGATTCACCTGACAGAACAGAAAACTTAAAATTAAGACTAATTTAATCTAAAATAAATGGAAATAAACTGTCATGCCTTCGCCGGCGTAGAGAATCTGCAAAATACGGGGAATCTCTTTGGCATCAGCGCGTATGACATCGCCCTGTGTAACAGAACGGACGTGGAAGACTTTGTTCAAGTCTAGGATGAGAACGGGATCGGCGTTCTGCTTATCACTCTCTGAATTATAAAAGAAAATCTTCTTGGACGACACGACCACGTACTGTTTTCGCCAACCATGACGGCGAATATTTTGTTTTGAAGGGATAAAAAGCCAGCCTTCTAACCAAGAATCCTATCAAATGCAAAGATTAGGTTAAAGAGAGTTACATGCACGTCAAAATCTAGGACCGCTCACTTGAACTCCCTCTTCTGAATCGTTCTCTGCTCCGCTACTAATATTTGAGACGGTATCAGCTGATGCCGAAGCCAACTTCTGAGACAGCTGTTCGATTTCAGAATCCTTGCTGTCTACCTCCATTTGCAGTTTGATTCGGAGCTGATTCTCTTCATAAAGTGCCGATTGCAAATCCTAGAAGGGAGAACATTCAAATGAAAAAGGAAGCACATCTGAAAACAAAAAGTAATGACGTAAATACCTGTGTTTCTTTCTGCGATTTGGCTATGACTTGATTATATTTTTCACGTTCCTGAGTGAGTTCTTGTTGCAGCTTACGACACTCTTTTTCTTTGCGTCGCAAATCAGCTCCACCACCTTCATTTTTCTTCGGATTGCGGCCCACAGGGCGACGATTCATGATTTCGGCGAGTTTGTTGACAGCTTGCATCTTGAGCAGCTGTTCTTGCTTAAGTTTGTTCCGTAACCGCTCCACCTCGTCTACCGAGGCCGTTGATGCCTGCGCGAGTTCTTCCTGGGCGCTTTTCAGTTTACCGCCCAGCTCTTGGTTCTCCTGCGTGACTAGGTCGAAGGTTTTCTTCAACTCGATCTCACGATCGCGCAGACTATTGAGAGCCACTTCTTTGTTGATGATATCAGCTCGATGTCTGGCCACCAAATCTGCAACCATTGATTTGAATAGTTAAGTTTTATTTTCGTACCAATGAACATTTTTCAACACTTTAGCACCTTTAATTTCCAAATCTTTCATCGTCTTTTCCTTCTCCATTTCGGCTACAGTCTCTTCTGCGATGGCTCTAGCTAAAGCTTCCGAATCCGCACGGGCAAGAGATAACTGGAGCTGGTGAGTGATGCTCGCTCGTTCATCCTCCAGTTCACTAACCTACAAAAATAATTTATCGAAGGAATTTTTAGGCTTCGTTATCGGTATGGAAAATAGGGATGTGGCAGAAAAAATACCTGTTTAGTTTTCTCATCAACTTCTTCGCGCAGTTCCGTCACTTGCGTCTTGTATAGGGTGGAAAAGTATTGCTCGGCTTCCAATTGATCTTGAAGTTCGCGCATCTGCAAATCATCCACTGACTTTGTGGTTCGCAGTTTATGCAGCTCTTCCTCCAAACTACGAGCAACGTCACGAGCGGCTTCCAGCTCACGCTGTAGCTGGCGCTCCCGACTTCGAAGAATGGCCATTTCGGCAGACAGAACGCTCTGGTCGTTCTGTAGGAGTGACCGCTTTTGCGACTCTCGTTCGAGTTGAAGAATTAGTCCTTTGGTTTTGTCAACTTCCTAAAAATTAAAGCAAAAAAAAAAAAGAGTCCTTAATTTAGCACATCTCTTGCTAAACGTATTAGTCAACTTCAATTTTACCTGACGATGATCGCCTTCCAGTTTATTGAGCTGCTGTTGAATTTGCCGATAGTCGACCGAAAGCATCGAAATCTGACGTTCACGTTCTTGCCATTGATTCTCAGCCTTTTGCCGGGATGCTTTTTCCTCTTGCAATTTCAACTGCAACGCTTTGACCACTTCGGCACTAGCCTCTTCTTGATTGCCGGAACGACTCTGCTCTGTTTCCTGATGGGCACGTTTTTCTCTCTCATAGTTGGACGTCATAGCCTTCAGTTCCAGCTCAAGATTTGCAGAACGTTTCTCCATTTCGCCGATCTTTTCATATAGCCGCTTGTTTTCTGCAAGGTTATAATCCTGTTTTTCTTTGGTTTGCGCCAACTCACTTATCAGTGCCTGACGTTTGGTTTCCATTTCTTGTTGGCGGTCAGCTTCTTGCTGTCTTGTCGCTTTCTCCTGATCTAATTGGGCCTGGAAGAAATTGGACATTTAATTTTTAGGCTCTACCTTCATCTCATGTGTAGGTTATATCCCCACCTGAAGGGCGGCTGCCTCAGCTTCTAGTGCATCTCTGGCTCGTTGTAATGCGACCACTTTATCCTGCAGTTCTAGTAAGGTATGCTCTCGACCGGAAGCTAGTACTGTGAATTCGGCATTCTGCTTTTTCGTTTTGTTGTGGCTGTCAACTTCTTGTTTCAACTTTTCATTGGCCTCCATCAACTGCAGTCAAGTCCAAAATAGCCCATGAGTACAACATTCGCAAATAGAACTAACAGGATAATGGGTTTCACCTGT
The DNA here is from genome assembly GCF_022539665.2 of Daphnia carinata. NCBI lineage: Eukaryota > Metazoa > Arthropoda > Branchiopoda > Diplostraca > Daphniidae > Daphnia > Daphnia carinata. The sequence goes on along the minus strand of NC_081336.1, from coordinate 2,105,840 downwards.
TTTTCGAGCGAGCTGATACGTTCGGCAACCGCTTGTGAATTGCTATTATCACGTGTTCGGCGATTCTGTTCTTCATCCAATTTACGCTTGAGCTCAGCGATATTCTGCTCCAGCTTTTTCCTATTTTCCGCATCATTTTCCGATCGTCGCTGTGCCTAAAAATACCAGGATAGTACCATGACAAAAAATTATATATAATATTAAAAATTACTTCTTTAAGCTCGTGTTTGATTAGGGCAAGATTTCGTTCCAACTCGCAGCCCTCGTTTCGCAATTGCTCCTCACGGGTTGTGGCTAAATCTAGTTGATGTAGCGTCAACGTATATTTGTGCTCTAGCTCAGCTATGTGGCGCTTTTCCTTGTTCACGATCTCTTCCAAATCAGGTACTTTGCGCTGAGCGCCAGTGTCATTCCCCACTGCTTCCTATAAAACGATTAATGGCAATCATGAGAAAAAACACACAAACGTGAAAATCCCATTAGAGTTGGGTCTGACATACCCCGTCTACTCTATCTATTCCACCGTTGGTGCTTGCTCGCCTTAGACCTCCAGTCAGTAATCTAGGAACGCATGTCATTAGGTAAGTTCTGTAATTTAAAAACCAACAACTTAAACTCACTGATAATCTTTTGAATACGTGAACCCAACAAAGGGTAAATGATTTCCGGCGAAAGCTTTAGGAACAGGAAAATTTTCTTCTGGTACGTCGTCGTTCTCAACGTCATCAAAATTGCTTGTATCGTCATCACCAGTCAAATCCGGTACTACCGGCGGGACACCTGTACGACAAATTGATTCTTCAACAATAAGCGAAATTTAAATGGCGAGTAATTCAATCGTACAGTCTCGAATAGTGTCGAAAGTCCACTGATCATTGAAGAAGAATTTATGATTTCGAATCTCTTCAACACCATTACGTCCTAGGCGCTGCGTCCTGTGCATAACAGAATAATGCTATTTAATTCATGACTCATTTTAAAAACCTAGTAGTACTTACCTGTCAGTCAGGAAAGAGCAGATTAAGCTTTTAGCAGCAGGGCTGATTTCAACGTCATCAGGGAACGAAAGAGAATTTTTGTGATCCATGATCTTCCCATAGGTTCCCACTAAGCTCTCAGCGTAGAACGGTGTATCTCCCACCAACATTTCGTATAGGAAAACTCCAACGGACCACCAATCACACTCTCGCCCGTATAATCCTGTTTTGCAAATAAATATCAGATCTATTCTACTTTACATTATTATTTCGCGCTTTGCCAGTTATACCTTCTCCTCCTTGTGACTTAAGGACTTCGGGTGAAATATAATCCGGTGTACCGACGGCGGTGTCTGATCGAACGAGTCCATCCTAAAATTATGACAGTAGAAATGTAGAGCAACGTTGCTAGAGACATTGTTGGAAATAGTTTACCTCGTCCATTTTCATGCAAGTGCCAAAATCAGCGAGCTTCAAGTGGCCTAAAGCATCCAGCAGCATGTTGTCCGGTTTGACATCTCGATGTACGAAACCCATTTTGTGAATGGCTTCTAAGGCTAGAACCACCTCAGCACAGTAGAACTTTGCCCACTTTTCGGGAACATCGTAATTCGACATGAGATTCACCAAATCACCGCCTGGTAATCAACGCGGATGGGAATACGAGCTCAGCAGGTGGTTTTTACAGATCATAAAAAAAAGAATGGATAAACCCACCTGGCATGTAGTCCATAACCATATAAAGATATTTTGTATCTTGGAAGGCAAAGTGAAGTCTTACTATCCACTCTGAATTGGCATGGGCCATAATGTCCCGTTCTTCCCAGAAGAATGCTGAATCTGATCTTTTGATCTGGAAAAATATTCAATTAGCACTTGAATTGCAGTAAGTTAACTTGAATAATCTAGTTAATTACCATTTCAAATTTGCTAAGGAGTTTCATAGCATACACTTTCTTGGTTGATTTGTGTCTTACTAACTGAACTTGACCAAAAGCTCCTCTTCCTATGACTTTGATGACTAAGAAATCATCTACCTTCACTCTCAGCCTACTTATCTCATCAGCAACTTTGGCATCTGAAAAACATTTTGAGATTGTTAACATATTTTAGGGAAACTCTTACTTAAGCTAACTTACAGCGATTGACAAAGGCTTCAATGTTTTTCATGCGGCGAATAGTTGGATGATCACTATCATACACCATTGATTGCACAGCATCCTGTGGGAAACAAATGTACCCATAAACTACACTGTATAATACAGAATGAGGAACATTGAGTAAACTTACAAGAAGGCAATCAGCATTAAGAATATCCCGAGGATTGAAAACTCGTTCTTCCAGTTTAAGGAGACGAGACCTCCTATCTGGATCTGTAACAGCTTCCATGGTGTCACTGTTTTTTATATTAGTATTTTCTATTTTTTTTCAGTCAGTTCCATGAAAAAGCTTCTATGTTAGCTAAACATGATTTTTGTTGTTTTCTCAACTGATTTTTCAAAGAAGAATGTAAACAAACACAATGGCCAGAAACATCAAACGAAAATGGTTTTTTCTTTCGTCTGTTACGGAATAAAAAAATGGCGAAATAGGAATATTTAAACCCTCGGTGACGACCGAACCTATAGTTCACCCCGACACACACAAGGCACGGTAACACACCACTAACCACAGGACTGAGCGACAAAGATATTCCTTCTAGTGATATTAATCACCCGCACACACATTCAAAGTGCCAACTCCCATCACACAACTTCCCCATCATCATGACAGCTCTTCCAGAAAAGAAAACAACTCTTTGGTCCTTAGATGCTTGGTCCCTGTCAACATGCAACCATATAAATAAGGCACTAAGAAAAAAGTGCCATATTTATCAGCATTCCAATATTAGTTTCATTTCAACATTTAACGTACACATCCACTCACTAAGTTGAGTTCACACACAAAAACCTTGAAGTTATGTCTCCCCGCTACTAAATACCAACTGCCTGCTCGCTCCGAGACTCTGTGCAGCTCCATTCGTTCGCAAAGAAGCCGTCAGGTAGCTCTGAGAACAGCTTCGTCTGCGCATTTTATTTCTCGTTCCAATGAGATAATCAGTGTAAACTACTTGCAATTCTTGTTCTAATCAATATTATGAAGACTTAAAAAATCATAAATATTTATATTATTCATACGAATTGATTTTTTCTTACGAAGCGACTGCACCTATCTTTCTTTCGGTTTCACAACTCAAATATGCAATGTTGCCAGGTCAATTCCCCTACCATTAAGGCCCAAAAGCCAAAAGGAATTTCTGGAATCGTGCAGAAAGCGCAAGTGGCATACCTTTTTGCTATGGCCTCCCATTTTAAATGTTTGAAAATTGAAATGTCCTTTTTGAAATTAAATACTTGTAACAGTAGCACTTTGGATAAACCCTGAATATAGCTATTATTTATTTTATTTTATTTCTTAGCTTCCTGAAAATTATCAAATATTATGTATCCCAAAGCCAAGTTTTATTGTACGATATAGTTCCAGATGAAGGCCGTCAATATTACACAGTTGCACACATTATACCTTCACAGACACTGGTGTTCTTCAATTGCATTTTTTTTCCTGTTGAAAGAGGGGAGACATGAGCTTATACAGAATACATTTCATAGCATTACAAACTACAAACAGAAAAAGAAATCAATGGTCCCAAAGAACAAGTTAGGAAGAAGATTACTGTGGAACAGCAAATGGACTGTCAATGAAGGTCAGTACTGCTGGAATGGGATTAGTGGAATGGACACTTTCGGTCGTCTATTCTAGTACGACAAATCTTTTTGATAATTTTTTTTTTGACAAACCACCATTGTAAAAGAAGAATGGAAATACATAATATATATATTTTTTTTAATGAACATTTTTACCATCTTATTTACTATGGGTGTAAAGTGTTTCAAACTTTAATCCAGTTGACAATTACCAGAAAGTCAATTCACTATCAACCTGGGTGTTGGAACAATCCTCCTTATGTTTTTTTTTTGTGGCAGTAGCATCCATCAAATTTCAAAATGTTTGTATATAGCGGTGATATAAGTCATGATGGACTGCCAATCAGGCCTGTCGGAAGAGGCCAGCTCTTCAATGTCCAGCGAAGTGGGGATACCAACGGATTCGGATGCACGGAAGGCCACTTGGAAGTTGTGTCGGACGTCTGAAGAGTTAAGAGATTCAAATGGCACTTGTTGCGGTAAGTAAGTGTGCAGCAAAGCACATAGGGCCAATCCATCGTTCCAAGAACTACTAAAGTTGGTTATGTCGATATTGGGGTAGTCGGCGGTTCGAGTTTGGCACCATTTCAGCAGGGCGTTTCGCTTAGAGCCCCCATTTTTGACCAAGCCAGCTAGAGGATCCTTGCGATCCGACGGTTGGTTGGAGAACGATCCAGCTGAAGATTCGCAAGGCTGTATATCTGAGGCTGATAGCACACTGGATCGTAAACCTGTTGAAGGTGGTGATGCCGTTTTGATTGAGCTGCTGCTTGTAGTATTGTAGGTTGGTACGTCATTTAACGAAGAGCGTGTCTCCGTGGGCCTAGCTGGAGAGCGGAGAAACACCTCACTCTCAGTACGATGCAACTGGGTTGGTCGGATCGGCTCGGATCGGGGTCGCACAGTAGCTACAGGAGGTGACGGTGAAGTCGCTAATGATGGAGAAGCTGGCTCTGTTGCTTCGCCGGTAGGTTTTGTCCGAATGTTCGAGGCAGTTACCTCCAAATTTTCAACAATGCGCTTTACTGAACCTTTATCAACGCGTGTAGCCACGGCGCGTGGTTTGATATCATTCAACAGATTGCTGGATAATGTTGTTGAGCTCGAATCCAGGGTAGAGAATGAGCGTAAGACACGAGGCTTGACTGGAGCGGCCGCTCGTGTTTCAGGGGAGCCAAATTTTTCTGACCGAGAGATTGCTCCAAGCTTCTCATGAAGCAATCTGTTTTCCTCCACCACCTTCTCCATTTTGGCGAGAGTTTCGAGTTTGAAGTCATTGGCCACTCGAACTGTTGTGAGCAAATCTTTTTGAAATTGTTGCCACTCTTCTTGTTGTGCTTCCCATTTGGCTCTTTCGTCCGTCAATAGCCTCTCGAGTTCGTCTCGGCGAGCCAGGGCATCTGCCAACTTAACTTGCTGGTCGGCTGCGGTTGTGCGCATTTCCCGCTTGTCTTCCAGATGGCGACGGCATGCCGACTCCAATTCGGCGACAGCCGCATGAAGCGTCGATGTCTCAACGATCAGACTTTGTTTTTTAGCTAGCAGTTGTTCAACTTTATACTCCAGATCCGCTACCTCTTCTTTTGATTTCTGTCGAATTGTTCGGTTTTCTTCCTGCAAAGCAGATATCTGGTCTCTTAGAAGGGTATTGTCACGTTGGGCAGCAGCCAATTGATCCTGGGCAGTAATAGCTGTGCCTTCAGTCGACTCCTTATCTTGCCTTAATTTTTCATTTTCTTTCATTAACTTGCTTAGTTCCGAATGGAGTTTGGAATCGCCTTCGTCAATGCAAGCTTCTAAATGTCGAACCTGTACAGGAAATGCACATTTGACATGATTGCAAATGTTGTCGAATAAATTTTTTATACTCGAGATGTCAGCCATGTGACGTGTTGTTCCCGTTCTGTTGCTTCAGCTTGTTGTGCAGCCAGCATCTTGGCCAAATCCATCTGCTTGGCTTGAAGAGCTTTGCGCTCGTCCTCGGCCTCATTGCACTGAAGCAGTAAATGTTGTTTCAGGGATTCCATCTTTAAGAAAATTTTAAATGTATTGAAATTTTGTAATCAACTATGTTTCAGTCTGGAGATTATATACCTGATCTCTAGCTTGCTTGAACTGTTCAGTTCTAATTTCTAATTTTCTTTTTAAAGATTGCTTGTCATCCTTGAGCTTGTCATTTTCTGCTTGAAACTCATTGAGCTGGACTTGGAGGTCAGCAAGCTCCTGAAGTGTGGCCTGCAATTCTTCATTGGTACTGTGGTGTGTTTCTTCCATTTGCTGGATTCGTCCCTGAAGACAAGCCAGACTCACTCCAGAAACTTCACTTCCACTGCTCTGCCTGGATTGACGTTCCCATCCAACTGCTCCAGTTTCTATCAAGTCTCTCATTGTTGCTCCAGCATAATCAGCATCTTCTTTGACATCCGTTCCTGCAATATTACGGATGACATCTCGATTGATGGCATGAATTGGATAGTTGGAACAGTTTGGTGTTTCATCCTGGTGCTCTATAAACATTAGACAGTCTGAGGTTGACGGCCCTGGTACAGGTGGTAGAGCTTCAGTTCTTGGCGAAAGAAGATTTGGGTCAGTGGACGATCTAATCCTAGATGTAATTGTAATGGGTGGACTCCCAAGAGACATGTTAGCATCAACCAATTCAGCCCCATGGCCATTGGATTGAACAGGAGGACTTGCTGAACGGGCAGCAAGCGACGAAGATGAAGACGAATGCGATATGGAAGAGGCCGATGGGCTGATGGCCGAGTTAGCTTCATTGCCCGTGGGCGACGCTTTTCGACGGAAAAGCGACTTAAACTTCATCATTTGACGACCTGAATTCAGCTTCGAAATTTTGAAAAAATATAAACAGCACTGCTATGAATAACTATGGTTGTATTAAATTCGCTCTTTTTAGTTAGGAAAACGTTTCACATTTTCCCTATGTAGTAAACTGGGCGGGAGTAACACTTCTGACAACAGTCTCAAGTGTAATGTCAAAACAAGAGCGTTCGTAGTCTCAGCTGTCTCGACTGAAATTCTAGAACCCACCCCCTTGAAACGCCATCTATTTAAAAATGAAATTTCATTTTAGATTACAAGGGAAATAAAAATAGCTGTAAATGAATTTTATAAAATTTTAATTTCAGAAAGCAAAACTTGGGCAGCTCAATTATATAAATGTATAAAACTTAAAGACGATGGTTGCGTAATTTCGTTCCATTGGCTAATCAAATCACGTGGCACCGTCGGGCTCATTCCTTAGGTTTTCCGTCCTTTCCACTCCTTCTTCTTCTTCATAAAAGTTCGTCTGGCTATCGAACTTGGAACAACTGGTTGGAAAAATCGACGGGATTTCTCTTGTTGACCAACTTGGCTTAACAATTGTTCGTGTAAGTTTTGTTTACTTTCACGATAACAACATTTTCGTAGGAAAAGATAGTTCTATTCCTCTTCGATTTCTAATATTCCCGACCTTGAATTTTGGCGCCCTAAAAACTGTCGAACTTTCGCAGAATTTTAATGCAAATTTCACTTGATCTGAACTGGACAAGATGCTAAAAATGTTGATATAATTGTCTTATTTTCTTCATTTAATACAAGATCTGTTTTTGTTTTTATATCACAGGTCGTCACCAAGAATGTACCGCACACGAAGCCTTGTTGCTGGTTTGCTTCCTCTTCTTCCTGGGGCAACACCTGAGCGATTGGCTGTTTGGCTTGTCAAAGGCTATGTGCAGAACTCCTCAGCCAGAGCACCCTTGGCTGCCTTAAACATCAGGCAGTATTCTGCCGCCCCACCTCCACCAACGCAAGCAGCTGCTGAACCCTTCCTCAATGGATCTTCATCTGTCTATGTTGAGGAAATGTACAATTCCTGGCTTCAAGACCCTAAAAGTGTCCATGCAGTAAGTAGAACAAAGATTGTGTATTGATGGATCCACTTTTCCAGTCATGAGCAGTGTTGGCTATTTATACATGCAAGCTCTGACTGGCTGAAACTGCTTTGGGCCAGTTCCAAGTCTAAGTCAGCATGTACTTTAAGTTTAAGTTTTGTTTTATGCTTTAGGAACATATGAGTGATGACAAAGCAATTGTGACTGACAACATATTTGTTAACCTATTTCTATTATTGCAGTCATGGGACTCCTTTTTCAGAAATGCCAGTGCAGGTGCCGGGCCGGGCCAAGCCTATCAAGCACCACCGTCCTTGGCTGTACCGGGCAAACACGAAATTCCAATTACTGCTTTAGTGCCACAGTTTGCGACGTCAGGTGTTTCAACTGGTCTACCTATAGATGAAAAAATCATTGACGATCATCTGGCCGTGCAGGCAATCATTCGCTCTTATCAGGTAACATTGAAAAGAAAAAGTAATCAAGGGCCAGCCTGATAGAGCCAATTTTCAATATCTGTATTTAACCTATACCAACTGGTTTTTCGCCGATTTTCTTGTAACGCTTAATTTCAACAGATTCGAGGTCATTTTGGTGCCTTTCTTGATCCTATTCAAATTGAAGGCCCCAAAGATTTAAACGAGAGGTTAAAACAAGAGACTCATTTGGGTAAGGACGGTTTTGTCTCAGACTATTTAAAATTTTGCTAACATATGATGAGGTCACGCGCTTTTTGGAACGTAGCTCGTTGCGCACAGCAGGTAGGTCAGTATGTCCACTCAATTTAATTTGCTTTTTGCCTGGCCCTTGGTTTCTGTTTGTAAAATTTATTTTGTTTTTCTCGCTAAATAATCGCCTAATTTTCTTAGTTGTTCCTTTCTAATCTAATTTATTTTTTGTTTTGTTGTTAACCGCTTCGGTTTTTGCGTCCTCCTCTTCACCTACCCTGCCTTTTGCACCGTATCCTTGTAATGCGCCTCTCAGACCAGAGGACATCACATGGCCGATTTAGACCCGCTGGGCATCAATCTGGCTGACCTGGACGCCTCCGTCGCCCCTGAGCTGCAGCTCTCGAGCTACCATTTTGGTAAAGAATTAAAAAATAATTTTACCTTTACTAATTTACCCCACTTTAGTTATCTACGGGAAACCAGCACTAGTTTTATCTGCTTTTGATGCTTAAAGACATAAGAACACTACCGTTTGCGGGGTGGGTACTACTACCAGCCTGTGCTTACTGTCCTAACCTGCTATTAATTTGCATAGAAAACCATTAGTTTTATTTTGTATGCCCTGAAAGAAGTACGCAAAGACGCAAACTTAACTTGAGATTAACCTGGTTCAGACAATATACCGCCAGGCACGGATAATGACTTTCAGCTATCTAAGAAGCAAACGTACTACGAATTGGCCCCTCCACTCGCCCGCTCCCTCTTATGGCGTACGTAGTATTATCGCTTATTTTCTAAATCCTTTTTTTTTTATTTATTTAACTTGCACGTTCGTTATTGTCTTCAGTCCTGGCCTAATGCTTTGTTTCCGGTAAGTAAAAGCTAAATGCTCATTCGTGGTGAATTACCTTAAATTCTTTACATCCGTTAAAAATAGTGTTATAAGTTATAATGTGTTCGTAGACTGTACAAATCCTTAAATGCATTTTGAAAATTGATTTTGTCATAACAGAGGAAAAGGATATGGACAGGGTTTTCAAACTGCCAGCCACCACTTACATTGGGAAGCCGGACGAGCGAGCACTGCCACTCAGAGAGATCCTCAGTCGATTAGAAGCAGCATATTGTCGTCACATTGGTGTCGAATTTATGTTCATCAATTCCTTGGAGCAATGCAACTGGATTCGAAAACGTTTCGAGACGCCCGGCGCCATGAGTTTGGACGCCGAGGGAAAAAGACTCCTCCTTGCTCGTGTTACACGTGCTGCTGGGTAAATGTTTGACCTCAATTTTAGATTTCACTTTTGCTTTTACGCATACTAATACAGGCTTCGATGCAATTCAGATTTGAGGCTTTCCTCGCTCGCAAGTGGACGTCTGAAAAGCGTTTCGGCTTGGAGGGTTGCGAAATGCTCATTCCAGCCATGAAGACGATCATCGACAAGTCCAGCGAGTTGGGCGTCGAGTCGATCATCATGGGTATGCCTCACCGTGGCCGTCTCAACGTCTTGGCCAACGTCTGCCGCAAACCACTTGAGCAAATCTTCACCCAATTCGCCGGCCTGGAAGCCGCTGATGATGTAAATCCAGAAAGATGCAACTTGATTTACCTTATTGAATTATCTATTTTTCTTTTTAAGGGCTCCGGAGATGTCAAATACCATTTGGGCACATACATTGAGCGACTCAATCGCGTTACCAACAAGAACATCCGTTTGGCTGTTGTTGCCAACCCATCGCATTTGGAAGCCGTCGATCCGATTGTCCAAGGAAAAACACGTGCCGAGCAGTTTTACAAGGGCGACAGCGAAGGCAAAAAGGTTTGTTTTAATCTACATTTTTAATGCGGAATGATTTTTAAAAAAAATTCTATTCCCTGTTATAGACGATGTCGATCCTTCTGCACGGTGACGCTGCTTTCTCTGGACAGGGTATCGTTTATGAGACCTTTACTTTATCCGACCTGCCGGATTACACGACCCGCGGCACTATTCACGTCGTGGCGAATAATCAGATTGGTTTCACCACTGATCCACGTCATTCACGCTCTTCACCCTACTGCACAGATGTAGCCCGTGTCGTGAATGCCCCCATCTTCCACGTCAACGCCGATGATCCGGAGGCCGTTATGCACGTCTGCAAAGTTGCCGCAGAATGGCGTGCCACCTTCCACAAAGTATTAATTCGATCGTAAGTTATTTTTCGAGGGTCTGTAATTCTTATATTGTTGATGACTTAGGATGTTGTGGTGGATTTGGTGTCGTACCGTCGTGGCGGTCACAACGAGATCGACGAGCCCATGTTTACCCAGCCTTTGATGTACAGCAAAATCCGCAAAATGAAGAGCGTGATGGACAAATACAGCGCCAAGTTGATCGACGAGGGTGTCGTCACCAAAGAGGAAGTCGAAGACGTGCGCAACAAATACGAGAAAATCTGTGAAGAAGCTTACGTCAAGGCTCAAAAAGAGACTCAAATCCGCTACAAGGATTGGCTCGACTCGCCCTGGTCTGGCTTCTTTGAAGGTTAGTCTTTCAGACGTTGTTTCTTTCATCTCATCTTCTTCATATCTTTCATATTTTTGTAGGCAAGAACCCGTTGAAGATGTCCAACACTGGAGTCATTGAAGAGACTTTGAAGCACATTGGCAAACGCTTCTCCAGCGCGCCACCCAACGCTGCCGGATTTGTCGTCCACAAGGGTATCGAGCGTATCCTTCGCGCCCGTATGGAGATGGTCGAAACCCGCACGGTCGACTGGGCTCTGGGCGAAGCCATGGCTTTCGGTTCTTTGCTCAAAGAAGGCATCCACGTTCGCCTTTCGGGTCAAGATGTGGAGCGTGGCACTTTCAGTCACCGTCATCACGTCTTGCATCACCAAACGTCGGACAAGTCGACGTACAAGCCGCTATGCAACCTCTATCCCGATCAGGCCCCCTACACCGTCTGCAACAGCTCACTCTCTGAATTTGGCGTCCTCGGTTTCGAACTCGGCTACTCGATGACGAACCCCAACGCGCTCGTCTGCTGGGAAGCTCAATTTGGCGACTTTTTCAACACGGCCCAGTGTATCATTGACCAGTTTATCGCCTCGGGACAATCGAAATGGGTCCGCCAGTCTGGTATCGTCCTCCTTCTTCCCCACGGAATGGAAGGTAAATAAAAATAACATAACTATTTTAATGATTGACCCCTGTGATTGATTTAATTGCGACGATTAAAGGCATGGGTCCGGAACATTCTTCGGCTCGTCCGGAGCGTTTCCTGCACGCTTGCTCGGAAGACCCCGAGACTTTCCCAGCCGAGACGGAAGAGTTTGCCATCCGCCAGCTGCACGACACGAACATGATTGTGGCCAATTGCTCGACTCCGGCCAACTATTTCCACATCCTCCGTCGCCAAATAGCTATGCCTTTCCGCAAACCGCTCATCATCTTCACCCCGAAGAGTTTGCTCCGCCATCCCGAGGCCAAGTCCTCTTTTGATGAGATGGTGGAGACGACCGAGTTCCGTCGCGTCATCCCCGAAACCGGCGTCGCTTCCAACGAACCTGAATCGGTACGCAAGGTGATCTTCTGCTCGGGTAAAGTCTATTACGAACTGAAGAAAGCCCGCGAGGAGCGCGGCCTGGACAACACTGTGGCCATCACTCGCATCGAACAAATCTGTCCGTTCCCGTTCGATCTAATTCGCGATGAAATCAACAAGTACCCTAATGCTGAGTTGAAATGGGTCCAGGAAGAACACAAGAATATGGGAGCATGGTCATTTGTCCAACCCCGCTTTGAAACGGCTATGCAAAAGTCCAGCGAACGACGTCTGAGGTATAACAAGTTTCACTATTTCATTATTTTTAGCATCTTTCTTTGCTATTCCCGTTATCTTTAATTTACACAATTTGAAAAATAAGAACAGTGGGTTTAACCAGCGCACATGCGCTTGTGTGTGTGTGGTTGTTGTGTTATTAGTTCTCCACCCAACACTTCGTGGTGGCGGCGTCAATGGGCTCGACTAACGGGCCAGCCGAGCCCAGCGGATGTAGTTGTGACCCATCCATCAGCATCTGTTTCCGATTCCGGCAGGCCTGTTAGGTGAACCCGTCCGTCTATCAATGCCGCTTGTCTTGTCTATTGTTCGTTATTTGAGTGGATGGGAAAATGAGGGCCTGTTGCATCTTGTTTTCAGCAATGTAATCACAATACTAATGTGGATATGTCTTTCTTTTCAACAGCTACGTCGGACGTGGAGTGTCTGCCTCGCCGGCCACCGGTAGCAAGCGACAACACCTGAAGGAAGCGGCCCAGTTGTTGGCAGACGCCTTCGTCGGACTGTAGATGTTTCACCGCAAAATATCTTGTTAAAAAACAAAAAAATTCACGCAGCCCAATTTAGAGCAAAAAAAAAACACGATGAAAACAATAGTTAATGCGACAGAGTCCATATAATCGGATTAAAAGGAAGAAAGAAAAACTACCCATCTTTATATTCAACGATGGGCTTTGGCGTCAAACCAACGATGTAGTAGAAACTCCTGATAATCAGAAGAGAACGCAGTCGTTAGTGTTTGACTTTTTTTTTGCGTTTTAGCCACATTTCACGAATATTATCCTGTTTGTTTCATTTCTTAGTTTTCTTCCCCTCCTGCCGTCCCGTCGCTCCCAGTTAATGTGCCCGCGTTTAATTAGAGACGGCAAAGTGATTAAAGTTCTTTTTTTTCCCTTCTTGTTCTTCTTTTATCTGGGAAACGTAGAGACAAAAAAATGCCGGGCATCTTCAAAAAAAAAAAAAAAAAAAGATGTGACTAAAAAAAAATGTTATTTTTTCCACAAACTACGCATATACGCATTCAAATGAGGTTGTGTTTGCTTGCACCGGTCTGTACGGTTTGGAAAATGTTAGTCTCAATCTCGAAATTTGTTTCGTCTTAATCTCGTCTTCAAAGAAAAATGAAAAAAAAGAATAATATATACAATTAAGAATATATTATCGCATTAGACACGAGGTTTAACAAACGAACACTTATGCATTATGACACACTTTCCTATGCCTTGAGACATTCACCTGATTATGTTTTTCGTCCCTTTTTTTAAAATTGGTTTTATTTGAAGGGGTGAGAATTCATTTTGCACGTGTTGAAGTATGTGTGTCTTGTTAATGATGTAGTGTGTCTCGTTCATCAACAGAATTTACGAATCTAGGTATCAAAAGAAAACATATGGAAGCTGACTTTAAAAAATGGTTTTGGACTATTTTTTAATTGATTGTTTCGCTTGTGCCTCGTTGAGTTTTGAGGAGTCGGGAGCGCGTGCCGAACCATTGATGGATGCCCGTCCAAACCGGCTGTTGATTATGTTTAATTTTTGCTGTACAGCACGATCTTGCTTCCCCCTTTTTTTTTTCCTCGTTATTTTCCTTTTTAAAACACACTTTGATCCACAGCTCACCACTAATAAAAAAAAAATACACTTTTTCATAGCGTTTTGACCTCATATCCGCTTGTGAATGGATTTCTTTCGCCTTTTCTTTGTGTGTCCCAGTATATTTGTGATTTGTGTGTTTGCCTTTCTTATTTTTTTTGGCTTGGTGCTTTATTGTAAAAAGGCCCTTTGTTTCTCTTGTCCGCTACATCGAACTGCTGTCAATCGGATGATTCTTGGAAAGTCAGCGATTTTAGACCGGCATGTTATTTTGCCTTGCGGGTGTCGGACCAATTTGGTTTGGGAAAGCATTACCGTCTGACACCATGCGGTTTTACGAGCGACACGAAAAAAACGAAGGGAAAAGTCCTTCTAAGAAAGAAATTATCATTTTGGGATTGAACGGGGGGGCCGATTCAGTTTCCAAGTTAAAAACATCGCGGGTATGCGTACAGGAATGTGTGTAAACAGATGGACGGGCTCCAGGGATCCAGCTGTGTGTCGGGTTTCTCGTTTGATCGTGAACCGAAATGTTGGGGGCGACACAATACCCTTGTTTTTTTTTCTATCCCCTCTTATTTTCCAAAGGGGGTTTCGTCCGTGGTCCAGCGTTGTTGCGTATTAATAGACAAAAGTCGACACGAGCACTATGAGAAGCGGGGAGGGTCCAGCTGCAATGACGTCATACCAGAGGTTCTTTTTTGGCTGGCCAAATCCGCAGTGAAGGGCTTTATAGTCATTGGCACTGACTCAGGGCTCGTACAAAAGTATGTATTATTTTCTTTCGAAAGCTTATATATTTTTTTAGGCTATTTAATACGAACAGCCGCCATTTTTTTCTTGTAACACTGTAGTTTGAAATTCTCTTACGTTGTCCAGCGGTGAAAAATCTTGATCCGGTTTTACGATTGACGCCTAGTATCTTGGTAACCTTTTTTTTTTTCTCCGACTATTCTGTACAGGCATAAATTTTTTTTTTCTTCTCCCGCCGTGCGGGATTTCTCTTGGCTTCCTCTATTTTTCTTCGTTTGGTGGCTTGTGCGCGGGCGCGTGGGAGGGAGGAGGCCGCGATCGACTCTTCCCTTCTTTTTTAGCGTCCAGCAACAAACAACATCTGCGCAACACGCAGGCAAGACCCCCAGAACTTCGATCCTTGCCGTCGCTGGGTTTCGGGGCTGTGGGGTGGAGAAAGACGAGAAAAAGGGAAAAGTGAGAAGAAGAGGGGGTGTGTTGAAGACGTCGTCGGGACTGCGGCGGCAGCAGTGTGTGTATAAACTAGCGTGGCGGCCGGTAGAGTTGTCTGTTTGGCACAGTGTCCAAAACTTCTTTGCGTTCGTGTACAGCCGCAGTCCGGCCGTTTTTTTCTGTCCCCGTGTGAAACAAAAAGTGCGCACTGTGGCCGATGGTATTTTTTATTTTATTGTTTTCCTAACGTGTCGTGTTAGTTTGTGTCTTATGGAATGTGTCTCCTCGTGTGGTGTTTGTTTTAATGTAAATTCATTGCCTGGATGCCGGTCGAACTGGATCTTGTTTTGTGTGTGTGTGTGTGTGGAAAACGTAAGTCAATTGGAATTTGGCAGGAGTTTTCCAACTAGACTTTTTCATTGTTTTGGTTTGGAATCGCAAGCGATAGGAACGTGCTCTAGCGTCTGGCCGCGCAAGTTTCATCTTTAAATCGACCAAAAAAATATATAAATCAATCAGGTAAGAAAAATTAGTCTTTCAATTGGACTATGATTGTACCCTTGACATTTCCATGGTCCCTTTTATTGTTTTTTTTTTTGTACTCGAGTCCCATGTCGTCTGTTCCCGATACGACTTAATGGGACCCAACGCAAAAGATCGATGGTTGTGCCCCCTCCTGTTGACCGGGTATTCTTTTTTTTTTAGCCTACGTATTTTATGAACGGATGAATGGGCACGCGACGTCACCCGGAAGCGGAGCTGGGCAACAAAAGAAAAAAAAAAAGAATTATAAATATTAGTTAGTGCACATGTGGGTTAATCACGTTATGTTCGTCGTTGGGCTGTGCAGGACCCAAAGGTCAAACAAGAAACTGCGTAGCCCAAATGGCTTTTTTTTTCTTTTCCCCACTAGCGATCCATCAAAAGAGCTGCCCAAGTGCCTTTTTCTATATCTACATAGTCCAGCAAATCTTTTTAGCTGGTACGTCTCTGCAAGAGCTAGATGACGGCCAACAATGCGAAGCTGCACAAGAGCAAATAGTACGTTGGCATGAAAGGGGATTTATGGCCGCGAGTGGATAACTGTCTTAAGAACGTAACAGAGAATATTGTAAAAAGGAGAGACGACTGCATGCGATATTGTGTGTAAGGATTTGAGTGAGGGATAAACGAGAGTGCATCCATGGATTTTGTATACAACGGTGTGTTTTAATAGGAGAAAATGCGCTTTTAGTTAGGCATGGATCATAGGATTTTTGATCCGTTTACTGGGATCGTCTTACACGTGAAATCTATACGACGCATAAATATGGGTCGCAGTTTGTTTGAAAAGAAGAAAAATGGGGAATGGAATTTTGTGAATATTTTCATTAATGATCCTGAAAAATATCGTTCTGACCAAGTCTAGATTAAAAGCCAACAATTTGGAATGAGGGAACTGGTTATCGACGGAGAACAGCGTGACCTATAGCATTCGAAATTTGTCGCCCGATAAGAAATGAATCTTCGCAGCCATAACTCCCCAACGTTTCTCACTCTCAGAAAAACCAACAACAAAAAGCCAAGGCATTCCCAGTTGGTTATACTTTCTTGTGGTGCTGATCGGGCATAGTAGATGATGAGCTTATCAGCCGTCGAGATGGTGATGGATGATACGTTATTTTAAAAGCCTCTCTCTCTATACTCCCCCGACGAAAGAATCGTTCATATTTTGAAGCACTGTTCCTTTTTATTCGTTTTCTCATCTTTTGTTTTTCTTCATCCGGTCGATCCGCAGCACTTGCCCAGAGAGCCAATCAGAAGAAGAAACGTACGATGATGGATACCAACATGGCTAGCAGTAACAACAATAACAGCCGTCAAGTGATTCTCGAAGGCGGACTACCGTGGGGCTTCCGGATTCAGGGCGGGTCCGACACGGGCGTCCAGCTACGCATCGCTCGCGTGAGTATTCCAAACACTGGACAATGCATCATTCTTTTGTGTTCTTCCTTTGATCTATTGAGTGTGTGTTTTTTTTATTTATTTGTTTTGACTGAAAGACGAGAGTTTTCTTTTTGCTGTTGGGAAGTCTGTAATGTTAATCAAAAAAGAGGATCAAGTGTCCTGGATATTCTACGAATGTTTTTAAGGAAAAATGGGTCTAGGTTTTAGTCCGTTTTAATGATGTGGCTGATTTATGGGATTTTTGGAAGGCCTCGAAAGATTTTTTCTTGAGATTTCAAGTGAAGAAGTTGTGCCCTTCAGCGTCGATTCGTCATTCAATAAGGGCAAAAGCGTGAAAAGAAGAAATATGGATAAAAATCACTAGAATCATTTACTGTCTGGCAATTTCTTTTTATTAAGAAAAAAAAATTGTTGAGAAATAAGATGAGGATGGATTCATTGGGTGGGCAAGACATCCCGTCTGTGATTTGTGCCGGCGGCGGGCCAATAATAATATCCGACGACACGGCGACATGACAAGATTAACGATCCGTTTAATGAGGCAAAACTCTGCCACCCAAGACCTTCATTCCACAAAGGTAGATGACGTATTTTTTTTTTTTTGTTAGTCCTGGAAGATTTGACATAAATTCTCACGCCGTCTCCCTTAACGATTCCCTTTGTGTCTATTTCTGATTTTTTTATAACACTTCGCCGAACGTCTACGTTCAGTAGGTTTTTGCTATCCCAGACAGCGCCGTAAGCCTCGTATTATCAAAACAAGAACAAAAGCTTTCTTATTTTCTGGTTGTTTTCTTTACGGATGAGCCGTTTCTTTATAAAACAATCACGTGCGACAGCGTGTAATAGCACGGCCATCACTCCGTTGAATAATATAGAGTGGAAGCTTACAACTGGTTTACATTGCCTCCATGCGGATTCACAAGTTCGATCGGGTGCGCAGCTTTGGTTAATGCAAAATTGATTTTCGGGACGGGATCGCAGCGTAGGAAATTGGAATTTAATTATTCAAAACTTCATGCTGATATTATCTTGGAATTTTTTTGTTTTCGGGTGTTTGTCTTCTCGTACATTTCGGATAGGATGAGACGCAAAGAGGCTTGCGATGTGATGCAAATTAGAGAGTGCTTACGAAGGCCGGATCGGTTCCAGCTTGATGCCAAATTTAGACACTGGTCGGCTCCGTTTTTTTCCTTTTCTTTTACAGACTTTGCTTTCTCTCCCCTCTGTACGAGTGTGTGTGTGTATAAGAACTCGGAAGGAATAGTTGTGTGTATACTCTTGGCCGACAACGAGGCAAAAATCACGTGACTCTGGCCTTGGGTAAAAAAGAAAAAAAAAAGATCGAAAGGACTTCCAGAATCTCCTCCTCTTGATATGGACGATGTTTGCGTGCGTGTGTATTTTCGGAATTCCCGATCCGTCACGCTGTAAGGCGTTCGCCGACGACTCACGACGTCGCCATCCAACAACACATTAGAAACGAGCCCCCCCCCCCTCAATTGCTTCTCCCCCTTGCAGTTAGTTTTTTTTTTACTCAATTAGTTGTCCTCGTTATACGTTTTCACTTTTTTTGCGTTTTAAATTTCCCACTCTGTCAAATTTTTCTTAGAAGAGAACACAAGGATGACAAAGTATGGGACAATGACCCGAACGTCATCACTTTTCCGGGTGGCAAGTGACAGCCAATTCATATAATTGAAAACTATAAATCGTAAACTAAGAAAGAAAAAATTTTCAAACCTTTTCCGCAGAGTTAGAGCTCTGTTAATTGGTTTGGTTAATTTAATTGGCTCGTTTTCATGGCGAAATTCTTTGATTATGATTGTCAAAGTTTATTTTTATTCCAAAAAATTGGCGTGACATCTATCGGTCACAGATTTTTAATTTCAGTACGCTAGATGTCTCTGATTTTACAGCGCCGAAATTTACAAACAAAATAAAACATTGTTGAAAGAAAAACACACACACTTATGTTTAGAAAAATAAAATAATAAACAAAAATCTTAACATTCCAACCTGAGTGTCTGTGTGTATAAATATATACATATATACACAACAACCGGCAACATTTTTCGTTGTTTTCAAAATCTCCCCCTTCCTCCATTTGTAAAAACATTAAAGAACTGAAACTCGATATAGAACGACCAGAAGAATGGGACAACGCCCTCTTACTTTCTGTTTCTTTTTTCATTTCTCTCCCTACACTCGTACGAGAAAAAAGTGAAACAAAACTTTAAAAGCAAAGCAAAAAGAAACAAAAAATAGAGGGCAGGGAGAGGAATGATTGCGTCTGCTACGTAGGCCACACACTTGAACATGCCAAACTTTGCGGAGAGCAATCGTTGTTCGGTATGGTTTTCAATTTCCCAAATGGAAATCATTGAAATCCCGAAATGGTCAACAAACGGCCGCAGTTGTCAACGAACTCTCGATTTGAGACCTACATGTTGTGCTTCAACGTCAATTAGATTGACTTGCACGTGTCTCTGTGAATTTGTGGTTTGGCGGTTAGTTTCTCACCTCATGTTGAGTAATGGCGTCGTCTGCAACATCATTTTTCAGTGCTGGTCGGCGAAAGAAATACGACGTAAGTTTTTTTGCTTTCATTTCGACATTTCATGGAAAACAAACATTCTATTCCATCAATTATGTCTTCCTTGCTTAGTAATTGCATTAACAATGTACCCCTATTGTCAATTGGCCCTGATTTCATGTGTTTCGTGGCCTAAAAACTTGTTCCTGGTCATCGACTGAGAATGTCGTTTCCCTGCGGGTACATGTAGTAAATCAGAAAAAAAGTACGAATCATGTGAATAAGCGAAAGGCAATTTGAATCATTTCCAAAAAAAAAAAAAAGTAGAAAAAACAAAATAAAACAAAAGAATGGTGGTACATAGCAAGGGCGGATGTTCAGTTCCGCGGCCGACCGCAGCCGACCGGAAGGGAGGAGGACACGTAACTGCAATCCAACGGTTCGAACCATCCGAACTACGATAGCTAACCTGAGATTCACTAGGCCCGTCTATTCTTT
Source organism: Daphnia carinata (assembly GCF_022539665.2). NCBI lineage: Eukaryota > Metazoa > Arthropoda > Branchiopoda > Diplostraca > Daphniidae > Daphnia > Daphnia carinata. The sequence continues at coordinate 2,085,970 of NC_081336.1, read as the reverse complement.
TGTTTTATTTTTTTTCCCCATTTTTTTTTAGACATAGGTATTTTTTACATTCTAAAAATTCTCAGAAGAATTCAAAAAAGACCGCGAACCATACATCACCGGCACTTTCTAATTGAATAATCCGGTTTAATTTTCGTTGATATTCACCCACGAAATTGTGGATTTACTTGTTAAACAAACCAAGTATAACCGTTACGCTGAGAAAAAGAGTTAAGCACACGGAACAGCTGAAGTGGTTAGACGAACGAACGCAAATGTCACGAGTCACTTCCGGCGTCTAGAAGCAAAAGCGGATACATCACTTGTTTTTTTTTTTTTGCCGGGTCTCGCCTTTACTAATAATTCGACGTCGATTATTTATTCACGACACACACGCACAAACAATTTATTTTGTTGTGTCACGTGAACGTTTGTTTTCTCGGTTCCTGTTGAAACATTTGCATTTTTTATTTTTATTGAAACAATTTCGTTTTGGTTTCAGGTGAATCCTGGGAGTAAAGCGGCGCTGCAAGGCATCCGGGAAGGCGACGTGATTACGTCGATGAACGGCCAACCGACGGAACAAGTCACCAACAGTCAAGCTCACGCACTGCTCAAAGAAGCCGGACCGACACTCCGTCTCGGTTTGAAACAGTTAAGTATATACGCAACAACTTAGTAACATGTCACCGGGTTTCTTACGCTTTTTTTTTTCACGCTGCGTGACTGCGAGAACGTTCGATTTTTCTATAATTGGATCTTGGGGGACGTGGGGAGGCTTCAAAATCGAAAACAAACAACAAATGCGTTGACGTTGTCCTTTAAATTTGGGATTCAATGTCGGCTATAATTTTTGTAGATGATGGGATGATGATAAAGCCGCCATTTTACTTGATGAATCAATGAAGTCATTTCGAATTTTGATTGAAAAGAATGCGATGAAAACGAGTTGAGTTCGTGGGCGTATTTTTTTTTCTCATTTGATATTGAAATCCTCACGAATTGACGCCCGCTGTAATTCCAGCTGCTCCTCCCACTTGCTTACCTTATCCACCCCTGGTTTTGCCCGGCCCGAATCATTCCAATTCCCGTCAATAGACATCCGTCCCGAAAGGATTGCGTGCATTTCTTCGAAATCAGTTACTCGTTTGCCTCCCTATAATTAACGCCAAAGGTCCAAAAAAAAAAAAAAAAAAAAAAAAGAAAAATGTTTTAATTTTTCAATTGAAAACTAAGAAATACCAAAATGGGATGGGCAGGGAGATCGATCCGTCAGAAACAGCTGTGCGGGAGAAAAACAAAAGAATGTGTCGCGGCGTTCGGGACTTTTTTTTTTTTTTTTTTTGTAAGATTTCAAAGATAACGCGCTAAATTGAATAGTTCTTACATGCAGGCAAAAGACAAACAGGAAAAACAAAATTCTTTTTGAGACGAAAACAAAACATTGTTGAGGCAGTGCCAGGAATAACGAGCAACTCCGCCACGACACAAACTCTCCCCGACGTCTGCAGAGAGTCGCACTAGTTTTCAGATCGTTACTCGCACCAGTTCGATCCGGTCGACACACTTCATGTTCGTTTTCGCGTCCGTTTCGGTTGTGTTACGGGGTTAAATCAGCTCATTTGAATTGAATTTGGGAACGTTTATTTGTCACGATGCCGAGGTAAATGCGAAATTCTTGTGGATTTTTTAAAAGATTTCATGTTTCCCGCCCAAAGAATTTGAACGCAGTTAGCCCCGAGGTGCGGATAAGTCACACGTTTTAACGTGTCGCGTGTGCGTTCATTTTTTTTTTTTGCTGGTGACGTGCGTAAGTCATTGCAGCTTTTCTCTAAAAAAAAAAAAAAAGAATCTTCAGTGCCAAGTAATAAACGTAGTGAAGATCCCGGGGTGGAAACTGACGGCCGCGAGTCAAACTGCCGACAGACGGCGGGACATCGCACCCCTTGCTCACTTTTTTTTTGTGCTCTTGTTCTCATCATGCCTTCCCTCTAACCTCCCCTATATATAGCTCTATGATGGATTGCTGCCCTTTTTTTTTTTTTTTTTTTTTTTTTTTTTTTTTAAGAAATTCTTTTTTAAAAGTGTTCCAAAAGTGGAATTTTTGTTGTTGTTGCTCCCTCACCATGTTTTACTTGTCTATCCTCGTCTATTCGGGAGTTTTTATCTCTTTGATAGACAGCCTCTTAACGTTGGTGGACTAACCATTTGCCCTTGCCCGCTCTTCACATTTACATAGTCGGCGAAGAAGAAGAAGAAGAACAAAACAGAAACAAGAAGTGAATAACGAAAATAGAATAAGAGAGGGGGGATGTTTTTTAACTCTTAATACGTTCACCCCTCGTAGCCGTCCCGTTGTTATTGTCTTTTTTTTTTTTTTTTTTTTTCAACTGATGAATCCCGGCTTCCAAATAGGCCCACCCCCAGCTGTGTGTAGGCACAATGAGCGAGTTCCAGTGCGCCCAACAGGGAGGGATGTGTGTGTGTTTTTGTTTTTATTTCGTCTTCATCATCAGCTTCTTCCACTTTACACAGAACCTCACCCCGCCTTCCATCTACGACATAACAGTTTTTCAGAGAGTCAGTTGATTATAGCGGCCCACTGTCCTGGGCGTTCCCTATGTTTCAAGTCAGACGCTCTTCGTTGTTGTCGTTCACCAGTTCAACAATTTTCGACGTCTAATATTTTTTTTTTACTTTCGTTTTATGATTTGTGCAAAAAATAAAGGGGGTCCACTTTAACGAAGAGGCTCTTCAAATCATCGAGTGGAGCTTCGGTTTCATCGGCCGGAGACGTCAGCTCTGACAACGCCCCACCCAAGGATCAACAAACAATTGCAGGTAAGTCTTTAAAAACTATTTGAATTCTTTATTTTTGTAGAAAGAGGGGGGGGGGATCTACGTCGTCTGTTGCGATAGCGTACGACCGGATGACATTGTCAAATGCGTGTGTCTCGTCTATTTCGGGATCGGCACGATATGGCGTCATTTTTGCACGGATGATGAACGAATTAAAGCTGCTGCAATGTGTCGCTCGTTTGCAGACGCAAATAAAAAAAAAATGGAGAAGAAGGGAAGGGGAAATGGGGGCGCCCAACATCAGCAATGAGCCGTTGTAGTAGTTGCGCTGATACATCTGCACGCTCGGTTGAACGACAATCGTTTGCGAGCTTGCGTCTGCCACGTAAAAAAAAAGAGATGTTTTTAGGGCGCGTCGCGACGCTCATTTCCGCACATATCCGGTCCCCTTTTTTTTTTCTTTGACTTCATCAATCTATTCGTCTGTTTGGTGAAATTGAAGAAAACTTTACAACAAATAACGCCCACCCCCCCGACCATCAAAAAGAAAGACATAATCATTATTCTCTTTGGCGCTGGGAGGCGTTGCCAAGTCTAGTGTCTTGATATCCATCCCCTTCACACACAAAAAAATTAAAATAAATAGTTTTTTTTTTTTTTTTTTTTTTTTTTTTAAGAATTGCACATTATTCTGCCATCAAAGTCCGTAGTTAGTTGATGGTTTCCCCGGGTCTGGGAACAAAATACCCTGCACGCAAAATGGCTGGCCGACAAGGTGTATCAGCAACTGGCCCACTCGAGGGCATCCGAGCGCATCGCCAGCAAGAGTGTAGTTTTTTTTAAAAGTGAGTGTAGTCGTACATTCGTACCCCTGCTGTCATTGATGGTGGAGGGGATGGATGCGTACTTTTTTTTATATATGTATAGCGTCGGGGACTTGACGTTTACTGGATGACGCCCAGCTCAACATTTTTACATTGGCATCCCCTGGAATAATAACCCCCTTAACAATCACTGCGTCCCACCATGTCATAGAAATAAATTGGGTTTCTCTTTTAACATTCTATCTCCCCCTTCCATTTTAGCTCGTTGCAATATGGACACGGATCTATCCCCCTATTATGTAAGGGATGACTCCGTGAGGGGGCGTAAGCAGAGACACTGCCGGGCGGAGGCGGCAACACGACAAAAAAAAAAAAAAAAAGAAGGGGGATAACAAAAAAAAAAAAAAAGAAAGAAAAAAAATGAGTAAAATAAATCCACCTGTTGTAGTGGCTAGTCGTGTTAGTCAGTGACGTACCTTAATACGGCGAGTGTAGTAGTTTTCAGTTTCGTTTCTTCCAATTTTAATTTCAATTCTGTTTTGCAACGAAAAGAGTTTGAATTAAAGTGCGGCGTCGATGGAAGTGAAATGCTGCGCGCTGTTCAGAACAAGTTGCGCTTGAAACGCAGCAAAAGTCAAACTCATCATCCGAGTTCTCTTCTCCCTAATCACGATCATCATCATTCGCTAGTTAGAACAGGTGATAATCTACCGCGTGTGTGTGTGTGTGTGTTTGGACCTGCGAAATCGTGTGTTACGTGTGTCGCTTGTTTTGTTTTATATTGGACGTCATCCCGTCGGGTGTTGTCGTATTATGTCGGCCGAAAAAAAAAATTGCCCTAACATGTTCAGCACCGCTATCAAAAAAGATGATGGACGGTTGCGGTTCGTAGCTTTTTCAAGGTTTTTGGATTAAAACATTTACGGGGAAAAAAAGAGAAAGAAGTTTCGCTGGATATAACAGCGGATGTAGGCGTACCGCCCTCAAATAATTAAATACAGCAAGACGTCGTCACTAAAGTCCAAGGACTTTATTCAAATCATTTTTGTCTGGGGCGGAGGAGCTTATCCTCGACGAAGTTTTCATCCGTCAGGAAAGTTTTGCACTTTCTCTTGACTTTTGGGGCTGGATCGATGATTGATCTAATGAGAGTATGTGGATGGGCCAATGAGGGATTGATGATGATGATGGTCTTTTTATTTCTCTGTGTGCTTCGCTATTTCTTTTGTTTGACGCATAGCGGATGAAGCTCATTGTTTCAAACTCGCGCCGAAAGAGCGCGCATCCACAGATGCAGCACATCCGGTCCCGCTTTTGTAAGCGCACAACCGCGCCCCCTTCTTTTTTTTTTTCTTTTTTAAATGAACAACATAACAATAAAAAGAAGAAGAGGAACGCACACACATGAGCTGTACGGGACTCCCGTTCTCCCTACATATATCAGTTGACTTCCGCTCGTATCCCCAATTATTCCGTATAGCGTGATCGGTAAACGTCAAGGGCCCATCATCCTCTGATCTGATGATGGAGCCAATAGCCAATAGCGTAGCTAGTGTGTATAGCAATTGACCTGAAAAAAAAAAAGGGAGGACCCCAGTGCTAAAAAAAAAAAAAAAAAAAAGCAACTCACATGCCGTGTCACCTGAGTGTTGAATGTCGCTTTTATTGAACAGGTAACGGCGGCGTAGCCGCTCAGTCGACGTCTGCCAGTCACAACAGTAGCAACAACGGCGCAGTCCCATCGTCGTCTTCGGCATCCACCAGCGCAACTCACAAGCCAACGTCGCTAACCAAATCAGGTCAGTTGGGTCCCTTTTGTTATATTTTGATTTTGAAATCGATTAGGACAAAAACATCATAGCGGTCGCATGATTTTATTTATTTATTTAACATAGTTGTGAGTAAAGCTCTATTTGCGTGTGTACTTGATTGAGCGATTGAGTTTCACGTATTTAAAGCTGCCTCCAATCAAATAGTCCTTGGTAGTTGGTTCGAGTGTCGCCTATTCCCAATGTTTTTTTTATTTTGGCGGCATTTTTGAAATCGGTGCCCGTGTTCAGATTCCGCGTCGTCGTCGTCCGTCCTTTTAAAACCGTCGTCGTAGATCACAAACAAAACAAAAATTAATTCGGGGATTGATTTGCAAAAAAAACAAACAATCATGACGAGACAGATACATCCCAATTAATCTTCAATCAGGCTCCTCTATTTTCGTGTTCATCTTCTTCTCTAATCGATTGATTTACGCGTAGATTTTGGAAATGGCGTATGCGACAATTTGAATGCCGTCCTTCATCTCTCTTTTGTTTTATCATTGTCTCTCTTCCCTTTTTTTTTTTTTTTTCTTCAAAACAATACGCGATGGATCTTCTTTTTTTTTGGGTGGGGTTGTGGGGCGGGCTTCAGACGAAGATCGGCTGCAACAGCCGGAAGATATTGCTCCGGAACGGCCAGCGCGAAGTCCGAAGAACAAGCGGCCCGGTGGTAAATGTAGTAGTGGTAGTAGTAGTAGAGCTACGGCCATCATCAACAGCAACAACAACAACAACAGTGGAGTTGAAGAAAGTGAAGAGGATAACGTCGAATGTTCGTCTGTCCGCATTCCGGCCGCAATCAAATCACCGACTTCAGCGCCGACGGACGATCCGCTCGAAGGCATTCATTCCATTTTGTCTGAAATGGAAAGAGAAATCCGACACACGGGGGCCATCGATCCGCAGCAAGAGGCCATGGTGGCCCGTCTTCCGGACGGAGCGTCGGTCGAGCCGCGCATCGGCGGATTGACGATCGAAGAATTCATTCACTTTCTGGCGCTGCTGGAACGCGTCAAAGAACAACATCTGGACGCGAAAGAATCGGATGAAGATCCAGCTCGATCCAGCCCCAACGCTCTTCCGGCGGAACGAACGAGCCCGTACGACAATATAATCCGATCGCTGGGGCCCGATCATCCTCTTTACTGCAATGTGGCAACGTCGCCAAGGACGAGTCCGCCTTCCGACGAGGCCAGATCGTCCGCATCTTCGTCTCCGTGCTCGTCGGATGAAGACGCTGGGCAATTTCAGCTGCCGGACAAGCCCGGCATTCCCGGATTCTCGTTCCTCGAGCGGCTTTTCCTCCGCCGATATCTCCACGTCATTCCGGAAGAGGCGGCCAGCGATTGCGGCAGCCACAGCGCCCGGCTGAGTCGGGCCCTCAGCGGACTCTCATCCGCTCTGAGTTATTTAGAAGACGTCGACGACGATCGATTTTCTCACGAATCCATCGGAGATGAGTATCGAGATTTCGCTTCCGGCGGATCCTTAACGCCCGTAGCGCTTCCGCCGATCACGAACGACGACGAAATCGATCCACTTCTAGTTGCTTTAGAACCGGAATCGAAACGAACAGCGTCCGCCGCGGAAGGCGAGCCGAGCCGCGCGAACCCGCCGGATGAAAATTCCCCGCCGGAATCGCCGATTGAAGCGACAGTTACCCGACATCCGTCTGAAGACGAATTTTCGATCGTGCTTGCCGTGCCCGTCATGATCGTCGATTCCAGCGATTACGATGAGCCGGCGGATTCGGCCGCCGAGGATCGCGACTCTTTAACTTCGGCAGCGGCTCCCAGCCCGGCGGAAGAGGACGCGGATCGTGCCACACGTTTCCCGCAAGTGCTGGAAGAGCTGAACGAAGCGGAAGAAAAGCCGACGGAAGGATCGGTTGAAATGGATGCGAAAGAGAATCAAAGCGAAGTGACTTCGTTGGCCGATTATTGCGAGCTGCTTGACGAATCGGCGTTGCCACTCAGCGTCTTAATGATGCAGACGTCCGGCTGTTGCCGCGACGATGATGAAACGGGCCAGCGGGCGGATTCAGAGCGCAACGAGTCGACGGACGGATATGGATGTTCGTGTTCGCTCGGCTTCAGCGACGATGACGACGTCAACAACGTGACAGTCGTAAGCGATCATCAACAGCTGGACGACGTGGCAACGTTGCATGATGTGGAAGGAGATGGGCAAAAGACGGACGGCGGTGTCGAACGAGCCGATGAAGTTGATTGTTGCGGGGTGCCCGTTTTGAAGGAATCGATTAGCGATGCGGATGGAGAAACGACGGTGCTGGGTGGAACATCGGTCGTGACGTTGATTGACGCTAAAATCGTCAGCGTTGATTACGAACCGGTGCAGTTGATTTGTTCCGGCGCTCGACTTTGTCACGTTCCCGCACCGACCGACACCCTGGAAGCGTTCCAGCACGACACGGTGGCCTCGCGCGCTGAAAATAGACAATTAGCGGGCGATAATCCAGCGGAACTCGAGGCCGATAAGACGATGGGGCAAGTGTCGGTTGAGCCAACTGACCCGATCCATTTTCAAGTGACGGGCGATGTTGAGCTGCTGGAACGCCAAATGACGTCGTTAGCTGGTAGTGAGGATCCGGAAGCGAATCCGCATGGCGTTTGCAGTTCGACTGCGGAGAAACACGGACACGTTGTCGATGAAATGCGCAAGTTGTGGGAGATGCGCTGCAATGCGGATGCATCGGCCGGCCAGTGTCTCCCTGCCCATCATGATGCGGAGCAAGATGTGGCGTCGGCCGATGATGGATCTGATCATTCGACGCCCGTTCCGGAAGAAGAAGAGGAAGAAGATGGACGTTTAGCCGCGCCGGAATGTTCGGCCGTGGCGATGGATTCGGTTCGCATGAAATCCATTCAAGAATTTCGGATGCTTTGGTCTGGATGGCCTCCGCCTCCTCCCCTTCCTCCTCCGCCCGAACATTACGGCGCATCCGAAACGGAAACGGGCTATTCGACTGACGGATCGGAGCCCTTCCGCCAACGGCGCAGGCGGGCAGCTCTTGCAGCCAATGCCGTTCCGACCCCACCGCCGAGGCCAACGCCACCTAGGGACGAAAGCTTGTACCGCTCACGGACCGAGCCTTCCGTTTGTCACGACCGCCGTCCCGAACCTCCGCTGAGGTACCAGCCTTATCCTCAGCGCTTCCAGCCTTTGTGCTACTACTCCGCACCGGAAGCGGAAGACGACGACGACGATGAGCGAGTCAAAGCTCGTCTGCTGGCCGACTGGCTTGTTTTAGCCAATAGGAAGCGGAGCCAGTCGCCTTGTAGCGGCACCTATCGATCGATCCAGCGTTCCAATTACAGCACGCTGACGTCGACGACGACGACGACCCGTGAAACATCCGCCCGCGAGTCTGAATCGGAAGCTTCGGACTACAATGACCGGCACGATTGCGCCACGGTGCGTCGCTACCGTAGCAGACTCCACAGAGATGACGAATCCCATGGTGAGTTCCAGCAGGGTCTTCCGGATATCCGGCCACAGTGCGGAAGTATTTAAATAAAAAAAACACGCACGCATCTACTACTACTACTACTACCGATGGAATGATTTTGACCCCTGCTTGCCGCATGATCGAGAAGTTGTGGACAAAATTCCAGGAAGATGTCGAGTTTTAAAAAACAAATGAATTCTGCTACCTTCAACTACTACTACCACTACCATGACTTGTCGCTTCCACTACTACTACTACGTATTTATTTTATTTTGAATTTTTCTATGTTGTATTTATTTTGGAACTTTTATATCTCCCCCGCCTGATTTTTTTATGACGTCGTCGCGCCGAGGTCGTAGACGTCTAATCACATTTTTTTTTCTTTTTTCCAATCAAAATTTCAAAATAGGGACATGTCCATCTTACGTGTCGAGCCACAGGGAAAAGATAAGGCAAATATTTATTAAAATGAGTTGATTCATCGTCGCATTCCTTTGCCGGATTCCATATGACAGCGCCAAATAATGAAATTAGAAGTTGATCATCTTTCGCCGTTTTTTTTGTTTTTGCCAATTTCCGTTGATCTTAAAAACAAAAACAAAATGTGGCCATTGGCTGTCCGCCCTGCGTCTCGAGATATGGCTATAAATATTGCGTCAGCAATAGCTGTAGCAATAGCTGGAGGATGGCACCACATCTAACCACAACGAGTCGAGTAGTTCTATTTTCAGAACGCCAGAGAATCAAACAACATCGAGAGGGGGGGGGGGGCTTTCCCTTTTCTAAGAGAGTGAGGGGGGATAGGATTTGAAGGGGTTTCGAGAACACGGAACAGGAGGACGATTCATCGACGCGGAATCTATCGGGAAAATAGAGAGGGGGAGTAAAAGCAGAAGAAAATTCATTAACGATATGGTTGGCGCCTCGCTTGCATGAATGAAACTATTAAAGAAAAGAGAATCAACCAGTTATTGGGGACGCTGGACCCACCCAAAAATCCAATCTAAATGTTAATCAACATCAATATCGTTTTTTTTTTTTTGGCCTTTTATTGTGTGTGCGTGTGTGTTGTCCATCGCCTTATTTGGGGGGGTTGGGGGAAAAAGAAGGTATGGATGAAGAAGAGGCAATGACGTCCTTTTGTGCCGACGAGCAAGACATGGATGACATCGGTGCTGCTGGCCTGCTGAGCGAGATCGAAAATGCATTGGGCATGGGCTTTGGCACATTGGGTACCATCATGCACTCATTTTCTTTTCCTTTTTTTAAATATGCAGGCCAACTGATCCGCCTTTGCATGTTCAATTTACTAACGACATGTCTGTCCCCAAAGCTCAAACGTCTATTATGGTTTTTTTTTATTTTGCTTTTTTTTTTTTTTTTTTTTTTTTTAGAGCTGAGAACAAAGTCGTGTATCTGTCGTCGCCAATCTGTGGGCATGTTGGCTCGTCCGTTCAGTCCTTATAAGAAGTGCGAACACGATTGCCCGAGTCAGAACGGAAGAGGTGTAGGCGGCCACGAGCCGACTTTGAAAAAAAGAAAGAAAGATAGTTAAAAGGTTCAAATTTAGCGCTGCAACTTCCGCCCTAGGGGGAAACGAAGATGTTTGTGCGGATCGTCGTTAAAAAAGAGTTTGAAAACATAGGCGCGCATTTTTTATTTTTTTTTTTTTTTTTTCGCTATAGGGAGCAGAAAAGAGATATTCAAAAATGTTTTTGTGCTTTGCTGGGAAAGATGGAACAAGATGAAGCTTTCTCTCTGGGGCGTGTGTGCAAGGGGAAAGGGGATTTGCTTTTATTGGCAGGGAGGCGTCGTCGTCGTCTGTTTTCTTCTTACAACAAACCGATGCGGGCGACGCGCTACCGTGTCAGTCTCGTGCCGCTTTCCGGCCGCTCTTGTTCTCCCTCCCCCTACACACGCTTTTTCCCCCTATTTTTTTTTTTTTATTGTTTTTCGTTTGCCCGTTCAAAGTGTTTGTAACACACGTAAAGGATCGAGTCGTAACAGTAGTAGCCATGTGTTCATTGTGGCTTCTTGTCGATTAAGAAATCCTCCCTGTTTTGTTTTTGAATTTGCCGGGCCTTTTTTTGTTTTGTTTTCTTCGGCTGTGCTTACGTGTACTCTTTTTTTTTCTCAACGTGAATTGATTTTTGTTTTTGTTTTTCCTGCTAAAATTTTGCGAAATGGTCTACCGGTCAGGATCTTCGTCATCACTTCTGTCGACGCCCTATCAAGCCAGCAGTCCGAAACCAGGTATACATTTTTGTGTGTGTTTTGCTCAGGTCTGGAATGATTTAGATGTTCCTTCAGCTATTTTCGAATATCTGTGGGGAATTATAGGGATGTTGTTTACGTAGCCGTTCATCACGCTTAATCCCTACCTTTCACCCGCTTAGATTATGTAAAGACGGACGAGCAGCTTTACGTTTTGCTCGTCCTATTTTTACCATCTCATTTTTTTATTTTTCACTTCTAAAATTTTCCCTAATCATATTTTGCTATATGGTAGTCCCACTAATTACGTCAGATGAAGATTGCATCATTAGCAAATCAAAGAATGATCGGTATTGCTCTTGTTTTTCTCTCTCTCTCTCTCTCTCTGCAAAATCAGGTGTTTGGTCACCGGGCCAGCAGCAAAGCCCACCGGAACGGGACAACAACCACCAGCAGAGACAACAACAACAGCAACAACAACAACAGCCACCATCATCGATTTCTTCCGGCATACAACCGCCACCGCCGATTTGGATCCCGTCCAGCCAACAGCCCAGCCCCAAATCAGAACGCAAAGAGTTCCGGCCAGTCCGTCTTGAAGCTCTGAAGAAACAGCCGTCTGCTTCTGCTGCTGCTGCTGCCCAACAGCAGCCTCAGCAGGTATTTAAAAATAGCCGCACTCTGCAATACACACACACACACACACATGCACGCTACAAGCGCACACACACACACACACAAAAAAAAAAGACATGTTACATTTACAACACGAAAGATGAATGGAACTCGAACAGATGATGAATCTCCCCTTCCTTTTTTTTTTTTAAATTTTATTTTTGACTTTTGGCCTGTTGAAAAAAAAAAAAATGTTGATTTGTTTGTTTTCTGAATATTGCCCTGACACTTTGGAACGTGTTACAAATGGATCGAATCCAAATGAATGTCAATTTGGGACGGGGGTTAGCGAGAGGCGGTGCAGAAACCGGCAGCGCCGACGAGTTTGCCACCTTTTGCCACCACCAGCACATCCACGCCAGCATCTCAGCCTTCCACTTCCACAACCACCTACTCCTCTTACTTGTACCCGTCCAGCTGGGACAGCCAGCGCCAGCAAAATGCCACACCGTTCGGCAACAACAGCGCCAACAGCACGCCCATAAACACGCCGGCCAGCGAGCACTCGGCTTTGACCAGCACTTCGACCAACTATTCCGGTCCGTTCTAACACATCATTTTTTAAATAAAAATTTTGTATATGAATATTATACGTGTATGATTTAAAAAATAATAATAATAATCTAGCTTTGTCGTGGGATCGGAGAACGAACGGTGGCTCCACCTACAGCGGCGGTTCGGGTTCTACCACACCTACACCTTCGTTGCAGCCTTTGCAGCTGCCTGCGACATCTTCGACGCCAACGAGTCACCTGCCCAAGGTGCCCAACCCTACTGTGACCCTCCTACAGAAAGCCAGAGGTTAATCTGAATGAAACGCATTATTTCCATCGAATTAAATTCCATAAATTATGTCTTTGAAATCAAAAATGAATAGAAGGACAGTTACCGAAAGGCGCAGCTTATCTAGAAACACCCAAACTAGGCGAACGTTACGGAAATCGTTTAGGTCAACCACCTCCGCCCCAGCAACTGTACCGTAGCCCTTACGAGCCAGGTACCCGTCTGGGTTGTTTACGTTTTTTATTTCTTACGTAAAAACATAGAGAAGAAAGACGTTTTTGTTATGATTATAAGTTCAGAAAAGAAATTTTATTTATTTATTTATTTATTTATTTGTATGGGGTCGATCAGTGTACAGCATCCAGCGAGAGTATAGCGTGCCGTCTTCAGCGGCTACCGCCACTTCATCTGGCGGCGCTGTTGCACCGTCCAGCGGCGACGAAAATAGCCAACAGCCGCCGTCGGCATCGCAGCAAGAGACGCGCAAGTTTGTCGATCTGACGGCTAACAAATTCAGCGGCGTCGGCCCAGTCTCTCAGGAGGGCGTTCCTATCGCTTTGCGCTCGGTAAATCGATTGATGACCTGCCCTTTTTTTTTTGTTTTTCCTTTTGCAAAATGCGTGCAGTTGTAAGACATTTGTTCTTACCAGCTCCCACTAATTATAGCCGTTCATTACTCTCGCCGGTGTGTGTTTCGGAAACAGACGCGTTTCATAGTGTAGTTTTCTTTAGTCTTTAGAGAGTTGACATTACGTTACGCAAACCACTTGAAAAATGTTATCTAAAAATGGAGATTGTACTGGTTGAACTTGGGTTAGCATTCTATCGGTTTGGCTCGTGTTTATCTACTTTGATTGCGTGATATTCAAATGTTACAGTCGAGAGTTTGTTAAGTGTGACGTGTAGAATGTCGGCTAAAAAAATGAAATCAAAGGTAAAAAAAAAAAAAATATAAAAATAATTATGTCGAGTGGTTTTTTGAAGTGCGATGTTTAAAAATAGTTGAGCTAGAAAATCAATTGTTTAGGGTATGACGTGGTTCGTGAAATTTGTTTACGTTTCATCCTGAATTCGTGTAATTTGTGTTTAGGGTATCAGAGAAGAAGATCATCATCACTGGTACCGGCGTATGTACGAGTCCTTGCACAGGACAGGAGGCCCAGGTAAATTTAATTTTTTTATTAAATTAAAAATTCAATAATAGTGGCATTTAAAAATAAAATGAATGTATATTCCAGGAGATTACGTCACTGTGCGCTATAAAACTGGTCGTGGTCGAGGTGGAGGATATCAGTCGGAGCCGGACCAGAACAATCGCTACGATTACGATTCAGATGCCGGGCGTTACGCTACGTTAGATCGAAGACGTCAACGCATCCACAACGACTCCGAATCTAACGGCGGATCACCTTCACGAATAACGTAATCCAATAAAAAAAAAAATTTTGCGATCTAGAAATTTAAAAAAATATGTATCTTGACGGCAGGAATCACGAATCGGAATCCTATCGTTATCAACCCGGCCGCATTGAAGATTACGAACCGGGAATCCGATCCTCAATCACCCAACAGCAGCAGCCAACCAAACAGGTCCAGTTTTTGCTTTAAGACAACCGCCTCATTTGCATAAATTTGCATCTACTCACGTTTTTATGTTTCTTATTGCAGTCGCCTAAGATCAGCATCCCTAGCAAATCGTTTACGAATTTGTAAGTGTCATCCGTTCAACTATTTTTTGGGGGAAGGGTTTAAATTTGAATTGGAGAGATTTTGATTTTTCGATTCCATCACCGACAGCGCTTTAAAAGAATCCGGCTACGAAAGTGACTCTCAGCTAGTCTTCCGGCGGCGCCATCCCAACGACTCAGCCGAAGCCGGTGGTGGGCAGGCGACGCCGGCGGCCGACCCGAACGAGCAGCGACTCTGGTACAGGGACATCCAGCGTGGAGGCGAGGTGCCATTGCACGGACTCCGCAAACAGCAGCCCGATCGACCACAAGGTAAGAAAATTGCACCATCCCATTTGAGAAAACCGCATCCGCTTGATATCAAAACGTAGTCATCGCATCTGGAATGATTGTAGATCTTTAAAAAAAAAAAAAAAAAGAAAATCCATGGGGGATATCAAAATCAAACAAATTTAAAAATCGCATCCAGCTAACCCGTCATTAATGAATGATTGTGTTCGACCGGTAGGTGTCGTGTTACTTAAAAATAATCGAATATTTTATGTTTTTTTCGTTGCTGTTTCATATCGCTATTGGCTTCCTTTGTTTTGATTCCGTTTTTGTTGAAAATCGTTGGCGTTTAACATTACCGATAATTGGCCTCGTTTTGCAACGCCATCTACCGTGAATTTTTGTCTCTAATCGGAAAAAAACAAATCCGTGACCACCCGGAATCGCATCCTCAGACGATCCAGGTGAATTATTTCTTGCTGATCGTCGGATAAGCAACAGCGAAAAGAAGCGCAAAAGTGATCCTTGGCGCTACATCCGTTTCAAATCGAAATCCCCGACGCCGCCATCGACGCATCAGCGACGCAAACACAGATTCCTGTCCGTTCCGGCTGTTTTGAACCGCTTGCAGAGCTGCAACATGTTCCGCAGCGGAAGCAGCAAGAGACAGACTAACGCCACTGGCAGTCCGAGCGCGTCCGAGGAGCGGAAACAGAAGAACGCCGGAACGTCCACCGTGAAAACGACGGCATCGGTCGGCACTTCGACGTCGTCCAAGGGCAAAACTTGGCGACGCATTAAATCCGGAAGCGGATCAAGTGCAAGCGGTGCCAGCAAAAAAATATCCAAGCTCTCGGCGTCCAGCCCGATCGACGGAGGTTTCGCCCAGCGTGAAGAAAGTGCCACGCCTTTACCGGAAGACATTTCCGCCCTCCCGCAGGTTGTTGTCTATCCAGCGACGGAACAGGATTGCAAGCAAATGGAGCCGTTGCCTCCGCCTCCGATAGAAGATATGCTGGTTGATAATCCGCCGCTACCACCTCCGCCACCGAAGGTAGCGACGGAAGCGCCGGACGTCGCGCAGCGGATGATGCAGCAACGCGTTCCGTCCCGTCCAACGCTTCCGGCTTTTCCGGCCTTTCCGACCTTGTCTCCTCTTCAATCGCGGCCGGCCAAGAAGAAATCGGCGTCTGCCGGAAGTAAATCGGAACCGGCTCTGAATGTTTACCTGAACCACCGGCAGATGGTGTCGCAATCGAAATTTCGGCGGATGCAGGAGGAACAACAACCGGCCCAGGAAGAAACGCCGAAAATGTCGCGCTACCAAAAACTGGCCCGCGACACCAAAAATCTCGTCGCTAGAATCTCCGGAGAAATTCCCAGCACGGAGAAAATCCGCCAAGCTCTTAAACTTCCGGCCGGTGGGACGACCAATGGAAACGGCTCCAACGGCAAGACGCACTCAGATGTAGACGTCACCGATCCGGAATTTATTTGTGACGAACAGACGGCCGCCATTTTGCTGGCCGAGTTGGAAGGCAAGTCGCAATCGGAGCCACAGAAAGCCGAAAGCGGAAGCCAAGCGGAACCTGCGGCTCATCCGCCTCATCAGCCGGAGCATCAAGACAAAGAACAAGAGAAGCAACAGCAGAAGCCCAAAGAACAAGATGACGTTGGGGAACATTATCATTACGTCGTTCCGCTCGAAACTCGGATGGATGACGGAGATTGCCGCTCATCCGCCGGAAGCCCGGAATACATCAAGACTCAGCGTTTCAGTCAGCTTCGCTCGTTGTACCGCAGTCTGGAGCGGCTCAACGAGCTTGAAAAATTAGTGCCGACGGACGAGCTGAATCAGTTGGCCAGCAGCGACGGCATCATCGATTTCGATTTGTGGCGCCGATTGAGACAGCGCGAAAAAGCCCAGGAAGAGATGCGCCATTTGGCCACTTGGATCCAGGCGGCTCAAAGGGAGGGCGAATGCTATTTCGGCACTTCGCCTCCGCCAAAATGGCAACGCGGGGCCGATCCGGGGCTCCGCATCAAAGAGCAATCTGTCCGCATTTTAGCGGATAAATACAAGACGCTGGCGGAAGCGAAACGCTACGCCACACAATCGCTTCCGAGGAATTTCGCCCAGTGTCCTGACGGAAGCCGTGCGGAATCACCTGTTTCGGCCGGACGTGTTAGCCGATCCAGCCAGAGACGCAGTAGCTTAACTGGCCAGCAAATGGCCATTTTGAAATCGCAACTCTCGCGCGTCTACTCGCCGCCCAGTCGCTATGAAACCGTCGTTTCTCCGCAACGGCAGCCCAGGAAGCTTCCGGAAGCTTTGCTTAATCCTAAGTTGTACGTCAGGAGCGTCTCAGAGTCCAGCCGTGACTATACTCTTGCCCGGCTGGAACAGCGCCGCAATCGACTGATGGAATCGCAAAAGGCGCTGTCGATCGCCGGAGGCGGACGGTCCGTCGCCCGTTCTCAATCCGCATCGTCCCCCAAGCCGCCCAACATTAGCGAAGCGGAGCGTCGCTCTTTGTCGATGCGTCTCGGTGCCGAAGTGAAGGAGCGCTACATGACGTCCAAACCGGCCGTCCAGCACCAGCAACAACCGCGTTCTACCAGAGCGGCCATCCAGTACGTCCAGCAACTCAGCCAGCACATGTCGAGGAAATTGGCCGGATCGCCCAGGATGCTGTCCCCTAGTTCCCCGGGACCTTACCGCACGCACCAATCCCGCAGTTCGTCTCGCGAAAGCTCGGCCAGCAGCCAGCAAGATTACTTGCTGGTGCTGACACCTCGCGGACGGAATAAAGCCGACGTGGAATCGGCCGTGCAGGAATGGGCCGACTCGACCATGGTGGGCAAAACTCCTTCGCCGACGCCCGTCGTTCCGCAGCGCTCGAGTAGCCTCAACATCCGGGCCGCCGGTTTGGAAGAAGATTCGCACAGTTCCAACTCGTCCGTCCAGACGGTGATCCATCGCGACGTCCAGAAGAAAGTCGATTTCTTCGAGAAAGTCATCGCCGATTCAGCTGGAGATCCTTCCGATTTGGCCATCGTTCCATTCCGGACGACTCAGAGCGTCAACGATCTCCGCCGATCCGCTTCGACGCTCGTCGGCCGTCGCCGGACGCGCTCCGTTATCGTTCCGCAGAGGTCGCAGAGTTTATCGCTCCATCGGCCGGCATCGGCGGCTTCTACTTACGGATCGATGACCGACGTTCGTCTCGGCCAGTTGATGGACAGGGTCAAGTGTTTATCGCCCAGCCCGTGCGGCCGTAGGTCATCGCCGAGTCCGTGCGGCCGCAGGTCATCGCCGAGTCCGTGCGGCCGCAGGTCATCGCCGAGTCCGTGCGGCCGCAGGTCATCGCCCGGAAGCGTTTCGGGAGGCGGATCGCATTATTTGAATTTGGTGAAGAAAGGCGATGTTGTCAAGAAGTGCCAGTACTTCAGTTCGCCGCGGGTGGACCAACAGAATCATCCGCCAGCCCAACAGCCGAAAACCGGGCAGAAACAATCGCGACCCGTCACGCCGCAATTATCCAGCCGTTCAGTTCCGGATTCGCTTCCGCTTTGGAGCGCCGCGGAAAAATTTAACCGGAACAAGACGGTGATCAAAGGTCAAGAGATGGGCGACGTGAGTTTTATGAAGCGCCGTTACGAGCAGGAGCCGCCGCGGAATCGATTCCGGAGCCAATTCGGCTCGACTTCGACTCCGTCGCTGCAGGACGGCGGAACGAGCGGAAGTTTCAGCTGGAGCCGTCGCTTGGCGGCTGCCGCTAACAAGCGGGTCTCGTTCCCTAATTTCTCTTCTCCGAGTCGGGCTGGAAGTCGAGCCGGAAGCGACACGGGAAGCCGATCCGGTGGCAAGAAATTGGATTTCACTCGGGTCAAACCGACGTTGCTCTCTTCCGCACGTTTGGCTTTACGTCAAGCGCAAACGGCCGCCGATCCGACGGCTCATCAGCACATCATCGGCGGGAGAACAAGCCGACCGGTCACGCGCAGCTCATCGGCTGGCGGTGGATCTTATTCCGACATTCCGTCCACCGTGTCTTCCTTCATTTTGCCCAGCAACAATCACACGACCACCACGGCGGGAAACACCACAAGCAAAATGACTGTGGCCAGTCCTGATATGAGCTTGAAATCGACTTCGGATCAAGGATCAATCCGCAGCCGCCGTTCCATGTCCAGTCCGCTTCCGGCTATTCCGGTAAGCGCTGCATCCGCACCGGCTAATGCGGCTGCAAGTGCGTCCGGCGTAAACGTCGTTAAACCGAATGCGGAATCAAGTGCTACTCAAAAAGAATGCAACAGTGCCAAACCGCCGACATCCGGCAAAGCGGTGACGGCCCAATCACCATCCGCACAAACGCCGGAGGGCGATTACCAAGCATTGGGTTCTTCCTCCTCGCACGCTGGCACTACTTTTGATCCGTCGATGCATCAGCCCGTCTATCGCTACACTCCGCCGCCTCCGCGGACCGGAGGCCGGCCCAACAAGATCCATTCCGTCTACGATTTATACGCGACTTATCCCCGCCAACGAGCCGGTATGCAGTCGCCAACTCGCCCTCCGCTTCCAGCCCAATGGGCCCACTTAACCAGCCCCCGTAAGCCAGCCAGATCTTCAAATCCAGCAGGTTGAAACTGCACAAAAAAAAATCGCAAGCTTAAAAGGAAAAAAAAAAAAAAAAAAAATGTTTCAATCACCCGATAGGTGGAAGCACTGGAAGCACAATCACATTACAAATCGTGGCGGAAAATCGTTAATGGTAGCACATTTGGATCCAGCGGATGCTGTTTGTCTCTCTCTATTTCCGATTTCCGTGTACATTTCTCACAATGGAATAGAAAACAATGCATGATAGAAACACTAGGAAATATGCATGATGAACGATTAGAATATCCCGCACTAACCGTAACAAGAAACTGTTGTTTTTGCTAAGCGCACCCTCAATGCCTTTCGTGTTTGATAGCAGTTTTGCTTGACTTTCTGGCTTTTCTTGTTGCTTTTAAATGATTATTATTTCATTAGTTTATTTCAAAAAGCGTTGTCGCTTCTTTACGCATTATTTCGTTTTGTTATTTGAAATTTTTTTGTTTCTTAAATCGTCGTCGATGTGATGTTGACGGAATTAGTGGGGCAAGATGGTGGCGGTGTATTCGATGCTCAGCATGCACCAGGTAGCAAAATTCCTTCATTTTTATATTCAATCTATTTCTAGTACTTTGTTACGTTTCAAAGAGTAGTTACCTGGAAGGTTTGATTCTATTCGAACGAGTGTGTCATGTGCACAACTTTACTGAAACATACCCTCTTACTTGCAGGCGCAGCGCACAGGTTTGCCGAATCGGAAGTGACCATCCATTACCGCAGTCCCATCCGCAATCTGCAGCATAGCGGTCAACAACAGGTTTGATGTTCATTCATTGTTTCTACGCACTCATTTAATTTGTAACATTGATTTGGTTTTTTATTTGGCTGCATTGCAGACGGACATTGACGAGGAAGAATTGAGGCAAATGCAAGCTGAACACATGAGGCGTGTTTACGAACAAGAGCGTCGTCGTAAATACATTCAGGAATTAGAAGATATCGAATCTCGGAGACATATGGATAATTTTACGTACGTCAATTTAATTATTTCTAATAGTGAACGAAACGGATATAATGCAACGTTATCGCATTTTGCAGGCCACTGATGAAATCTCCTATCCCATTGAACCGTTACGATGATTTTATGGATGATCAACCGGTGCCGCTTGGACGCCCCGGCAGCCAGAACCATCAGCAGCGTGACAGGACTCCTGAACCTAAAATAGTTGCTCGCGGTCTCTACAATTTCGTGGCCCAAAACGCCAGGTATCGCATTTCAATCAGCGAATTGTTATTTCAATTTAAATCGTTTCAATTCATTTTCTCTCTCTCTCTTTGTATTACAGGGAATTATCGTTTCAAAAGGGCGACATCATCTTCATTCGGCGACAGATTGACAAGAATTGGTACGAGGGCGAACACAACGCAATGGTCGGAATTTTCCCCGTTAATTACGTCGAAGTATAGAATTTACCTTATTATTTAGGAGCTTACAATGTGATTATTCATCGTTTTCTTAAAATTAGATTATACCTTACGACGGAGTGCGATTGACGAACCGCAAACCCAGCGAAGGCAAAGGCCGAGTCAAGTTCAACTTTGTGGCTCAAACACCGATTGAATTGTCGCTCGTCAAGGGAGAACTGGTCATCATCACCAGACAGGTGGACGAACACTGGATGGAAGGCCGCATCGGTCAACGTCGTGGTATATTTCCCATCAGCTATGTCGATATTATCCAGTCGTGTTCAACATCCACATCAACTCCTAGTAAAAAAAAAAAAATACTTTGCTTCAATTATTCTATGCGGTTTTTAATTGTTTCCTCATTTACTTTGAACTATAGGCGTCAAGACACCAACCACAGGTGGCAATGCTCTTATTACCAACGGATCTCTCCGTTCCACTCAACAGTACCGTAACCAGCAACCGCAACACTTTTCGATCGTAACACGACTTTCTTTTGTTTAACATGAAATGCCACTTTTAAAGATTGCGTTTTTCAATTTAAAGCAACCGAAGATGAGTCCGGCGAATGCAACGTCTCAGCATCAATACCGAGCAGCTCCAGCACAGTATAATAAACCCAGTAGTTTGATGGTTGACACACGCTCCGATCCCGTCCTGTAAACTACAAATTTTAGATTTAAATATCTTTAATTGTTATTGACGAAGACGGGCTTTTAAATTAGATACCGAGCACTTTACACGTACGCACCGCAGAATGATGACGAGCTTGAACTGCAAGAGGGCGACATGATCTGCGTGCTGGAAAAGTGCGATGACGGTTGGTACGTCGGCACCAGCCAACGAACCGGCCTCTTCGGTACCTTCCCGGGCAACTATGTCGAACGCGTTTGAGACGGATTCAAACACGACGCACGACATATTTGAATGAATCGATTGCGTAATTTAAAAGATACGACAAGACACCCACCCACCTATCTACAACACATTTCGAGTCTCGAAAAACATTGTTACGGTTATACTGTTGTTTCATCACCTATATATTCTTATTCTTTATCTCATTTACAATTTGATACAGCAACAGCGCCAAAGAATCTCTCATTTGCATCAAAACGTGGATCGCTACACTTTCAGTTGATCGTATTTGTTTCTGCTATAATATTCATGAGCTTTTATTCGATCATTCTATGCCATCATCTGTTTTTTTTGTTGTCTCAAATATTTTAACCTGTCCATCGTCTTCCTACGTGAAGCTTTCTTATCGTGAACATTTTTTTTTTTTACAAAATGAGTCATCTGGAAGAAGAGTTTTTGCCACCGAACGATTTGACAGCAAACAAATGAATGCAAACTTGTGAGTATTGACCAGACAAATGTCGCGGTTCTTCATTAATCATCAGTCTCCTTGTTAATGTGTTCGAAAAAGAAAAACTTCAAATAGTTAGAAAAATGCCAACGTTAGAGAGTGCCTTGGATGGTGGAGACCATTGTACACAACACAAACACACTCACCCGTTACGGCCATCATAACAGTTCCGACATTTGTGTCACATGGGGAAGAGAAACATTTTGACCGTGTAATGATGCATCACTCGTATTAATCGCATTAAAAGCCTATAATCTTTTTTTTTCTTTAAATCTTTTTAAAAATCTACATAGTAAAAAATGTCATTGAAAGTATTTTTCTTTATTTCTGCTGCTCGAAAATTCTTTTTCCCTCTCATTTTCTTTCGAATGGTATTCTTTTACAATTAATTACATGATTGTTACATGGATTTAATTGTACTTTTTTTCCTTATCACGACAAATGCTTTTTTTCCTAATTCGTCTTACACGATTATCTTCGGCTACACAATCATGACAAATGACTGTTGATGGATGACATTGATTACTTTGTAATTTTTGTATTATTAATGTGTAGGAAACATTTACACAATCACACAATGACACATTTTATTATAACTGACACATTTACATAATTGACACCAGAACCATACATACACACATGACTCCAATTACACTTTCTGTAACTATTGCGTATTGAACCCTAACATTCGGCATAGCTTGCCGATGCTCAACCATTGAGCTATTGTCACATATAATTTCAATCTTTTATACCTTTAATCAACGCACGATCATTTTGTATAGTCAATGTTTTCTTCTTGCTATCATATTTGCCAGTATGATCAGCGATCGTGTAAGTATCGTAGGTTATCTGTAAAGTGTCTGGCTACGGTGTCAGAATATTAAAGTTCAAACCTAGTATGATACTTAATCCTTAGGCAAAATTCACATATAAGTTCTCTCTTTTATCGCTTGAGTCACAATATTATTATATAGTCAATGTATCTCATCTCGATATGCTATTTGTTAGTCTCCTTTGTTACCATATAAGTGTTGCAGCTTATATGTAGAGTGTCCGGCTACGGTGCAAGAATTATATGGTTCAAATCCAGTCAGATGTTAAAAATTATCCATATAAACATTTCATAACCAAGTAGATTAAATTTGATGTTATTCATAATTTTAAAAATGTGTAATAGATGGCGGTTCGCTGTACTGATTGATAGTCTCATAAACAAAGTGGAATCATGCAGAAGTGATATAGCTATTGTGTAGAGTATCCGTCTGTGGTACCAGGAGACATAGGTTCAAATCCAGTATAAATCGCAAGCAAACAATTCACATTTTTCTGATTCTTATTATTGAATGTGTAATACGGTGTCTTAAAATAACCTGCAAATATAGTTTTCGGTAGAATGTAACTCATGGATCAATGGTAGAGCATCGGCTTCGAAAGTCGAATGTATAGGGATCGATCCCCAAAAGATTATCTCATAATTGAATACATCCAGTATATGAGTGAATAAATGTATATTTATCTTAAAACTTGCGATAGAAATTATTCTAAGTGTAAATATGTTGTCCTTAGTAGATTCAGAAAAACAGACAAGCTGATTACATGATTCATGGCTCAGTGGTTGAGCATCGGCATTGTACGCCGAAGATTAAGGGTTCAGGTCCCAAATAAATCAAATGAATATAACAGTTGCAATTGAAACGATATGTAAACAAAGGTATATGCTTTGAAATGAATGAAGCACCATGTAAACGTTTTCCAAATGTCGGAATAGATGTGCTATGATCTATCTAGAAAGAGCTTAACGCCTACGGTTAAAATCCGTTGTAAAACATATTAGTTTCTAAATACTCAGTACAGAGAAACATAACTTATTTATTAAAATTTGTTACTGGTTACGAGATTAACTGTTAGTAAAATATCCGTTCGCGTGCTTCGCACGAAGTTTCCCAACTCGACTGGCCCCGTGGAATCGTGACACCTGGGAAGGTAGGAAGCCCGTGGAATAGGAAACCTGACCTGGGAATCGAACCAGGAGACTTTCGAGTTGGGAAGCGGACGCCTTGCTTTTCTGGCATCTGCCCCCCTATATCCCCCCATTGGGATTTGGTTTTCTATTGACTCGCGCGCACTGTCACATTAATGTGTTGAAGTCTTAAACTTTACAGAAATGTCACAAGTAGCTCAATGGTAGAGCGTAAGTCTAGTAAGCTGATATCTGTGGGTTCGAATCCCACTCAAGTGCAATGTGTATGGTAGACATCATGTAAGGTAGTGGCATAAATTGATATGTCAATCATTTTATAAATCACTGTTTAAAATCAACAAACTGATTTCTCAAGCGAGGCTATCATTTCAATTCGCAGCAATATTGCTGCCTCAAGTAATGTCTTATTTAGATTATATATTTTTGCGAACAATTGCAATGTTAGAAACATTTGATATCACAGTAGCGTATAATTGCAGCACTTGAATCTTTAATTATATAGTTGAACTCTTATGGGGATCGATCCCTAAACATTCGACTTACGAAGCCGATGCTCTACCATTGAGCCATGTGTTACATTCTATAGAAACCATTTTTGCAAGTCATCTCAGGACATGCTATTTTACATATTCAATAAAATAGTAACAAGTTCACCTATTGACTTGGACTGGGTTCGAACCTCAGCCTTCTGCTTCCGTAGCCGGACACTCTACACATAAGCTATGATACTTATACAAACACTTTTCAGATTGACAAAAAATATAGCGAGGCGACAAACATTTACTATACAATATTACCGTGCGTTCACTCAAGGTATAGAAGAAAAAATTTGTAAGTGACTATAGCTCTATGGTTGAGCATCGGCGAGCAATGCCGAATATCAGGGTTCGACTCCCAATAGTTACTGAAAATGAAAAGTATAAACAGCGAAAACGGATTGTAGTCAATTACCGGCTATGAAACATAAATCAATTATTAGAATGTCAACAGTGATTAATAAAAGAATAATCGTTCCGAAGCTACTACCTACAAGCTACAACTATAACCAACGTGGATAGCGACCACAGCAACGAGAATAGATCACAAAATGCAAAATGCAGCAGCAGCAGTACGAAATGGAAATAAAACGTAATAAAAAAAAAATCAGAAAAAAGAGTAAAAAAAAAATCAGCAAATTGTAACATAATAAAAAACACAAGTTTGCTTTTTTTGTTTAAAAAAAATAAATTGTATTGACATTACTCTGCACATATAAATGATTTTGCAACTTTAAAAAGGCATAATAGCCCTTTCAAAAGTTGCCGTCAACCCAGGCAGGGGGAGACACTGCCTTGTTGACCCACCGGGGAGATTACCCGGTGATTGGCTAAGAGAAGCCGGAAGAAGAGCTGAAGATTTGGAACATTTTTACAGGAGCGATTAACCTTTAATTCGGATTTGTGGGTAGCCACATCGCCCTCCGTGAACACATCATCGGACTAAGCGGACGCCCACGTCCCCTTTCCGGCCAGAGCCCTCCAAACCTCGGTATATGTTATTTTTATATATACCGTACAGTAGGGGCATGACCCCCTACGGGCTTATTATGAGTCAAGGGGAAACGGGGCCACAGAAAGAAGGGAGCCCAGATATGCACTTCAATTTATGTATGACAAATACCATAATGCTGGAGAATGTTCTTCATTCATGGGGATTTCAGATCGAGTTTCCAAACGTCAGCATTGACAAAAATTCCAGCCTCCTTTTGAAACTTCATTTTCCATTTATTACGACATTTATCTAGAAAAAAAAAACACAAATGAGAGCAAACATTTCTGCTTATGGAACTTACTTCAAAGATTTATCTTTGCAATCTTTCTATGGTCTTGCACTTGAAAAGCGTCTAGTTCGATTTCTATGTGAAAACCAAACGTGACATAACATGAAAATTCAATTATCCACGTTAAAAGGCCACTTTTGGTTCTGCAGAGGTGTTCCTTTCGGATATGGCTAAAATGCTTCAAAATAAAGTAGAAATGTGGGTCCGAATCCAGTGTAAAATTGGTATATTGTCCCAATAAGGAGCCTTCGTAAATCCACTTAGTATCTATAGTAAGAAAACAAAACTAAGATAAGCATAAGAGATTCGAATTATATAAGTAATTTACCAAAGGTCTTGTTTGAATTCGACCCAAGCGATTGTTTCCATAATTGCATTAAAAGCTTGTTGTACTTCAATGAGATCTGACGGATTTTAATCGGCATAAGGAAAGGCTGCTGAAGGTTAAGTCAATTCAAAATCGTCAAACAAAAATATCTCCAAACAAAGTTAGCTTAAAATCTGGCGCATTCAATCAGGCACATCGGGCATGACAGTTATTGCCCTGGAAAAAATAGTGCTAGACCGTCTCCGACGACAACTCCATTAGCGAACGTTATACCAGGAGAAACGAGTTGTTGTCCAGAAAAATGCAGCCCTTTAAATATCACAACCAGTTGCGGCTACTGCAAAAACTTTACAAAAGTCCGATTAGGGAAATTAGCAATTATCTGTCTCATTCAATGACAATATAGTGGATAAATTAAGCTTAGACAATAGAGAAGCTACGTTTACACTGAGTTTTACAAACATCTCACTACCTTCACTCAACTCAATAACCTGATAACGACTTGCAATAATGCCCCGTAAGAACTAGACACCCAGACACATTACAGAACGTCATCGTAAACTCACTTGTTCGACGGTGTAGTCGTGAAACTGCGCACTCCGTTTCTTCCGCTGTAAGTGCTTCTCAATTTCTGGATCCTCCCTCGCCACCACACTAAATCACATTTGCAAAACTCCTTCACACCATGTAACACCCCCCACTGTAACAGTTAAGAGACAAGATTTCCATCACAAACGGTTCAACAAAATAGATGATCATTGTTATCTACTGATTGACTTCTTCAGTGGAGTTATTCAGCAGTCTTCCTGGAAATATCGGTAAGATCCTGATACTACCATATTCCAGATTCCCCGGGGATGGATATTTCTGCTACTGAAACAGTAAAATTTGCGAATTTACATTTATGCCAATAACATGTTGAATTTTTAAAAATATGTCTTAACTCAGTAGGTACTGCAACTGTGATTCATCTGGACACATTGTTCCCTGGTACACAACCAAGTATTTTACATCACAGATTTCAGAATAGCCAGGCACATGCACTACAAAACAATGCTGAAAAAAAAACCTTCCACTATCTTGCTAGCTTATCTAGCTAGCTTCCACAATCTCAATCCAATTGCAAAGTTGTTGACACTTGGCTGGCGCACAATCAGAGGCTTGAGTGTCATTACCATCTAGTACATTTCCTGCATGTGCCAATGCATGTGTATCAGTAATCAGAAAAGCATAAATAACAAGTAGATCAGTAATCCCATTTCACCAATTACGTAACTAGATTACATTGCAAAGAAAAGAAAAAATTAAGACAGCTCTCTATGTTCTATCAGAGAGAAGAAGTCAAAGACAAAATTTGAAAATATACTATAATTACCAGTGAAACTCACCAACTTTCCATGTATACTTCAATACCTTTTCCGTCTGCTGAGACGATTAAGCGAATGGATTTTTCCACTTGTTTTCGAGCCCCCATTCCCTCTCTTTCCTATTCCCCTTCCATTTAGTTATAGCGGTGGCGCCTCGACTTACTTCGTAAACATTTAATGAGGTGAAACGTACCTTTTTTCTTCCATTATTGAATTCCTAATTAGAAATATGATTTTAATTATTGTTATTTTAAATCAGCTGATTTAACGGAAAAACGAAAAACTTAATCGAAATCAACGGTTAAGTATTCCACTGTGTGATCTTTTTTTTCCCGGAAGGCTACCGGAAACTTCGCGAACGCCGGGATCAGTTGAGTCTTTCACTAGATGTCGTTGGTTTGTTCGATTACCGGCGACAGATTTGGCTACCACGTCTGCTTTCCCATCCAATTCCTTTTTTGTCTGGAAATTTTATTACCACCATTATGTTATGTATTTTTTAAGGTTTTGACTAAAGTTATGTAATGTAATATCCTTATTTTTCAATGATCATTTATAAGAGCCGGAGGATTGGAATGTTAACATCCTGGTGTTATGTGTAAGATTGTTGACACCTTTGGCTATCGAAACAAGCTCCATCTTCCACATCACATTCATTTTAGATCTAAATATTTAATTATGACAGCAAAATATCTAGAGTTATGAAAAAATAAATAAAAAACTATCAAAGGAAGTTTAGTGCAACTACTTTGAATTTGCAAAGCTCTTAAATTATAAATTCCAGGTCAGAATGTACTTGATTTTCGACGTTTTAAAATTTTGAATAGAAATCGTATATTATTAAAGCAAAATTTGCTTATGAGAAGAAAAAAACATAGAAAAGTCGGCTTGTTTTTGTGCCAAAAGAAGTGTAACAAAGTAGGTAGTCACTTGGCGTTCCGTTTAACACCATCTGTTGGGCAAATTGTAATACAATACCTGTTTTAATGTAGATGGCGTCGAGAACGTTGTTTACGTTTAAATCTTTATTATTCTTAATAGTTTATCATTAGAAATTTCTTTATTCTTTAATTGTTTATAGTAGTCATTCGTTATAAAACCGAAACAATTGATTGCCTTAGCAATGGCTTCGATCGATATTGACAAAGTACGAATCATAGTGATTGGAGATTCAGGGGTCGGCAAAACATCGTTGATCCACACACTCTGTCACGGAGAACCAATTGTCAATCCCTCTTGGACTATTGGATGCTCAGTTGATGTAAAACTGCATGAATATCGTGAAGGCACTTCAGCGCAAAAAACTTACTTTGTGGAGCTATGGGATGTTGGGGGAAGTTCTGGCCATAAAAACACCCGATCTGTGTTTTTTACCCCAGCTCATGGTTAGGTGATCTGAAATTCGAATATTCAAATATTGCTACTAATAGTCTTTTCAAGGCATAATTTTAGTGCATGATCTTACAAACCGTAAATCAGAGGGGAACCTTAGGAAATGGCTTGCTGAGGTTCTAACCAAAGAATGTAATGGAAATACTTTGTCTTCTGTTAGAATAAATCCTACCCGAAACCAAGAGATTGATGAATATGACCCAGAACAGTTCATTGGTTCATCACAGGTCTGAAAATTTTCCTGTCAGTTCTACTTATTAGTGTTTAGAACTTCTTGTATGAATTACGCAGATTCCAATACTTGTTGTTGGGACTAAACTTGATTTGGCAGAAGAGGTAAGGACCCATTTCAATCGAAGACTGTCTCCCATCGCCGAAGAATGTGGTGCTGGTGAAATTTTTGTGGTACTATGTTAGGGAAGGCGGTTAAATAAGTAAAAAGTATCAATCTAAAAATTCTTTGACTTTTTTTTAGGATTGTACCACTGCAAAGGCAATGGCCCCAGGTTCTAGCTCTGCCGTTAAGCTTTCCAGATTCTTTGACCTGGTAATTGAAAAACGTTTCTATAATAGAGATCGACCTAGTCCGTTCACAGACAAGCGTAGACTGATGTCAGGGTATTCTGGCAACGCGATAAATCACAAAGTATTTCATTTTGAATAATCTAATTATATTTACTGTATCAAATTAAATACAATTTCGATATACTTTACTAAGAGGTGGTTGTTTTATAAGGATTTGGATAATTTTCAATAGTGAGCAATCGGTAGCGTTTCAGCACAACTGCGACCTTTTCCAAGTCAGACGCGTAATCCGCCCTTAATATAACAACACGCCCAACGTCAAGAAATGCGGGGTTTATTACATTAGGGCCTTTTATCAAATCAATCTCATCTCCAGGTTCCATCTATTAAGGCAAATGCATGGCAACATAATTAACATAACAAGCATTTAAGAACAGTACTAACCCGTTTACTCTTCTTAAGAAGTTTCTCACCATTTACCCGAATTTTGCTTTCATAGAAGGCTATGTCTATTTTACTGAATTTAAAATATTAAAAAAGGTAAGGCTTCTAGTGTTTTTCTTACTTCATTAATCAAATTACTTTTTGGCAGTTCCAAGTCCTGCTTTCAGAAGGGTATCAAGTCTCAAGGAATTGAGTTTTTTCTTCACTATTTTAACATCCTTGCCATCCACGTCAGAAAGAATTCCTGGATCCAGGTCCTTCGAATTCAAAATAATGTGAGAGAGATTTATACAGGTTAGGATTGTTATTTAGCTAAGACGTATTCTTTCCTACGGTAATGTCTGTTGTCGAATCTTCATCCTCTTCGTCATTTTCATCGACTGATTGTTGTTTCCCTCCTTTGCCACGAGAAAATTTAGAAGTATGTTTTAAGGCTCTCTGGGAAGCACATGGGTTGTGTTGTAACTTTGTCACTAATGGTTGACATCGTAAGATATCCGAAAGACGGTGGACATCTCGCCTTAATACCGGCCACAGCACACGGCCAGCAAATTCGGAGATCACTTTTGCTTGTCTTGCCCTTGCAAAATTAACCAGGAAAATCCGAGTCATCACTGAGCAATTTGTCATTTTTCAACCAAAGTTTTTTGGATCGTCTTTCACTAGCAGACTACGATTCCAAGCAGACGAACAAATACATGTAAAGCACGGAACAGCTCATAGTAAGTCAAAGGTTAAAACAATTCTGTCTAACACTTTCGCACTCTGTTGACTAGAGATTGGAGAACCTGACTCAAGTACGTACACTTTCGAAAATGTAGCTGGATCGAAATTGTCTGCCATGATTGTCGTCTGCTGCTACGCTAACGCTCCAATGCCACATTTCAAAAACTGAGCGAATAGGTGACGAAAAGAATTTTCTTCCCAAGTTACAGTGCTGAATGTGTAATGGTTTGTATATTTACTTTCCGCACATACACCGTTGGCCGTACAAGTTCCTTAAACTCAGAATGAAAACGACTGGACTAGTTGTTGAGAAGACTTTTGAGTGCCAAGGTTTGGTTTTTTTTTTCTTCATCTTCTTTTCGTCTTCTTGTCGCGCCACGGAAAACGGAAAGAATTGGAGAAGAAACAAAATTCCAAAGAAATCAGGAAACAGCCAATCGTGATGATAGTAATATAACTATAGCAAGGAGGAAAACGAAACAATCAAGTTTCGAAAAAAAAAAAAAAAAAAAAAAAAGGAAAGGAGAAATTTGAAATGTCCATGATGGAAAAAAGGCGGGTAAGGAGGAGGAGCGATCCAGGAGATTGGGAGGGTAAAAAGGGAATTACATATTGTGGAGGTTAAAACAAAGTGTTTTTCACGGGAATTGACAAATACTTCATTGAGATGGAATAAGCGAGAGAGAGAAAGAGAGAGAGCGAGAGAGAAAGAGAGAGAAAGAGAGAGAGCAAAAGAATCAAGAGTGTACGTCTCTAACGCGTGTTCGTGTGTGTGTGTGTGTATTCAAAAAAGAGAAAGAAAGGAAGTTATGTTACTTTTTAGGGGACAAAGTCAGTTTTAAGTGATGGGCAGTTTCATCCAAAGATGTGGCTTTTTCGATGGTGACGGCATTTCACGTCACAATGAACGAGCTCGCATTCCCAAATCGGTTTGTCTATAGATGCGTATGCCTATATTAATTCGTGTGCACAAAAAGGATGGGCGGGGCTGGGGAAAGTAAAAGCATTTGGCACCACAGAAAAAAAAAAAAAAAAAAAAAAAAAAAAAAAAAAAAAAACTTAAGTAAATATCATCTCCTTTTTCCTCACGACACGTAAATCAAAAATGCATTAATGGTATAAATTTATTTTTTTTTAAATCCCTCAAATATTTAAAAAGATGATTCCGCACCATTCTGTTCCCGAGTCCCGACTACTGATCTTCCGTCTGAGATCCAATCCGAGCACTTTCTTTTGTTTAGGATTTGAAAACTACAACAAACTCTATTACCTATTATGTTTTCATATCTAACACACACACACACACACACACACACACACACACACACACAAAAAAAAAACAGAGTTTCCTCGATTTTTTTTTCCCCCCCAAACTTCTGTCCAAAACCAAACGACACGAATAACAACTGGAAAATGTATAGGTGCAACGGGAATCTCACGCATATCGAAAAATTGATTGGGGAGTGGTGGGGAGAGGGAGAGAGACGATGAGTCGATTTCTATATTCAACAGACGAGAAGAGGAAGAAAACCCCTCCAAAAAAAAAAAAAAAAAAAAAAAAAAAGTTACATCGGTAGAGGGTCAGAATAGAATAGGGAAACGTACAATAGTCCAAAAATAAAGAAAAATTGCTGTTATTTGCCAACCCGTTTTTGTTTTTTGTTTTTTTATTTTTGGCTGGCGCTGCCAAGTCCTATCAAAATATTTCTAGGGTATTCCAGCACCAATCGTGGCTTTCGTCAATTCTTTTACTACCTAAATTTCCCCTCTCCGCGTCATCTTAGTCCTCGTTCCCTTCAGAACATTCCTTTGATTAATGACTAATTTATCATATTATGCGTGACAATGCAAATGGAAATTTCGCCTATCCAGCCAGTGCAACAGCAGTAGAGGAAGACAGTGAAGCGGAAGATGTGATTATGGTGGAGTATTCTTTTTTTTTTTTTTTGTTTTGTTTTCTGTCCTTTCGAGATAGAAAGAAGAAGAAGAAAATTTCAAAAACAAAACGCTCCTCTGGCCGAAAAAAAAAAAAAAAAAATTTCGAACGAAATCGAATTTCTCCTTCCGAATATTTTTCGTGAGTCGTTTCAAAGAAGAAATTTGTTTTTTTTTTTTTTTTTTTTTTTTTTTTTTGCACAGCTGGGCAGTCATGCGAAGGGGGCAAATAGAGATGGGTGTGAGTATCGAGAATAGGGAAGATTTACATCAGTCACACACAATTTTGAGCACTCGGCGTGATACCAGAACATCAAACGGGTAAAAAAAAAAAATAAAGGGGGTGGGGGTGGGGGGTCGGAAGAAGACAAACAAAGAAATATGAAAAAGAAATCGAAAATCGATTGCCTCAATTTTTTTTCCCCTTTCGTTTTTTGTTTTGGTTTTCTTTTTCTATTTCTTTGACGGGTTACCCAATGTCCCGTACGAATTCTTGTTTCCGGAATTAGAGCCGGAATTTGGCATGTCGTTACTCTTACTCGGTCGGGGTAAAGTGAACGATTCACCTACACCCTCACGGGGCTTCCATATGGGAGATCCCAACGGTTTAGCTGCCGCTGGCGCATACGACTGAGGCGTCCTCGATGCCTAAACTCACACAGCATATCCATCAGTTAGTTTACACAGCTATTGCAACACACGTTCCAAATAAATTTCGTACCTGAATGAGTTTAGCCTGACTGCAAGCGCTTCCGGTAGAAAGCGTCGACGTCGTTGACAGGCTTAAGTGATTAGGTGTACGGCCGAGTGATGGCTTCGATCGATGTTGATGGTCATCTTCGTTCTCTGACTTGACACCCGGATCGCCGTCCCTCGCTTCAGACGAATCCACTCGACGGATCGATTTCTTTTCGCCTGAATGGATCGATTCTTGTTAGCTGAACATTGCTCTTTCCTAAGATTTAAATGTTTCATTTTCTAAATGGGGTACAGATTACCGATCGTGTTGCTGCGTCCTCTGAAAGTGACTGTCGGAATATCTTCAGCTTCGCCTCCGCCGCAGGCTTCGACATTATCGTAGTCTATAGTGCCAGCCGAATGGCGTTGAACATTTCGTTTGCCTTTGCTTTTATCAGCCTCCGCTTTCGGCGTCGGTGGCGTCGAGGCCGACGGAACGGGCGGCTTTGCCGGCGGAATGCTCATATTGCGCACGCTCTCTCGAATGATTTGCCGGATCGTTTTGAGGAAAGCGTTGCGGAATTCGGCGGTGCTACGTTTGATAAATCATAAAAACAATCAAAAATTCATCGGCTGACTGTTGGAAAAAAAAAAAAAAAAAAAAAAAAAAAAAAAAAAAAAACGAAACAATTTGCACACAACGGACCTATTGGAAAGGTGGTAGACTTTCTCCGAGCGCCGGTGCAACGGGTTCTTCAAGTGAATCAACTCCCACAAGTAGTGCGCTTCCATGTCTTTGGCTTGAGCGGTGCGGACTTGGACTTCGGTCACCGGAATCAGGACCTGATAGCGGATGATTTCCACTTCCGGCGCGCTAGTTTTCGTCGTCACGCTCTGTTAAATAATTCAAAATTAAGATTGAATAGATTTATTTCCTTTTCTCTTTTGAAATTAAGAAGAAATAGGCGATAAAAATACGAACCATGAGCTTCTTGCGCTGGCGGAGTCGCTCCTTGCAGAGGAAGACGACGGCCGTTTTGAAAACGAAGCACATGGCGTGCAGCTCCAGGCCCTTTTTGACTTTGCCCAAAAAGTCGGAAATGTTGAGCCATTCGACTCCGCCGTAGTACAAGAGCTCAGACGGACTGAGATCGACGGGCTGCTTGCAAGACTTTTGGTGCTGGCGGAAGAGGTGGTCGAAGATGGCGCCGTACTCTTCGTGGATGCGCTGCATCTCGTTGATGTGCTCGGCCACTTTTTCCATCCCTTTCAGGGCATCTGTTGTGTTTAATTACCCCAATTAAGAAACGCACCATCATAAATTCATACCACATTGATTGGCAACGGTTCGATAAAGGGACATACCGACAAGATGTTGATGTTCGCTGCTGTTTGGGTCGGTCAAATTGCGCAGCTGCTGCAACAGGAGCGGGTATTTCAAAATGCGCTGGATCGGTTTGATCAAATAGGATTCCAGCGTCGAAGAATGCTGTTGCCGAGGATTGCGTGACTGTAGGAACTCTTGTAACGCTTGCGAACCTTCGTCTTAAAAAGTTGAACAAATTGTTTAGATGGAAAAGGAAAAAAAAACAAACAAACAAACAAAAAAACAAACAAACAAACAAAAAAAAACATTAGTTACTTGGAAGAAGAACTTTTTGAGCTTTCGAGTGGCTGGCGCAGAAGGAACTGTACAGTTTGAAGTGGTTGGCATGCTGCAGGAAAGCGCTGCCGATGGCAAACAGGACATTCTGCCGACAGATGGGGTTTGTGTTGAAAGTTTTGGACGTAAACAAACAAACAAACAAAAAAAATATATATATAAATGTTAGGAAAACTTCGCAAACACAGGTGACGTGAAAAAAAAAAAAAAAAAGTTTACTTTGAACTGATAGGGCTGATCGATTAGCTCGAAATGCGGTTCGACAGCCAAAGCTTCTTCGAGGCTTTGCTGGAACATGCGCTGGAAAGTGACAATCTCCTGGATGTTTCCAAAGAGGGCATTGATCTCGGCCGAAGAGAGAAATGTTTCTTGTTTCAATGGTTCCAGATAGTTCTCCAGCAAGTTGTTCAGATGCTACCAGATACAAAAAACGAAACATGATTTCTTAAAGAGTTCCATTCATTTGTGTATGCGTGTGTGTGTGTGTGTGTAGTGGATCTACTAGAAATTTACCTTGACATAAGTCCTTTCCGTCTCGACCAGCTCTAGAATGCACTTTTTCAGCTTCTCGCCATCGGAGAGCTGCCGATTGGGCGTCAGGGCGATCGACTGAGAAGACGCGATGCTTCCGGTAGGCGAGGATCGCCGGAAATCCGACGTGGTAGATGTGGAGCTTCTTTCAGACATGCGAGGCTATATCGATTTTCGCATGTGTGTGTGTGGGCCATAATAACAAAAAAAAACAAAAAAAACATTGAGGATCATTCCTGTAACGCGTTCAATCTCTTCGTAATGTCTGGACTTACCCGAAGCACGGGACCAACAACATCAGCCGGACTAGATTTATGCTGCTGGATGGGAGGTAGTTCAGTTGGGAAAGCGCCAGGACTATCTACCGTTTGCGCTGACTGTCCATCTTTACAAATAAAAAAAAAACGTGCGTCCATTGATTGTAATAAAAGTTAAAGCGAGACAAAATAAAAAAAAAAAAACGGGCAGAAAAAAAAATAAAATAAAAACGATCGTTGGAAGTGCATTAAGCCAATACAAAAAAAAAAAAAAAAAAAAAAAAGAAAAAGAAATAAAAACAGATGGCCAATGCAGTTACTTACGCCAAGATGGAGCCGGGACGATGAGATTGGAGAGAACGTCGTCGGTGATGAGCTGATCGGAAGGTGGCGGCGGGCAGACGAGACTGTCGATGAGGTCGTCGGTGGTCCTCAGTAGGCAAGTCACGTCGGGCGGATCGGCTCGGCAGCTGCGGATCATCAAGGAGAGCGAAAGCTCTTCCTGGAGCACTGACTCGATGTACATCATGTCCAGGTCGCCGACCAGGGCTCCGTTGATGACCATGATCTCGTCTCCCTTGATGATTCCTGCCCAAAAAAAAAAAAAAAAAAAAAAAAAAAAGAATAACGAGCATCACACAACGGTCCGCATTAAACGAAATCACATT
The DNA here is from genome assembly GCF_022539665.2 of Daphnia carinata. Taxonomy (NCBI): domain Eukaryota; kingdom Metazoa; phylum Arthropoda; class Branchiopoda; order Diplostraca; family Daphniidae; genus Daphnia; species Daphnia carinata. The sequence continues at coordinate 2,049,705 of NC_081336.1, read as the reverse complement.
CCGCATGGAGCTGAAACGCAAATCGAATCAAATGACGTTAGAAATACTACCGTGGTTCATGGCGACGCTACGGTCTTCCACTCGGCTGACAAAGACGCACAACTCGTCCTGTCGTTCCGTATTCTCCACCAACTCGGCCTCGACGCTGAAACCCCACATTTGTTCCAAATTGTTGCGCGACAGCTCCACTTGATACAGAGCTTTTCCGCAGATTTCGACCAGTTCGTGACTGGGCACCTGGAACACAATAATAATCCAATTTGAGGCTTTTATCGAAACACAAGTTCAGCATTTCGAGTCGATAAAAATAAATAAAAAATCAAGATTTACGTATGAATCGATGAGATCGGTGCGGTGGGGCACAAAATGGTTCGAGTTGTCCATGTCGCGGCGCTTCTTGACGCGGACGAAATGCTCGGCCGGATTGAGTCCGCGTTTGCCGCAAGCGCTGGCCAGAAATTCCTCGACCGTCATGTTGTCTTTTAAATTGACAGTCGCCGTCTGTTTGGCCCAAAAAAAAAACAAAAAAACAAATAAATAAAAAAAATGTTTAAACTGTTCGAAATGAAGTTTTGTTGTTGATCTCTACCTGTCCGTCGGGCAAATTGACTCTGAATTGCCTGTCTCCTTCGTGATGATGGCCGCTGTGCTGCGACGATGCGGCGGCCACCGATTGCGATTTGCGCGAGCTCAGCGAATTCGATCGGGACAAGGTGGGCGCCGCCACGGCCCGTCTCCTCGTGGCTCCTCTTCCGGCCAGCAAATTGTTGAGCAGCGACGGACTGCGAGCGCAAATGTAGGCGTGAAACGACGAGACGGTAAAGACGCCCAGCCGGTTGAGCGTGTGCTTGGTGCTCCTGGAGACGTGCGTCAGTAAACTCTGCAGTTTTTTCCAAAAAAAAAAAAAAATAAAAAAAAAATAAAAAAAAATAAATTATAAATAAACAATTAAGAAAAAGAATAGGAAAATTGGATAAGATCTATAGAATTTTTTTTTTTTTTCCCCTTAAGAACAAGACGGCAATGATGACGTCAAGAAAATTATGCACATCTTTATGGGAATCTCGTTGCTTTTGTCTCTTGTACGCGCGCGTGCTTTTCACGCTCGCAAGACGACCCCCAACTTTCTCTCTTTTTCTTTCGACGTCGTTCACACAACTTTGGCAACCGCGCCACATACGCTGAATAAAGCTAATCAAAGTCTTATCGTGTCATATGCTTGCCAGATTTTTCGAACCTTCTTTTTGATTTTTTTTTTCTTTTGGCTCCGTCCTTTCGCCAACTTATTCAATGCTTCACTTCGTCCGGCTGCTTGTTGTTGTAAAGAGAAGCGCGCGTTGCCTAAACTTATATTTTGTTTCCCCATGCAGCAGTCACCTGGCTCCAGTCCCACATACTTTCACCATCTGCTGTTGTTGGATAGCACTTAAATAAACATTTTATTCTCCGTGTCTGTGCTAGCGAAAACCAACTTGTTTTATTTTTTTTTCCAAAATAAAACTAAATCTGTTTTGACTTGAAACGTGAAAGAAGATTTGACGAAATGAACCAAAGGACCCCACCTTTTCTTTTTTATTTTGAAATAGTAAAGGGGAAATGGGGCTTGTGTTTCGACCAGCAACCATTACCAACTTTGAACTTTATAATGAGGAGTCAAAGGATGGTTGTGTATGCAAACTAGACAGCGCACAACGGCAGCACGTCTAGAAGTTGAGACTCTCCAAAGTCGATCCTGTGAAAATGGGAAACGCAGAGAACGTCGTCTACCTCCGTATACATCTATTTGAAAACTAGCCTCATTTTCCTATGGGATTCCTAAGTCCTCGACAAACTCTCCAGCAACGCCATCCGTTCTAAAGTTTCGCCATTGCAGTTCCCCGACGCTGCTCATTATTGATTCATTTTCAACTGTGCACACAGAGGGAGAGAGAGAGAGAGAGAGAACCGGACGATCCTCTTTCGTATTCCATTTTTAAAATATATCCCCCCCCCCCCCCAAAACCCCAAGGGTCAAAAGTAAAACAAAACAAACAGCTGACCGCACTGAAGGGAAACTGTTTTTTTTTGTTTGTTTGTTTGTTTTTTTTTTTTTTTTTTTGGCAAACTGAAATCTTACCTTTGGATTAGGTAGTTCGCCGTGCTGCAAGCTGGCCATGTAGCAGCGGAGACGGAACTGTTCGCAGTGCAGTCGTTCCAAATTCTCTTCCCAAGCGGCAATCTGAGCTCCGATTTGACGTCGACTCTCCGACTCGGAGACGACCGACAGTTGCAATTCCGCCATGTGTTTCAATTTGTGATCCTAAAAACGGTGGAATTTTGTCCAATCAAAAAATCAAGTTAGATAATAATTAGAAAATTAAATTTAAAATAAAAAAGAATAAAAAAATGAAAGGCTAATGAAGAAGATTCCAATTTCGTTGCTCGCCTGCGTTCCTCGTTCAATTTATACAGACACATAACAAAGTGGAAGATGGGTGGAATGTTTGACATACCGACTCGATGGAACGTTCCAAACGCAGAATCTCTTCCTGTAGCAAGTGCAGTGTGCCCGTCTTGCCCCGGTGACGGGCAAAAGCCGCCGCACACGCTGAATGAATACTATTCACCCACGTGTCCAGCTCAGCCTGACATGGAGCCTTAAAAAGAAGATAAGAAAAATTGATTATTTAATACATAAATACGAAAGGTTGGACGAAAGAATAAAAAAATGCCTCGGAATAATCAATGAAAAGGCCACAAGAAATATCAAAGTCATCCATCAAAGAGATACACAATCTCTAGTTGAGTTTCGTACAAAGATTTATGCACAGTGTACGGTATGCATCGCAGCAGCGACGTGCAACGGTTCATTAGAACCCGGACGTCTCCTATTCCATCATTCCCCACCATTTTCTTTATGATTATTATCCACAATGATCCCGAGGTTTCACGAAAAAGAAAAAAAAAAACTGCTATATTCGAGGGCGATCCTTTGGAGCTGAAAAAAAAAAAGCGCTGCATTACAACGTTTGGTCGATTTATTGGAGAGCCGCTCAGTCGGAAATAAACATTCCCCCAAAACTCTTATGCTCATCACGCATCACGACATTAATGTGTGTCTATTGCTCAGGCGGTTTGTTAAGGCCGCTAGATAAAGAATAAAAAAAGAAAAAAGAAATGAGAATAAACCTATCACATGTGGAAGGGCAGAAATACGACTCGTAACACATCGGATACGCGCGCGCGTGATGAGCCATTTAAATCACGATGAATGGGGGAGGGTCGGTTACTCGCATCTGTTCATCGTTGCTGAGCAGACGAATGCATTTCACTGGCGGGCTCGACATTTAAAGAAGAATGAATTTCATTTGAAATGTTTCCAAGTCTTTTTTTTTTTTTTTTTTTCTTTTTCTTTCGATGATACCCTAACATGGTAAGCATTTCTTGGCTGCATGCAATTGGCTAATGGCTTTGACATGGATGAAAAGATTCGATTCAATCCCCCTCGTCTACAACACACACACACACACAGACGAAATAGAAAAAAAAAAAAATAAATAAAAGAAGCCAATGTGCTAGATAAGATTTCCATTCTTTTGCGCTCGAAGGCAAAAGAAAAAAAAAAAAAAAAAAAAGGAAAGAGATAGATATACTCTGCTTTTATGTCTCGTAGACCATGGTCGAATAAAATAAAAAATGGGGAGGAAATCCACTGATCTTTTCCGTGTTGTTTTCCTCGTCGGACATTTTTTTTTCTTTTTTTCCGTGGCTACAAACTTTTACATTTTTTTTTTTTTAAACAAAATATGAAAACTTGTTCCACCACAATCAATCGGACAGGAAACAAACGACACTATGATGTAAATTTCGCCCTTCAACTTTGTTTTCTTTTTTTCTGCCCAGATTTTTGGCTTTGCGAAGGCAGTGACTGTGTAGGCTCTACATAAATCGCCTGTGTCATAACAATAGCAAACTAACTAAGCCAACTATACCAACCGTGCGTTGTAGACTCAGCCATGTCTAACGAACGCTATTATACAACGACGACCTCAATCTCTTTTTTTTTTTTTTTTACCCTCTTCTATATCCATCGCACCGTACGTCGGGTGCAATAAATACGCGCGTGTCTTTCGCTTTTTCTCTCGTGTCACACGGCATTTGCATACTCGCAGACTTGATATCGATCAATAAAAAAATAAAAACAAAAAGAAGGAAGGCTGACAACCCTCGAGCAACTTGCGAATTCACCAACATCTTTCGCTCTTTGCAAGCGAATAAAAAAAAGAAAAAAGCGTAGACAATAAGCGAATGATGGAACACTACGTAACTCGGCTGCATTTGAATCCATCATTTTGCAATTTCTGCTTTAAAACCGTAAGTGATGTTTAGAAATAAAAACGGGTAGACGTGAACGATCTGCTCAAAAATAAAGGAATAAAAAAAGAAAAAAAAAAAGAAAAGATGTACCTGGAAGAGATAGGCGTCGCCGAACGCGGTGCTGAGACAAAAGATAAAGTCCCGTTGAGGATGTTCGGGTATGGGCTGCATGATGGCACCGTCGACGATGATGAGATGTTTGGGCGCGGCCTCGACGTGGCGTCCCTCGCGCGAATCGCACGGGTAGAAGAGCAGCGTCGTCCCCTTGAGGCAAACCCAGTAGCCGCGCCATCCGCGCTTCCTGGCCAGCTCCACTTGATGTTTCTTACGCAGAAGCCACTTCTTGACGCTCAAGAACCTGTTTTTAAAAAGAGGATAAACAAATGAGCTTTTTTATTTATGCAAAAAAAAAAAAAAAAAAAAAAAAATAAATAAATAAAATAAAAATAATAATATTGTGCACAGATTTCGTTCGTTACACGCGTGCCGATATCGATCATCATCACAGACGCTCCCCCCCCCCCCCCCCCTTCTCTTTTTACGTACAAAACGAGATGTAGACTTGGCATAGAAGGCGCCGGGATCAGTAAAAAGGGATTGAAGCGTTGTGTAGGCGTTCACTAGTCTACACGAGAAATGGGCGAAGAGAACAAACAAAAAAAAAAAAAAAAAAAAAGATGACGATCGGCAGATGGCAAAAGTACTGGATCGATGATCGTAAACGATTGGGCAGGGAACGGAAATGTCATGGCGAAAAAAAAAAAAAAAAAAACAAACAAAAAGGAAGAAGAACAGGAGAAAAGAAAAATGTTGTACGTCTCGCCGGCACGAGCAAAAATAAGCGAACATTCAATCATCGACCCCCCGTCCCTCTTGATAAAGAAATCGATAAAACTATATTTTCTTAGATTGCGCAATCAAAATTGTGTACACCACCTAACTAAAAAGAAAAAAAAAAAACAAGAAATTTCATACTTATGTGTATCTTTCTCAATACTTTTGAAGTGCGTGTGCTGACATTACAACAGCCTGCGGCAACGGCCGTTTCGAACGAAAATCGTTCAGCTGCGTTTAAAGAAACAGGAAAAAGAAAGAAAGATGGAAACTAGTGGCCATCACGCCGACCCCCCCCCCCCCCCCCCCCCTTTTTTTTTGGGGGTTGCTGGGCACACACGTTGGCGTTCCAGTCGTTTTCTTTTACGATTCTCGCTTGTCCTTGCCTTTCTCTCTCTCTCTCCTTTCTGCGCTGCCGTCATTTTTCCGATTGAATAAGCGAAAGAAAAAAAAAAAAAAAGAACCGAACTGCTCGGCAACGTTTGAAATTGTATTGCGATTGAAGCGATTTTCATCCGAACGTGAAAAAAAAGAAAAAGAAAAAGGAAAAATCGAATAGAAATAAAAAGAGGAAGTGAATAAAGTTGTCACACTTCCGTGGCGGTGTCCCAACGAGAAAATGGAGGGGGAGGAGGAAGAGGAACTGGTAGTTATTTACGTTTTATCCAGATGGCGAGTGTGAATGTTTCAGTTAGCGTTGCACTACTGTCACGACCAATAACCAAGACGTCGTCTGTCAATTTTGGCCGTGACAACACGGATCCTCCTCTCGATCGATTAGAGCTATTTTTCTCCCGCACGCTCCGTTTTTATATACCTCTTTTCTTACCAATAAATTTACACGCAACACAATGCGTGCGTGATGTCTCTTACGGGGTTAAACCTATAACAACTAGACTCCCTCTCTCTATCGCTTGTATATCAAATATTTTGCTTTTGTTTTTTTTGTTTTTTTTTTTGTTTTTTTCGGGCGGGCATAAAAGGGCGGCGAGCGTTCGGTTATGTTTTTCACTTGTTTATTATGTTTGACGTCTTCTTCCGGCACACGAAAACGGAGGCCATCGATCGAGACATTTTTTTTTTTTTCCCGTCTTTTCTCTTGTGTGTGTGTGTATGTGTGTGTGTGTGTGTCTTGGCCTACATATACTGTGGTGGATGGATACTATTGATCAAATCCTGACGACGGCAACGATGCGGCAACGATGTCACAAACACACACACACAAAAAGAAAAGCATCTTTTTATTTGTTGGTTTCCTATGTTTTTTTTTTTTGTTTGCATAAAGCGAAGACGTTAAACTAAAAAAAAAACAAAAAAAAATGGACGCATTTTTGCGATAGAGAAACAAAAGAATGTCGATTCTCTTTCTTAGGCAGCGGGGGGATAAAATATAACAAGATGAATTAGTTCGACATCGGAGCCTTAACGTCTATCTTGTTTCACTTAAGGGTTTCCTCGTTCCGCAATTAGGGAGCGTAGGTGTCAACAATTGGATTGAAAAAGAAAGTGGGTATAGGTGAAAGGAAACCTTTTCTTTTCTCGTCCTCCCCCCACTTTGTCCGACATAATTGAATAAAAAAAAAAAAAAAAAAAAAGTCCGCATTTTCTAAATGGCCCTTTTGTGCGTGATTACAATCATTACTCTCGCACAATGTCGGTAGCGGGAGGAGGTACCGTTTTCGAACGTGCCGGATCAAGTTCTATAAATAGGCGTACACGAGTTCAATCGAATAGCGCATGAAAAAAAAAAGGAAATGCTCTTTTCAAAAATCTAACAGACAGTGAAACTCGGTGTAAATCCCCCCCCCCCACCCCTTCTTCGCTTGTGCCGTACATACTTATTGTCGTACACGCTTCACTCCTGCAGCGATAGCTCCGCTCATTGGCTCTCACGGACTGCCTGCCGGCCATGCGTGAAATTCCCCCCCCCCCCCTTGCCGGAGCTTCCGATTTTCTCCATCCGTCCGATAGATCAAAAGCACAAAATAAAATCTAAAAAGCTTTTCAGTTTTTTTTTTCTCTACTTACTCCACGTGCGTAACAAGACGGTCAAAGAAATCTGAGCTGAAAAAAAAAAAAAAAAGTCTTTCGTATTTTGATGTGTGTGTGTCCATAGGCTCGAAAAAAAAAAAAAAGAAACTGCTGGCCAATCTCTTTTGCAATGCTGATCATGCACACACGCCCGGTACAATTGATGCTTTATTTTCTTTTGACGTGTGTGTAACTGACTCGGCATTTTTACGTACGACATCTACACACACACACACACACACACAAAAAAAGAAAGAATCAAAGGCAATGCGCCGGACTTGGGTAATCGAGTTCGTTGCTGTTAACACGCGACGCGGAGGGGGGGAGAGGGGTTTGAAGGTGGCCCGTTCGTGATCAATTATTGGGCGTGAACAGAAATTTGTGTTTTTGTGTGTGTGTGTGTTGTAAATGAACGATATTTCAAGTTGCGTGTGTAAGCTGCAAACTGCATTTCTTTTTTCGATTATTATCCTGTCAGTAAAATGAATAATGTAAAAGAGGAAACTTCCCAATCATTCGAAAATAAACAAAGCCGAGAGGGGAAAAAAAAAAAAAATACAAACTGAAATTCGATGGGAGCGTAGCGATTCACGAACGAACGAAAAAAGAAAATCGATCAGTTGGCCGTATAATTTGATTAGCGAGAAATGTGAACGTTGGATTATAGACTCTAACTCAACTAATCAGCCGCGTGTATACAAGTATAGCTAACGAACCTTATAGAGAATCATTTGCATATTGGAATCATCAAGTCGGCCGCCAAGGGGAGCAGCACACAGCGGAACGCATTTTTTTTTTTTTTTTTTTCCCCATCGAGGGGAAATCGATTTGCCGAGGAAAAAGAGATGGCGCCGGTACGCGGGAAATGAGAAACGGCCAAAGTGATTAGCATTATTCAAACATTTCCCTCCCTTCATCACCATCAAGGCTCTATATAATATGGACGGTTATGCACGAAATGCTGCCGTGTTCTTGCTGCCCCATTATTCCCATTCAAAATGCCTCACGCCGACCAAATGCTGCACGGACAAACTGCAAGCTGGACTCATTTCAGATTTTAATCCAACGTTGTCGCTTTGCTAATCACACGGCACTTTTTTCGCTAGGAGGGGGGGGGGGAGGGGTATCTAATTATGCAAACGAAGACGTGCGTGTTGTTTTTGCTGGACGGTGAAAACGATTGTTTGGTTTTTTTTTTTTTTTGGGAAAAAGGATTCGTCTAAGCAAATAGAGATGGGACTCACCCAGCTTTGCGAACAGCTCCAGTGCAATTGAATGATGCGGCAGCGCCGCTCTTGCGGAACGGTGACGTCGTGCCGCTCTGGTGCCCGTGGTGTTGTCCTTCCGATTCTCCGCATCCGCCACCTCCGTCGTCGTCGTCGCTGATTGCTGTCGTCAGAGACAGTCGATCATCATCCGACATCTGATTTTTCAGGAAAGAGAACACAAACATTTTAATCAGCTATTTTCAATTATTCAAATAGGGGGGTGGGGGGTGGGTGGGTGGAGAGGATAAAAAACAAATCGATTTTTAAAAGGGGGTCAATTGGTTCTCTCCATTCGGCATCAAATTTTCGTGTAAAAATAGAAAAAGAAAATTCATTTTTTTTTTCTCTTATCGATCAAAATAGCAAAAACAAAAAATGATGCTCGATGAAAAATCGATTCGTTCCATTTTCTTTGCGTCACGCGTCGTACAAATACGTTGAAATCAATGATTCTCTCTCTCTCTCTAGAACCTCGTGCCCTTTCACAAGCCTTTAGCTGCGCTCTCATTATGATGATTGGAACTGTTTTCCAATGAAAAACGAAGAGCCTCGGTCGTCGTAATGTTTCATCATTTGGATGAAGACCAAGTTTCGCAATCCACAGATGATTGACATCGTTCCCCTACTTTCGTCTTTCGAGTGAATAATAATAAATGGGAAAAAAAAAAAAAAAAAAATGTAAATGGGAGGAGGAACAGGCAAATACGAAGTGGCATATCCAACAAGTTCGAAGGCCTACAATGCGACGAATTATCAAAGAAAAGTGAATTTGACGAGCGACATCTTTTTTAGACGATCGTCTGCGTCTCGAGTGTGTGACGACCCGAACTTGGAACAGAGTGCAACACCCCGGCTGGGAAAAAGAAAATGGACTTTTTTTTTTTTGTTTCCAGTGAACAAGTTGGGCGAACACATTCCGTGACATATCGCACATAGTCACGATCGATAACTCGCTCCTACATTTTTTTTTTTTTTTTTTTTTTTTCGCTTTCCTTCGTCTAACAGAACGTTGTCAGAAAGAAAAAAAAAAAGGACAAAATTTATAATTGTCACGCACTGACAGACTGCGGAAACTTTTCTCACTCTGCTACTCTATTGGCGTGTGTAATTTGGAGAGAAAACGTATCCATCCATCGTGAATGCAACGAGCTCTTTTTCTTTTCTTTTTGTAACAGTGAGTGTCTGCTACTTCCCGTTCGGCTCAGCCGACCCAACACACACACACACACACGACACACATACACATACACACTCGAACAAACATATTGACGCAGTGTACACTGCTACGATTCGCCAGAGTTGCTATATCCACCGGATGGATCCGCGCTCTCTCCCCCCACCCCCCCCCCCCTTCGGCATCGTTACGGAATTAAAAAAAAACACAAAAAAAACATGTCAATAAAAAAATCGCTAAAAAGTTAAAAACAATTTTTCAAAATTATAGAAATTTTTTAAAAAATGTCTACTAAAATAGAAAAAAAAAAAGAAAAGAAAAGAAAATGGAAGATGATAAGAGTTGGCATTTGTCTACAAAGGGATTTGATGAAATCTCGCTTTTAAACGCATTTACACTCGATGGCACACATCTGAGCTACACGTAGAGAGCCGTGTTATTGATCCATCGAGCGCGCTCCTCATTCAGGGGCCATGTAACTATAATAAACTCGTCTTCTATTCAATAAATCTTTCATTTCTTTTTTTCCTTTTTTTTTGTCCCAGAGTTACATACCCCCCTCCCCCTTTTGTTTGTCCTACGTTGCGTAACACCTGAAGTGCAAGGGGAAAAAAAAAAAATCCAATTTCTCCAAAACATAAAAACCAAAAGAAAAAAAACTGTGCACACAAATGGGGCCGGGCGGGAGGGGCGCGGGGGATTAAGGGAGTGAAGATTGAAACTCGTCTTGTCACTCGTGTCCGTCTGTGTGTGTGTGGGGGCCGTTTTTTTTTTTAGATTTATACCTTGCAGAGGAAGAGAGCGTTGCATTCGGCGGGCGTGATCCGCCAGTGGTGGTGCTGGTAGATGCGCGGCTGTCGATCCGTCCGTCTCTGGTCCAGTCGGAGCAATGCCCGTTCCAAACCCACGTTGCTGTTGCTGATTTGCTGCTGATTGGACACGTTTCCAGCGGCCGTCGAGCGGCCGCTGTTCCGCTCCGGCGAACCCCAACATTCGATATAGCCGCATCCGCTTCCATCCGTCCCGTCTTTGTCCGACTCAGAGCCCGTCCCGTCCGCCAATCCCTTCTCCGACTTGGTTAAATGAGTCAACGTCCTGACGATGTACTGCTCGATTTGCAGCCGCTGAGACAGCGATGCCAAGTAGCTCTGATGTCCACCTCCGGCCGTCTCGCATGATCGATCGTTGGCCGCCACGCTACTGGCCCTGGACGACGATCGCGGCGTCCTCAGCGAATCGTAATGACGATGATCTCGGCCCGATGTCGCATTATTCAGCGTCGGCGACGTCGTCGACGCTTGGCGTCGCCGTCGCAGATGCGCTTCTTCAGAATCGCTGAGCGAAGCACCGGTCGTCGGTCGACGTTGCTGCTGTTGCTGCTGTTGCTGCTGTTGTTGTTGTTGATGTCGTCTGACTGGCGTCGTGCAAGGCGGTGCCGAAGCGTCGCCACTAGTGGCCATCGCATGATTGCCGGCCGACGGCCGTCCGCTTTCTCGTGTCGGCTGTTTCAACGAGTTCGTGTATCGATCGGCGCCGCTCAGCAATTGAGTGATGAGGGCCAAGATTTCGGCCCAGTGGCGGCCAACTGGCGCACCAGCCGTCGCCTCCACTCCGCCGTGAGAGGTCGTCGTCGTCGTCGTCGTCGGCGGCGGCGGCGGCTGACACGTTCGCGGAAGACTGCGCGTTTTGAGGGCGTGATGGCCCGAACAAGAGGCAGGAGGTGGGGCTGACGTCGTCGTTGTGCCACCGGCACCGTGTCGACGTTCCATCGCGTCATTGTCGTAATTGACTTCGACCGAATGCGATCGGCTGGCCGAGAAATTGCGCTGTTCGCACGCGGCCGTTCGTTGCGCTTGGCCTGCGTCGTGCGCGGCAGACGACGCTTTCTTGGACGTCGTAGCGGCGGCGGCGGCGGCGCTGCTGTTGTTGGCCGGCTGGCGGAACGATCGCGCTGTCAAATAACCAGCCGGAAGTGGATGCAAAGGCGGAAGCGAGGCAGTCGTCGTTAAACTGCTGGCGGATGCAACTTTGGCCGCTGTTGTTGTTGTTGTTGTTGTTGCTGTTGCTGTTGTTGTTGTTGTCGATTCGGCGTTTAAGGCACTTGAAAGTGGAGGAGAAGGACGAACAAGCGGGGGATCACTGCTGACGATGACGTTGCTGCTGCTGCTGCTGCCACCTAGGCCTCGAGCTTGTCCACTTACAAACTGCAACAGCTGATAGAATTCAGACAGCGTCACTTCCTGTTGGTGGCCCGTCGTTCGGACGGCGGCCGCCGATGGGTGACATCGATGCGACGCATCCGTAGGCATCGAGCGCACGGGCCGGCACGGCTTCACCACCTGACTCTGCTGCTGCTGCTGCTGCTGCTGCTGCTGCTGCTGCTGCTGCTGTGGCTGGACTTGGCCAGTCTGCTGATTCGATTGATCGGCTAATTTCTCACGACGCACGTCCCGGGCGAAAGCCAAGGCCAAATTGGCCGCCATTTCTAAGCCAATCGTTGCCTCCGCCAGAGCGTCTTTCTCTTGTCCCGTCCGTTCCGGCTCATCCGCTTGTTGTTGTTGTTGTTGCTGTTGCTGCTGCTGCTGCTGTCGACCGAAACGCACCGATTTCACGTTGGCAGATGACGGAAGAGTGGAACAGGCAGCCTCTTCGGCAGCCGCTTGCTGCTGGGCCATCATCAAGGCGGCCGTCACCGACGTCTCCGACGGCGGATGGTTGCCGTAACGGATGAAATCGTGATGCACAGCCGCTGAAGCCGCCGAAGCCCAAGGTTTGACAGTTTCATTGGCCGAGGCGGGACTGGCATGGATGCACGAACTCGTCCTCGGAGGCGGAATCGGTTTGGAACGCGTCGTTTTGGGCGGAAGCGGAGGCGCTCCGGCGAACGTCTTCAATCGCAACGACGTCGCGTCGTTGTTGTTGCTCGCACCGGCCGACGACGTCGACGAAGACGCTGAGTAATTGTTGGCCGCCACCGTGCCCGGTAGGCTTCCATTTCCGACGGGAGTGGCCGGCGTACTGGACGACGACTGGCCCCTCTGAAGCAAACGATGAGCCCAGCGACGGACGCCCGATCCTGCGCTTCCCAGCGTCAGCGTTTCGCCGTGCTGGCCTTGTGATTTGTTGTTGTTTTTGCTCTTGCGCGCATCCATCGACACAACGGACGCCGTTGCTGCATTGCCGCCAGGCTGCTGCTGTTGTTGTTCTTGTTGTTGTTGTTGTTGCGATGCTGTTGTTGTTGTTGTTGTCAAGCCGGGAACGAAACTACTTGCCATGACAGCCAGCAATCCACGGCTGAAAGCTTTTTCAATTCAAATGTTTCTTCTCGTCTTCAAAAATGAGGTGAATTATAAAGGGCGTGGCTCATTCAGTTTGATCCATGGTATTCTTTTTTTTTTTAAGGGGCAGAGGCATTTAATTTTCGATCTTTTTTGAATAATTATCCGGAAGTTTTTCTTCAATTTGTTTTTTTCTTCTTCTTGACGTGGATTTCCTTCGTAATTCGATGGTCGTTTTTTTCTTCTTCATTTATTCCATTTGTTTGTTTGTTTTTTTTTCCTTTTTTTTCTTTTTAATAAATAAAATTTTGTTTGAAATCTTGGTTTCCTTTTTTTGGGGGAGGGGGTTTTGATTGCGATATTTTTTTTTGTTTTGTTTTTATTTAAAAATTCAAATTGTCTCCGCGTCGGATCATCTGTTGTTGTTGACTGTTGGCGAATGCGATGGACCGAGTTGATGTCATCAACTACAATAATAAGCAAACAACAACACAACGGGGGGAAAGTCAAGAATCAGTCGGGCGACTCTCAACTCTCGTTCTCAAAAAAAAAAAAAAGCAAAAAAATTTTCTCTCTCTCACTTTGCCATAGACAACACATTTTGATAAACAATTGTTTTTTTTTTTGTGTTTTTTTGTTTTACTCTATCGGGGGGAGTAGAGGAAGGTTATAAACGAAAGGAAGACAAACCACCCACACGGCCCAATCATACAAATACAATAAACTATCCATTTTTTTTTTTAAATCGACGTGTGGGTTTGTTTTTTTTTTCTTGATCTCTTCCAGTCGTTTAGTACAATAAAATAAAAAGGCAGAATGGCGTGTACAGAACGAGACAAGAGATAAAACGATGGGAGATATATATATATAGCATTTTGTACGTCTATAAATCGAAAATAGAGCACAGTTGTATCTATTTCAAGAACTGCGGCTGAAAGTTGTTGTTGCTTTTTTTCTTTTATATCGACGTTAGACCCCCCCCCCCCCCCAAAAAAGAAGAAGAAATAAAGATCCGCATTTCCGGCAAAACACGCAGAGAAAACTCGGCCCCAGAGAATAATAAACGATGCGGTGTACACGTGTAGCGCAACTGTTAATGCAAAAGAAAACTATCATCATCGGACCATCAATTTTGCCCCGTGTGCGTTTCCTAACTTTCTCCAAAATGTTCCTCAACACATTCCCTTCATTTGCTATCTCGCGCCGCTTCGATTACAAACGATGCACCATATAAATTAAGCTGCGGAATGAAAAGATTCAAATCAAAATGAAAATCATGTCGCAATTGATCGCTAAACAAAAAGGAAGCCGATCCGAAAGAACATGAAAAAGAGCAACGATATCTATTGATCGATATCGATCCAAAAGGAGATGTTTGATATCAAATGGTGCACTATGTGCTGAGGTTTCTTTAAGAGCACACACATCAGTGGCATGGCAACGATTGTGACATATTTTTCTGCGCCCTTTTCTTATCGTGCCTACTCAAAAGATCGGCGGGGGGGGGGGAATGATTCAAAAGAAATTTGATTCCGTTTTTATTTCCGACCTGCTGGAATTTCAACATCCATTTTTTATCCACTTTCGGATATTTATTGGCTTAAAAAAAAAAAGAAAAGAAAAGAAAATGTGCGTCCAGTAGGTTCGACAAATTCGCACCGAAACTGCACAAATAGCGACAGGCAAAAGAAAAAAAGAAAAATGAATGGATCTCCGTCTTGTAGGTGTTGGGCACGGTGAGCGCTGGATCAATATCAAATAGCTATAAATAGTGAAAACTGTAATGGGCTTTGTCGTAGCGTAGAAAATGAAAGCTTTTTCATCAGAGAGATCTCAGATTTCTTTTCTTTTTTTTTTTGCAGGTGTCGTCGTGAATTATTGAGGCAGCTTTCGTTCATGCGCACGGTACGGTGAAAGAGAAGCAAAAAATAAACACACGATCAAGAACGAATGCAAAGTGGCAATTTGAAAGCACTTGATCGAATGATTTTAAGTGCCAAGCTCTTCCGTAAGGATTCAATTAATGCGCCATTTTCTTTTTTGTTTTGTTTTGAATATCAAAGATCTTCGTTGAACAACGTCGCAGAATTTCGCTAGAAAAGCGCGCGCTAATTAAAAAAAAAAAAAAAACAACTGAAACTTTGATGTCAATCCTACCACAATTGTCCCGACTTATTTTGGCACATGGCAGCGACAGCGCACGTGATTGGATGGCCTAACGGTGAACGTATTGTCTGCCTTATCCCCCCTCGCACATAAAACACGATCGTTTTTAAGCAACATATCTCATGGTCTATGCCCTTCGTGAACGATTGTTACACACAAACCCTCCCGATAAAGGACACACACGCAAATGATCCCTTTTTTTTTCTCTGCGGCACAAGAGTCGTTTAAAAAGATGTATGTGTGTGTGTGTTCACAAACGATGTTGTAAGAACAAATGAAAAAAAAAAAAAAACGTTGTATGCGCTTCGTCACGTATGTGTGTGTGAGGCTTCGGTGTATCTACTCCGCCTAAAGATAGTTCCGCTATTTCTAAGCCAAAAAGAAGAGCAGCTGACTGTTTCGGGTTGCATTGATTTCCTGTATTGAGACCGTTCTTTTATGTCTCGCGTACTGCGTGACCCTTACAGAATATAATTACTTTTACGGCTAATCGAAATGAGTTCATTCAAACGTCTTTTCTTTTTCAAAGACATTTAAACTCACCTCAACGCAAAGTAAAAAATGTTTGTTTCGTTTCATTTCCTCATGTCAAAAGCTCCTTAACCTTTGTGACATGTGAGTAAAAAAAAAAAAAAAAAGAATGCGCCTCACGTAACAAGAACAACAACAAAAGTAGGTAGCAAAACACGGAGAATTGGATCCCATCTTTCAGGCAGCGAGAGAGGGGATCCTGTCAAGTTTTTCGTACAAGTAGAGCCACGGGTAACAGCCAACACTCGCGCCTTTTGTCGTCATATTTTTCTTTTACGTTAAAGAGAAAATGAAAGGAAAAGAAGAAGAAGAAAAAAAAAAAATATATATAGA
Organism: Daphnia carinata; assembly: GCF_022539665.2. Classification (NCBI taxonomy): domain Eukaryota; kingdom Metazoa; phylum Arthropoda; class Branchiopoda; order Diplostraca; family Daphniidae; genus Daphnia; species Daphnia carinata. Next base: position 2,033,734 of record NC_081336.1, on the reverse strand, counting down.
AAGAATGGGAGTGGTTCGTGATTGATGAAGGAGCTCTTCTTTCCTCTATCTTTCTGTACACAGCACAAAAGATATTTGTCTGCGCCTTTAGTATTTTCCCATTTTCCCCCAAAAGCCTAGAAAAAAAAAAAAGGAAGAATCTCTCGAATTCCTCGTGTTTTTTTTCTTCTTTTCTCTCGTTTGTGTGTTGACAAATCTCGACTCTGCAATCACACAATGATCTACAAAAGAGTATATACGGTCTTAAAACAGTTACACGAAATCAAAAAAAAAAAAAGAACTAGGTCGTTATCGACTCGCAGAATAAGAATAATAATAATAATAAAAAAAAAGAGATGCGCGGAATTTAAAAAAAAAAACGTTTCGATGGCCGATTGACAATCAGCTGACTCATCGCGACGTTAAATATTGACACTGATCACACACACACAGCGATGGCAGTAGAAATATCCAGACAGATAAAAAAGGAAAAGGATAACAATAGTTTTGCCAGTATTTGTCATTTTGATTATGAGACTTTTGACGTCCATCGCTATCTATAAAAAAAAAAAAAAAAAAATAGTACGTCGATGTTATCCAACCAAAAAAAGAGCAGATTGTAGTTTTTTTTTTTTTTCCCTCCTTGTAGATATTCTTTTCTACCCAAATGAACAAATCCTTCTGTTTTGTCCTATTCGTTTTCTCTCCGTGTGTATACGTGTGTCCATTTACGCTCTGCTGGTTCCATACGCCCTTTGTATATTGCCGTGCCAGCCTCGGCTAGAGATTAGCTGCTCCCGTACTGGACTATTGTTTTCTCTTTGTACCGTAGTCCCCCCCCCCCCTTTCATTCTGCACGCTGCCAACGCTTCTTCCTTTTCTTTTTTCTTTTAATACCGAAACTGTTGGCCATCATCGGGCATTGACAGAAGAAAACCCAGTAACTCGACGGCCAATCGGAGTAGCCCGCAAAAATGGCTCGTACTTTAAGTCCATGTTACATCGTATCGTATAATATCTCAGCTGATTAGGAGCTTGCCAATAAAAAAAAAAGAAACGAATAGGCACTATTTTTTTTTTTTTTTTTTTTTTGGCTTCAGTCAGAGGGACTTTGAAAAAAAGGGAATAAAAAAAATGTGAGCCCCTCCTTTATAACTACTGTTACTAATGGACGATTGATGTCGTCAACATTGACTCACTCGGGCAATCAAAGAGAGAGCAAACTAGCGATGGGTGGAAACCTCTAAAAAGAGAAAGAAAAAAAAAAAAAAAAAATACAAATAAATTGTGGGACCATCTTGCCAGACGTATTCGATGACGTTGACTCGGCACAGCGTGGAGAGGGTCCCAAAAGCCTTAATACGCGAGGCAAGTTTTCGGATCAATACCAGTAATAAGAGCATGCTGGGGTGTGGCTGATATAGCTCTCGCCCCATGTAGCAAGCTATATAGGCTTTTCTATAGGACTACTGCAAACTGCTATATATACAGGAGCCTTCGTACTGCACCAGCTATTAGTGTGGCAAAAGGCAAAAGGGAGAAGGTTAGTCTTAAGAGAGCCGTATACGGTTCGATCATCGTACGCTAGGTTGCCACCTATTCCCAACATCGTCGCTGTGTCTCTCTCTCTGCGAGCATTGATTTCTTGCTGCGAAACTGAAGCTAGTCGGAGAATAAAAAAAAAAAAAAAAAAAAAAAAAAAAGAGGTCGACGAGCAATGGCTCAATCGCGGCGAGTTTGCAGATGGCGTTTGCTTTTTCGCTCAAGCCAATCGAGTCAACAATGCACCCGACAAGATCCCTAATGAGAATCTTTTTTTTTTTTATTATTATAATTTTTTTTTACTTGAAATGAATTTCGAAATGAATGGATTGCTGGAGGGAGTCAAATGAAGAAAAACGAGTTTACGTTGAACCGTTTTTTAGATGATTCACGCAAGTCAACACGAAACGAATTTTTTTTTGTAAAGGTATGATGCAATAACAAAAAGAAAATGCCGCAGGATAAATTCAAAAAAAAAAAAGAGGGAAAGATTTGATTATTTAAATATATAAAGGAAAAAAAAAAAGGGGATCATTGAATTCTTTTTTTACTGTGTCTACTGTTGTAAACGAAAAATGCAAACAAGGAACTCGTCTCAATTGTTCCATATAAAAATCCGATTTTGTGTGTGCGCGTGTCTTTTTGTTGTTTTTTTTTTTTTCTTTCTTTCTAACTCGCGACGTGAAACATTTTATTTTATTTTATTTTTTTTCTTTTTAAGCGAAACGAGGGCGGAGCTTCCATTTCGGAGCTGTTTTGTCTTCTTCTATTCCAGCGAGGGGTTGATATAGTCGACTCTGGTATGCAAATATGCAGACGACCGACATCAACAACAATGTCGACGACGTCAGCGGCGGCCCAACTTTTGTTTTTCTCTCTCTGTTTCCTCCCTCTCAAAATACAAGAATAAAAGACGAAGAATAAGCGGCTGCCAAGAAAAACAGAAGAAAAAAAAAGAAGAAGGGCCTGATGAAAATCCTCCACCTTATTCAATGGCAGAGCCATAAATGGTCAAAAGAGCGCAGAGATGGAACACACACGCACGCAGATGATCTAAAGACAAAAGGGGGACTGTATAACATCCACCAAGAAAGAGAGAGAGAGTTTGTGATGTTGGTTTCACAAATAAGAACGAGAAAAAAAAAAAAGGGGGGAGAATCAACCAACCGATTGTAAATGAGGCCTTTGTGTATCCATCAACACAGCGGCCCGTAAATAATAATAAAAAAAAAAAAAAAAAACCTTCGTCGGGATATGAAAAGAATAAGAAAAAAAATTGGGAAACCCACAGCGTCATCATCACACAGCCACATATTTGCATAATAAGTGGAGTCGGACCGGTTGATTCCCCCCTACCGCCCTCTGCTGATTTTAATTTTTCTATATAAGGTAAAGCATTTTTTTTTTTTTTTAAAAAAAATGTTTTTTTTTTTTTTTTTTTTTTTTTTTGTTGATCGTGAAAGTGGAGAATGTAAAGGAAAATGATTGAAACCTGGGCTGGATGTTAAAAGATTATTACGGCCGTTGTTTCCTTTTTTTTTTTTGATTGGAGACGTACGACATCCAACACTGCGATCAGCAAAAAAAAAATAAAAAATAAAAATAAACACAAACATCGACCGACTTGTGAACGACTTTTCAAGTTGTTGAGCAACCGCCGCTGCGCGGAGCGCCCAAGACGCCCAGGTAATTGGTTTTTTTTTTTTTTCTTCTTCCTTCATTTTCTCCCTCATCGAGAAAAGAGGCAGGAAAATCTCTCGCATCTGGCATCGATTGACGTCATCGACGTCGTCGTCACGCCGAATAATAATTCACGAAAAAGCAAAAAAAAAAAAAAAAAAAAAAAAAAAAAAAGAGGTGGATGAAATGCTAGGAATAAGAAAACATGATTTCCCACCCCGCACTTTTCCTATTTTCCAAGAGAATGAGTAAAAAAAGATTGGACTATCAACTAAAAGTTGATTTCTCCCACATCGTGAGTGATGATATTTCACCGGCTACACTTTTGCAATTGCGTGAAAAAAAAAAAAAAAAAGAGAAAGAAAAGGGAGAGAGAGGAATGCACTTGATGTAAAATGTGAGAAAATGAAAATCGAAAGAGACGCTCACGTCTTGAAAAAGCAGACGATGAATCTGTTGAGTGCGTCTGATGTGCAACGCCGGGAGTTTTGAAAAAAAAAAAAAAAAAAGGGAAAAAGCCAACAACTTTCAGCAAAGTCACAGCGTTCGAAACTTGTTTAGATTAAAAAACAAACAAACAGGTTTTTGGAAATGTTTCTGGATTTTTTAAAGAAAATTTCAAAGTCTCTCTGTTTCGCGCCGATTCTATTCGAATAATATTTGAAGATCCTCTACTCGAATTGAAAAAAGAAAATGTGTTTGCGGACAAACCAATGAAAAAAAAATGAAACGTCTCTTACGTCATCATTGGAGCGCGATGTTGGCTCTTTTAGTTGAAGGTGGGGGGTCAAAACAAGCTCCTTGTCGATTATCGATGATCAAGATAAATGCCAAATAGAAATCATTTCCCTATTCTGCTTCTTCTTTTTCCAACTCAAAAACCAAAACCAAAAAAAAAAAAAACACAAAAATCAAATCACTCGAATGATGGATTGAATTTTTTTTCCTTCTTTTTGCCCCTATTTTCGCATCTGATGGATTGGAAGATTCTTGAAACACTTCCGGGAATTGTCGTCACTCTCTTCCTGCCATTTACAACACGTGCCCGTTTTTGTTACACTAGGCAACTGGAGAGCCGGGCGGCCGGCACACAATAAACAACGACGCCCACTAAAAACACACACGCACACACACACACCCACCGAAAAAACAAAAACAACACGAGGCCACAAAAGAAAGAAGAGAAAACAAATGAACGCACTGTTAATACCGATGTTGTACGGTATTTAAAAAAAATAAAATAAAATACAATAACTGTTACACACACGCAGACACATACACACACACACACTGACGATGAGAGCGACGCCAAAGCTGCGCTTCCTATTGGGTACGAGCGTCGATATGTTTTATATTTTTTTTTCCTGCGTGTGTGTGTGTGTGTGTGTTTCTTTGACGTCGCACGAGAAATGATACATCCGCACTGGTGGCAATCCCGTCTCGGACTGAGGCACTGAGGCTGCCGACCCCCCCCCCCCGCTCGCCGTTAAACTTCACAGAGGAGGGAAGACTATTACATGTTAGAAAACCCAAGGACGCGCGCGTGTGTGTGTGTGTGTGTGTGTGTGTGGTTGTGCGCCCGCGCCAGGGGTTTCGCTCCTTTCCACTCTTTTTCTTCTTTTCGTTCTTCCGCCTCCCAAGGTAACATCAACAACTACCGCCAGGGGGCATCTCAACAGGATTTTTTTTTTTTTTTCCAATGAAATATTTAAAAAAATATAATAATTCCGAGACTTCTTTTTTTGGGTGGGAGTATGACGATGTCTGCCATCGTCAGCAACACACACACACACAAGTGTGTGTGTAAACATTCCAAAAAAAAAAAAAAAATATGTAAAATGGGATTTTTCTTTTTAAACAAAACAAAACAGGTGGAAAATTTTTTTGTTTGTTTTTTTCGTTGTTTAAATGTGTCCACACATCTTTGAGTAAAAACGGCAAGTTCCGTGAGTCCGCTAAAGAGGACGTGGGCGATTACGCACGACGCACATAGAGTACACACAGACGACGAGTGCGGTATATTTCCCTTTTCCATTAAATGGAACAAACATTTGCACAGCGGGAAAGACAGCGCAAGCAGAGCCTCTCTAGATCCCCCACCCCCAACCGAATGTGCAACGTTCTATCGCATAGGGATTCAAAATAGGAAGAAGGAAAAAGAAACGAAGAGAAGCAGTTTGTGCTTCTGTGTGCACACACGTCCTCCTCCAGATAGGATGGCGTCGGTGTGTTGCTGTTGCGGTTGTTGGGGGGGGGAGAGGGCGGGTCAGCTGTGTGTCAATCGAATCCGAAATATAATTATTTTTTTAAATTAGAAAATTGTGATGTCAATTATTGTGGAGCGCGTCGCGAAATTATTGAGGGGCGAACGAGGCTGAAAACGATGCAAGCACATTTTTTCAGAGGAAAATGCTACGCTTCTATTTTTAATTACTACGCCACAGCGCGTCATTTATAAACAATGCATCTCATTAATTATCTCGTCCTCTACTTCGGAAAACAATAAAAACAAAACAAACAAAAAAAAAAAAAAAAAAAAAAATCTTTCGTTTACGTTTGAAAATTGTCGATCCTATCTCGAATTTGCTTCGGCCGATTGGGTTACGTTCCATAACTGTTGCTAGTGGATCTACCGTAAGCGTTTCCATGGCAACGGCGAAAGCCTTGAAGACCCCCCCCCCCCAAGATCCATCCCCAATGGTGTATTTATCTTTCACGATTGCAACGCTGGGCCCAATCAGTTTCACGCACACGAAAGAGCTGATTGTCTAACATGGAGGCACCGCTTGGTGACGTAAGGCGGCAGCACTAAACACCCCGAAGCCGAAAAACAAAATCAATAAAGAAGAACCTGTCGAACGGAACCCACGCACACCAGTACGCATTACTCCAAAAGCTTATACATCATTACGTTTCTTTCTTTCTTTCTTTTTTTTTTTTTTCTTCTTTTACCGGAAGCTCTCCACTCTTGACTTGCGAATCAATCATTTTCTTTGTTAAGCGCATGGAAATGGTCCTCTACAAGACTTGTGGTGTGTCAGGCAAGAGACGGATGCATTTAATGAGGTATCTTGTTATGCCATCCAATTGATGGAATAAAATAGGGACAAAACAAGACAAAAAAAAAAACGCATTGAATGAAATTCAAAAAGCGCGTCCATCACAACGATGGGACTTTTGAAAAAAAAAAAAAAAAAAAAAAAAAAAAAGAAACGAATTTCGCGCAGCTCCATGGAGCGCAATTGTCATCAAGATGGCCATCCGGAAGCGACACGCATCAATGTCATATGGTGCTATACACACGTACACTGGCGAAAATGGACACGTCAACAAAAATCAAAGAAAGAAATAAAAAGAAAGAACCGAGAGGCTCAACGCGTTCAGGGAGCAAACTACATTTTTTTTCAATTGGATTCACGCGCGCCCACATCGCATTGAAAATGGGTCGCAACCTGACGGCCTTTTTCCATTCAAATACAAAACTCATCAACCTCCGTTTTCATCATTTGCTTTACACACACACAAGTAAAAATCATATCATTTTTTTTTTTTCCTTGGTGTGTTTTCTCGCTCACGATCCCTCATTTGAATTTTACCGCGTTTGCCTCAAACGACCTCGTTAAATTACGATTTAAATCAACGCCAACCGGAAATGAAGTCGTTAATCATATCCGTAAAAAAACGCGCGCAAAAAAAAAAGAAAATGGCATTCATTTTCCAGATGGAAAATGTCATTAAAATCAAGTTAAAAAAAAAAAATATTCAACATGCCTATAAATGCCGACAAAAAGGTGAGATGCCCAAATGACCGGGAGCAAAAAAAAAAAAACCGAACGGAAATGGTCTGCTTAATAAAATAAGAATAGATTGTGTGCCTACCTCTGAGGACGTCAAGTAGCAAAGGCGCGAATCGGTGCTCTCGATGGATGTTTGTTGCTGGACGACAATGTTGCCGCTACTGCCAGACAGTGCGGCGGCTGGACCGCCCAAGCGGTTTGTCGCTCCCGCTACTGTTTCACGATCACTCAGGTAACCCGATCGCACACTGTCTTGTCTTTCGTAGAAACTATTGGCCCTGTCCGGTAAAGAAAACGCCACAAATAGCCAAAAACAAAACAAAAGGAAAAAAAAAAAAAAATGTATAAATAAATTTAAAAATGGAATTCAAAAAAGAAAAGCAAGAAAAAAAAAATATAATATTAGATCATCACCTTTCAGCATAATTAATCACAACAACAACATGGGGAAGTAAAATGTTCCACTCGCATTGCATTAAGAATGTTCTACCCATCCCTATTGCTTTTAGACATTGTTCCCTTATTTTTTTTTTTTTTTTTTTATTCCGGTTCAAAGGTGGGGAGTAACACAATCGTGATGGATGTTGTTGTTGTTGTTCGAATGATAAACATTCTATATCGTCGGGCTATTGCTACCGTCTACGGATGCGCTCTTGTTTGCTCCCCCCCCTCCCTCTCTCCCTCTACTTTCAAAAGGCAAGTGTCCAAAGAAGAAGAAGAAAAAAAAAATGGATGGGAACACAAGAAGCCCAGCGGGAGATGCTTTCCGACACGACGGGCCGTCCACCATCATCAGTACACTTCCATATTATCCAAGTTGGAAGATGGGGAGGAGAAAAATGCGATGGGCGTGTCCCATGAAAGATGGCGTTCGGGGGGGGGACATTGTGTAACCGCATAGTGTGTAAATAGACGTCAACAATAAAAAGCTACATCTATCTAGAAACATATATATCTTTCTTTATACCAAAGGGGGGGGGGGGGGGGAAACAAAATACGTCACCTAAGTAACGGCCTGACGAAATATTGACACGAGAAGGAGAAGATGCAAGAAAACTCATACGAATGTATAGCGATGGAGGTAAATCAAATAAAACGTATTGCTCTCCAAGGTGATGGGCGCTCCCGAAATAAAAAAAACAAAACAAAGTTCGGCTATGCCCAATTTCTCATCGAAATAAATCTGAATTGTTAGAACCCTACACTCAATCTCATTTCGCTGCGGGAATTTTTTTTTTTTTTTTAAGCAAATGAGATCGCACGAAGAAAAAAAAAAAGGGGGGGGGGAAAGAAAAATGAAATCATGAAACTCACCGGGAACTCATGTCGCTCAAATAGCCTCGGTCGCGTTCAGAGTAAAGACTGCGCTCTAAGTCGGCTGCTCCACCTACACCGTAGTAAGACGATCGGTTGGCTTCCGATCCTTGTTGCTGTGCGTGGTGGTGGTGATTGGCGTTGGTCGGAGCCGTTTCGCTGCGGCTGAGACGAGACGAACGGTCGGCGCTACGCGACGACGACGGAACACTCGGCGGACCTGGCGGAGGCGCACCTGCTATTTCATTTTTTAAAGAGATAAAAAAATAAATTGAGTTTATTCAGTACGATTTGAAGACGAATCGATTAGCGGATGTCAGTTTGAAGCTTGGGCCAGGAAGTTAAAAAGAGAAAACGATATGCGTTAAATAGACGATAGATGGAAGAGAGATAGCAACATAGGCATGAGAAAAAAAAACAAAAACAGGCACACAAACAAATCAATATAGCAAGGGCAGGAAATTGTTGGCATTGGCAAAGGAAGATGACAGTTACAAGACAAATAGATTCAAGCTTTCTATTGTGTTATTTAGGCTTATCTTTTTTTTTCTTTTTTTTTTGTCTTTCTAATGTGTTGCACTAAAATGGACAGTTCCTTCTCTCACACGAAATGCAAAAAAAAAAAAAAAAAGGATGGAAGACAAGAATAACCGGGCAACGAGCCATCAAAACTCTCAGACAAACAATAAATGTCAGACATAACAGTGGGTCTAATCGCCGCCTCCTACACCCCTCCACCAGGGTTTGCCAGCCACCAAAGTTCAAACAACGAGATCTACCATCAAACTACTTCACAACAAATTGCACACCGACAACGCACACCACACACCACAATTTGCATTTTCCCATCCACCTCAATTTCGAGATTGCTTTCAAATTCCAGTTAACCGAACGTTTACACGTGAAAGCGAAAGTAGACGAACAAGAAACGGCAAGCAACAGCAGGTCAAGCAAAAAAAAAAAAAAAAAAAAAAATTGTTTTTAATCAAATTCTTTTTAAATATTTCGTTCCTTCTAATTATGAATTCATTTTCATGTTTTTTTTTTTTTTTTAAATTGATTTGCCTGCACGGATGGATGTGATTTGCATATGTACCTATTAACCCTCGCCCTCCGCGGTACTTTTCTTGGATGCGCTCCACTTCGGACAGCAGCCGCCGTTGCGGCTGAGCCACCCTCGGCGTGGAACTGGAGGAAGACGAGTAGCCGTTGCCTTTGGCGCGGATTATCGATTCTATAAATTGGATGGATGGATGGATCGACATGGACAAATAACATCGTCCCAGGGAGAAGTGCGATGTTCGTGTTGATATGGTGGTGATTTAAAAAAAAAAAAAAAAAAAAAAAAAAAAAAAAAATACGTGTACATACACATAGACACAGAGAGAAAGAGAGTGAGGTAGAGATGGATGGTTGCATAACCCGAGTATATCAACACATCATCAATGTGTGGTTTACGTAGGAAGACGAAAGGAAGAATAAAAGAAGAGGGAAATCGAAAATGAATAACAAACATAAAGAAAAATGTAAAAAAAAAAAAAAAATCAAATGAAAGGAAATCAATCAAAAAAAAAAAAGGGTCATTACCTAAATCTTCCATGCTCTGAGACAAAAGAGCTTCGAACGTGTGCAAACTGCAACTCTCGGCGTCCATCCCTTTGGCCAGCGTGTTGCGCAAATGCATCTCGTACTCGAGCAAGAGCCTGGACGTGGGCGACGTGGCCACCGGCCCCTGCTGCGTTGCATTGTTGCTCCGCGCGCCCGTTGCCGAACCCATGCCGGCCGATCCGACGGCCATTGGCGGCGGCGGCGGCAGCGGGTTGTTGCCCTCCATGTCCGAATTGCCGTTGCTCGAACTGGGCGTCGTGGCGTAGCACAAGTGATGATCAAACAGGATGTTGTCCGACGAAGGCGATCCGGCGTCCCCGCGTCCGTCAAAGTCCAGGTAGAGATTGCGTTCCACATTCTGGCGCATGGAATCCGAGGCGAAACTCTGCGACCGCTGCTGCGGCTGCTGGTGCGCGTGCTGTTGCTGAACGGCCGCACCTACGGACGACGATACTCGAGCGCTTCCGTACGACATCGTCCGCGACATTGCCATTTTCGGATTGGCCCCAATCGGCCTGGCCAGCGGCGCGTAAAATCTCGGAGTTCGGCTGCTAATAGTAAAACATTTTTTAGTTATTTTAATTAAATTAGTTCTCCTCCCGCCATCCCCCCCCCGCCCCACCCCACCCTTTAGACGTTTACCTGCTGATTTCCGGTTCGGATTGAAATCCGTCGCTGATTGGACGATGACTGGACGTGCCGCGTCGGCTCATTTCGGGCGATGTTAAGGGCGACGCGTTGGGGCTCAATCCGACCACCATCTGGCCGGGCATTTGTTGCACGGGTTGCAGCATCCGCTTGAGAACGTCGCTGCCCAGTCCGGCCATCACCGGATTGCCCAGTTCGTTGCCGACCACGTTCTCCGTGCTGCGGCTGCGATGCCTGCGCGCCGCCCTCATCAGCTGATCGTGATCGTCCTGGAAGAATCCGTTAGACGATCCGGCCGCCGCATTGGGCGGTCCGTCCATTCCGGAATAATCAACCGATTTAGAGCTGAGCAAATCGCGTCGGTTCAAATGATGCGGATGTCCCGAATGATGATGAGGCGGACGGCCGGAAATGGATCGACGCGTTTGATTCATCATGTCCTGCATCAGGACGTCGTTGCTGACATCGCCCTGCACCGAATAGGCCCGATCGTAGTACGGGTGGTGATGATGATGTTGTTGTTGCTGCTGCTGCTGCTGGTGATGATGATGCGGATGAATAGAAGCCGGATGCGGATGATGATAGCTGCTGACGCCAGCGTCCGATCTATTGCCGTATTGCATTTGCGGCGGAAGGGTACCGCCGAAATCGGCCGCGTAGTTCGGCTGTTGTGTCATAGCGCCGTAAGGGTAGCCGGAACGGTTCAACGTCTGCGATTGTTGCGGATGCATTCCGTGATACTGCTGCTGCTGTTGTTGTTGAGGATACGTCCTCGGGATGGCTCCCTGTTGCATTTGATTATAATAATTGGATTGCCCGCTCCCGTAAAGCGGTTGCTGGAACGCCGGTGGATACTGATGCGAATACACCGGCTGTTGTTGTTGTTGTTGTTGGGTGGCGTTAGGTAGCGCCAGCGGTTGTTGACTGGTCCGCTGCGTAATGGACTGGAGCGAAGACGCCGTGGCCGCTTGTTGATCCGACGATGCGGATGAAACAGCGGCGGCGGCGGCGGCGGCGCCGGCCGGCGTCTGAGTCGTTTGCGTCGTCATCGTTTGAGTTTCAGACGATTTCGATTCGACGGCGCATCCGGCCGACGTTTGCAAATCACCTGCATTCGTCGCAACGGTTGCCGCGTTCATCGTCGCCGTCAACGTTTGAGCGGCCGTTCCAGCCGACGATGCAGCCGCCGGCGCATCGGTGGCCACGTCGGCTTCGACGGCGGGCGTCGCCGCCGCTTGTCTGCCAGTGCCGTACGCAGAGACGTTCCTCTTGGCGGCCGACGCGGCCGCCGCCGCTGCCGCCGCCGCCGTCGTCGTCTGCACGTTGTCGTAGACGGACGTGCTGGAATTGGCGCCGAGCGACACTTTGTCCTCCTTGACGACGACGTCGTTGCTAGACGACATGGCGCTGGCCGACGTCGTGGCGGCCGTCTCTCCGCTCGACGGTTTCTTCAGCGATTGCGTCCGCGGCAACGTCAGCGAAGCTGTCAAAATACAATTTTCAAATTTTAAACGCAATTCATATTGATGTACATTTCGATTTATTCTTTTTGATGTTATAACAATAAAGGAGAAAGTTGAAACGGTCTGTTATATGAAAGCTGATCATTCGGGGTTGGCAAGATGAGTGGCAAGCAAAAATCAAGTGGGTTCTTTTCTTGTTTGATAACGACTAACGTGGGCCATCAAAGTCAGAATGAGAAATGTCCATCTCGGGGTTTACCGCTGCTCTATTTTCATGCGTGCGTGAATATTGAAATTTGATTTTTTTTTTTTTTTTTTTTTTTGGATATCAATCGCAGTGTCTCGAATTGCGTGTTTAGCTCGGCGCTCAGTAGATGGCCAGGCACAGTTTGCCTTTGCGGATTGATTTGTTGTTGTGCGTGCACCATTTGTTTTTTTATACCACACAGCATCTCTCTTTCTCTACTAACAGACTTCGTTGGCCTTAGGCCGAACCACCTCCTTTTTTTTTTCACACACAATATTAGATACTTGCGAGCGGAAAGGAATGAAGGAGACTAGCAACACACACACAAAAAGACCAATATTATCTAAAAAAAAAAAAAAAAAAAAGGAACATAGGAAATCCGGAAACAATCCCGACGGTATTGATTACTTTCTTCCACCGGAGCAACCCTCTCTCTCTCTGCCTTTTTTTATTATTATTATTATTATTATTATTTCTCCTCACTGTTCTCCTATGGACCCATTTTTTCTTTCCCGTTCTTTCTCTCGGCCTCACGAAATAGAGAAGACAAATAAACAAACAATACCGCAACTTGCAAAAAAAACAAACAAAAAACGCCCTATTATTTAGTTAAAACATTCGAATGATATTTGAAAAATCATTTACCTCTGAATCGGGGATCTTGCGCTCTGAGACGGGCGTACTGTTCGGGCGTCATGCACGTACACTGCGGCTCACGACCCGTGCCGGCTGATCCGGCCGCAGTGGCCGAGCCGGACGACGCTCCGTGATGATGGTGATGATGATGACCTGCAGCGGCGTTGCTGCTGGCGTGCGAAGGCGACGCCGGCGTCGAGTTGGTCCTCCGCTTGCCCGACAAGCTCCGCTGATCCTTTTGGCGGCCGGAATCCAGTCGCAGCGAATACGACGACGACGCTTTGCGCGAAAATTTGAACGCCGGCGACTGTTGCAATTAAGAAAAATTTAAAAAAAAAAAAATGAATTAAGTTTAATCATTTCTTGTGTACAAGGATGAGTCAATATCGACAGTTACAGCCGGCAAAGTGGGAGGAACCCATTAACGCGCAGGGGACAGACAATAAAAATATATATATATATATAAGAGCACTCTCTCTGTTGGCCATCGTGTGTCGTCTTTCGATAAAGCATTTCTTGTTTTGTTTCAAGCCCAGTTTAGCCACCAATTTGATTGATGATGTCTCGTATGTACATGGCTGTGTAATGTGTGGGTGGCACACATACACACCCTTGCCGCAGGGGGAATACCTCGCCAACAAGGCCATAGGGCACATTCAAGGCTCGCATGTTCATATCCATGTAATATTGGTGTTATGATGATGGCTATAGTTGACATTCGATCAACGGCGGAGGAAAGACAGAAAGAGAAAGGGAAAAAAAAAAAAAAAAAAAAAAAATCAAAATGATTTTTTTCTTATTACTCGTTGTAGACATTTTCTTTTTGGTGGTTGTGGGCGACGCTCCTCTAAACGGGGCACACACACTCTTTGCTCTTAGCTGTATATATAGCTCAATATTCAATTGACGATCAATAGTCGGCGTTGCTGTGCAAAGGCAAAGCCTTGCGCAGAGGAGAAACAAGAAAAACAAAAACAAAAAATATATATATAACTGTTAGACAACGACTTTATGTGCGCTTTTTTGTCGTCGCTAAAGGCTCTTTTCCTTTAAAAAAAAAAAAAAAATATGACATGTCGTGGTGGTATCTATTCATATTTTTCCTTTTTTTTTAAAATATATATATATCATTCGAGCTCTTTCAAACAATTCTATTATTATTTTGATGTCATTTGGATGCAGATGTCAAAAAGGCTTCCTTCTTAAACATTCTTCCATTCAAAAAGCAGAGCTAGAAGAAATCGAAATTGTCCGGACAGATTCGGGCCATTTAAAAAAAAATGGCTAACTGAAATTATTAAAAAGAAAAAAAAAAAAAAATATGTCCACAGAAGAGGAAGCTTTTCGATCGATCCGTCATACAAGTAAACAAAATAATAATAAAGATTTCCTTTTTAAAAATCGTAATAATGGCCTTATTCTCCCCCCCCCCCTCTTTTTTTTTGCCCGCCGTCAAAGCTATTGCCCATTTCTCTTGATCTAAGAGGGAGGCAATTAAAGAACTTGATACACAAGTATGAAAAAGAAGAAGAAGAAGAAGCAGAACAATTATGGAGGATCAACAATCTAACCTCAAGACACACAAACGTATTACTGGAAATTCCTAGTGGGTGTGGTGTGTGTGTGTGTGTGTGTGGCATCTTCATTCTCAATTGGAATGAATGGCGCTAGCTTTTCTTTCCCTACACACACACGGTAGAAACTTTTCAATCGAACGAGGGGGGAAGAAGGAGGTGCGACAACTGCCTCCAACCATTCAAGTGTATCCGTGTCGTTGCTGCTGGATGGCGTCATCCGAACGATGAGGTCGATAAAAATGGGACGTGCATCACGGGGTACACAGTATTCTCATCAAATATTTCAAATCTCAATTCCAACACGCCAATGGTAAAAAAAAAAAAAAGGGGAACGCAACGCAAAATGTCAAAGGAGATAACAAATAATCGACCCGTCTCTATCCCCTTTTGTTTCAACGAATTAAAAATGAAAACAAATGAAATTGATCTTTCAAATTCAGAGTGGAACGAAGGTCCTAGAATTTCATAACTAACCCTATCATATGTAAATAAATATAAATAATATTTAAAAATAAAACAAAAAAACTCACGCAGCATTCGCGGAATGCCCGGGCGTCGGCCGGCGATGTGAAATTGAGCCCCCACGTATCGTTGGTGACGGGATCCTTCCAGTAGACGAAACATTCGGAAGCCTGTCCGATGCGCGTGCCTATCCGTTGATTTTTTAAAAATCAATCATTAATCAATGAATCATTTACAAAAAAATATAAATATACATGAATTTCAAAATGAGATGTTATGATATGCGGTCAAGAATCATCGAACACCCCGGGCTCATCAATAAACGAATTAGCCGATTGAACCGCATTTGCTCGGGGCGCAACGTACACGACAAACTTGCCCGCCCATCGTAAATAGAAACAAAAAAAAAAGTCCGGCTCAAAAACGGAGAGGCTAAAAACATACAAACGAACACACGCAAGAAGAAACTAAATACACACAGCCTGTGTGTATTTAGTTTTTTTTTTTTTTTTTTTTTTCTAAAAAAACAAACTACTAGATGTGTATTATCCGTCTGATGAGTTTGTCCCGAGAGCCGGACGCATTTGGAACTGACGATAAATACACACAAGAGATCCAGCAGGGAATGCTGCACCAATAAATCTTTTCCTGCCCTTTTGTTTGCGATGAGGGACATCTCACATAAAAAAAAATCAAAAAAAAAACATTTGGATTGAATTTTCACGACGACAAAACATGTTGGCTGGATGGCATGCCCTCTGTCGGCTGCAGTGTAGCATGCAATTGAACCCTCAAATACATAACGCGCATCCTCACGCACATGATGGGTTTATGAAACAGCCAACGGCACGTAAAGCTCCTTGTTTCCATAACATTATTTTTTTTTTTTTCGCTAACAGTAACATGCAAAAACAAAAAAAAAAAAACTTTTCCGGCTGCAAAGCAAAACAAAAACAAATCCTAATTGGATGCTACACACCGGCACGGAAGCAATAGCGGTGGGGGGAGGAGGGACGTCTGTCTCTGCAAACGTATTTAAGTGCAATCTTGTACTCAAACTCTGCCTATTTTATTTTTATGTACGATAAAACCGTGGCATCAATGCGTCGTTTGTTACGTGGAACAGCGTGATGATTGGTTCATTACAAGTCCGTCTGTGGGCGCAAAATCCTACACACCGTTGGAAGGCCTCGCTGATTAAGCGACAAACAATCGGTGACTTTGTCGATGAACGAACCCCTCCCACACACACACGTCCAGCCTTTCACTCATTTCGTTACACATTGATAAGGATATTCATAATAGGAAGAAAGGGTACGGACCTGGCTGGGTGAGCCTGACGTCGAGGATCTTGTCCACCTGCGAATTGTAGGCGGTGATGTGAAAGACGTAGTCGGGCTGATCCTGAATGCAGGAAATATTGACGGGCACCAGATCCTCAGAGATCTGCTGCCATCTGACTGTTCCGGCGCTGCTCGTGCTCACGTGAAACACTTCCGCCCACAACCTAAAAAGAAGCATCAAACGATAAATTGCGTTAAATGTTGATGGAACATTTTTTTTTTTCCCGTTTGAAAAAAAGATTTTGGAACGTCAAATCAATCGATCCTGCCCGCCGCAAAAAAAAAAAAAAAGAAATAAATGAAATAAGTTTCTTCTATTGGTTGCCAAGTGAAAAGGCCAAAGATAGCCAGTCAGCCGGCCAAACGTTTCCGACATCCACGGGCCCCGTCTGAAACGGGAAGTGAATGACACAACACGCAGAAAATAGAGTCAATGGTGCGCTGAAGAAAAAAAAAAAAAAAAAAAAAAGGAGAAGCATTTCATATCGGTTTCACAGTCTCTTTTGAATTCGATTTGAAAAAAAAAAAGAGCAGGAAAAAAAAAGGAAAGAAAAACGGATGTTTTAAATTTTCTGTATGAAATATTTTAAAACTGGCGCAATGTTCGGAGTTGCCTTTAAAAAAAAAAAAACTGAAATTGATGAGGAAGGGAAATTTTTCAATAAACTTTAAATGAAAAATGATCGAATGAAGGGT
Source organism: Daphnia carinata (assembly GCF_022539665.2). Classification (NCBI taxonomy): domain Eukaryota; kingdom Metazoa; phylum Arthropoda; class Branchiopoda; order Diplostraca; family Daphniidae; genus Daphnia; species Daphnia carinata. Next base: position 2,016,742 of record NC_081336.1, on the reverse strand, counting down.
AGGGCTAAATTTTTCGCTTGTTAATTCAATTAAGAAAAATGACGATGATATTGAGAGAGAATATGGTCAATGACAAGTTTTACGTTTCTTTCGGACCCTACAAATAAAAAAATAAAAAATACGACAATCAAAAAGATAAACCGGTTTATCTTCTAAGGTGTGCATGGAAATTATAACCGGGTGCGGTTTAAAGAAAAAAAAAAAAAAATGTTTTTTTTTTAATACACACGCACACAACCAAAGAAAAAAAAAAAAGATGGGCGGCAATTTTGAATACGCCCAATATTGCCAGTAGGATAAAAAAAAAAAATTCAAAAAGAGAATATCATATCGATTGAAAACAAGAGACCATATTTGGCTAGGCATCAAGACGATGGTAAATCAATACATCTTCGTTCAGTGTTTTTGATTCTCTTTCGACACCATTTCATCTTGAACATTGTTACAATTCTATTCCGACACCTAGTTTCTTGCATTATCCATTTGAACTTGTGTTCAGAATGATGCAATATTTCCTATTTAAAAGAAAAGAGGGGGGGGGGGACCCTACGCATTTGCATTTTTATTCCATTCAGAAAGAGACCGCGATCAAAAGAGACTCTCGTACCGTAAAGCGGAGCAATTCGTTGATTTCTCATTGCGGGCTTCAATGGGACGTTAAAAAAAAAAAGAAGAAAAGTGCGAGAAATAGAGAAACAAAAGAACTCGTACTTTTCTCCAGACTATTTTTCAGAGATCGTCTCTTTGCGCCAACAAAAGAATTAAAGTTGCGATCGAGCCTTCCCTTTCAGCCGCTTCCTCGCTTTTGTGCTAAGACTTTTTTTTTTTTTTTTCTAATCAGAACAGCGACGGCCATTACGCACTTTAACTGTCTGATACGCGCCAACTTCAAAACGTTCGAAATTGGCGCGCCAAACATTTCAGCCACTAAGTTTAAAGACGTGACTTTTAGCTGCTTTTCATCTTCAACTCCCTCTTCTTTTCTTGATGTTCACCTCAAAAAACGTGTTCCAATTTGTGAGCTTTCGACAAATTCTCGTAGACCTCACTAAAGACACCCCACCCCCATAAAAAAATAACATTTACAGTATAGACTCGAGTTTAAAAAAAAAAAAAAAAAAAAAAAACCAACAGTACGGCAAGGGTTTAGACCTTATATATAAACCTTCGAAAACCCCATGTTTTCGAAAACAAAGAGAGAGAGAGAGACAAGCCCCAGCAATATGGGACTCGTCATGATGGGGGAGGTCGGGTTAGTCTACACGCGTGTAAAGTCTGGCGTGCGTGTCGCATCAACAGTTTAAAGAGAGAGAGAGAGAGAGAGGGGACCTGGCATCCGGCCATTTTTCTATAGACGGATTTTTCAAGCTGACCCGCCAATAAATAAAAAATAAAAATAAAAATAATAATAGTTAGGAGGCACTGTTGGATCACAGCCCCCTACCACCCCGTTCATTATACAACAGCTGACTCTTCATCCTATTACGGATGTACAACACACGAATGCCGGGACACAAATCAAAAATTCGAAAACAATGAAAGGAAGTCTAAATTGTCGCCCCACCAAAATTTTTTTTCAAAAAATAAAATGGTAAATGTTACCTGAGCAAATGTCCGTCTCTTTTGCGCGAATTCTGCCACGGCGTGTCCTCGTGACGGTAGGCCTTGCGGATGAGCGGCCCGCACGAGCTCAAACGGTTCCCCATTATGCTGCGCGCCTGATTTTCACGTTCCGGAGATAATTGATTGTACGCACTTTTTTTTTTTTTTTTTTGTTTTTTTTTTGAAGGGGAAGGGGGGGGACAATGTCCGCGTGTTCTTCTTCTCAAATCACCAATTGTATATCGCCACTCAAAAAAAAAAAAAACACACCTGCCAGTCACACACGCACACCCCCGCACAAAGTAACGGACAGGTAGAATAGGTGCTTTGGTCCTTGATGCTTTTCCAAACTGGAGCACTGCTGCGAAGCCCAACAACAACAACAACAACAACCAGAGGGTTTTAAACAAAAAAAAAAATCGTAATTCTTATTTAAAATCGAATTATAGAATTTGCTTGTTTTTTCATTGCTCAAAGGAAGAGAGGGAGAGAGACAACATTTGTTGTTGTTGTTGTTGCATATAGCCCCGAAAAAAAAGAAGAAGAAGAAGAAGAAGAAGAGAAAAAAAAAAAATCAATGATTCCAATGGGGTGTCGTCGTCTCTTCCAGTCCGACACAGTGGAAGGAGTAGTTCTGCCGCTCCTCCTTGCTCATGGCTGGTCATTGATCCGTCGACTGGGGTTCCACATCACGTGACTCGCACAGTTCTTTTTTTTTTTTTTTTTCTTCTTCGTCCGTTTTCCTTTCGCACTGACAAACACCGGAGCAAAAAGACAAGCAAAACACACGGCACAAAGCTGCAAACTGAACAATTTTCGTTTTTTTTTTTTTTTTTTTTTGTTTTTTTCAGTCCGCTATGGATGGAACCTGTGCTCTTCGTCGGGGTTTTCTTTTTTTTTTGGCACGCACAAACACTAAGCGATGTAACCAAAAAAAAAAAAAGATTTGTGCTTGTTATTATTATTTTTTTTTTTTTTCTTGCCGCTGCGCGGTTTTAGACACAAAATTTCAGCGACGGCCGAGAGAGCGGAGACGCCCACACGGGAAGAACGTGACGGTGCGCCGGGTGCGGAGTGGTGGTTGCTGGTGCTGAGAGAAAGGTCCTGATACGTTTCTTCTTTTTCCGGCGGCCTCCTTCATACACACGGTTCGTCTCTTGTCTTCTCTTGCTGGCCTCTCCATGCAGACGGCCGTTTACAATATGCAGCTTCGCCCATCCCCGCTTTTAATCCAGCAGCAGCAGCCCCCACACACACACACACACACGGCCGATATTTCCCTCCCTTTCTTTTTCCGTCCAACAACAACAAAAAAATAATAATAATTAAGGAACGATCGCACAAATTCCAGTTCACCCAGTCACCTTTTTTTTTGTTTCCATCTGTCCGTTTTTGGTTTGTATTTTTCCTTTCTTATTCCTCGCTCTCGGAATATTTACAATAATATTCCTCAATGCAGTCAAGCCTTTTCGGTAGCAATGTATGCTGCGTGAGTTTGGGGAGTGGTCCAGCAGTTTCCAGCAAAAAGGGGCGAGTAAAAAAAAAAAAAAAAAAAAAAAAAAAAAAAAAAAAAAAGAGAGAGAGAGAGAGGCTGCTGCTGTTGGTAGGGAGAAAAGGGGGGGGGGACCTTATGAGCACGGCAGCAGAAACTACTACACTACAACTTCTCTCTCTCTCTCTCTCCTCAGTCTTGCCTACGACGTATTGATCGCATTCTCTTCCTCTCCTCCTCCTCCCCCTCCCTTTTGGCGGAGTTTTCGGAGGCGGCGGCAGGGTCCGGGACACACACACACACACTGGGGGTAGTAGGGAGAAAGCACCGATCCACACACAGACACACACACACGCAGCCTCTCTGCGATGCCTTCCAAATCCCAAAAACCTGTACGAGAAATTTAAAGAAATAAAAAAAAAATATTTAATTTTGCACAATTATATGATTTTTAGTTGACAAATAAGAAAATTGATTGGCGATTCATTGGAATAGATTAGTTAATCAAATCGGGGAAATGCGTCACGCATTTTTGTCTGTATTATAAGAGTCGCTGTTGAAACACGGCCAAAAATTGTTGAGCAAAGATTTGAAAGAATGTCCACATTAGAAAGGGCATGTTTGTCTAATAATCAATTATCGAATGATTGCAATCAAAATCGCGAGGGACGGACTCATCTGGGCGACTGTGTGTCTCCCGTTTTCCCCCAACTACCTCGATCATCGTCATGAAAACGCTCAAACAAATTCACTCGACACAAGATGACAGAGAGAGAAAGAACTCCACAAAAAAAAAAAAAAAAAAAAGAAAAGAAAAACAATTACACTCACGGTCACTGTTATTGTTTAAAGCTGTCGTCTTCCACACTCTGTTGTCTTGCCCACTTCAAATTAAAAACCAAAACTCCTCGTCCGGTAGGCCAATGAAAAACAATTGGACCTTCGACTAACGGCACTCAACTGTCGATGATGGGACACTCAATTTGTGTGTTTTCGTTCTCCAAAAAAAAAAAAAATAATAAAAATAAAAGAGTTTTGTTCTTTTTCGTAACGGCGTGTTTCTGACCCGCCGTATGCACAGCGCAACACCGCACATACAACAGAGACAAACGGCACAAACGCAATGTGTGTGTGTGTGTGTGTGGGATATTTGGTTGGATGGGGAGGAGAAAGAAATAAGGAAAGTATTAAAAAAGAAAAAAAAAGAAACGACGAAAGCGCCGCTACCGACGACCGAACCAAAAAGCAGATCCTTCCTTCCTTCCTCCGCCGAGTGAAACTGAGGCAAAATGGAGAACAAGGGCGCAGGAGCAGCGAAAGCTGGGGATGCTGGAAACAGAGATGGCGGCGATGGGATGAAGGGAGAGGGGGGGGGGGGCAGGGCGTAAAAAAGAAAATCGGAAGAGAGAAAGAGACACACCGTACATATACAGTGCTGCTGCGTGCGTGAATGTTGGGAGGTATGCAGAACTGTGAGAGTAACACAAGAGAGAGAGACCTAAACACACAGAGTGAGAGCCATGTCCAAGACGAGGTGGTGGTGATGGGAGGGGCGTCAGAGCAGCAAGGCGGGATTTCGCCACCGGAAAACACCCCACACACACACTCTAGACCCATACATCTCGTTTTCTATCACTCGTTTTTCTTTTGTTTTCTTCAATTTATGGACGATATAGGAAGAAAAACAAAAAAAGGATTCGAAACGTTTTGTAGAGACCCCCGTTTTTGTTTGGGTTTCCATCTTGATCGACATTGCAAGTAACTTGGCCAGGTGAGAACGGATGGGACGGCGAGTTCATTACGTAATAGAACATGGATGTTTTTAAAGGTGAAAACGGTTTTCATTCAAACCTTTTTCTGCTAACTGACCGATATTCAAATCAACATGCTCCTTATAAATCCTTGTTACCGTTAACTGTCATTTAGCTTAGGTTATAATTAATCAAATTGGAACAGGGATTGTTTAAAACGAACAAATTAAAGAGTTTGGTTTAATAATCAGGCTGAATAAAAATTGCCTTGGAAAATGAGGCACGATTTTTACAGCGAACCAAAGAAATTTGAATGAAAATAAGCATGAAAAAAAAAAGGGACTGGTTATGTTAATCACGTATCGTTGTCCGTGAGTCATATTTGTAATTTATGAAATCAAATCCACAGACAAGATGAAAACGAGTTCCTTTTTTTTGTGTGTGTGTGTGTGCGTGTGTGTGTCTCCCAATTGGATTTTGTTAACGAAAAATGTTTTCGGTTTTGTGATGTCCAAATCTGAACGCACACGGAGAGAGAGCGAGGCCTCATTTTTAAAAATTTCATTCCCCCCCCCCAAAAAAAATCTTTTTAAAATTTCCCGTTGAAAAAAAAAAAAAAAAAAAAAATTACGATACGATCACGTTCACCGAATGGAACAAGAAAAACGGAGGGAGGTCCCGCCAATCCATCTACGTTTGTCTTCTCTTCTTTCGTCCCCCCCCCCCCACCAAACTAACCGACAATAAGAGCCAACAAAAGCTAATAATCATAAAATAAAAAATAAAATTGCTATCCTCCCGCTCGTTGTGTGTAGGAGTCGTACGAACGAGAACCAAATCGGGAAAGACTGACGTGCGTCTGCCGTGCGTGTATCGATAAACATTCCCTTTTGTAGGAGCGCGGCCAAGATTTTCTGCAAGGTTCAATGGGACGGCCGAGCCAACAAAAACAGCCCGACGACAGCTCAAAAGAAAAACATCATCAGCAAAAAAAAAAAAAAAAAAAAAAATCAAAAAATGAAAAGCCAAAATTGGGTATAGACGCAGTTCGAGTCAAACGTCCAAAATTAAAGCGAGGGATAGGAGGCAATTTCAAGTGATAAATCGAGGAGAAGGGACTTAAAGAAAACGACGTAACGTAATGCGAGCACAATAAACGAAACCGCCCTGAAAATTGGATGGCCAACAAATGCAATGTTGTACGGGAGGGGTTATTTGTAAAACTGTCGCGCAAAAACCCAAAGAGCAAAAAGGAGAGATCTCTTTGCAGCAGCAGCAGCACACGGGCTAAAGCTATAAAGGATTCCTGCCTGCTGTCGTCCTCGGCTGTATTATAAACGTCGTCTGACGCGTTCATCAGAGTGTGCGGAAGCGGCAGCCTAGGCAAGACAAGTCAATATTTGGCTGGTAATGCATAGCACACACACACACACACACACAGCCCCAGCTCAGCCCTTAAAGCCAAAGAGCCCACCCCTCTCTCTTTAAAAAAAAAAAAAAAAAAAAAAAAAGGAAGAAGGAAAAGGGTCTACGCATAAAGAGTCACAATAACGTCACAGTGGCTACCGCCTCCGCTATCACCAGCTGGATAGAGTCTGACTGGATGAAAAGTCTTTTGCTCTCTAATAAATTTCATCGTTGAAGATAAACAAAAAAAAAAAATAATAAATAGCGGGAGAGGGGGGGGGGGGCGGAACAGTGAGACGAAATGAGAAAATTGTGCAAAATGGTCAAAATAAAGACTAATTTTCGAGTTCAACTGGACTGTCCATCAATGTCTTTTCTTGTCGACAATAACAAAATAAACAAAATAGCTTATTTAAGAGAAAGAAACAAAAAAAAAAAAAACATGCTTACTATTGTTGTATGTGTGTTTCCATCTGTCTTTTTGCACGTCACCGGGAAATGCGATGCTTCTGGTCCTTGTTGTTTGCTCACCTCCCCCCTGGAGAGATAGAGAAAGAAAAAAGAAAAGCTTTAAGATAAGAGTTAAAAAAAAAAAAAGAAAAAAAGAAAATGTTAGCTACAACAACATAGAACTGGACACCAAAACCTGCCATCCATCTACTTCTACGCTACTTCTGCCGGCGTTCGGTCCGCTCTGCTGAGCACACGTCTATTACTTTTTGCCTTCTTGACTCTTTGATATAATTCTTGTTCCTCGTACTTCTTTATCTTGTAGCTCGACGTGTACTATATTTGTCTTGTTGTATTACGAAAGCACACAAAGTTGTACGACAAATGAATCACCTTTCTCCTATCAAAAGGTATTTTCTCAATGAATTTCTCGTACGTCATGCGATATCAAACACAGTCGGATCTCCCATTAATCCCAGATCGATAGCAGACGACCAAACGCTTCGTGTATACATCATACCTTTCTTGCTGAGTGGATGGATAACTACATAATATAACGAGCACAGAAATCTTGTCGTACTTTTTCTTTTTTTCAGCTATCGTGATTTTCACGTGCAGAGAACGAAAGGAGATCACCTCATTCCGACCGGTCACGAATTTCCACTCCTTTATATAGACAAGACGTGTTTTTCGTCTGCATCGTACTACACACCCAATGGCGTATAAATGTGTGCATACCGAAAGAAAAGAAAAACAAGTTGGGAATAAGTTCTGAAGAGCTTCAAAAGAGTCGACTCGGCTACCTGCATGTATAAGCAGGCAGCCGACTTCGTCCACTTTACGTGTGATAATGGAAGAAAACCTATCGTGAGTAATGAAGCACGATGCCTTTACATTAACGCATTTTGGGAAAGAATTTCGAATAATTATGGGATGATCTAACGATACCAGAAAAGGAAAATAGATTCTACTAGATACAAAATCGTTACAAGGTGGACGTCATCACACGTGAGGAATGGCCGTATTAAATTAGGGACCATAAGGTGGTGGAGAAGAATTCATGTTTCAAACATGATTTGGTTTTTGTTTTTTGTTTTCGAAGGCAATGTTACAAGTGAAACTACAGAAAACCTGGTGGCAACAGGAATCCTATATTTCCTGCTACGGTGTGCTTTGCTGTTAACATTTCCTTTCATGGGCAGATGCACAAGAGCAATAGGAGAAACACTCGAACACCAACTGACTCCCTGAAAGAGTTCAAGGTGCGAATGAGTAACACAGAGTGCTTTTCAGATGCACATGGTTAGGGAAACTAAACGAAACATGAAAACATGTGGATGAAGTGGATGTGCATACAGATAGAGCAAGAGAGAGCTAAGAGAAAATCACAGGGCGTCGTCTTGAACAACGCCCGTCACGGCCACAAAGAAACGTCTTTGAATTTATTAAGAAACCCCAGCATCTTTTTAAATACCTACCTAAGCTTTGGTGCTGTTGCATTTTCCACGAAGAAGCCAAAGAAATCACACGATCATCGTTTTATTCACGTGTGTCTTGTCGCCACCCATCTCAGCCAGGTATGCACACTCCCAAAAAAGTGAGTTTGCATGGCGGCATGGGCAGCCGTGTCGCAGGCGTTAATACATCCTTTTCCATCAGAGCCTAGGACACATGTGACTCGATTTGGAAATCCCAAACCCATCGACACATGAATTAGCATAAGCATAAACATCGTCATTGTTGTTTTCCCGCTAGGCGAATCTTGCATAAAGTTGTTATGCTGACTGGCAGATGGCGTTGATCTAAAACAAACAAAAAAGCGAAAGAGGTTCATAAACAAAAACATTTCAAACTGGTTTTTAAAACAGAATAATAGATAGTAAACTGAAGAGATGACTAGGCAAGCATTAAATAAATTCTTTCTCCCTTTTGATGTCCATGACCTCGTTGAAAAATACCTCACCATACGTTCACATCCATAGATTTTAATTATTTATTTCGAATTTTTAACGAAGGATGCACACATTATTACTCGGATGGCTGCAGACTGATGAGAAGAGTGCCGACCGGATGAATCCGAGAGCTAGAACCCAAAAGAAAAGAAGCTGACGAATTCCCCCGTAGGCTATTATAACTCTGTTGTGGTTTAAGCCCATACACACACACACACTTATACACCAGGAGCCGAGCGGAGGTTTCAAGCACAGACCGGAAATGAGTCACACACCCACAGCGGCAGCAAAAGAAAACTTCCTTGCGCCGGATCGACCAGCCCACCCCATTTACTCAACAAACCGCCTCCACTCCGCCAAACCAACGCATAGTTCTCGTTTTCTTGTTCGATTATTCTCCGTATTTCAATAAAAAAAAATATATATATATCTACAGACGTTTTCCCATTTGTGTAACAATGATGACGCAACGCGCACTTACTAGCAAAACTGTTACGACAGGTCCATAATCGAACCCAGTAAGCAAATTCTTTCGCTTGGGATGACAAATAAAAGGAGTCAGTCGACCAAATATTCACCTCTTGTCCAGTCCAGTTATCCGTCGTCTTTCGGCCAAGGAACAACATGTCCTCGACGATTTCATCAGGTAAGTGTGTTCTGCATCGCATTTCCATAATTGTCAGGGAGACATTAGCGTCCGTACCAATTTACTTTTCTTTTTTTTTTCTTTTTAAAGTGAATTACTTCAGAAATAAATTAAACAAAAACTAACAATTGTGTAACGAAAACTGTCAACTTATCAGGGACAAGGATTGAAGATGCTCGTTAGCATAACTAGATCACAAACGAGTATAAATGGAGTGCGCAGCTCAAGTCTGAGTTTCGGCTTCTTTTATAAGAAAAAAAAAACCCACCGTCACTTATGCGCACATCAATTTCTGTATCGATTCAGGCAACAAGCAGAATGAGATGGAAACAAAAGCGGGTTTTCCCATTTCGTTGTGTATCTTAATTTTTTTTTTTTTCTTTTGACATGCGAGTCGAATTTGTCAGGACAAATGGAAATGTTTAGTCCTTTGTCTCTTACAGGAGAAAAAAGAAATGGTTTTTTAAAAGAAAAAAAACGTGAAATTGAATCGGCATTATTACCCGCAGGGAACGATTTGCATTGAAATTTTTTCTTCTTTAATTTAAATTAAAAATAAAAAAAAAGTTGAAATAGCCCGACCAATTGTTCGGTTTGAATAGAAAAGCGAATCCTTTCGAAAGCGTAAAACTCTTTCTTCAATTTACAAAAGAAAAAAATGCGCACAATACATTTCTGCCTTCGTATTTTTAGCCTACTTTTATTCAATACCTTCGCGGTATTTATTTCCTGATTTGATGTCTATTTTCAAACGAGGAATGGAGAGTTGGGGAAAAAAAAATAGGCACATGGCAACGTCGATCCTGCAGCTTGGGTTTCTTCACATTTTCCTCTCTTAAAAACCATCCCCTCTACTGCCTGGGTGAGTTATGTGGGTGTGTGTAATAAAACAGTTTGCCCCCTTTTTTTTTTTTCTGCTACAAGAGTAGCATTCTTTACACGACTATTTTGCGGCGGCCCGCTAGGGCAGAGCTCAGTCGGCTGCAACTCTTGGGATATGGTAGGGGTTCGCTTCTCTCCGAGTTACATCGACGAGCACAAAAAAAAAAGGATTTTCTTTCGTGCAGCCAAATCGTGATTTGTTTCAACAGACGGCGCGTTCGTCTGCTAAGGCTACATCAATAAGTGTAACAATCAACGGGGATGATAGGCACAACGCGGGCTGTCGTTAGTTTCGACGCGAACGATATCAACATCATCAAGCGCCGCTGTGCCACACCATTCAATCGCCAGTGATTCTCACCATGCGCAGCTAAAAACAAATCGATTTCGATCGACGGATATTGATTCTTTTAAAGATAAATATTTACTGGAAGGTCTCGGGTCGGAGCTGCTAGAAAAAATTTATCCATTTTAACATTTCGTTTTGGTTTTTACTCTGATGGAATCTAAAGGAGGTAATTTGCCTGCTCCTACGTATTTTTCACGAACTAACGTTTGAAATGGGATTTCTAGTGGCGTGAGTGTTTGGTGAATGAAATCGTAATTTTTACCTCGTGTTTCGTTACAGAGCGGGAACGATCGGCCGAGAACAGCTGCTGTGGATCTTCAGCAACATCGTCCACACGACGCAAAGGCAGATGCAAATGGTTTAACGTGTCTAAAGGATGGGGATTCGTTACGCCGGACGACGGAAGCCCCGACATCTTCGTTCATCAGGTAAACATTTAAAAGGCTTTTCCCCATCTGTTTGATAACTTTACATTGTAACTGGTCCGTAAATGTAGCAAAAAAGAAAAATTATAATTTGTGAGTTTTTTTACCCTCACCTAAAAGCCTTTCCAATGGAACGTTAACGAGTCGCCTCTGTCTTATGGAAGGCTCGTTTCCGCATCCGGTTGTATAGCGCGCGTGCTTTTGTGACTGGAATGCTGTCAAAAATCTCAGTCACGGCTTGGGGGAAAAAAAAGGAGACAGGCTGCGTTAGACGCAAAGGTCCAGATGATATCCCCATTGAATATCTTCCACGTCTCTCTATACACCCCTAAGAGAGAGAAACAAAAATTTTAAATTCTTTGGCAGGGATTCTTCGAAAAAGGATCAACATCGCTTGCTTGCTTCAAAGGCACGTCTATAAATGAAGAAGCCGATAATCAGAAAAAAGAACAGCAGAAAATAGTTGAATGGGCTCTATTTTGAGAGCGAATATTATTTCTAAAAAAAAAAAAGGGGGGGGGGGGGGGGGAAACGGGCAGCGTAACCGGACCCACTCTTATACGTACATCGTCTTACCATTTCATCCAGCCTAGCAATAACAAGCACAATCTGATACATAGTGAGAATGTGGGCGCGCGCAAAAGAATGAAAATGAGTATTCTCACATTGATTTACAGGGACTGTGACATATCGTTATTGATTCGTATTTTTGTTGTTTTCCATTTACAAGCAAGATCGATGGTTGCTCGTTACATATGTTGGATGTAAGAGGGGGATAACAAAAAAATTGTTGCCGGAATTTTTTGAATAAACAATGAGATATCGAGGAATGCAATCGTCTTTGAGCACTGAGTGTCATGACATGTGACGAGGGTGGGGTTGGAAGGGATCTACGTATTTATAAGCGGCCTGTTTTTTTCAATCACCAAGGAATGTACTAGACACATGTACAGCCTTCGTCTATTTCTATTGGAACAGTGTACCGACTAGGGGAATCTACGCTCGTCCGTCTTCTCCGTTATACCCTACTGAATTTCGTTCCCTTCTTCTCTTCTACTTCTTGCCCTTTTTTTTTTTTGCCTCGGCTATTTCTATTTCCCCAGTAAAAAAAAAAAAAAAAAAGAAAGCAAGAAGATTAGAATAGACTCTCTCGAGTCGATCTGGTTGAATTTTTTTTTCTCGAAAACTTCTGGTGTTTGTTTCAGACACTTTTGCGAGTTATTTCTAAAAATAAACCGCCTACTTTTCAATGGATTTCTTTCTACAATCTCCTGCCCAAAATCTTATTGTCAATCTTTTTGCTTGTTCGTTTTGTTTAGAGCGTGATCCGGATGAGCGGGTTTCGTAACCTGGCTGAGGGGGAAGAGGTCGAGTTCGAAACCAAAGACGCAGTCAAAGGAGAAGAGGCAACGATTGTGACTGGGCCTGGTGGATCCGAATGTCGCGGTTCGCAAAGGCACCCAAAAAAGTCGATAAAATCTAAACGGATCAGGTAGGCTACAATGCAACGCACCTTACACTTCGTGAGTTTTAAATCTTTTGACGTATCTCAGATGCTACAACTGCGGAGTAGTCGGAAGTCACATCGCTTCTAAATGCACAATGGGACCTCAGCCCAAAAGATGTCACCAGGTAACGTTTGAATTTGATCTTTTTTAGGAATTTACTTTAACGATTCGTTTAAATGAAGTGTAAAGCTGAGGATCACCTCATTTCTGAATGCCCCAGTAAATTGGAACGTCGGAGTCGGACTAATACGAAGCCGGAAAGGAAGAAAGCGCACCTGTCTGAAAAGCAGACGAAATTTTAGCGCAGCACAAGCAGATCGCCGGATCCACCTGCAGCTCATTACGAGCCAACAGTTTTTTTCCTACCGACTACCTATAACATAACGAAGAGCAGCAAACGGTCCCGCCAATTATAAAATCTGGAAACTTTTCTTACGTAATGAAACATATCTTCGAAGGTACGTCGTTTAACGTATCTTATCTGCCCCTCTAGCATTGCTCAACTGCATTCTACTTCCACAAACGCTCCTCAGGTCACATGGTGAAAAAAAAAAAGTTCAAAATATTCAGAATCAAAAAAATAATTTGTCACTTTCTCCTACCAAATGTTGTACGCCGTTAAACATTTCAAACTATTGTTATTATTATGTACCTGGAGTAACATAATAATGCCATACATTTATCTACCTCGTTAAACGTCATGACAACCCCTTCATCAAGAATAACGTGAAACAATATGCGCCCATACTGTTTAGTTTCTTTAGTACCTTTGCGAAGTTAGATTACTCTGAACCTGTTGCCAATTCATGTACTTGATAGTTAGCATTGATTCCGCCACTGCCTTTTATGGGGAAAATTTCACTTTACGATTAGCCTGTCATGTTCTGTACCTACCTGTGGAAATCAGAAATCATTTTTGGTTACCTTTGACATTCAATTGACCTGCAAATTACTGACCAAAACATTTGAAATGACCACATGCTCCATAATAGCAGACTCTAACACATTTAAATCTAATGCAGTCTACGAGTAGTAATGATACAATTGTTAGACATTTAAATTCTTAATGCAGCTGCCAAAGAGTTCTATATTGAATGGTGTTACCTGTTTGAATTTCAACTAGTAGTTGCCCCAGTTTCTCTTCCAGGAAAGAAGCACAGTAATTTCTTCCATCACATTGTTCAAGACCAACTTTTGGAAGTTTAAATCACCTTCATTTGCGTGTTTTAGTGTAAATACAATTGTAGTGTAATTTTAAGGGTAAAATTTGACCAGACTATGTTCGTTTTCTGCGAGCGCCTAGACACAAATATACAACGTTGCATAGTGTGCGTAAAAACTCTTTTGGAACTCGAAGAAAAATGTCAACTAAATAATTCATTTTTCGAACACATATTTGAGTGTATTTTCTTTCTTTTCGATGCAAACGTCTTTGAGAAATGCAATTTTTTGTTTTGTTTTTATTTTAATTGCTAAGTGTAGCCGGGAAAATAAGTTAAGGGGAGGGGAATATACTTTTGAGAAATTGACAAGGATTACTTTCGACTTCCAAAATGTTGGAGAGGGAGGGTGTAAAAGTGGAAATGAATTTGTAAATCTCGAAATGTGTTGTACCTACAACGTCAACATCGAGGCACAGGCAGCACAACAAATCCTTCCTCTTTCGTTCACTACTTTTTGACATTTCATTGTCAACTATTATTGCCATTTTGCATCAAAAGAGTTGAAGACGTTGAATCAATCCAGTAAAAACAATAGACACCAATGATATGGGGAAGACCAACGAATGTTGAGAGAAATACAACTAAAGGCATATAAATATGACAGCATCACATCCAGGTTTCAAAATTTTAAAAAAAATGAGGGGTAGAGCTAGAAATATGGGATGATTTGCATATAATATGTATATATCTATGTATATAAATGATACAAGAGAAAGAAGGCACTCTGAAAGGAGGGGAGCAGATCATTTAAAAAAACAATATCTATCGTCTTTTCTAGTCCATCAGTCGACAAGGTAAAATGTGGAATGCGTCGTGGCACGCAAAACCAGCATCGCCATTATTACAAGCATTTTGTCCAATCCATACACTTCAAGCATCACAAGTCGAGTCACACATATTTTTTTGTTTTTTTCCTCGTTGCCCAAAATTATTGTTGCAATTTTCCTGAGATCAAGTGCCTTTTCATTTAAACTTTTTTTTTCTTCTTTTTTTTCGTGAGAGATTCCAACAAGAGTTTCATCATCATTCTTATATATATAAAAAAAGAAAAACATAATGAAAAATGTACAACAAATAACACAGCAACGCGGGGTGAGGGTATAAAAAATCAACAAATTGGGGGAAAAAAATATAAATAACTTGCTGGGAGATGGGGGGAGGAAATGGAAACCCACAAAAAAACAACAACAAAACTTGTTGTGCAAATATATATAACTTAATAATAATAATTAAAAAATGTATAAAAATTGTGTGTCGATAGTCATGTCCCCATATTTGTCAACGACGTTTCACAGTCTTACTAAATAAATGAAAAATAAAACTTTGTGTCCTCCTGGCGTTCAAAACGCCATTGTCAACATGATTGTCATGTAGTTACATAAATAAAAAAATACCAAACAATGTGGAGGTATATACTATATATAATTTAAAGAGAGAAAAGAGAGATATTTAAGAGAGAAAAAAAACATTAGATGAGAGTTTCTCTTAGCTGTTGTAAATGTCATCAGAGTCAAACAGAAGAGGAGTTGTTTTGTTTTTGTTCTAACGGTGGGTTCGGTACGTTAATGAAGATGGTATTGATCCGTCTGAGTTTTCGTTACGTCTCGTCACACGTCTCTCTCCCTCCCCCCAAAAAAGAAAAATAAATAAATAATTTAGAGAGCTAGACATACACTCAAAGAGTTGCGTTCGTCTAATGTCGTCTGCAAGGACGCTGAACCCACTTTCAAGTCGTCTGCTTCGTCAAGTCACGAAAAAGAAAAACGCGTCGCACAGTTTTATAGTCGAGTCGAGTCGAGTTTCTTTTTCGTATTTCCTACGTGCATTCGATGACTTGGGGCGCTTTGTTGGCCGTCTCGATGACGCTAGGACGAGACGAATCGGCATCGTAGTTTCCCGATTGTTGTCTCCCGTTTCCGTGCATATTTCCTTCGTCGGGCGACTGAGAACGTCGGCCCGACGTCGAATTGACACCCATTTCGTGGTGGTGTTCGTGCTGGCCTTGTCGGTGATGCTGTTGAATGGCCAGCGAGTCGCTATCACAGCTCATTCCGTCCAGGCTCATTTCCTCGTCCTTGTCTTCCATTCCTTCTTTATTAAAGAAAACAAAACAAATTGAATTAAAACTATCCAATTGAATAATTAAAAGGAAAAAAAAAAAAAAAAAAAATGACTACCTTCGACGTCGGAGCCGTTGCAGTCGTAGCCGGCCGAATCGGTAGGCGATCGCTCTAGGGCCATCTCCTCTTCGAGGCTGCTGGGCTTGCAGTTGGTCGTCTTCCAGTGGGTGCGCAGTCCGCTGGCGCTGATGTACTTCTTCTGGCATCCGCCGCACGTGTAGGGCCGCTCGTTGGTGTGGAGCCTCTTGTGCAACTTGAGGTGGACAAACTGGGTGAATTTGGCCGGGCAGAGGTCGCAAGCGTAGGGTTTCTGCCCAGAGTGCAGTCGCAAATGCGTCTTGAGATTGGACGTGCTGCTGAAGCGTTTCTTGCAAATGTCGCACTGGTGCGGCTTCTCGCCCGTGTGCACCAGGTGGTGCTTCTGCAGGTGGGCCAGCTGCGTGAAACTCTTGGTGCAAACGTTGCACTTGAACGGCCGCTCGCCAGAGTGCGTCCGCAGGTGAACCTTGAGGTTCGAGAGCTGGCCGAACGTCTTGTAGCAAATGTTGCACTCGTAGTGCATTTTCCCGTCCTTCTTCTTCAGCGGGTAAGGCAGAGAGCGGTAGCCGCGGCCCTGGCTGCCCGGAGACGGACTGCCCGAGCCGATGGGCGACAACGAGCCGCTGCCGGGCGACGTGTGGCAGTGCAAGGCTTGGCTGTAATTGGGACTGAGAGAGGAGGCGGCCGATCGGACGGATGATTCGGATGGATCGCGATGACCGCATCGATCTCCGCCGTTGCCTCCGGACGAAGACGCGGCAGACGCCGCTGGACTGTGCGGCATCGGAATGTGAGGATGAATGTGAGCACCGGATGAAGAGGACGACGAAGACGCCAGCGGATGAGCACCACCGACGTTGTGACTACTACCGCCCCCACCGGACGGAGATGCATTGGATCCAGCTCCACCGTAAGCGTACATGTTGAAATGGGCCGACGAGAACATTTGCGCAACGTTGTTCACGTTGTACAGCAAACTGCCGCCGGAGCTTCCGCCATTTCCGGACTCATTCGGATGGTGATGAGGTGATGGAGCCGATCGGCTGTTGGATCCATTGCTGCTGCTGCTGTGGAACTGATGAGACTGCGACGGTTGCGGGCTGCGGCTATTGAACGGATGTGATCCGTGAGACGGATGATGTCCGCTGAGGTGGTGGAGATGATGATGATGATGATGTTGCTGTTGTCCACCGCTAGATGGCGAGCTGTTCGACTCGTTGCGAATGGATTTATTGACGGCTGTCGTCGAACAGCTGGAATCCGGGCTGAGATGGTTGGGATCCTTGCTGCTGAGGAGATCGCGCACGTCCGCTCCGCTGGGAATGTTGTAGCGATGCAGTTTCTTGTACGGCGGGTAAACGACCGTGGAAATGGCCACGGGCACTGTCGTCGACGGCGCTAGGAGCAGGTGGGAAGATGAAGGCGACGATCGATGATGAGCCGACGAAGAAGGCGGAGGAGGTGGCAACGTCGCTGGAGCGGCAGGCAAAGATCCGGCCGACGAATCCGGTTTGGGATGAGACTCGTTGGCCACAATGACTTGGACGGCCTCCTTAAATCGCTCGCGATGGTACACTTCGTCGTAGTATTCCTGCCGCAGCAGCTCCGCCCCGCTTTCCTTCTTGGCCACGGCGGCCGCGGCCGCTACGACCGCCGCCGTGGCGTTGGTGTTCCCTTGGCGCCTCAACAGAATGCTCTCCAAAATGCTTCCGTTGCTCAGCAAAGAGTTGACAGCCGGAGGAGGGGGGACAGCTTCCCGGCCGGAAGGCGAACGCGAGCGATCGTAATTGATACGATGATCGGCATGATCGCGATGGCGATGATGATGATGTTCTTCGTAATCCATCGGTTCCGGCGAATAAGATTGCGGATGAAGCGTAGGCGGATGACTGCGCCGGAAGCGAGGGCTGAGCGGCAACGGTGCGACGGGCGAGAGTTGGGCCACTAGCGGGGCAGTTTTGACCACCGACTGGGTCACCGGAGGCGAATGTTGTTGTTGTAGTTGCGGAGGCGATTGCGTCGCAGCGACGAGTCGATGGTGGGCGGAAGAGCGCGACGGGACTTGTTCGCGCTCCTCGCTGATGCTGCTGTGCCGGTAATGGTAGGCTTTAGGCATCTTGATTTTGACTTTGCGGTACTCGTTGGTGCTGCGACTGCCACGGCTGTCCGATTGAGGGGAACCCTGTTGAGGTACGGGCTCCTCCGCCAACGGACTTAATCGACTGGTCGAACTGGGCTGACCGGCAGCCGGACCAGCCGCTGGCGAAGAGGTGGAAGAGGATGAAGGTTTCCGGCTGAAATCGAGGACGTAATTGTCGTTGTCGGAATCGCTGGAATCTTCGGGCGGCGTCAGGGCGTCGTCGTGGTATCCGTTGCTGTGGTAGCCCTCGTCCGAGCGGACCGAGCCTTCCGTCGTGGGCGTCAGTTGGTGGTTTTGATGCGCATTTTCACCGTGATCGCGACGTGTCGTGTCAACGGCAAGAGCCGCCTCTTTGCTGCTGGGCTGGTCCGTCTCTTTGGCCAGCCCCGTCGTATCGGCCGGCAGTTTCTTATGAGGTTGTTGTTTGACTTTGACATCTTCGGCACCTTCCGCCGGACTCATCGATTCATCGTCGACGTTGGGTTTCTTGATCTCGGGGGCCGATTGTTCCGTGTCCGATCCGTCTTCGTCGTTCTGCTGCACTTGCTGGCGGATCCGCTGGAGCATCAAGTCGCCAGTGACGGGGTAGTTGAGCCTCTCGGCAAATTCCTTGCAGTACCAGACGAGGAGCTCCTGATTGGGCAGGATGGGCTTTGTGGTGTAAAAATAAATGTTCATCTTGTACTGGCAGGCGATGAGGTTCTGCGACTCGCTGGAATAGGCCGGATTGACGTATCGCATCCAGTTGGCTTTGGCCGTGTCGTAGCCATCGATGTAGTAAAAAACTTCGCTGTTGTTGTAGACCTAAATACATCCAATTTTGGAATTGATTGTCAATTGATCTAATTTAATGAATCGGACTGACCCTCCAAAAGTATTTGCGGTTGGCGTGTTTGGGCACGTGATCCTTGGCGTAAATGTCGCCGACCAATGGGCCGAATCGGGTGCCGCGGGGAATGTAGTCGCTGCTCCAGACGCCCAGGACGTCGGACAAGGCCTGGCTCGGCTTCAGAGCCAAATTCCTGGGCAGAGACGTCTCGGCTCTGTTGACGGGGGCGTTGCTGGTGCTCGCTGGTTTCACGTCCGCGTCCGGCACGATGTACACGGCCAGCTGCTCAAAATCCTCCTCGGCCAATTCGGCTAAATCCCAAGCGCCTTCTTCCATTCTCTTTCCCTTCAAATGTTTTTAGTTTAGTTTCGAGTTTTGACGAAGTTTTAAATTTTTTTAGACTTACTTGATTGGACATGTTTAAGAACTGTTCATGATCACGCGACACCGTCAGCTCAGCACGCAAGTTCTGTTCATAATGCAAAAAGAGAGACTATGAGTGGGACATTCGAATGAGGAGAACGTTCGATATAAACTAAATAAAGGAATTAAAAAATGTGACTGGCGGGAGCAGCGGCCTTGAATTGCCGTGCAACTCTAGACGGGCCAAATCAAAAGTCAACGCCCCCCTACACTCGACAGCACATACAATCAAAGAAACGCCATCTCGCTTAGAAAATGGAACGCTTCCGTCACATTTTCGATTCGTTTTTTTTTTGTTTTTTTTTTTCATTTAACAATTCCTAAATAATCGACGTTTTTCATTTTTACCTTTGCGTCAAAAGTCGAAGTTTGTTTGTTTGTTTTTTTTTTGGAGGAAGACAATAAAAAAATTGCGTCAATGTCGTGATAAAATTGTGGGTACAGTCAGTCAGTCAGTTGTTGTAGGTCTGGTTATAATTCCTGCATGAAAAAAGAAAAAAGAAAAAAGGACGTTTAGAAGAAAATTCCCAATTACAAAAAATATTAAAATAAAAATGGAAGAAATTCGTGAACGTGTTTTCTTGTTATTTTATTTTATTTTTTTTTTTTTTTTAGGACACGTGAAGGTGCCGGGAGATTCGCCTAAAAAACAAAACCGTGAACGAGTTCCGGGCATGTAGGGCGAAAGGTAAAGTAGGTGGAGCCAAAAGAGCGTTGGCTCCTCCTTCTCGCTACAATCTTGCACGCGCTCTAACACCTGCTTTTGAAATTAGTCACGCCATTGCGCATTGAAAACAATTCAGCACTTTCAAACTACCTTCTATACGCAATCCATCATTCAGAATTGTGTACCCATTGAAACCGGAATCGCATGGCAAACGAATAAATAAATAAATATAAAAAAAAAAGCGATCCGAAATTTCAAACCGTTAGAGATACGCAGCGACCGCGCAATTGCGCACGCGCCGTGCGCAATTACGCACGAAAATGTAATAACACGAGGCAAATGAAAGAAAAGACAAAAGGGACAGGAAACATCTTTTCTTTTGTGCTTGATTTCCAGTTATAAATAACTGGACGCGATCAAGTTGAATGGATTTCCTGAAAATAATAAACAATAGAAGAAGGGAGACGGGAAGTGTTGAATCTATACAGTCCAGCAAGCAGTCGAGTCTACGTCAAGGCAAAAGAGTCCAAGGACATCCCCCCGGCTTCCTTGTCAGCTCAGAGTCCGGCCGGGGACCGGATGAGATATAAAAAAAGGAAAACGAATATCTAAGAAAAGAAGAAGGTTCTTTTTTTTTTTTTTCTTCACGCAACCCAATGGCGAGTTCAGGTGTAACGGGACTCGACATCCGCTATCCTATTATGAGACGGCCCTTTTTTTTTTTTTCGTCCAATGGTTTTGCATCGCTTTCCTCGTAATGAACTGATCAAATGTCCATATTGTCTTAACACTTTTTGTTTTTACATTTTTCGCTCGAGCTCGATCGCAATATTCAATTTCATTGTCTGTGTCAATGACCGCACCTTATTTTGAAACACTAAATTCTAGCACACTTTGCGTTCCGAATTGATTTATTTATTTTAAAATTAAGGATGAACCATTTCCCAGAGAAAAACAAAACACTCCCGCGGTCGCTTTCTTTCTAAATTCCCTGCACACGCCTGTTTTTTTTTTTTTAATCCACCGCGCAATTAATGAAAACGCATCGTTAAACTCTCCGATAACTAAACGAAAATAGCTTAAAAAAAAAAAAATCGGTTGCACGTGAATTAAAAATAATTTTTTCAAAGTATCGAGAAAAAAAAAAGCCTAAGGGAGTGTGTCACTACGGCCACTGCCTCGGGATAAACGAAGCCGGGCTATTATGTTGTATTTACGCTTCACCACCTGTACACACCTGGAATCTCGAGAAGATTGTTAAACCCCGAGAAAAAAAAAAAAGGGGAGACTATCGAGTCGTCCTAAAAAAAAAAAAAAAAAAAAAGAGAATGAAACTACACAAGCGAGTGGGAAGGAGGAACCGGTTCTTCCTTCTGATTACCTGTACCACTACACACACACCGCACAGGGGCCGAAAGGGAGACTCTCGGTCAATGAACTCGGGACAGAAAATAACATTTTTCTTCTTCAAGCCGCAGCCCCGCAAAATGAGCGCTCGTGCACACTGTAGTTTTCTCTCTTTTCACTTAGCTTTTATTTTTACGTACGATCACGGACGTTGTTCTACATATTGCAAATGATGCGGAAGGAAATCCGGATGTCTTTTCATTTTTCAAAATCATTTTTTTTTTTTTTTTTCAATCGATGGCCAACTGCCACTGACTTTTGACGTATACAAGAGTCACACAAATGAGACGGATGGAAAAGGAAAGGGAACGGTAAGGATCCCGTTAGAATAGCCAGCGGGGCAATTGGTGGGTAGACTCATCCGGTGATGGAACCGGGAATATTACTTGTCATTCTTGTGAGTAGAGAAGAAGAAAAAAGAAAAAAAAAAAACAGAAGAGGAGGGAGACTCTGAAAAATGAAAGAACCTTCACCTGTCATCCCCCCCCCCCTCCCTCCTTCCTTCTTGTAAAACACCCCCCACCACCAGGTGGGGGCTATGAAAAGAACGACCGAGCAAATGCGTCTAAAGAACCGTTAGATGGTCCGTTCCATCCGCTTCTTCTTGTTCCAGCCGACAAGAAAAACAAGACCAAAAAAAAAAAAGGGAAAGATTCCGTTAGGTTTCGTGCAACAGACACACAGGTCGTGTGTGTGTGCGTGGTTCGCGCATCGGTAACCATGGCAACCGATTGAAGGTTAAGACCTTTTCTCTTTTTTTTTTAATCATTCATTTAATGAATAGGAAATTTTCAGGTAAAAATTGACTTAAAGTGAGGAGAAAGTATATCAGGCCATCTGTTTAATCATTTTAGAAAGAAAAAAAAAGACGCAGCAGACGATGCGGAAGAAAATCAAAAGGGTCGAGGAGCAGCTGGTCGTTAATCTTTTCTTTTGGTCATTCACAAGATGATATGCCCCTTTAAAAAAAAAAAAAAAAAAGATCCCGTTGCTTTTTCTTTCTCCCCCTCTTAAACAAGCGCCGCCACTTTTCCTTTTTCGACAAAAAGATAGGGGAGAATTTTTATTACAATTAAATTCATAACGGGAAAGACGTCCCTCCCCGCCCCCTACATTTATGCATAAAAAAAAAACGCTGAATGCAAACGGAATCTAATATGCCTAACGGGATCATTTCAACCTGCCTCGGGGTAGGAAATTGAAAATTCTCCTTTTTTTCTTATGACGAAATGATTGCGACTGTCACAACACGCAGGCAAGAGTTCAAACCGCAACTGTTTTCTTTCCGCCATCAATGATCAAAGAAAACGCGGAAAAAAAATGGGGAGTTGTGAACGGGTTCCGACATATAACAGGATATTTGAAAGAGAGAGAGAGAGACACACGTAAAAAAGGTGAAAACGCGGAACGCGGAAGGACCGTGACCTCAACCACACCTGAGGTGCAATTGACTTATCCGCTTTTGAAAGTTCATCCGAAAGGTAAAGAATAAAAGAAAAAAGAGGGGAGTTTTAAAAGATCCGTCAGAATTTTGTGAGGGGGGAAGAGAACCGATCCATCGGCGGATGCAAGTGACCTTGGAAGATGACTCTTCTCTATCCAGCCCCCCCCCCCCCCTTGTCAGCTAAACGGCCGAAAAGACGCAAAAAAAAAAAAAAAAATGAAGGGAAAGAAGATGGGAAAGGTAGAGGCCAATGTGCTGCGTTCATGACATCGGATGAGACGAAGAAAAGCCCAAGGTTGGTCGTTCACCTTTCGCCCAGCGCACACCTTTTTGGCTAGTGAACTTCCTCGTTTTTTTTTTTTTGTGACGCCCTAAAATGGGGAATGAAATAACACATTTTTTTTTTTGCCCATCAGCATTGGCAATTCTTTTTTTTTTTTTTGCGGGCCCAGGTGTAAACCAATTTTCACTTGGATTTAACGCGAGAAAGAAAGTGGAGAAAATGACGTTTTCAAATCTCTCCACCGGGGGTACGGTATAATAAAAATGAATAAACATGATGAAAAGTCGAGAGAAAGTTATTTGACTCATATATCGTGTTGCGGCCTCACTAATTCTAATTTCGCCTAATTGATCTTCGCCCGATTTTATTAAAATGGAAATGGTTTTCTTACCTGAGATGAACGACTTTCGTCATGGAAACGATGAGCTGCTGCGGGAGGCACTTTTTGGCGACTGCTGTTCTCGTCTCGAAGAATTCACTTTTTAAATGGGCAACAATTCCAGGTTCGATCTCGTCCACTGGAACAACAAAAAAAAAAAGGGGGAAATCCAAAAAATGCGGAATCCGTGCGGAAAAGACACACTGACAACAACACGGAAATAAATTGCGAGAGTCTTCTGTCAATGAACAAGAAAAAATCACTGCGCGTCAAGCCAAACACAAAACAATAAATGTTTGTGTGTGTGTTCGGAGTCAATGACTTTTGATGAATGTTTTTTTTTTTTTTTTCCTTTGGAAACAACAACAAACAAAACAAGAAAACAAGGAAGACGTTCAAAAACTCGTGTGCGTCTCGATTGGTGGTGGTGGAACTAGTGACGGCCACTCGCTTCTATCCGCACAGCCTTACCCAGAAAAAAAGAGAATTCCGTTTGGGGCTTGTAGCAACGGGCCAGAAGGGCGGAGTAAAAAGGATAGGAGGTGGGACCCAACCACCGACCCGAGGACTACACACACAAACCGGCTTCCTTTTCAGCTACAAGACACACACACACACACAAAAATGATGTTTGTTTTTTTTGTCGTTCGAATCCGTGCCGAGTGTAACGTGTGTGTGTGTTCACGAAGTAAAAACCGTTACAATTCCGCAATGGAGCGACTCTCTCTTTACTTTTGTGTCCCCTAGAAAAATCTAAAACGATTTTCAGTTGGCCAAAAAAAAAAAAAAAAATGATCGAGTGGGACTTTTTTTTTCCCGCATATTAACGGTAGTGCATGTCCTTTTTATTTTAAACATATACACGGGCAGGACGAATTGATAGTCAGTGCAAGTCACGACTCTCTCGCGAAGAGGTCGGAAGGGAAGAAAATGATACGATCGGCCAGGGAGCGATGACACCTGTAACGCGATATCCCCCCGCCCACCCAACTGAAAATACCGATATAGATTTCTATGAAAATCATTTTTCTTTAAACGTTAATCTATCGAATACGTCTGTCATAATTCCCCCCCCCCTTTTAAAAAGAATTTAAAAAAAAAAAAAAAAAAAAACCAGATACCTGGGGAGTTCATTGACCGAGCGAGTTGTTACGGCATATAGACCCACAGGTGTGGTGGTGGGAAGCAAAGACGTAAGAGACTCCATTTTTTTTTTTTTTGTTCGTGGAACACACGTAGTGGAGAAAAACCCGATGGGGCCATCTACGCATCGTGTAAGGAGAAAGTTGGTGGACGGAAGTGGAGCACTTCCGACGGAATCTTTATTATCATCCCCCATTTTGTTTCTACTTTTCCGCATAGCCAAGTCCCTAAAAATGGGCCGGCCAATAAGGTTCGATTCTACTGACAGACCCGGCACAAGGTAAACGTATCGCAACAACGAAAAAAAAAAAAACTGTGCGTGTTTTTTTTTTTTCCCGGTGAAATACATTTACATAAAGTTCTATAGAAATTAAAGAGAAAAAAAAAGAAAAAAAAAAGATTTCTTGGGTGCATACCTGTCGAGTTTGGGTGGTAGTCGGTGTACGTAGGTGTGTTACCTTCAATCAGGCCAATGAACTCCAATATAGTTCTCCCTTTTTTCACAAAAATCCACTTCCCTTTTCCTTCTTTTTTTTTTTCTTTCTTCTTGGGGGTCTGTCGGGTCAACCAAGGTCGGTCCCCCATCATAAACACAGATGGGCTACCTTCTTCTTTCTTGGTGAAGGGGCTGCACCAACCGTGTGTTTCCTAGAGAAGCCAAACTAGAAATAAAAAACGACATCTAAAAATATGTCAAATTCTTAATAAAAAAAAAACAAATTTTAAAAATAGAAGTGACAGAAAATGAGTCCCATAACACCCAATTTTTTTCTAATGAAAATCTAAAAGTATCTGCTATTTGGCCGAACTTTCCAGTTCAAAAGGTCACGGCCGTCCATATGAAAAAAAAAAAAAGAAAGAAATATTCAGGAAAATGAAAAGGGGGGGGACTGGCCATCATCGTCGTATCCTTGTGGGGACGGCCGAAAACGGCCCACGACCTCAAACCTCCCTTTTTATTTTCTTTAGCCAAAACAAAACAAAACCATAAAGGAAAGAGAATCTTCTTTCTTTTTTCCTTCGAGATAAGAGGGCGATCTATTCTTATTCTGTTTTGCCATCGATACAACGACAGTGCAAGTATTTCTTTTTTACCTGTGCGCGTACTCGCTTGTTTCCCTTTTGATTTCCTTGTCCCAAAGGTTAACGGCCGAGACTGGCGTTCAAATCGCCCGCTTCCAAATGCATCGACCGTACGAGACACGTAGACGACGGGCCTGTTTTTTGTTTTGTTTTGTTTTTTTAAAAAAAGGATACATTAGACGTTGTATATCAGCCCACGCACGCAAATCTTAATTATTTAAAATTGAATTATTTTTTTTTCTTAAGAAAAGATAATGATGACGTATTTGCTCTCTTTCGCGCGTTAAAATAAACGAACTGAAACGAAAATGCTGACGGCCAACGGAGGAGGGGGGGGGGGCTGCAATAGAATAAGGAACTGTTACGGCGAACGAACGAAGGCGACATGAAATACTTTCGTTGATTCGGGGCCAACTGCGGTTATTGTCCTACATTTTGTGCATAGACTGTTGGAGAAGAGTCCAGAAGGGCTGCCCGCAACGACAACTGGACAAACAGCCATCCACTAAGAAAGGAAAAAAAAAAAACGGGGATCTGTAAAAGAAAAACACATCAAGTTAATCCAGAATACATTTTTTTTTTTTATGTTAGATTATCACATTTTTTTTTTAAAGGGAAAAACCGTTATTGCTGGGTTCTGACTCTTTAACTTGTTTTTTTTTTGTTTTTTTTTTCCCTGCCCATCACGTAGTACTGAAAGTTCTTTTTGGACGATGACGAAACTCTCGTTCTCATCCCGGAAGACGAAGAAAAAGGTGAAAGGACGATCCGCCCCTTTTACGGTTTTTCTTTTGGCCCGGCTGCCAAAATTGATTCGATAAAAAAAAAAAAAAAAAAAGGATTGAGCTCTCGCGCTCCAACAGGCGAGAAACGTGAACAGCAGAGAAAAAAGCCAAACGTGAAGTTTTCCAAAGCGGGAAAAATTGGCGGGCAAAAAAAAAAGAAAAAAAAAAAAGAGGCCCAAACGGCCACAAGGTGACGGCCGGTTATTGTGCTACTTTTTTTTTTTCGAGAGAGAGAGAGAGAGACTTGTTTCTTCTCTTTTGCTGTATGTGTGCGTATATAGGGAATGATCATCCCAAACAAAAAAAGAACCGCTAATGACGTGACCACTGTTGCGTGAACCAAGTGCAGAAGAAAAAAAAAAACAGGCCGAGACAAACACCCACAACGTTACAAAATAACGGCGCTGATTTGTTTTGTTTGTTTTTTTTTCCTTGTGTACAGACATTATTTCTGGCCCAGAGAAATGGTTTCATTTTTTTTTTTTTTTTTTGCTTCTCCATTGTCGTTTCAATGAAGAAGAAAAGATAGAAAGGAGTTCTTTTCCCTTCGTAATTGGAATGAGAATTATCGATACACCTGCCGATTGCGAGTACCTTAAAATAATAGTAAAAAAAAAAAAAAACACAATTTTTATTGTGTCACAAAATAAAAAAATTTAAAAAAAAATGTCATTGTCTTTGAAAAATGTCAGCACTCCCGTAATGCGAAGAGTCTTTGCAGGGGATATGGTGCACGAACTCTCAGGTAGGCGGAGCATGTACAACAACAAAGCGACTATGTGTACTCGTAGTGAAAAATAAATACGAAGAAGCTTTACTATTATAACCTGGCTGTACATACACACAAAATAAAGAGCTTTTTGGAGAGAAAAAAAAAAAGTATTGTGGGTAACTGGGACAACGACCGGCATTTACCTGCTAGGGGATAGGACCAACAGCTGAGGATGTATAACATTCGGGCAAAAGTACCGAAAGTTCTCCTTTTCATTTTTTTTTCGTTCTCTCTCTTGTAACGTGTTCTTGTTTATTTAAATGCGTTCGTCCGTAATCATTTAAAATAAATTTAGAGACTGTTACTACGTTGATTATATGGAGGGGACGAACTTCTCATTTTTATTAAAGAAAAAGCCCCGAGAAATAAGAATTGAGGTCTTTAATAAAAATAAAAAGGGGAAGGCGTATCACGATGTTGAACTCTTCATTACCCAATACGAAATGAAACTGTCATTTTTATAACCCCCCCCCCCAACTTTTGAAAATGTCAATGACATGTGATGACAGTCAATCGTGCATGTTAAGGGTAGGAAAAGACGAGCGCACAACAAAATGAGGTCTACGATGACAACCTTCTCAGCGCTTTAAATTAGAATTGTTCAACATCTTTTTTTTTTTTTTTTAGTCCACACGTGCGTCCAGCACATCGTCGAGAAATAAAAAACAAAAAAAAAAGAAGATTGTTTAAACACGATAATCAGCCGATGAAAAAACAAAAACAAAAGAAACGGAACGCTCTACATTCACGAAAGTGTTTCTTGTTATGACTGTTATCGTTTCGAGATGAATCGGCGGAATGAACGAAATGCGGGGGATGATGAAAACAGAGCGTGACAGCAACGACTCCACCCCCCCAAAAATAAAAACGTACGACAAGACGCGAATCTCTTCATCAGTGAAAAGAAAATGTTTCACGTGATGCTGGCCCCAACGTAAGAGTTTTTCCAAATGATATATCGGTCAACATATCGCTGGCGGAATAATCACGAGATTGCGTCAGAATTTCAAAAAAAAAAACACAAAAATTTATGCGTGACGCAAAAAGCGGGACCCTACGCGATCGGAAATTCCACCGACTTTCGATGCGCACCTGAATTGGCCTTTGCTAAAAGAACAAGCTGACAAAAAAAAAAAAAAAAAAAAAGTGATTCTTGTTAAGGCGCTAAAAATAGCCGGACAAAACATTGAGGTCGGCAGGCCAATCAAAATCTCCCCCCCCCCCCCCCAAAAAAAAAAAGTTACAAGCAATTGCGGTTGCTTCGGCTCATTCCGTTACACGCGGACATTAAAAAAGCTTTAGACTTTTTTATTGCGTACATACACAAACAGTGGGAGAAAATGGCGGGAGCGCCGACTGTTGCTTTTCAAAGAAGACCGTTGGCACGACGCACCGGTTGGGAAGAAAGAAAGAGGTAAAAAAGAATGAAACAAAACAGAAAAAAAAAGAAGAAGTAAATAAGGGAGAAAATGTGTGCCAACGAACGCGAGTAACCCACACACGCAGACGCATCTGATGGCTCTGCCAGCGAAGAAAATAGAGGTCGAGACTTTCCTTGTTAACATTCGGTGAAGAAAGAAAAAAAAAAAAAAAAAAAAAGGATTCTCCTCTCTCTCGTGATACGGGAGGAGCTGTGAGAGAAGAGGGGGGAGAGAGAACTACTATATAATCACGAAAAAAGAAGTCGACAAGGTATTCGTTTCACCTTGAGGCTATGGAGCAACCGAAGGAAAAGGGTTAGGAAATGCCTTTTTTCTTTTATGTGTGCACAATCGAAATGAATTTTTTTTTGAAAAAAAAAAAAACGATTTGCGGGATTGACATAAGAAAATTATTTTGAACTCGGTCAAAAGGGTACTTTACATAAATTGGCTGCAAACAGACCTAGTTTCAGGCGTGTCAGCTGAACGACACCTGTCCAATTTGTAACAAATTTGAATATTGTTCAAAATTTACGTCACAAAACGCGTTAGAAAATTTCCTTTTTTTTTTTTAAATGCACAAAATTGAATTGGACAAGAAATTTGACGCCATCTTTCAATGCGTTCATCAATTTGGAAACCAGTCTCGTTATTTCGAAAAAAAAAATGACGGTCCGGTTTTGAAAAAAAATAAGAAGATTTCATCCACCGTTATTATTGCGTTCTGAATTGGCATTTTTTTACTGTTGAAAAAAAAACAAACAAAATAATAATCAGCCACAGCTGTGCGCGTTTTCTTGTCCGGTGGCCAATGAAAAGGAGAAGGAAAAAGTCGACCTGCATCTCAGCTCACCTACTCTCTCGATCATGTTTCTTTCTGATTATTGTGATTACGGTTTTAAAAAAACAAAAAACATCTGCTAGTGCGTATTCGACAGAAAAAAACTCGTTTCAGTTCAGTTGTCTTGGCACTTTTTTTTTCTGCGCAACACGACGATCAGGGACTTTTAATATAAAAAAAAAAAACGAGGGCATGTCGACAAAAGCGGACGCACTTTAGCGATGTCAATAGTTTTGTTCCATCGTGAAAATCAGCGCGCACAGCGTGAAAACACGAGGATTTTTTTACTACGAACTCTCTCCTACTACGGCTAATATGCGGGAAAAGAGAGAAACAGCATAAAAATGGCAAACACGCATCAGACGGGCGGGTGATTGTTTTAGAATTTTTCTATAGGAAAACAAAAAAAAAAAAAAAAAAGAAACGAACGCCCGCGCGCCGTGATGCCCAATGCCAAGGTTAGCGGGCCAGGCCACTCACGGTCACTAACCCATTTACCCGCGATCGGATCGAATAGCGCTTCTTAACACACACACACCGGTGGACGGAAAGAAAGGAGTCCTTCGCTTTCCATTCCTTTCTTCGTATTCGTATTGGCCGAAAAAAAAAATCGATATTCATCGTTAGAATTGAAAAAAAAAAATGTGTAGCCATCAATATGCCTGTCATTCTAATTTTGAAGGGCAAAAAATAAATTATTAAAGAATAATTGAAAGGAACAATACGAGAATCTCATGCACAAACGACTGGCAAAATTTAAAGCGGTCAATTGGCAAGTGAACTAATAGACACACGAAACCTATTTTTTTTTTTTTCAAAAACAAAAGAGGTAAAAAATAATAAAAACGGAAAAACACGTGGAACCCCCTCGACTGAAAACAAATAAAAAATAAATTTCAGAGGGATAAAAAAAAATAAATAAGGAGGACATTGACTCCAACTAGCGTTGTGGTTCTATACACAACAGAAGTAGGTAAACTCGACTGCCTCAACTCGACTTGGCAAGTCCACTTCCCCCCCCCCCCTCCCCATCTTTTTATTTATTCAATATAAAAAAAAAGAGAGACAGTGAAACACATTGCGTGTTATTTCACCGTACGCACAAAGCCTTTCGCAATAGTTTTTTTTTTCCGGGTCATAATTGAACGTGATCTAACAAAATTCGACCTATTTCTACATCCATCCTCCTTACTTGCTCCAGAAGGTATGTCATCTACCTTCGTCCTTCACGTTGCGTGTCCCGGGCGCATACGTGACCTCCATTGGAATTTCGATAGCTGGACGAGCTAACGCATCAAACAAGTCATCCCCCGAAAACAACAGCAAAATGATTTGATATTTTTCAAGAAAAGAAAAAGGATTATTTTTTAACACTCTCTTTCCTTCGAAAAAAAAAAAAGAGGCTTGGTATACTGCTATTCGTCCTTTCTTTTAAAGGTCAAATAGCTGGTTGAAAAGAAGAGGCCAGGTAACAAGTGGAAAAAGAGGGAGATATAGTCAACAAAAACTTTTTGTTGTTTGTCTGTGTTAGGGTAAGATCGCTTTTGATTTTTTTTTTTTTTTTTTGTGGAGGGGGGAAGACTAACGGTGAAACTGAAAATATTAGGAATAATAAAAGAACGGGAACGGATACACAATAGCGTCGGCCCCTTCGAACAACCTAAAGTGAGGGGGAAAAAGAGCCTCTTCTGGTCTGGTGCTGGAAGGGCAACAAAACACACGAAAAAAAAAAGGGGGAAAAGAAGAAGAATATAAAGAATGGAAATAAGAAAAATGTGGCCTAGTGAAGTCAAAAGTGTTCTCGAAGGAAAGGTAGAACAAGGCGGCAGAGGGGGGGGGAGGAGGAGGAATAGTTGTTTGGGATGGGGAGAGAAAGAAAATAAAGTTCATTGACCGAAGTGGTAAAGCTGAGGGCCTTGCAACCGAAGAGGAAAGTAGGTGACTCGACTAGACGACTAACAAAGTCGACTTGGAGGAAGCTCCGGCCCCTTGTCTTCTAGGTTCTTCTCCGGTCGCAGCCAACCGAGAAGCATTTTCTCCTGTTCTTTTCCCTCCTCCTTTTCCAGCTGTTGTTCCCTATCCCTTTCTATACTGCACACACGAGCATAGATACACACACACTGTAGGTGACTGGGCCAACGACCGACAGTAACCTTAACGTACAAAAAAAAAAAAAAAAACCACCCCACAGCAGACACACCGACAGTGGCACCGTTATTTCTCACCGTACCTCCCGAGGACGGGCGAAATTAACGGTGCACGGCACGAAGAATGTGTTTCCCTCTTCACTGGCGGTGTGGGGGTCTCTCACGATATTACTAAGATTTTTTTTTTGGTTGTTTTACTTACTTTTTTTTCTCTCCTTCCCTCTTGACTCGTATCCCACGGGCGGGTCGTGAAGTGGAAAAAAATCTATTGTGCAAATGTTGAATGTCAGTTCCACGATTCATAGGGTAAGAAAAAGTGCAATGTCATTTTGTATTGCAATACCTGCTGGTCTCAGGGCAAGAGGTCATTTGATACACCGAATGGATGAGCATTGATGGCCAAAAGTCATTATCAAGTGGCATGTCAGCTGTTGCTCATTACTGCTGTCTGCATTTTATTTCGGTGCCAGACTTTTCTATTTTTCACCACCTTCCTGCTTTAAAAATATAAATGGCCAGTGGAGTTGGTTTACAAATTCGTAACATACTCTCTTGTTCAATTCGAAGGTTGTACTAGTCAACGCAATACGATATACTACCTCTTTATTCCCATCTTTGCGATTGAGATCGACAATGGATTCATCTGAAACGTGGTGGCCATACACTAAAAGCTCCTGCAACATTAGATCCGACAGTTTAGATTGCCAATGCAGTTTAATTATAGTATATGCCGTCATACGATAGTCTGATGCAAGGCCAACAGTGCAAGAAATATCCGAGACAAACCGTATATCATGAACAAGAGTTCATTGAACTTCTTCGCTCTACACTGTCTTTTGAAATAACTCAGCAACGTGGTTCTCGGCCACCTAGCGGTCATTTTTTAACTGTCTCTTTTAGCTCAGCTGACTTCCGCCCAAAAACAGTGAACACGATTGCTAAAAATGAACGATACGAAATGATTTCATCGCAGATTAATTCCAAATTAATATCAAATACGAAAACCATATATTTTTTATTCAGAAAATGACAGTTTTGTTATATATTTTTCCGAAGATAAAACAAACGAAAACCATTCCTACATCAAATCTCGAAGTCTTGATGAACATAATTTATTTTCATTAAAATGAACGCGATGACAGCCCTTTCATTTGAGCAAATCCACACAGCATACAACAGGAGAGAGATTGCTAGACGAATTAATTGTATGAATTAAATCATCTTATACAAAGTGTCAAAAAGGAATGGGGGCTCATTCATACTGGTGAATACAAACAATGAGAGCTTGAAAAAAAATTCTGAAGCTCATCGATTGTAAAGATGAAACAGTTTAATGGAGAAGAATAAGTTTAAAATCAGCAAAAATTTATGTGATGTATGTATATATATGTATAAACGAATGGCCAAGAGGAAGAGGTATTGGACATAATCTCACCAATCAAACACACACACACATGGATTACAAGATTTGTACAATTATTAAATAAGAATGCCCTATTTCTCTGTGTGACTGTTTTCTGCGAAATACATTTCGAATAGGAAACCACTCATTTTTCCAATTTAACTAGTTTCATTCACCAGGAACGTTGTTGTATTGTTGTGATGGCTCCAAATTCAGCTCGTAATCATCATCCAGCAGAGGTAAATTTCCTATGAGATCAGGTATGCGAGCAGATAGAATAGCAGGATACATCCAACTGGATCTTTAAATTGAAACAAAAAATTCTAAAATTAGTAATCCATCTAGTGATCCCAACTATGCCAACGTCTGTACAAGGAGAACTGGAAGCAGGCGAGGAACTCCGCCGTCGCGTTATAGTGACGGCATCAGCCACTGGAGTGAACTGATAACTGGCGTGGAATCCCGTTCCGTCGAATCGGTCGTTCGACTTGAAAGTGACCCGGAAAAAGGCTCCATCCGACTCCATTTTCAGGTCCTTTTGGAGGCCGCAGTAGCGCGGCAATTTCCTGTCTACCGTCATGAAATTCGAGACCTGAAACAAAAAAAGCCATTTAAACACAATATAGAAAGTTTCTACAACCGAACATAACAAATAAATTTAAATACCTCGACAAAATCGCTGGCTGACGTCAGTCCACACCTGTCAATAAAACGACAAATAAAAATTTAATAGCAACATTTTTTGACAGCAGAAATTCCCCAATTAACTTCAGCATCGACGCTATTCTTTTCCATTCCAATATCTTTCAAGCTGTCATCACGTAGACAGCACAAATAGCTACGTAAGAATTTCTTGTATAACGATGACAGCAGACTACACACTGTGTGACATTTTCTTATCTAGCTAAACAAAAAAGTGGCCCGTACGACAAGGTAAACAGAAAAGAAACCCCCCCCCCCCAAAAAAAAAAAAGCAAGGACGTGTAAGCTTTAAAAGGAACGATGATGTACGACCGGTGTGTTACACGTCCGGCACTGAAGCTGCTGTCGTGAAAACCCGACAAAATGCACAGAAGACATACACTCAACCTAATCGATTATTGATTCTTCACCCTGAGAAAGACGCTAAAAGTTATGGACTACACACCTACAGTACGTATCTCTTTTTTTTATTTCTTTTCACTGTCTATATCCTTCCGCCAGCAGCAAAAAAAAAAAAAAAATTCAATTCAGCCAACCGATTGTGTCTGTTTGTCTATCGATCCATGTAGGAGGTACACACTTCTTTTGCGAGGTTCTCTTTTTTTATTACGTGTAGAATCCATACAAGATAAACAGAGAGAGGGTGTTCTAAATTTTATTGTCTCTGTCTATGATCTTGCCCTTTTTCTTCTTTTTTTTCTCCACGTCCCACCCTTGGTTTTTTTTTTGCTGCTTCCACGTGTATCCCTTTTATCCAGTAAACTTTGTATATTGATGGGGTAAATGTTTGATGCTTCTGAGCCCATTACTTTCTCCACGGCGACGGCAGTGAAAAAAAAAAAATAAATAAAATGTTTATCTTTTATCCCGGAAGCTTTTTTTTCCTCTATAAAAAAGAAGGGGGAGGAAGTTTATGACATTTGCTCTTGATGACGAATTCGATTATTCCGAAACAATAGGGATCATCAATCGCATTCGACACATTTCATTTTCCTCCCACTCTTACTTCCTTATATTGTTCAGTCTGCAAGAAAAAAAAACATTCCTTCCGGATCAGCTCCCGCCCCTTTTTTTTTGTTTAAATTCTTATTCCTCTACCTAAATCGAAAAATGAATAAATAAAATCAATCGATGGCCATTTTGGCAATCTGTTCCGTATCAGCTTATTGATCTTGTAAGACCCCCAATTTTCTTATCGTAGACATAGATCGATTACGGTTTGACCCTGGGATGCCCTGGACAACAACAACAAATAAAAGATGGCTCGTGTCCAAAGTCTCTTTTAAAAAAGTCTCAGGTGATGCATTGAATAGCCTTCCTATCCTCCCGCCCGTAAATAGAAAAAAAAAATAAAAATAAAATGAATGGATTCTATCGGTTAATAAATCGATACTTACGGGATCATGCCTTCAATGTCAAAGTATGAAAACACAATTTTCACACGTTCTCCGACCTGGGCGTGAAAGAAATAGTGGCACTCCGTGTCGCGTGGATAGAACCCAGGGAAATTGGGGCTCCAAAAAGTGCCGTTGGTCGACGTGGTGCTATTGAAGCGGAAGGCGCACGGGCTAGTAGAAATTTGTTCTCCAGTCGTGATCCCGAAATCTAAAATAAAATAAAATAAAATCATTTTTTTTGTGTGTGTATGTGTGTGTCAGAATCGACACATTGTGTTGGCAGTAACAATGTACTGGAGACGAAAGCGTAGCGTGCTTTGAATCCGCGTGCTCCTCTAGAGACGGCCGTACTGTGGAAATGCAGCGACATGACGGCCGAGTTGGACATGAGCTCACGTGGCGTGCCCGAGCCGCAGAAATCATCAATCTTCTCTTTGTTGCCACCGACAGAGATGAAGGCCGTCACGCGGTCCGCCCCGTCGCAACTAAAGTTTGGACGCACAAGTGGAAAGAAAAATAAATATGACGACTCAATAAAATTGACATTAAAGCCTTTTGAATACATACATTTAAAGGAAAAAAAAAGGATCGAATAACACAGATCTATATATTTAGAATGAGTTTCTTTTTATACTTTTTGTTTTGTTTTTTTTGAGTGGGGTCATGTACTTTTTCGCATCTTTCAAACAAGTTCGTCGAGTCCCATGTTGCAATCCTTGCATAATATTGGAGAGTGCCGAGCAGGAGCGCATAAATGAATCGAATTTCGTTCAAGTTTTTACATAAATCAATTCTCTTTAGTCTCTCTTCCAATTGAAATTCTACATCTGCATTAAAAATCCCTTAAGCCGCGGGCGGGAACGAAAATGTCCGTCGAAAACGGTCATCGGTGCGAAATGACTACGTCACAACTGCATTTATTTTATCTTTTAATTCCGTAAAACCTGCGGTGAGCTGATAAGGTACGATATGAAATTTTATGAAGCTCCTTCCCAATCCTTTTAATACGAAAAACTACAACAACAAAAAAAATAGAGTGGGAGCTTTAAAAAAAAAAAAAGCAAAACAAAGTTTTGCATTCATTGTCGATGCAACAAAGAATCGAGTAGATACATTTGGGTGTGTGGCGTAACGGAAACAATCTCAAAGATTGAACAGCTGATCAAATATGCACGAGAAAAATGTTCCATTTTCAGCCCTACTTTTCGTTTCGTTTTGCTTCTATATTCTACATCGCTTCTAAATAGCGTTTTTTCGCCCCTCTTTTGTTTCCAAGTAAACTTAAAACCAGTTAGGCGACACGTCGCCGTTGCGAGTTTGAACGCAATTTATCGCGCACTGCCAGTGCGCGATAGACGTAAAAGAGCGCCGTCTTTCGCTTCTAATTCAACATTGAAACTAACGAACTTTTCGAACTTTTCGACGCAGGCAAAATGGCGAGTGACTGTGCCCCTCGCTCGTCGTCCGGATTACACAAATCATCGCGAATAATTGATTCAAACTTAAAATCCATAGAATTTCGCATGAAATGGTATCGCACGGCGGGGCGTACATTGTTCATCAATTGAAAAGGAACTGCAACGTGCGTAAATGGTCTGCTGGATTTAACGGCAACAATACGGTCCTGCCAAGTCAGCCAGATTTGAAATGCTGTCCTCTCATAAAATTCAAAACAATGCAATTCAATTATTCTGCCCTACACAATGCGAGTCTGTGCTTTTTTTTCCGTCACTCTACCACTTTGAAAACTTCTTTCGCTTTAACATAAATATTACATCTCTCTCCGCTGCACTTTTTTTTTCAAGTTAGAGCCACCAACACAAAAGGAGGCAAAACTTGGTTGCGCAATAATGTACGACATCCCGTTCAATTTAATTCTGTCATCGGCTACTTTTATTCGCTACTTTCAGTGACATCCTCCATTTTCTACTTGAGAAAATATAAAGTCTCATTTTTACAAAAGAAAACATTACCTTTGTTTCAGCCACGGATGATGAGGTTTCCTGTGTAAGAAAAAAAAAACAAAGGGGGAAAAGAAATGAGGGCAATGGTTGATCAGATCAAAGTAAGGACAACGTACTCGCTGGGATCGTCGTGCGGGTGATGGAGGACGAAATCGGTGAAAATGATTTGGACGCGCTCCCGGCCGTGACCGCGGAACTCGTAGTTGCAATTCATAAACGGGCCGTAAGCGGCCGGATAACCGGGCGAAGTGAACGTGCCATTCTTCTCAACGTCGCTGCGGAAGAGACGATCACACGGCGAGCCTGTCGTCGTTAACGCCAATCAAAAAGGAGAAAGAAAAAAAAAATAATAAAAATAAGAGAGAGAGAGAGACACAACCTTTAGCATCAAAGATAACTGAAATAGAATTACGGCTCTATCTCTATCGTTGATTGCTATGCCACAGGGGCCACACAATGGTTTCTCCTTTTTTTTTTTTTTTTTTTTTTTTTTGTTCTTCTTCGATTTCGTGTTATGATCACGCGGGAGATCTATCAGACCTTCGGCGGATAAAACCCGCTACGTGGATAAAAAAAAAAAACGACTCGTATCTCGTTATTACTGATGACTGCGAGATGATAAAGAATAAAAAATTTGCTTATTTCTAACAAAAATGATTTCCAGACAGTGAATGGCGCAAAACGGAAAACGGCATTCATTTTCTCGTTTTAATCCATCACGCTTGCGAGGCATCGTTAGTCAGTCTTAACCTCATTAACACTAAGAAACGCGTAGAACGACGTGTCAATGCCCAGTGGATTTACGCATAGTCAAATTTCTTTTCTCTCATTTCCTTTCGCAGTTAAAAAAAGAAACCCAATTTTTGATTACCCGCATTACTGCGATCACGTCGTCTTCTCTAAATGTATCCTACGGCCAGCTGAGTAGACATAACTCGCGACACATGAAATGCAAGAGATAAATGAAAAGAGGGAGGAAACAGTGGCCCTACCATTTTTACGCACTCCAATTGGAACCAGAGGATTTGTGTTTGATCCGCTTGTTACACCCTCCCCCCCACATCACATCGTTTCTTTTGCCTAGTGAGAAAACAAAAGAGAGTCTCTGTGCTGGCGATAGGTTAGAAACGGAACTCGTAAAACAGAGATCTATGTACACACTCCAATCAAAGAGCTTTGCACAGGCAAGTAACTCGCATCGTATAACCTTATCCCTCGTCTTAACAATTAAAGCAGTGCGACGTTCGTAGTCGAAACGCAAAATGAACATTGAAGGGAAATACATTCAATTACGATTCAATGCGATTCATTCAAATACGAAGGTTTTCAATGAAGAATAGAAATCCATTTTTTTGTTTTGCTTAGCGTATCAAAACTATGCAGTTACGCAATGACTGAGAGAACAAACATTCAGCTTCTCCATTAACGCGCGAGATTCAAACTTTGGCCGGACATACGTTAACGAAAACACCCCCGTTTGTTGGTTGCGATACAACGTTCAGTCGTGCGTTTAATTCGAACGCTATACATGTAGATGTACGCCATCGTTTTCCTTCTTCTCCCCCGCAAATAATAATAATAATAAATTAAATTTGATACATCAAAGAAAATGTAAACGAAGGGAGGGACGCAAGTTTTAGCTACCAGCTAAAAAGCAGAGGGTTGCATAGAGTCCGAATCGAAAACAATAGAACGTGACGCACAAAAGTTGCGTCAAATTTTGAATATAAAAGAAACATTATGTTAATGTTGCTGTGAGGGGGAGGCGCGCCTCTGTTTGTCCAACATAATCCACGCGTCTGAAAACACAAGAGGGATCGTTTGATGAAATACAACAACAAGTTTCTCCAGTTTTGGTTCAAGTTTTCACTTTTGGCTCCCCCTAGTTGAATTCAAGCTCAATGAAGAGAGCCAGTTTTTTCTTCCTTTTTATAAAAAGAAACT
Source organism: Daphnia carinata (assembly GCF_022539665.2). Taxonomy (NCBI): domain Eukaryota; kingdom Metazoa; phylum Arthropoda; class Branchiopoda; order Diplostraca; family Daphniidae; genus Daphnia; species Daphnia carinata. The sequence goes on along the minus strand of NC_081336.1, from coordinate 1,977,723 downwards.
TAACAAAAGAAGCTCTCTTGTACAATAAGAAACGAACAAAAAAAAAAACCGGGGGGGAGTAGCTAAAGAATGAAAGCAATCAAAAGAATCAGCATATGTGTCTCCAGCAGTAATTGGGTGCTGACGGGGAAGAGAGGACTGTCAGGGACGATCAGAAAAAACAGACGTGCTTTCTCGAAAGCCATTCAACAGCGTAGGTTAGAAGAGGGCGACACAATCTCTCTCCACTATGATCCCAAAGTCACACACACACACACACACACAGAAGAGAAAATAAAGAAAAAAAAATGAAAAAGAGCGGTGCGTGTTGGGTTCACCATTCAAACGTCAATGGCAGCCAACTACATAATGGAATAAAGAAAAATAAAAGAAGATTTTTTTTTTTTTAGAAAAAAAAAAAAAAAAGAAATACGATGCAAGTTCTAATTTCTTTGCAACAGATAACAGCTATACAAAGTCGAGATCCTCGCAAGGTTGCCATATTCTAGGAGCTGCCCGATTATTGTCAAGGGTTTATCAAACAAACGTTATGCAATTCGAAAATGTCAACTCCCCTATTTTACATTTATGTAAAAAAAAAAAATAATAATAAAAGGGCGAATGAAAAGATGTGATGCGTGCCAACCTTTTTTTTTTTCTTTCTTTCCTTCACCTCTTCAAGATTCACGGTGCAATGATCGCTTTAAAAAGGGGGAAAATCACGTCGTTCAATTCTGCCCTCATGAACGATGCAGGGTATTAAGAGTCTTTCTTTTTCAATAGAAAGTAAAGAGATGCGAGGAGTTTGTTGCCAAAAACAGAACACACGCCAAAAGAAGAAGGTAAAATAACGAAAAAATATATAACATTTAAATACAACCACACGACTACATTTGCCATCATATGGATTTGACGGGATCCTCATTAAGACGAAAGAAAGAACCCCTTTCGTCCAACATGCGCATATCCCTGAAAACATAAGGGCGCCAAGAGGAAAATTTAAAAGGCACAAAAAAGAAAAAAAATATATTCAAATTGTTTCCCTTTTCCTTAGGACTTTCAAATGATTGCCGACATCCCGCGCGTGTTCCGAAGTCCCTCCCACTTTCGATAGATCATCAACATGAGAAGCAGGTACAACAGAGAGCAAAAGCCTGCAGGCAACATCAAAAGACTTTAGACACAAGAATCCTATCTCTCTCTCTCCGTATATCTATATAAATGTAGACATAGTTGAACACAACTAGAGAGTATTAATACTTTTTTTTCCATCGTTTGATGAGGCACAACATTTGGGCCAGCTAAGAGAGCCAACAGCGATGGGGCGGGGAGGGGGGCTACAACCATCGGGCGTGATTCCATGAGCTGCTCAGTCCCGCGACCGACCAAAGGGAGGGGGGGAAAATCAATACCTTTACTGTGTATATAGGATATATATATGTATATATATATATATATTCACATAGACACACACACGCATTGCGTGCCGTGTGTGTATATAGAGAGCCACTCGGAGAGTAGTATGCCAACAGCCACTGGTACTTGGTACATATAAAGCAAAAATCTTCACAAATCCGTCTATGCCTTAATTAGAAAGCTGTGCCAATGGAAAACATAAAACTGACACCAACCGGCTTCTTCTTTTAAATTTTTTTTTTCTCTATCTCATTTTAAATGTAGGCAAAAATTAAAAAAAAAATTGTTTTTAATGGTAGGGGCTTAAATAAATACGTGATCCATTCTTGGTTTGTCTCTTTCAAGACGAGCTGAATGTCACGACAAGATCAACTTATTCTCAAGGTATGAAACATGTGTGTAGAGACAGACAGAGTTCCCTAGTGGGATTGACAACTCAACTAGACATCAAATATACACACACACACACATCTTTTTTCTAGACCCCCATACAGAAATGTATATTCTGCCAGACGTGTATCAATTATATACCGTAGAGATGCGTTGCCTAAACGGCGTGGCTATAAAAGACGGCCCAACGACCCGAACCCAACAACCAAGAGGAGGGGAAAAAAATAAATAACCCGCAAAAGCTTCACGACTGACGAAATAAAAACACACAAAAAGAGAAGACAACATTATAACGATGCTACACTTGCACGACGCAGCCAACCGTTAGAGGACTAGAAAGAGAGAGAGATATCCATCATGTGCCGGGCCGGTTTGTTGAGTGCTTTTTCCAGAGTATTAGGGCAAAGAGATGATGAGCCAGAGGGACGGGGACCAAGAAGGATGATTGAAAATTCGGGATTATGACGGTAATAAGTCGACATATTTTTCAATGTTTACTCGTTTCATATTGATGTCTAAAAATAAAATGAGTAATAGTTGATGACGTTGAGCTATTTTATGATAAAAGGATATGTCGCGAAGTGCTTTATTGGATTGAAAAACACAAATGGAAATAAACAGGATCAGTATGTCGGCGTTGGTTATTCCTTTTGTGTGTGTGTGTGTGTGTGCGTTATGTCTCAATCGAATTACAGGTGAATTAGAAACCAAACCGGCCGGGCCGCGAGCATTGAATCCAATAAACCAAATAGGAATCGAAGAGTCTTGTGTAACGCTCAATTCGATTACGAGTCACATCAGTTCGAATCAATTAAAAATGCAATAAAAAGGAATAAAAGTTCGTAAAAAAAAAAAACAATAATAAAAACGAACTTGGAAAAGAAAAATTCATGCGAAAATGATGAAAGCGCAAAGTTTTGTGCGTCGACATCTGATAATCACCCGCCGCGCACTCCCTCCCCCCCCCCTCTTTGGAAATTGGCTAAAACTTTATTCGACGCGCATTATTTGATTCATCCGTTGCCTTCAGACATTTCCTGTGAAAATTTCTAGTCGCTCATCAGGAAACAATCCACACACACACACACAGACACAAAAAAAAAAATGAAGAACGATCAGTATAAACGGAGGCAGGGATCTATAACTTGCACGTACATGCTCTATAACCTAAAGTACGCAATAAGCAAGTTAATACGAACGCTAGAAGGCAAGCCTTTAGGACGCGTGGAGATGAACGTTACATTTATTCAACAATGAAAATCTAATGTAAAAAAGAAAGAAAATAAAATCTTTAAATTGAAACAACGGATCGAGTAGGGATTGCTGGGAATTGATGCTCGCAATTGCGAAGCTTGTGGAGCTATAAAAAAAAAAAGAAAGAAGGGATCTGGCCACATCGCAGTGCTAAAGTAACTGGAACCTCAATTGATGGCATCAATAGGAAGGAAAAGAGCGGGCCCTTATTTCTCCTTTCGTTCAAGTGGTTGTTTTATTGCGCAATGATGTCCGGTGTCCCCCCTCCCTTCTTTTGTGTGTGTGTGTGTGTGTGTGTGTGTGTGTTGCTGAATCGCAAAAGCCCCCACTCCATGATCATTTGATACTAACCCCATCTGTCGGGTAAAAGCGATCAAACATCTTGAAAAGAGTGTTAAGAAAAAAGAGAAATGAATTAAAACAAACAAAAAAAAACAAACAAAGTGTTTCGTGAGTTCGATGGGTATAGTTTCAGTTGTCATGGCAATGATTGTGGGATTGCGTAGCACGTAATGTCTACCCAGACAGCTTGACAAGATACACTAGTTTGCCGTTGACGTCTATAATTACCAATCTCGTGTGTTGGATGTGGGGTGACGGGAGCTAAAAAAAAACAAAACACGCTTCTCGTCGGATTACCATCAGCTGTCAGATTGCCTCGTCTTAACAACATAGCCTTTGACAGTGTTCTGTTTCTTTCAAACAAAACTCAAGAAGTGGGCGAATGAAAAGAGAAATGAGCCTTAGCCTTCCAATAGAATTTTCGTTTCGAAAAAATAACGTCACATTTCAATTCGATGACGATCGGGATTTACTAATTTAATTGGGACCGATGTCCATTGCTCCCAATGGAGGGGTCACAACGCCCGAGTTGATTTATTTGATGTTTTCTCCATTTCGTACAAGTTGCGCACAATGCCGAATCGCGATATGGGCCGACGCTCTATACGATCATCATTAAACGAATTGACGTTGCGTGAAACGATTTTATGTGTGACTGTCCCCCTTTTTGTGTGGGCTCCTTATTTTCTTTCGCTGGCAAAGTTATTATTGGATTTCGGGTGCGGACAACAGCGCAACGGGCGCAACTGACACCCCCTAATCTTCAACCCCCAATCTTTTTAAGAAACAAAAAAAAAAAAAGGGAGCAATACGATCCATATAAGAACATAAATATTTTTTTTTTTTAGAAACAAAAAACTTGACTTTTGCCATTTCTTTTTTCTTTTCAAACTGTCAAGTGTCAACTGAACCTTATTACTCGGAAAAAAACGCGATGGAAATCGACTCCCCTCCACCACCAATTTCACGAGTAAAAATTTTCAAAACGCGTCAAGTTTCTCCTAGCCGCAAATGATTTGATGAGATCAAAAGAATAAAACCAACATTAGAAACAAAAAAAAAAAAAGACAAACAAATCATTAGAAGTGTCATTTTGACAGGCGCATTTTGAGAGGTGAGAAACTTGGGCCACGCAGTCCATTCGTGACGTCATAACGCGGCTACGTGCTTGTGACCTGTAAGCCCCGTTTCTTCCCTTCCCGCCAATTCAGTAATTTGATTAGTCCTTCGCTTGACGGTCACACAACATCATTTCTTTCTCTTTTTTCAAGAGCAAATACAAACGAAGGGAAACAAAAAAAAAAAAAATGAGAGATAAGTTTTTTAAGGTACCTCCGCGTCTTGACGATGAAGATTTGGCGGCTGAATAACCGGCTGGATAAAGCAGAGTCAGCACTAATAAATACGTGCTGACCATAAATGATGAGGATGACAACATTTTTCCAACCCTCCCCTTTTTTTTTTTTTTTTTTTTTGTCTTTGGTTAACTTCGATTGGATACCACACGGCAATGTTACGATATGTTTCGTGAGATTCAAGAATTAAAGGATCAAGATTGGAAAACGATTTTCAAATTTGAATTTTGGCGCCAAACTCAAAAACGATTCGAAAGCAAACAATCGACGCTCGACGCGATACAAGGGGAAAGGGCCAAAAACAAATGACTATTTCAAAGGTTCTGTTTGAATAATCTGTTCGAATTTTGCGCTCGCTACACACAACAAGATTGGAAAACAAAACAAGAGAAATTGAGACCGAATGCGGAGATGCTCGTCGGTCGGCGACTCGGCACCAAATGGGGAAATCCCGGCACATTCGACTCGCTTTTTACCTCCCCTCTTCCTGTTCGTACTACACGCGTCTATTGCCCATCCCCTCGAGTTTTCAACCGAGAGGGACTCACGCGAGCCACGGCGGATGTGCGCACGCTCTTCGCATTTTCTCCCTCCTTTTTAATTTCACGCTCAAAAACATGTTTCCATTTCAAGAAATTTCATTTTTTTTTTACTGGACAAGTCAAACCGATTTAGAGTGAAACGCGCGGGTCGAACCAGTGCAACCACGAAAAAAGCAGTGGGATGAAAAACCAGTTTTTAAATATTGATAATTCACGAAAGGGCAAACGACTGATCTACACTTGATACTGTGGCCGACCTTTCTAATGCAACCTTTGGGCCATTAGTTCTCGCCTCCGCCGTGTCAACTTTGGGGGTCGCATAGTTTCACAAAACATAAATGAAAAAAAAAAAAAAAAGATTGAAAATAAAACGAATCTGGACGCGGAGGAGAGGATCAAATGCGAAAGTGCAACGAAATAAATCACAAAAAAAAAAAAAAAAGTTTGGTAGGTGAACGTGAAAATGATGGGTGGAGGGCAGTCGAGCGCGTCTATTAAACAAAAACTAGCCACTCTACACTTCTGCGTCTCGCCTCTGAATGTGTTGTCATTTCGAAAGAGGCCCTTTAAGCTCCCCCCCCCTCTTCGCCAACAAAAAATGGCGTTCTTATCAAAGTAAATAAACCCCCCCCCCCCAAAAAAAAAAGGAATAAAAATTGGGAAGCCATCCAGCAAAAACACGAAAAAAATAAAAAGGAGACAGGCTTGGAGAAAGAGCAAAGACATTAGCCTCTCTTTTTTGTTTTGTTCGAGCAACAACAACAAAAAGAAGAAGAGTACTAGTGTATATAATATAAAGCTTGGTCAGCATTAGCACGCTCGCCCGGGATTCGAGAAGAAGAAAAAAAAAAACAAAAAAAAAAATGTGTGTCGACGTTAGAGACAGATAGGGGAGGAGAGACGTCCCTGGGCGGCTGATGAACGTGACACGCACGCAATTCTTTTGTGAGTCCAGTGCGTGAAAGCACAAAAAGAAAAGTTATTTGTTTTTTTTTGGGGGGGGGGGGGAGAGGGGATTATTTATTTTTGCTTTTTTTTTCCCCCCTCTTTGTTGATGATTTTCCAATGTGTTCGGCGAGTGCACAGTACAAAAATATCTTGATGGAATATAGTCGTGTGTGACAAAGAGAGGTGTAATTAGTTTGAACGCAAAGTCCAGGTGTAGCGGTGAGCCTGGACGAGCACACGCAATTGCAACATGTCATTTACAGCTGCCGATGGCGTGTCAAAGACATTGTGTCCTGCCCCCCACCCCACCCCTTTCGTTTGACCTATACGTCTAATTACAAGTTCGATGTAGACGTCCAAGCTATAAAACGAAACTTGGGGGCCGTATATTGTTAAAGAAGATGAGGCTTCGATGTGAATATCAGATCAAGGACAATGCGAGGCTAAATCGAGTTTCGGCATCAAACGAAATGATTTTTCAAGATATTCAGACGAATCTCTTTCGTGAATGAAAATGATCTTTTTGATGTCTGCCAAAAAAAAAGAAAGGTAAAAGAACTTCGTATTCGAAATAATAAAATGCCCCGATGCCGGGATAAAACCAAATTCAACGTCGCATATTTTGTTTTTGTTCCCCCGTGCACAAAAGGTGGCCATCAGATGACGTCTGTACGCCTCGTCCCCCCCCCCCCCTCGTAATAACAGCAAACGAAAAACATTCATTAACTTCTACATTTTATTCAAGTCACCCCCCCCCCCTTCTCTGTTCCCTATTCTAATCGATTTGGCTTTAAAGAATCTCATTGAAAGTAACGTAGATCGTAGGACGAAAATTCATACAATGGCCATGCCAAAGGCTGGGAAGCTTTCCGACTTTACAGGGGGTAGGAAGAAAACTGTAATTCCTTAACGATCTATATCTAATGAAGCGTATGATTATCAGCGGCCCTGGTCTTGCAAACACAACGATTTCCCAGGAAGTTGGTCGACGTGTTTCTGGCAGTCCCTGCCCGTCGGCCATGCATTATAGATTCAATACCTACTCCTGGCCCTCTCTCTCTCTCTCTCTCTCTCTCTGTATCTCTCTCTTTGCCTTGAAAATTCATTAATTCTATGCAAGAATCATCAAAGTAAAAGAAGCGGAACAAATCCCATAGACTTCCCTCCTCCCAATTTTTTTTTCTGTTTCTAAATGCGATCACGTTTGTGCCCTGAGTAAGTGTATCCCTTTAACGAATATCCAGAATTTCATCGAATCCATTCATTTTAAATCCGAAAGAAAAGGCCATGGAGTTTCTCAATAACTGACAATACACACACACACACACACAAAAATTAGATTTGAACGGAGACCTTGGTGCAGATAATAAAAAGAGTTTCCCAATTCTTAATAAACGCATCCGACTTTGAATGAATAAAAAAAAAAAAAAAGAAAAAAGAAAAAAAGGTAATCTTCTTTCGAGTGTTACAAAGTTTCGGGGAGAAGGCGTTGGTGCGTAGGTGCCACACACCTTGAATCATCGCAAATGGCTTCAGCCGTATTTCTTTTATAAAATAAATGAAAAAAAAAAAAGGAATTTCTATTTTTCCCCTGTCTTGTACCGCGTGCGCTGGTAATGATGCGCTTATTCGTTCATTTCCGTTATCCAAGAGCAAGGGGGGAAAGAAGAAAACGAATGGTGTTATCAAAGACGGGAAATCAAACGTCTTTTCATCACCAACAAGTTCCCGCTGGGGAATCTCCTTTTCTTTCTTTCCCTTTTTCATGGGCCTTCTATAAACTTTCAAGAGGCTCGTTACACGTCTCGAAATCAAAAGTATAACATATAAACGGGCCATTTACTGACAAAGAAAAGGCAGGACAAAAAGAAAAAAGGATTAAAGTTGATGGTCCTAGCGCGCACAAATCCAGTTGTAAACACTCGACGACGTCAAGCGTTTTGTGATTTTATAATGTATGACATTTGATACACCTATTATCCCCCCCCCTTCCCTCTTCAAAAAAATAGACAGCACGCAATAATAATAATAATAAAAAAAAAAAAATAAAATGAACAAGATGCCGGATCAGCCTGGAAAAAAAACGGAGGCGGCTTCTTTGGCATCTAAACGAATAAGAAAAAAGAGCAAAAAACGTCTTGGAACACGCAAAAAAGAGTAGACATAGATGGCCAACGTCCAGCCATCAGCTTACAGCTCAGCCCGTTGTCATCGGCCGACGCCACAAACATTTTTAAAAGAATACAAATAAAAAAAAGGAGCGTCTTTGCGGTTGCCCATCGACAGTAACATCATTAGTCCTGCCGGAACGGAAAAAAAAATCAAGACGGGCAAGAAGAAATTGAACTCTCTTCTATTGAGGTCGTCTGTCTGTTTGTTCTTTCCCTGAAGGCAATAAATATTGAAATGCTTTTATTTCTTTTTACGATCCTCCCCCTTTCCCGCCCCGCCCAAAGAATTGTGTACACACGTAATACTTGCGTGTTACTACGCCGCAACTTACTACGCACTTGACATGGCATTTTAATTGGCCCTTTTGGGCAGCAGTTCATACCGTTTGCCTCCCAGTTGGTCCGCACATACAAAAATGTTTCAATTGAGTTCGGTTTGAACTTGCATTTACGAGGAGCCCACCCACATCCTTTCCCCCCCCCCCCGTCCCCGGATATTGGGTGGATAGACGGAATCGGCACTTCAAGTTTGCGCATGTTATTTTTTAGGACTTTGAAAATGCATTCAGCGTATTTAAAAGTACGCGAGATTGCCTATCCTGCAGCTTCCGCACAGCCAATTGAGTCGAATTATTCTTTTAAAAAAAAATTGACATCAAACTTGGAATATTTTCATCAAGGAATCGATGCCATGATCGATATCAAAAGCCAAAACGCCCAAAAAAAAAAAAAAGAAACGAGGAGACCATTGGCTAACGCGATTTAAAATTCGTTGAATTTGCATATCGGAAAGAAATGTCGTGAAAAAAAATGAAATCGGAAAACAGGTGCGGCTCACGTGATAGGCTTCCGCCTCATTTGAATAATACAGCGTTGTCGACAGATCCAATACGACCGCTATAAAATCCAAAAAAAAAAAAAAAAAAAAACCACTAAAATGAATAAAATTTCTGGCAGAAAAAAAAATCCCCGTCTGCTTCGTACACTGAGGCGAGATAGCAACTACGTAGAAAAAGCATTTTCAAACGCGTCATAAAAAAAAAAACGAAGCGGGTCATCCTATTTGCATAATGCTTTTATCATTCACAAGCGACCCGCGTCTTAATATACGACATACTCGTTGCATCTCAATATCAACTCTGCTCCCTCCCATATTTCATCCTCCCTCCCCACAACTTCAAACAAAAAAAAATACAAGAAGGAAATCAAATTTTTGGTTTTTGAAATATCCGGTCGAAAAATGCAGTGAAGCAAAAATTTCAATTTCCTTTTTCTCGCCTTCGTAGTAATAATTCAATTTTAAACTTAAGTTCCCAAAATGGGGGCAGATATCGTGTCTGATTGTTGCATTCACAATAAATCCAAGCCAAAAGCACAATCCTTTTTTTTTCCGAATAAAAGAAAAGAAAAAGCAATAAGCGGAGGGGCACTAGATGGCAGCACTAACGTCTCCCCAATCTTTAGGGAAATAAAAAACGATTCCGCCAATGTCATCATCGTCAGAATTGCAATAACCGAAATCGTCGTGGCGCTATCAAGGCGTTTCGTAATCAACTGTCACGACAAACAAAACAAAACAAAAAAAAAATGTAAAATGCAAAAAAGGCAAAAAAAAACAAACAAACAAACAAACGAATAATAAAAAAAGGACAATTTCGGCTAGTCGCCAAGAAACTGTTTGGAGCTTTAAGAGCTGGTTCCGCAGAAATATAAAAACGCGACATCGGCAATCAATAGAGCCCATAAATATACCCACCAAAAAACGAAAACGGGAAAAAGAACTTTCACGACAACCCTCCCCCCCCCTCATCGTTTCTTTCCCTGTTTTTCATTAAACATTGACACCCAACCCTCCCCCCCTCTCACGACACGCAGGCCAAACAACATGGGATTGTAATTATCACGGGGCAACTATAAAGAAACGAAGAAGAAAAAAAAAAACTGCAATTCATTGAAGGCCCTGGATTTCTTAACGCGCAGCGCTTGTTCGTTACAGCGTCGGGAATTCGACGAACGCGAAATGAAAACCAAAAAATAATTGAATAGAAGTGAAGGTTGTTCCTACTTGTGTTGGTGTCCAGGCCGAGATTAGACTGGGCGTCGCTGATCTCTGACGTCGCTGTCGTCGTCGCGGCTATTATTAACGGTAATTTCGACGTCCTCGGCGCCAGCGTCGTCTGCTTGACCGTCGATTGGGTCGTCGTCGATGTTGTTGACGTCGTCCTCGTCGTCGTTCGAGATGTTGATGTCGACGTCGGTTTGGTGGACGCCACCTGGACCCGGCGGATCGATGGCGTCGTCACGTTCATCGGACGACTAAAAGTGATCGTCCTGGCCGTTGAGGGCGTTGTCATCGCTAAATGAACAAACAAAAGAACATAAAAAAAAAAAAAAATAATAAGTTAATGGATTGGTTATGTTGAACCCTTGCGGGAACGTAACAGGTTAAAAATCGTAAATTGCAATGGAATGCTTACATGTGCGCCGCCTGGTGGTGGTGGTTGTGGCGGCCGATGTCGTCGGTGTCGACCAGGTCGTGGACGAAGTGACACCTGGCGGATTGATTAAGAAACCGTCTTCATTGTCTTCCTCTTCTTCTTCTTCGTCGTCATCTTCTTCGATCATGTCGTCGTATTCATCAGCGCCTCTGGCGGCCGGAAGGAAGCTGTAGCGGCCCTCAAAGCCTTCGAACGTGTGCTCCGATGAATTGGAAGAGTAGAACTCGACAAGAAGGGACGACGAAGAGGACCACAATTCAGCGTGATGAATGACGCCGCACAGGTGAGCAATGACGGGCGACTGGACGTCGCCACCGTCGTAGACTTTCACGCCATCTTCGCTCCACAAGCAACTGTTGGACGTTTTTTGAAACATAATTTTAAGCATTTTTGCAAATATCATTTATACATATGAATGGGACAGGGATTGATTGATGCGACTTCAACGCCATCTATCGATAATGGCGACAAAAATTGACAGGATCGATCCTTCATTTATTTCCCGCCATGGAGGACATTTTTTTATATAGTCCGACTGCCATCTACCAGTCAATTTTTGTAACGCCAAAATAAACATCGTGATTTCCCATTCACATCCAGATCGTCCTTTTTTTTTTTTTTAACGTACCCAGGCTATAAGTATACCTCGCAAAAACGAAATTTGCAGACAATAATAAAATGACGAAAGAGAATCCAAAGTAAGCCATTACCTGACATCTTCCTCTCCGAGGATCAGTTTCTCAAAGTGAATCTTGACTCGTTCTTGATGCCTGAAAATGCAAAAAAAAAAAGATCTCATTTTACGTCATCGAATAGGAAACGAAATATCAAACGTTTCAAAAAGAACAAAGAAGCTGCTCAAATCGTCTCTGCCAAAGGACATACTCCGTCAACTTCCACCTTCGCTTTTTAATAACGACAGAAGAGCGCATATCCGTTGACGTGTTTTTGCTTCTGGTTCAAAATACATCATCATCAGACAATGAGATCAATCGCGAAGACAAAATTAGAGCTCCATTTATTCAGCAGCCTCCCATCTTCCCAAGAAAAATTTCGATATTGCTCCACCCTCCCCCTACCCCACACACACACACAAAATTGTCTCGCATCCTTCGATAACGAAGCAAAAAAAAAAAATAATAATAAAAAAACGAACGAACGTAAAAGAAAACACACAAGGAGACTGGCGTTTCGGGTTATTAATGCGATTCGTAATCATCTTGTGTTGCTTGTAGCGCTAATAGACATGATATTGTGTATCTCTATTTCGTCGGTATGCCCTCGCAGGCAGGCCTGCAACGGCAGGGCGACATACACCAGCGTGTACACACAAGCAGCTCTTAATAGCAATCAAAAACAGGGACCGTCCTTCCTCGTCTCCTCCCCCCCCCCCTCTTAAAGAAAAAGAGACACACACATACACAAACACACAAGAAAAAAAGAAAAGAAAATTAGGGGATAATAGGGAACGATAGTCGACGTATAGAATTGCCGTTGTCTCTTCGGCCTCGTTATCGGTTGCCAGATCAGATGATCGTTATCAACTTTGCTTGATACCAATCAATACACCACCAGATAGACCGAAGGGGAAGGGAAAATATTTTTTTTTTTTTTTTTTTTTTAAAAAAGAAGGAAGGTTTTATTTCTGGCAGATTGCAGTTTGCGGTTAGTCACCATAGACAGCGTAACATTTATTTTCTTCTATCCCAACACAACATCTGGAGATTTCCCTCCCGTCTTTTTTCTTTTTTTGGCGTGACTCGGAAACGCGGGGAGAGAGGGAGGCTTCCTTAAATCAAACGACGTCGGTTGCTGTTGGTTTCCGACCAATAATAACCAAGGAGAAATAAATAAATAAAATGGTTTCCCTTTTTTTTTTTTTTTACCTTCCGTAGAAATGATAGAGACACCTGGAACGGGCTGGATACAACGACGGGTATAATGGCGAATAAAATTTGTTGCTAGATGGTTGTTGATCTTGACGGCTCACAGCGCCACCGCTAATGAATTGATAATCACAAACGGTGCCACCAATCCTCTGCCCACCTGATCTGAATTTACCTGAAAATGAAACAACAATAAGAAAACAATAAAAGTTCATTCCATTCCGCGCAATATGGAAAACATAAAAAAAAAAATAAATAAATGACGTCAATCATAAGCCGCTTTCCCCCGTTTACAAAGATTATAAAGTCTGCGTTTAAAACCTTTGCTCGGACAAGTCATGCGGTTGGATAAAAGTCGAGTTCGTTAGTAAAAAGAACGGGAGGAGGAGAGAACAAAAGTTTTGGCAAAGTCAGTGCAAAACTGCGTTACTGGGCAGCGATCAAAACTACTCGCTCCCGCACATAACATTTTGGCAAAGTTCATTAAGAGCATCGAGCAAAGGCGAGGCGAGGAATCGATGCCACCCGGCCAAAACTCCTGGCGGAGGGCGAAAGAAACACACAAGTTTGAAAAATAAAAAAGAAGATGATGCTGTTCATTACTTTTGCGTATGAATCGATAAGTGCCCTTGAATCCGTAGGGCCCGTGAGTTGAATTGGATGGAGTCGAAAAGGACGAGCTGTCAACGCGATGATTGGACGACGGGTGATTGGCGGTTGGCGCATATTTGATCGTGTGGAACGCAACCACTAAACTGGATTTGGCGCTGTAATAGCGCACCGCCTGACTGCCGTAGCGGCCAGATCGTTTGGCAGGCAACGAGCACAGACGGCCATTCGATGGCGTTTTCTCATTAATTTCACCTTGATCCAGGTGCAGATACAACGCCAAATGATCCCCATCTCCGCACCTATTGAAAACATACAAAACAAATACAAAAGATTCATTCAACACTCAACAAGAAAGAACAAAAAATAAATAAATAAGAAACGTTTCGAGTTGTACACAGAAAAACACAATTACAGCTGAGCTATAACAAGACAACGTACGGCTGCCTATTTGTTTTTTTGTTTTTTTCATATCGTGATCGCGCAACACAAAGTGTCTATTTCACCTCCCCTCCTCACCCCTCATACAAATAGAAAGATTGTTGGCATTCAAACAACCACGACTGTCATCATCTGTTCGTTGATAGCACGCCGAGCAAACCCCTCTCCCAACACCACCACCAAAAATAGGATGGCACCATACAATGAGATGAACGACGGGGCCCTGACAATAGAACGACTCATTTCGGCCTCCGTCTAGGGCCCCGCAATTGACACAGCTTATTGCGTAATAATAATCGGCAGACAGAGTGCCGTCAATCCATTCTCTCTCTCTCTTTTTTTTTTTTTTTCGATGCGTTTTACATGGCGACATAATGCGGCTGGTGCCAACAAAAGGCCATCTCAGTAATGCGGCGCTCTTTATTTATATAGGAGCCACCGTCGACTTGGGTTGCAGCAAGGTCTTTGCGAGTGCTCGTGCAAACTGTTGGCTCTCCATAAGTTATACACCACCATCTTGAAATGGCCGCCCTTTAATGCACTAGTTTGCATGTTTTTGTAGAGTTAAAATTTTAAAAATTAACAAAAAATCGCACGCAAAATAACAACGTACTATTTCCCAGCTAATCTGCATAATGGCGAAAACATCAAACGATCTTTTGCGCAATTGTTTTTTTTTTCTTCTTTCCCTCTGCATCGATGTTGTTATTTGCCCTTGTTTTACGGTATTATTAAAAGCCTTCTTCGGTGCTTTTCATGTCGCTAAGTGCCTATGGCTTCTTACTTTTTATGTCAGACGAACATTTTTTTTGTTACGTCGAGCGCTGCCTCTCTCTCTCTCTCCCTTCCTAACGTGCATTATACAGCGCAATAGAACTGCGGAAGCCGACACTTTTCTCTACCGTGTGCGCCATCATTTGAATTGTTAACGACGACGAATAGTTTCGCTCGTGAATTTCAATAAAAAAAATAAAAAATCCCAATTGTTGCCGTAGCGGTGGCAGCACAATCGACTTACAAGGGACACGCCCAGGTAAGCGACGATCGTGAAAAAAAAAATAAATAAAAATAACAGATCACGAGATGCGTCGTTTTGCCCAATATCCTACTATACTACACGTCTGGCAATAAATCATTTTTCTTTTATATAATACAATCTAACGTCGTACGAATATAACATATATAAGAGACCCGTGCGTACAATGATTCAATCAAGTTGGCCTCTTCTCATCCCTTCTTCTTTTTCCTATGCATTGCTTACTGAGAAAAGAGCCATCGTCGAAATCGAATCAGACTTGAAAGGAACTGGAAAAGACGCGCACAGGAAAAATTATTTCACGTTTAAATGTGAGACGGAAAAGGGTTGATTCAACACAGACGGCCCATTTAATCGCATCTATTCAATTAGGGTGAACACATTTTTAATTAAAAAGAAAAGAAAAAAAATCAAATTAAAAAAACGGCCATTTGATTACGGCGGATGGCCACGTTTTCGCATTTCATTAGACTGAACTCGAAATTTCATTTGGTGCTTTTAAAGTAATAACTCGGATCTATTACGATGATGCCACTTAGATGAGACGAAATTTGCACTTTCCAATGCGTCTCTTACATACTGTCCAGTGAATGCAAACAAATAAGAAACCAAAAAACTAAGAGAAAAAAAAAAAAAGGAAATGAGAGGTCTCTCTCTCTGTGCAAAACGGAATCGATTCATCTTTGTCCGTCTATCTGTGTTATGTACTATAGTGAAGAGAGATTTCCTTCTTTTCTTTTTGTTTCTGCCATCATTCAAATTGGATTTGGATTCCCGCCATATTATTATACGCCAATGTTTTGTTTGTTCTCGATCGCCCCATTTTCTTGTTTCCTTCTTCCAACATCGATCGACCCAAACCCGCACAAGATTCACAACAGTTTGACCGGCATGCCGAAGACACGGGCCACACTACTATTCAAAGAAATAATCCCCATATTTTCGCTTATTGAACAAAACAACAATAAAAAAAAAAAAAAAAAGAATCAAATGATGCAGATTCAAACGTTATGGCAAAGAAAAATAAAGCCTTTTGTTGTTGCGCCAGAACGGTGAATACAATTACACATCCCTTTTCTTGATCTCTTGCCGAATTTCTTTTGTTGATCAAAGACAAGGCAAAAACAAACGCCATGCTATTGAAAAACAAAACAAAAACAAAAAAAGAGAATTGCTTTATATAGCGTAGCAATAGACAAGAGCCAATCGTTAGAAGAGATACACGCAGAAGCTAAAATAAAAATGAGGAAGAAGTTCTATTTATTTTTGATCTGCCCCAATTTTCTGTCTCTTATTCGAAGATGAGGACCACCACCACCACCCCCTTGCTTTTCATAGACAAATGGCTCTCTCTATCACAGGCGCCTACCCACACACAAATCTAGTCATGAAGGCAAATGACAGAAAATTTTCTGTTAAGGGAGGTCGTCCCGGAGAAATGCCCGTGATTTTCCGTATCGATCGGGAGCGCACAATCTCGTCGAGGAAAATAAAATAAAATAAAAAAGGCGGGTTTTCAACGCCCACTAACCATTGAGAGTCTTTTTTTTTTTCTAAACTACTCCCTCGCTCTCCTTCACATCTGCATGGATAACATAGAAACAGATGGTAATGGCTTCTTCCTTTAGCCGGCGTACGGAAACTATGAGGAAAAGAGCCAACAAAATAAAAGAAAACGAGTGGGGGGGGGGGGGGGGACCAATCAATTCGTCGATTTTCTGCAACTGCAAATGAGTTCCTGATCGACTGACCGTCTTTTTTTTTTTGCATGTCTATGTCCAATCATCTCAAACGCGTCCCCCTCTCTCTAAGCACAATTGTATTTTCGAATCGAAGAAAATGAGACGGAGATCTTAATCTACGAGATACGCAGAAGGCAGGAGGGTTCGAAACTATTGACAGACACGGGCCATTATGCCACGACAAATGATGATGTTTTTCAGACCGCAACGGAGTAAAACTGCCCGTCTATAAATCTCGCACAGCCCTCCCCTGCCCTCAACGTGAAGGAGGGGGTGGGTGATCCCCCTGAAACTGGAAACAGGCCAGACGAATGACACGACATACGGGCAAACATCACGCACAAGAAGCGCATCTCCTTTCCCCTCTCAACTTCATCGTAGCCTCTCTCCAATCTGAATCTGAATCTGTTAGCATCCTAACCCACCCCCGCCCCCCACCTCACTTTTTTTTTTTTTTTTTTAAAGTCCATTTGAAAATGTTGGATAAAGGGCTATAAAAATAAGACACATCACTTATTTCGATGGCACGTCGTCATTGTATGATGATGAAGCTATATAATACAAACGGCACGCGCGCACCAACAACTTGTACACACACTCCTACACACACACACACACACAGATACACACAATAGAGACTCAGATTACCAGTGTGTGACTTTTAGACTGTGATAGCTCATTATGAGGCGCGCGTGCGGGGGAGGTGAATGTAAAGAAAAACGCCCCAATTTCAAAGCACCGAACTAACCAGGCGGACTGCAAAAAGAGTGTCGGCCGGCACATATAAAACGTGCAAGGAGGGGGGGATCATTTTCAAGATGATGGAGCAATAATAAACAAGAATGAAAGAAATGATGAAAGAGACTAGGTCGGAAATCGCTTTGACTTTATTATAGGGCCGTCAAGTGGTGCAAAAAAAAAAAAAAAAAAAAAAAGGGCGGCGGCGTGCGGCGGTGCGCTAGAGCGGACAATCGCAGACGACAAAGTTCGTTGAATCATGTGACGTACGACATACGCGGAGGGAGAAATTGCGACACGACTTTTGCACTTGGATCGATACGCACTGACTTAGTGTTACAATCCCTCTCTTTTGTTTTGTTTCAACATCTTCGTCACATCCGCCTTTGATGTGTTTAGCCCCGCACACACAAAATCCCGTTTTTTAATCCGACATTTTCAGCAAGAGATTTTCACGAAACGGACGAGATAGAAATGAAAAAAACGATGCGGGTGAACTTACGTGGATGTTGGAGGCAAGTTGAGATTCGTGATGGTCAATTCGACGATCCACGAAATGGCGGGGCCGGATGCGGATGCGACTGGCGCTGTGAACGTATAGAGGACGCACCCAATACCCGGGTCGTAAGGTTTCGGGAAATCCGGACTAGTGAACTGACCGAACGGCTGTCCAAATGTGCTGCTATACTCGACACATTCGCAACCTTTTAAAAACAATTTTCATTTAAGTTTCTTTTTTTTTTTTTTTTTTTTTTTTTTATTTTTAGTTTTCCTTTATTCTATTTTAATTGGTCACTGCAATTTCTTATTACAAAAAAAAAAAAAAAGTTTCATTTTTTTTTCTTTGAATTTAAACAAAGGCGAACCCCCCATCCTCTACTTGTAAGTTTTGACTGGAGGCGCACAAGAAGTCGGCCATGCCATTTCAACTTGTGAAATTTAACAAGACGTCTCGTTATAAAAGTTCTTTTTTCTCTTTTTCCATGTCGACACAATTCAAAAAATTTGATTGTAAATTGAAATCAAACTTAGTCAATGTAAAAAAAAAAAAAAAGCTGCCATTTCTTGATAAATGTTCGAAAGGGTGTAAAAAAAGTAGGTTCTTCAAAACTTTATTTTTTTTTTTTACCTGGGTGAATAATTGCTCCTCTCACTCCGACTAGTAAAGGTAGAACCAATGCAGCAAACGCCGTCCAAATGTGACAACGTCGTGGTAGGGTGGCCCGTTCGATTGCAAACTCCATCATCTAATTTTCGAAAGCAAAAATAATGAATAAATTATTCTCTGAAGAAGAAAACACAAATGGCTAATTAGGAAGGAAACAAGTTTGAACTTATACAAATGGAATCCCCACCATCGGATTAAATTTCCTCAGAAACAACAGAAGCTCTTCAACGATATATACATTCAATTAAGAAAATAACATCGCTGGCGGCACACGTGGAATGTCTCAAATTAAAAACTCAATAACTGGAGGGCCCAAAAGAAAATGCGTTTTCAACACAATCCCCCAACTTGCCGACACACACGTCATTTACATGATTAGCATTTCTTTTTCGTTAAACAAATTTCTATTCTATCAATGCCGGTGGTTGTTCTACACCACCGAGTGTGAACCATAATGTGCGCAGAGCCAGTCAAAAACATTAGGCATAAAAAAGAAACGGATAGACATTTCGTATTTTTGACGAGGCAGCATCGATCCGTCCGTGCAGGTACGCGCACATAAAAGAATACAAGAGACATTTTATTTTATTTTTTTTTTTTTTTTTCGTTCACCGTCTTCGCGTGAGGAAACGACATTATTGTACGGCCGCGTGCACCTTTTGGCGAAAGTACCACGGACTTTTCTTTCCAAAAAAAAAAAAACTCTCTTCTGTATCAGCGCAATGTCGGAAATGTGCATACATTAAAATACAGAGTCGATACTAACGCGAAATTCCATAGGGGGCGGACGCCATACGCACTGCGATGGTGTTGTAATAAAAGATAATTCCCCTCTTCATTGGCTATTGTTTTTTTTTGTTTTCGGGAAAGCAGCTACTCGTATCGATCTCTTCGCCAGAAGAGAAATGTTTTTTAAGCTTCTCCCCTTCCATCTCTGCTGTAGTTTTGAATAATTCAAAAAATAGTTTGGGAAGCGCACAGCGTTGCCGAATTTTAATGTTCGTATCAATAATTCGGAGCGGACGCTTTTCCTCGATCAAAATCGATCACAAATTTCGCAAAAAAAAAAGGAGGAACAAAGTTCGCTTCTTTTGCAATAAATGTGGGCGGTTCCACTTTTCGCTAGTTTGCGTCCCAGTTGTTCTCGTTAATGCCAAACAATCAGGTTCGAAATCAAACATAAAGACGATACGCTTTTGTCCCTTTTTGAAATACAAAAAAAAACGAAGAGAATAAATAAAAAAGGAAGGGGATTTTTAATGGGAGGTTCCGATCGAGGAACTGGGCGCGTAGCGGAAACAAATAACAATTGCGCTTTTGTCTTAGTTTCAAATGCAATTGACTCCCCGAAACTAAAAATACATCCACCGTTGCACGGCGTGTTTTTATCGAGCGACGCTGTCCATTTTTTTTTTTTCCTCCTAGAAATTGGAAGGGGAAAAAAAAAATCATTGCACATCGTCCATTTGGCGGCCGTCGCTTTCAACGTTGCCATGACGGATGGATGAATGCGCATTATTTTTCAGTGGCATGTTTCATACACACAACACGTTATGATCAATGTCTACCTGTCTACCCACCCCCTCCCCCCTCTCCCCCTCTAAAAAAAAAATCCTATCGCTTCCGCGTTTTTAACTTGATCGAGTTGCCTGCCGGGCAATGTCAACTCAACCAGCCCCGCCCTTGTTCCTGTCGCGCCTTTTCGAGAATCGAAACACAGAAAAACAAAAGAAGCCCGAAAATACGGGAGGAAAAAAAAATGTACGTTTTTGATTTTTCACGCGTCTGAGCGTGATGACCCCAAGAATCAAAAGAAATTCCAGATGTTTGCATTTCGTTTTCTTCTTTTAGCTCTTTTTCACGATTGAATGAATTGCAATTCCTTTTTTTTTTTAATTCCTTACAAGTCACACCTTTTCTATGTTTGCATTCCTTTTTAAAAAAAAAGATCAGCAACGTCCTTTTAAAAAAAAGGACGTTGAAGAACAAGGCAGTCTATCAAAGAGTTGGTGTTATATATTGATCTTCGATTTTTCAATTACAAAGCCTATTAGGTTCGTTGAATGCCAGTGCGTGACATGTTGCTACGTCTGTGACATTTCGCTATTTGAAAAGAAAAAAAAAACAAGGCGAACGCTGACAGAAAATGGAGGTTGTCGATTTCGCTGGCACGTCCAACAGTGTGTCACAAACACACCGCAAAAGAATAAAAAAATATAAAAGAGGTGGGACAATATTATAGCGATGACAAGTGGCCCAACATCTGCCGATAGCAGCGACCAACGGCGGCCCCCAACCGCCACCGTTGCTCCCGTTTGAAAAAGGGGTTCGTGTCAACTGCACGACAGTTTGCATCATTCGCTTTTTTATTTACAGCAACAACAAAAATATAAACAAACAATCGGTGAGGGGGAAAGAAAAATTAATAAAACTGGAAAAATAGAACACGACAACCAATTATCGGCGTGTCAAGAGTTTCGTGCAGAACGTGAAACTCCGATGGGCAAGGAGAGAATTAAAAAAAGGCCAACAAACGCAAATAAAAAGCATAAACTTTTGGATTTGTTTTTTAGCGGTAGGCGTTTCCCTCCCCCCCCCCCGCTTGTTGGAATCCCGCGGGAACAATCTCCAGCATTGCCAATAATTCCTCATCATTCGTTTTTTTTTCCTTCGTGAATTTTTTTTTTTTATTTCGTTTGTAGGGTTAGGTGGGTGGGGAGGAACACAATCTCAACACGAAATCACAACTGACATTCAAGTTGAAAAGAAACGGTGGGTGTGATAATTCTATAACCCTGGCCTTATCTCGATTATTCTTCTTACAAGAGATGCCTGACGTGCCTTATCACGCGCACATATTTTTTCCCTCCCCCGGTCACATTGAAAGAATTGCTGATGCACGACCCAAACAAAATAGAAAATGTTTTGATATCAATTTTTGTGTGTGTGCAAAAATTTCGAATAAAAATGAAAGGGTAAATGACATTAGCGGGGCGAGGCTATCAAAAAACGTGGAACGGTCGACTTTACGAGCAATGTTGTGAAATTACGTGAGTGGATTGGACACACCCTGGGAAACGAGGATAAAAAAAAAAAAAAAAAGGCAGATAACTATCGAGGAACGATAGAAAAATGTGACAGTTCGGGAATGGATGCCACTAGACGGAAGGATAAAGACCGGTAGTGTGGGTGGAAGATGGTCGGGTTAATAGAACCTATCTGTATCTATCGCCTCCCTTCCGCTAAATACCCTATTCTTTCTTCTCTCTCTCTTTTTTTTTTAAGTATATCCTCGTTGCTATCACTCGACCCAGCTATCCACACTCGACCTCCTTTTTTTTCTTCTTCTTCCCTTATTATTATTATCATTCGCTTATACGTCCTTCTTTTTTTTTTTTTATATATATGTATCTATACAGTAACTCTCTAATAGCCTTTTGGCCGTCGTCGAGGACTTTGCCGATCGTCCCGGATGGACCTCACATTTTTTTTCTTGGCTCTCGAGAGAACAAAAAAATAAAACAATTCTTTTTCTAAAAAAATAGGAACTGACCTTTCTGTCTGTCACGAAATTATTTTGAAAATAAAATGCGTTCAAATTTCGTATCGATGAAGAGGAAATTGAGACAAATGTTTTGATGAGATGAGAGGCAAGAAGTTGAATCACTGTGAAATAGCCACACCCTTCACGATGGCGAAATTGAAACAAAACAAAACACTCTCACTGATCACATGGCACGAAAAGGTGTGTTCCTCTTTCGAATTAAAAAAAAAATCAAAAAAAAAAAAGACGTGAGCGAATGGTATCGCACGTCTGACCGGTGCAGAGCGCCGTGATCGACTGGCGTCTCCCGACGCGCCGTTTGTTTTCCCTCCTACCCAATTCTTCTCTCTCTCTCTCTCTCCCCCGCCGCTTTCCACCTCCACCGTACATACACGCGCAAAACGAGAGAGCCTCCGCCCCTCACATCATCTTCCACGTATTCTCTTTTGTTTTTTTTCTTTTAAATTCCCAATTTTTTTTATTCGATCAAAATCCTCTAAACATTTCCTCCCCTTTCAAACTAAAAAATCATTTTTAAGTTAAAGGCAACCCCCAAAAAAACGAATGCGCATCACTGTGTTTTGTGGATGCACAACATCCGCATCGTATTTTTTTCCCGTCCTCTTCCGCGCGGAACGAGAGGAAGGGGGGGGGACCTGGCACATCATTTTCAGTATATACCACCACGCACACACAAAAAAACAAACAGGGGGGAACTAAACGTTAGAGCAGCTTTCTCAATACAAGTTTTCGGTCTGAGATATGGCAGAATCAACTGGAGCAGACATAACATAACATCTACCAGCTGACTTACAATTTTCTAACAAGCCCCCCCCCCCCCCCCCACCCATGTCTCAGAAGGAAAGACACAATTCTGGTAGTGTATTAGAAAAAGGAACCTCGACACATCAAAAGAAAAGGAAAAAATTTCAATCTTTTTTTTTCTCTTTTCGGAAGGGAGGAAATCTGGCAAAGATATGCGTCGTTGACGATTTTCGTTCGTCTTTTTTTTTCCATACCAGCAAAACTGAAAAAAAAAATTGGGTGTGACGCAGAGAGGATTACCAATTGGATGAACGGCGACAATCGATTTCGACGCTTTCGTTTAAGATCGAAAAAAAAGAAAGAAAATTGAGCTATGGAGAGATTGTTACATGTATAACATTTCTTTCGGATGGCACGGAAACATGATACCGACACATAGGTGGCACGAGTTTTTTACGACGCCGACGCGCATACTTTGAACAAAATAATAACGAGCAATTGTTATTTTTTTATTAGACGTGCGGGACAAAGAAGTTGTTTTCTCACCGGTCCTCTACCTGCATAATGACCGCACACACGGCCCGTACCGCTCGGCACAATAAAGGGACTAATAAAAAAAAAAAGGGGGACGGCCTTAGAGGTAGAACGGAGCTTCGGATTAAAACATGGCAGTAAGTTTTGCTTAGTGTACAATTGATCAAATCTACTAATCTCTTCTTTGACGATGTCAAGATAATCTCGTCCCCACTTAAGCTACTGGAAATTCGAGTGCGTCCAGCTAACGGACGAAAAACAAGGCAAGTTTGAATGAAATATGATCAAGCGGGTCCTGACTAAAAGTTGAACGACATGCAAAAGCTTTGGACATTTCCGATTTTTTTCCCTTGTCTTTCTCAATCATGTGATGGATGGACAGCAAAAACGAAAGCGGAAAAAAAAAGCGGGGCATTTTCCTGAATAAATCCAAACGATAAAACGCGAAGCATTCATTTAAAGAAAAGATTGTTCCCATCGACCCAACTTGTCCCTGTCCTCTTTTCTTAACGTTCTGTGTCGTATGTTGTGCCCGGCACACAAACGATAATCGATCCCGAAAGCGTCGCCAAGAGTTTTTGGGCATCAGCCTTTTTTTTTTCTTCAATGTACTCATAAAAAAGGAAGAGAAAAAAAAAGAGAATCTTGGATTATTGGCGTGAAAAAGGCAAGAGGATGATCCAAACGACAGTAAAGAAAAAAAAAGCGGGAAAAATAGGATTTTTTTTTAAATGTTACAATTTTTTTTTCAAAATAAAAATAAGGGTGAAAAATAATTTTAATACAAAAACTTCTTTTTTCCTCAAATCTGTCTTGTAAGTTAAACGCCGTGAGGCTCGTGAATCGATCGTCAGCCATTTCTTTGCATGACCAGTCCATCACGAACGAATCAGCACCTACAAACTCGTTTGACGTTTGAAAAAAAAAAAAAAAGGGGGAAAGCGACTCAACTGGAAGAAAAAAATCGCCTCGCTTGATACTTTCCTTACTAGATGTTGAGTGAAATGGCACAAATTTTTTTTTTTTTTTGTAACACGACATCGATCGCGCTCACGAAAAATATAAATCCCTTTTCTTTTTCCAACCCCCCGTGTTAAAAAATGAATAAGATAAGAGACCTGGAAAAAAGGCCGATGTTCGAAAAAGAAAAATGACGTTCATCGATTATTCAAACAACTCGGTTCCTTGTTGAGTTTTCACGTTGATCCTACACTGCTCCCGTTTTTATATTTCACGCTCGACCCATTCCCTATGTTTATTTACATATCGAACCAGATGTCGCTTCCCGCCTTTTTTCGAAACTTGAATAATTGACGAAAGGATATGTCCCTATTATTTTCCCCGATAACGACAAAGTCAAAGGATTTTTTTTTTTTTTTCAAAAGACGTGCAAGTCTCCGTGACAAATTCGTACGTGACTCGGATGTACGTGAAACTGTCGCCCGAAACCACGAAAATAAAACAACACACCACCAAAATTGGGTTGAGAATAACCTCGGGTCAATAAGTCAGCGCCATAGTTAAGAGAATCACAATAGACAGGTCATGTTCTATCAACACGATCATTGCGTATAGACAATCGAAAACGAGCCACAAACACACACCCCATACATTCGGATATGTTTCGCCATTTCAACATGTAAAAGACATCACGCACGAGCTTCACCTCACATCAAAGTGCAGCAGACACGCTAAACAATTAAACCTCCCAAAATTTTGTAAATTCAATTAAAACAAAAAGCGAAATCGCGAAAGAAAAGAAAGAAAAAAAATGAGTCGTGTGGGTGGACGAGTGGCAACGCTGCGCTCGCTTACTCGTCAAATACACACACTAGACAGTTGTGCGTAGCAAAGAAGCCCAGCCCTCAGAGTTCTTTTGCTTTTCAATATTTATCAAGATCTTTGTCCCTCTCTTGTTTGAATTCCTCTTTTTTTTTCGTTATTTGCGGCCAACGAAGACAATCGACGTCATGTATTAAGAATAGAAGAAATCAATGAGAATATTGAAAAAGAAAAGGGTGGGACCGTTGCTTATTTTCTACCACCTCAACGCGAGTGTTTCAACAAAAAAAAAACGGGTGAAAAGGAATCGAAATGAGATTTGACTTTACTACGTGATGGCGCCTATTTCAATCGAACGTGGGAAACAAACAAGAAAAAAAATAAGAAAGAGACTGGAAATAGATTGACAAAAGACTGGAAACGACCCAACATCTTTTATCGATCGACATGTCAATCGATATGGTGATCACTTCTCAACTGAGCTGAGATTTAGGCAAATAGATGCGCTTCATTCAAGTTCAAATGCCCTTTTCTTAAATAATTCATTTAACAGCATCCTCTTCAAATCCACCCACCCACAAAATTTGAAATTAATTATTGACAAAACAACTTGTCAATTCAAAGATCAAAAGAGCAGTCCGATTCCACGTTGGATTACACGGGCGGATTAAGAGCAACTTTTGATTTCCACCGCACACAAAGATGTAAAAATGTTTGGACGTAAAAAAATTACTTAAAAAAAAATAATATTTCAAGAGTCAAAAATCGTGTTGAAGAAAAAAAAAAGAGAAACCTTTTAAGCTAAAATGTCGCTAATGAGCTTTACGATGAACGTGATGTGTGCATTCCCCTTTCCGCTTGAGACTCTTAACCAAAAGAAAAAAAAAAAAATGGCCCACAAAATAAAATTATTCTCTACGCTTTTATTATTTTTTTTTACCTTCTTCCGTCATGCTCTGATAAACCGAGACAGTTCGTGATCATGTACCGCGATCGCATATAATTACTAGCCACTCGTAAAGACATTCTACCCATTCCGAATTGAATAGTTTCCATCAAAAAATGTTTTTTCCCTTCCGCAATGGCATCACACCAATCTTTTTCTTTTTATTTACTGCTGTTCGAAAAAAAAGAAGAAAGGGATGATCATTTATTGATGTTGTACGGATGACTGATTTGCAGCTAGAAACGTTGGCCTTATTACTGGACCTTAAAATGCAACAGCTAGAAAAATGGGAAAAAAGTTGTAGTTGTCGGTGCACAACTTCTCTGAAGTGGTCCTGGAGCACAACATCGACGGACATGGGCAGCACAGTCTCAGTTGCCACTTGCTACGGTTGCATTAAACATCAAACATCATCACCTCTACCGTAAGTCACACATTTTTTTTTCCTCTTTTGATTGGGTTTATTTGTTTTGAGATTTGTTGCCACCCCCCAACCATTTTTTTTTTGTGTGTACATCGACGATCGATCGCAATTCGAATGGTTCAATCAAGACACGCTGATTAGATCATAAGACGAGCAATCAGACGAGTTGATTGCTTATGGGGGTTTCCCCTTCAACGTCAATGTTTCATTTTAGCCCAAGGCAGCCCTTTTAAAAGCAATTTTTTGCAACATGAAGATGGAAACGCCTCACTAAGTCGGCATCTACGATTTCTGGGAACGTGGGGAATACTTTAGCTTATTACATGAAGGTGGAAGGCATCTTTTTATTAGGTTTTCGCTCGTTGATCGACACCGCCAATGGACGTATTCGATTTTTGGAGGGAAAAAAAATTTGAAAAAAAAGAGAAAGTGGAACGTTCCTGCCACCTAGCGGGTAACCCAATTACCTACTCCCGAATCAAAAATTAATGGGTACGCATT
Organism: Daphnia carinata; assembly: GCF_022539665.2. NCBI lineage: Eukaryota > Metazoa > Arthropoda > Branchiopoda > Diplostraca > Daphniidae > Daphnia > Daphnia carinata. The sequence continues at coordinate 1,950,712 of NC_081336.1, read as the reverse complement.
ACGTAAAAGCAGCAGATGCTCTAGGGGAACAAAATTTCAAGACTTTTGGGGTAGAAAAAAAAGAAAAGAAGATCGTAATCTCCAGTCTTTGCTACAAAAAGGTGTGACTTGAGGGACCGAATGTTCTGGCCTGTTAATTTAAAAAGCCTTTTGATCGTGATCTGCTTGCTGCAGAGTCTCATCGTCATTCAATTGTGTCACATCCAATTCACGTTGTGAGTAAACCCGTTTCGATCAAAAGACTCACACACGAAGACACACACACACACGCGAGACAGCACAGTAATCGTATTCAAAATGGCGGACTTACCCACTACAGACGAACAGGGCCGTTGTAACATGATTTGGCATCCTAATTTGTTTTGTTTTTCGGCTTTCGGGCAACTGCAAGGGAGGAAGAACTGGATAGCCGGCATTTTCTTTTTTTCGCTGAAAATTTTGGAATTCACAACCGCTCCCAGGGTGTCCTAATTTCGGAAGAGGCTCGTCTCTGACGTCACGAAAAGTCACGCGTTTCTGGGCCATCGAACACGCCCCCTGCACAAGTCTCAAAGGGCATCCATAACCTTTCTCATCGAACCTTCTATACGCACATTGCCTCATTAACGTTTTTTTCCATGCCATTTAGTTCTCAAAAGAAATCTCTTTTGTAGCTTTGCAATTATCTCAGTCTTGTTTAGATTCACAATTCGAGCGTTTCTTTAATATAGTTCATCAACTTAAAAGAACAGGTAAGATGAAACGAAAGAGTTTCTTCGGAGCGTGGACATTGTGCTGCCGCCACCGAAAAAATTTGCACAGCCTCACGTGGTTTTTGTTCGTCTGCTAGAGAAGGAAAAGGTGGGGGAATGGCGGGATCCTGCGACTGCGCGCCAAGTTCGGCCATTTTGCTCCGCCTTCTTTATCCTTTTGTGACCAAGCTCCACTTTCCACTGTTTGGTAACTAATACAAAATTGAAATGAGTGGAAAAACCAGTGGAAAGTGGAATTCTGTTTGAGGTTCTACGACAGTAGTTCTCTCCACCATTGCCAATCAGTGGAAAAAGTAAGAGAAATCGGAATGGGTGGGATGAAGCTGTAGAAAGTGGACTTCGATTTGGGGTATTAGGTCCCTCTGGCAATTTAGTTTTAGGCGCAGGTGGTATTGCGCGCTTACTGGCCGTTTATTATAGTAGGCCATGGTTTTGAAATACCTGAGCAGCGTGTTTCTCGTCCACCTAGCGGTCATTTTTGAACTGTCTTTTTCGGAACCTAACTCAGCTGACATCCGCATAATAACAGAGAACACGATTGCTGAAAATTAACGCCACGAAATAATTTCATCGCAGATTAATTCCAAATTCATATCAAATAGGAAAACCATTTTTTTTCTAATTCAGAAAACGACAGTTTGGTATATATTTTTCTGACGAGAAAACAAACGAAAACCATTCCTACACCAAATTTCAAAATCTGGAGGAACATTATTTATTTTAATTAACATGACAAGATAACCCCCTTTTATTTGAGCAAATATATATATCACTACAGGAGGACACTAAAGGTACAGTATCCTGCATAAAAAGAAGAACACCCGATTTTATTTTTAAAAGCCATCTATGGGCAAAATATATTAATTATTGACCTTTTTTAAATAAGTTAGGGCGGGTTTGGCGCAAAAACGCTATAAGTTGGGAAGGGTAGTTTTAAGTCCAGACACCTTTTGCTAATGCCTCAGGTGTTACGAAAAAAATGTCTGGAAAAAGTAGAGTCTAGTCTTTTTTTGTTAGACCCCCAACCCTCATGCCCCAGGCTAAGATGAAAAATATCTAATGAAAAAAATATCATCCTTAGTCACCCACTTTGTTCAACAGCGACTTTACAGCGCGGAAAAAATTTGGTCTCTTATCGGGATTGAACCACTACTATCCGTGTCTGAATACGAACCTCTACCACTGAGCTACAATTTCTCAAGATGTTGTCTTATCAATACCTATATATTCGTTTATTTCATGGAGGTTGAAGGGGAAAATTTTTTACTATTTGTAAGTTATATTATTTACAAACGATGCTTCAGAACGACATGATGTATAAAAGTAATTTACTATGTAAAGTCTTGAACACCGATCTCCCGCGTCACAAGCCGATACTCACCGCTTACGCCCCATAATGCCTAATTAGATCGACAGCATATAGCACTGCTTTTTTTGTATTCATCCTCCATATCTTTTTATAAGCAAAAGTATAGACTATAATGAGAAAAAGTAATAGCTTAGTGGGATAGGATCGGATTCCGATACGGATTGCAGCGGTTCAAACCCGATAAGAGACGAAATTTTTCCCGCGCTTTAAAGTTGTTGTTGAATAACGTCTGCGACTGAGGATGATACTTTTTTCATTAAATATTTTTCATCTTAGCCTGGGGCATGGGGGTTGGGGGCCTAACAAAAAAAGACTAGACTACTTTTTCCAGACATTTTTCGTAACACCTGAGGCATTAGCAAAAGGTGTCTGGACTTAAAACTACCCTTCCCTACTTTTTGCGTTTTTGCGCCAAACACAGGCCGAACCAATTTAAAAAAGGTAAACAATTCATATTTTTTACCCATAGATGGCTTTTAAAAAAAAATCGGGTGTTCTTCTTTTTATGCAGGATACTGTACCCTTGGAACAAGGTAAATGAAATAGGACTATTTCTAAGGAGAAATAGGACTGATGCCGAGGAGAAATAGGACTGATGCCATGGAGAAATAGGACTGTCCTAAAAGTTTTTAAAAGTAAGTCCTATTTCTCCCAGTCCTATTTCTCCAGTTCTATTTCGTTTCAGTCCTATTTCACCGCCAATCGGCATCATTGATGGCCAAGATACAACTGTTTAAACGGTAGTACACAATAGATAAGAATAAGTTTAAAATCAGATGAAAACAATATCTGCTAGTAGCAGGTTTGGTTTGGCACTTTTGGCACTATGAGACCAGGTATGCGACCAGACAGAACAGCAGGATACATCCAACTGGATCTGTAAATTGAAGCAAAACATTCAAAAATTAGTAATCCATCTCGTGATCAGAACCATGCCAATGTCTGTACATGGAGTATTGGAAGCTGGAGCTGAGCTTCGCCGGGGAGTAATGGTAACAGCATCAGCTACCGGAATGAATTGATAGCTAGCAAAGAATCCTGTCCCGTCGAATCGGTCGTAAGATTTGAACGTCACAAGGAAAAAGGCTCCGTCCGATTCCATTTTAAGATCTTTTTGCAAGCCGCAATAGCGGGGCAATTTGCGATCCACCGTCATGAAATTGGACACCTAGAACAACAAAAGCCATTCAAACACAATACGGAAAGTCTCTACAACCGAAACAAAACAAATAAATTTAAATACCTCGACAAAATCGCTGGCTGACGTCAGTCCACACCTGTCAATAAAACGACAAATAAAAATTTAATAGCAACATTTTTTGACAGCAGAAATTCCACAATTAACTTCAGCGTCGACGCTTTTTCTTCTCCCTTCCAACGTCTCTCAAGCTGTCATCACGTAGACAGCACAAATAGCTACGTAAGAATATCTTGTATAACGATGACAGCAGACTACACACTGTGTGACATTTTTCTTATCTAGCTAAACAATAAAGTGGCCCGTACGACAAGGTAAACAGAAAAGAAAACAAAAAGAAAAAAGCAAGGACGTGTAAGCTTTAAAAGGAACGATGATGTACGACCGGTGAGTTACACGTTCGGCACTGAACATGCTGTCGTGAAAACCCGGCAAAATGCACAGAAAACATACATTCAACCTAATCGATTATTGATTCTTCATCTTGAGAAAGACGTTAAAAGTTATTGACTGCACACCTATAGTACGTACCTTTTTTTTATTTCTTTTCACTGTCCATTTCCTTCCACCCAGCAGCAAAAAAAAAAAAATCCGCCCCCCCCCCCGGTCAATAGGAAAAATAACATGAATGGATTCTATCGGTTAAAGAAATCGATACTTACGGGATCTCGCCTACAACGTCAAAGTATGGAAACACAATTTTCACACGTTCTCCGACCTGGGCGTGAAAGAAGTAGTGGCACTCCGTGTCGCGTGGATAGAACCCAGGGAAATTGGGGCTCCAAAAAGTGCCGTTGGTCGACTTGGTGCTGTTGTATCGGAAGGCACACGGGCTGCTAGAAATTTGTTCTCCAGTCGTGATCCCGAAATCTAAAATAAAATAATAAGAAAAAAAACATTTTTTTTTGTGTGCATGTGTGTGTCAGAATCGACACATTGTGTTGGCAGTAACAATTTACTGGAGACAAATGAGTAGCGCGCTTTGAATCCACGAGATCCTCTAGAGTCGGTGGTGCTGTTGAAGTGCATCGTCATGGCGGGCGAATTGGACATGAGTTCACGCGGAATCCCAAATCCGCAGAAATCATCAATCTTTTCTTTGTTGCCACCGACTGAAGTGAAGGCTGTCATGCGATCCGCACCATCGCAACTAAAGTTTGGACGCACAAGTGCAAAAAAAATAAATATGACGAGCCAATAAAATTGATATAAAAGCCCTTTAAATACATACATTTTATTTTAAATTTAAAGTAAAAAAAGGATCGAATAACACAGATCTATGTATTTAGAATGCTTTTTCTTTAAACTGTTTGTTGTCTTTTTTACGAGGAAATCGAATTTCATTCAAATTTTTGCATAAATCTATTCTCTCGAGCCTCCCTTCCACTTGAAATTCGATATCTGCACTAAAAATCCCTTAAACCGCGGCCGGAAATGGAAAAAATGTCCGTCGACAACGGCCATCGTTGTGAAATGAATACGTCACAACTGCATTTATTTTGTTTTTTAATTCCGTAAAACCTACGGTGAGCTGATAAGTTAAGATATAGAATTTTATGGAGCCCCTTTCCAATCCTTTTAATATGAACGAGTTGGGGAGCTTTAAAAAAAAAACAACAAAGTTTTGCATTCATTGTCGATGCAACAGAAAATAGAGTAGATACATTTGGGTGTGTGTGTGGCGTAACGGAAACACTCTCAAAGATTGAACAGCTGAACAAACATGCACAAAAAAAAAGAAATATCACATTTTCAGCCCTACTTCTCGTTTCTTTTTGCTTCTATATTCTACATCTCTTCTACATGGCGTTATTATTTTTTTCTTCCTTTTGTTTCCAAGTAAAATTAAAACCAGTTAGACGACACGTCGCCGTTGCTAGAGTTTTAACGCAATCTAATTCAACATTGAAATTAATCGGCTTTTCGACGCAGGCGAAATGGTGAGCGACTCTGCCCCCTCCCCCCCACCCCTCCGCTGGCTCGTCGTCGGGATTACACAAATCATCGAATAATCGATTTAAAGTTAAAACCCATAAAATTTCGCATGAAATGGTGTCGCAAGGCGGAAGTACAACGTTCATCAATTGAAAAGGAACTGCAACTGTACGCAAATGGTATGCTGGATTTAACGGCAACCATACCGTCCTGCCAAGTCAACCAGATTTGAAATGCTGTCCTCTCATAAAATTCAAAACAATGCAATTCAATTCTTTTTCCCTACACAATACGGAACGTCTCTCTACTTTTTCTGTCCGACATTCTCCCACTTAGAAAACTTCTTTCGCTTTAACATTAATATTACATAGCTATCCTCGATGCACTTTTATTTTTTTCAAGTTTGAACCACCAACACAAAAGGAGGCAAACTTGGTTGCGCAATAAAGTACAACATCCCGTTGAATATAATTCTGCCATCGGCTACTTTTACTCGCTACTTTCAAAGACATCCTCCATTTTCTATTTGATAATTCTAAAGTCTAATTTTAACATAAAAAAAAACATATTACCTTTGATTCAGCCACGGATGATAAGGTTTCCTGTATGAGAAAAAAAAAGGGAGAAAAGAAATGAGGGCAATGGTTTGATCAGATCAAATAAGGACAATTTACTCGCTGAGATCGTCGTTCGGATGATGGAGAGCAAAATCGATGAAGCTGATTTGGACGCGTTCGCGGCCGTGACCCCGGAACTCGTAATTGCAGTTCATAAACGGGCCGTAAGCGGCAGGATAACCGGGCGACGTGAACGTGCCGTTCTTCTCAACGTCGCTGTGGAAGAGAAGATCACACGGCGAGCCTGTCGTCGTTAACGCCAATCAAAAGAAGAGAAAGAAAGAAGAAAAAAAAGAGAGAGACACAACATTTAGTATCAAAGATAACTGAAATACAATTAGGGCTCTATCTCTATCGTTGATTGCTATGCCACAGGGGCCGCACAATGGCTTCTCCTTTCATATTTTGTTCTTCTTCGATTTCGTGTTATGATCACGCGGGAGTCGTGCGTCTAATTCGAACGCTATACATGTAGAGCTACGCAATCGTTTTTCTTCACATACCCACTAATAATAAAAATAACAATGAATTAAATTTGATACATAAACGGAGGGGTTGACTACCAGCTAAAAAGCAGAGGGTTGCATAGAGTCCGAATCGAAAACAATAGAACATGACGCACAAAAGTTACGTCATATTTTGAATATAAAAGAAACATTATGTTAATGTTGAGAGGGTAGGGGCGCCTCTGTTTGTCCAACATAATCGACGCGTCTGAAAACACAAGAGGGATCGTTTGATGAAATACAACAACAAGTTTCTCCAGTTTTGGTTCAAGTTTTCACTTTTGGCTCCCCCTAGTTGAATTCAAGCTCAATGAAGAGAGCCAGTTTTTTCCTTTTTCTTGTATGAAAAAAAAAAACTGAACAAAAGAAGCTCTCTTGTACAATAAGAAACGAACAAAAAAAAACCGGGGGGAGTAGCTAAAGAATGAAAGCAATCGCAAGAATCAGCATATGTGTCTCCAGCAGTAATTGGGTGCTGACGGGGAAGAGAGGACTGTCAGGGACGAACAGAAAAAAACAGACGTGCTTTCTCGAAAGCCATTCAACAGCGTAGGTTAGAAGAGGGCGACACAATCTCTCTCCACTATGATCCCAAAAGTCACACACACACACACACGAGAAAATGAAAAAAAAAATGAAAAAGAACGTGCGTGTTGGGTTCACCATTCAAACGCCAATGGCAGCCAACTACATAATGGAATAAAGAAAAATAAAAGGAGCTTTTTTTTTTGAAAAAAAAAGAAGAAATGCGATGCAAGTTCTAATTCCTTGCAACAGATAACAGCTATACAAAGTCGGGTCCCTCGCAAGGTTGCCATGTTCCAGGAGCTCCGCTATTATTGCCAAGGGTTTATCAAACAAACGTTATGCAATTCGAAAATGTCAACTCCCCTATTTTACATTTACGTAAAAAAATAAATAAAAGGGCGAATGAACAGATCTGATGCGTGCCAACCTTTTTTTTTCTTCCTTAAGACTTTCAAATGACTACCGACATCCCGCGCGCGTTTGTTGAGGCGCTGCGCTTATTTGAAACAGCGTCGGTAATTCGACGAACGCGAAATGAAAACAATTAAATTAAACGAGAGCGTGAAGGTTGTTCCTACTTGTGTTGGTGTCCAGGCTGAGATTAGACTGCGCGTCGCTGATCTCTGGCGTCGCTGTCGTCGTCACGGCGGCTTTTAACAGAAATTTCGACATCTTCGGCGCCAACGGCGTCTGCCTGACCGTCCATCGGGTCGTCGATGTTGCTGGCGTCGTTCGAAATGTCGATGTCCACGTCGGCGTCGGTTTGGTGGGCACCACCTGGACCTGGCGGATCGATGGTGTCGTCACGTACATCGCACGACTGAAAGGGATCGTCCTGGCCGTTGGGGGCGTTGTCATCACTAATTGAACAAACGAAAGAACATTTAAAAACAAAAAACATCATAGGTTAAAAATCGTAAATTGCGATGGAGTGTTTACATGTGCGCCGTCTGGTGGTGGTAGTGGTTTTTGCGGTCGATGTCGTCGGGGTCGACCAGGTCGTGGACGAAGTGACAACTGTCGGTTTGATTGTGAAATCGTCTTCATTGTCTTCCTTTTCTTCGACAATGTCGTCGTATTCATCAGCGCCTCTGGCGGCCGGAAGGAAGCTGTAGCGGCCCTCAAAGCCTTCGAACGTGTGCTCCAATGAACTGGAAGAATAGAACTCGACGAGAAGGGACGACGAAGAGGACCACAATTCAGCGTGATGAATGACGCCGCACAGGTGAGCAATGACGGGCGACTGGACGTCGCCACCGTCGTAGACTTTCACGCCATCTTCGCTCCACAAGCAACTGTTGGACGTTTTTGAAATACAATATTAAACATTTTTTGCAAATATCATTTATATATGTGAATGGGACAGGGATTGATTGATGCCACTTTAACGCCATCTGTCGATAATGGCGACAAAAATTGACAGGTTCGATCTTTTGTTTGCTTCCCGCCATGGAGGACATTTTTTTCAATATAGTCTACTGCCATTTACCAGTCAATTTTTGTAACTTTTGCAAGCGGGATGCCAAAAAAAAAACATCGTGATTTCCCGCTCACATCGTTTTAAACGTATTAACTTATACACGCTATAACTATATCTTGCAAAACAGAAATTCGCAGACAATAATAAATGACGCAAGAGGGTCATTTAAGGAATCCAAAGAACGCCATTACCTGACATCTTCCTCTCCGAGGATCAGTTTCTCAAAGCGAATCCCGACTCGTTCTTGATACCTGAAAATGAAAACAAAAAACGATTTCATTTTACGTCATCCAATAGGAAAAACGAAATATCAAACATTTCAACAAGAACAAGGAAGCTGCTCAAATCGTCTCTGCCAAAACACATACTCTGTCAACTTCCACCTTCGCTTTTTAATAACAAAGACAGAAAAGCGCATATTCACTGACGTGTTTTTGCCTCTCGTTCAAAATACATCCTCATCCGAGAATGAGATCAGTCTCGACGACAAAATCAAAGCTCCATTTATTCAGCAGCCTCCCATCTTCCCAAGAAAACTTTCGATATTGCTCCCTCCGCCCCACCCCACACACACACAAAATTGTCTCGCATCCTTCGATAACGAAGCAAGAAAATAAATAAATAAATAAATAATGAAAGAACGTAAAAGAAAACACACAAAGAGACTGGCGTTTCGGGTCATTAATACAATTCGTAATCATCTTGTGTTGCTTGTAGCGCTAATAGACATGATATTGTGTATCTCTATTTCGTCGGTATGCCCTCACAGGCAGGGCTGCAACGTCTGGGCGACACACACCAGCGTGTACACACAAGCAGCCCTTAATAGCAATCAAAAACAGACCCATGCTTCCTCGTCTCCTCCCCTTCCCCTTTCTTAAAGAAAAAGAGAAAAGACACACACAGGAAAAAAGAAAAGAAAAAAAAGAAATTCCCTCCTGTTCTTTCCCTTTTTCTTAGCGTTACCCGGAAACATGGGGAAAGGGGGAGGCTTCCTTAAAACAAACGACGTCGGTTGCCGTTGGTTTCCGACCAATAATAACCAAGAAGGAGAAATAAATAAATAAAATGGTTTCCCCTTTTTACCTTCCATAGAAATGATAGAGACACCTGGAACGGGCTGGATACAACGACGGATATAATGGCGAATAAAATTTGTTGCTAGATGGCTGTTGATCTTGACGGTTCACAACGCCACCACTCATGAATACATAATCACAAACGGTACCACCAATCCTCTGCCCATCTGATCTGAATTTATCTGCAAATGAAAGAACAACAACAAAAACAAATAAGTTCATTCCATTCCCCCGTAAATATTATAACTTTGAAAAATGACATCAATCATAAGCCTCTCTCCCCGTTTTCCAAGATTATAAAGTCTGCGTTTAAAACCTTTGCCCGGACAAGCCAAGCGGATAGATAAAAAATCGAGATCGTTAGTTTAAAAAAAAACGGGAGGGAGAGAAGGACAAAAGTATTGGCAATGTCAGTGCAAAACTGCGTTACTGGGCAGCGTTCAAAACTACGCGCTCCCGCACATAATATATTGGCAAAGCTCATTCCCCTAATGAACTTTGCGTGCAAAAGCGAGGCGAGAAATCGATGCCCCTCCGCCAAAACTCCTCGCGGAGAACAAAAGAAACACACAAGTTTAAAAAACAAATAAAAAAGAAAATGATGTTGCTCAATACTTTTGCGTATGAATCGATAAGTGCCGTTGAATCCGTAGGGCTCGTAAGTTGAATTGGATGGCGTCGACACGAGAAGATTGGACGGCGGGTGGTTGGCGGTTAGCGCATATTTGTTCGTGAGAAACGCAACCACTAAACTGGGTTTGGCACTGTAATAGCGAACCGCCTGACTAGCGTGGCGGCCCGACCGTTTGGCCGGCAAGGAGCACAGGCGGCCATTCGATGGCGTTTGTTCGTTAATTTCACTTTGATCCAGGTGTAGATACAACGCCAAATGATCCCCATCTCCGCAACTATTGAAAACATACAAAACATACGAAAAAGATTCACTCAACATTCGACAAGAACAACAACAAAATGAGCAACAACAAAACAAAAACAAAAAAATAAGAAACGTTTTCGAGTTGTACACAGAGCAACACAATTACAGCTGAGAGCTATAGAAAACAAACGTACGGGCTGCCTATTTTTATCATTTTTTTTTTATATAGCGATCGCGCAACGCAAAGTGTCGATTTCACCTCCTCCTCTTCCCCATCCAAGTAGAAGGATTGTTGGCATTCAAACACCACGACTGTCATCATCTGTTCGTTGATAGCACGCCGAGCAAACCCCTCTCCCAACACTACCACCAAAAATAGGATGGCACCATACAATGAGATGAACGACGGGGCCCCTAACAATAGAACGACTCACTTTGCCCCTCGGGGGGGGGGGGGGAAGGTCTGTGGTGGTGTCTCACTTATTTCGATGGCACGTACGATGTGTGTGTACGATGATGAAGCTATATAATACAAATGGCACGCGCGCACCAACAACTTGTACACACACTCCTACACACACCCATACTCACACAATACAGACACAGATTACCAGTGTGTGATTTTTTTAGACTGTGATAGTTCTTTATTATGCGCGCGTGCGGGACCAGGCGGACTGTGAAAAGAGTGTCGGCCGGTACATATAAAAAAACGCGGAAGGGGGGGAGATCATTTTCAAGATGAAGGAGCAATAATAAACAAGAAAGAAAGAAATGATGAAAGAGACTAGGTCGGAAAGCGCTTTGACTATTATAGGGCCGTCAAGTGGTGCGGGCGAAAAAAAGGGGCGGCGGGGGTGCGGCGGTGTGCGAGAGCGGATAATCGCAGACGACAAAGTTCGTTGAATTATTATTATTAGTATTATTATTATGACGTACGACATACGCGGAGTGGAGAAATTGCGACATGACTTTTGCACGTCGATCGATACGCACTGACTTAGTGTTACAGTCCCTCTCTTTTGTTTTGTTTCAACATCTTCGTCACATCCGCCTTTGATGTGTTTAGCCCCGCACACACAAAATCCCGTTTTTTAATCCGACATTTCGGAAAGCGATTTTCGCGAAAGGGACGAGATCGAATGCAAAATGATGTGAGTGAACTTACGTGGATGTTGGAGGCAAGTTGAGATTCGTGATGGTCAATTCGACGATCCACGAAATGGCGGGGCCGTGTGCGGATGCGCCTGGCGCCGTGAACTTGTAGAGGACACACTCAATACCCTCGCCGTACGGTTTCGGGAAATCCAGACTACTGAACTGACCGAACGGCTGTCCAAATGTGCTTCCATAATAGACATATTCGCAACCTTTTCAAAACAATATTTATTTTTATTTATTTTTTTTTTCTTTAGTTTTAGTTTTAAGGTATGTAAGTTTTGACTGGAGGCGCACAAGAAGTCGGCCATGCCTTTTTGTGAAATTTAACGTGCGTCTCGTTATAAAAATTCTTTTTCCTCTCTTTCCATGTCGACACAATTAAAAAAAATTGATTGTAAATTGAAATCAAACTTAATCAATGTAAAAAAAAAATTAATACTGGCAGTTCTTAATAAAATGTTTGAAAGGATATAAAAAAAAAGATAGGTTCTTAAAAACTGCATTTTTTTTACCTGGGTGATTAATTGCTCCTCTCACTCCGACTAGTAAAGGTAGAACCAGTGCAGCAAACGCCGTCGAAATGTGATAAAGCAGGGGCTGGGTGACAAGTTCGATTGCAAACTCCATCATCTAATTTTCGAAAGCAAAAATAACGAATAAATTATTTTCTGAAGAAGAAAACGCCCCCCCCCCCCCCCCCCCAAAAAAAAAAAAAAATGCCCCAACTTTCCGACACGCACGTCATTTACATGATTAGCATTTCTTTTTTGTTAAAAAAAAAATGATAATAAAAATGTTATACTATCAAGGCCGGCGGTTGTTCTAGACGGCCGAATGTGAACCACAAGGTGCGTATGGCCAGTCAAAAACATCAGGCATAAAAAAAAAGGCCGCTACTAGGCAGAGTAGACATTTCGTTCTCTTTTTTTCTTATGAGGCAGCATCGATCCGTCCGTGCAGCTACGCGCACATAAAAAAAAATACAAGAGACATTTTATTTTATTTTTACTCACCGTCTTTGCCTGAGGTACCGACATTATTGTACGGCCGCGTGCACCTTTATGCGAAAGTGCCACGGATTTAATTTTAAAAAAACTCACTTCTGTATCAGCGCAATGTTGGAAATATGCATACATTAAATACGGAGTCGATACTAACGCGAAATTCCATAGGGGGCGGACGCCATACGCACTGCGATGGTGTTGTAATAAAAGATAATTCACCTCTTCATTGGCTATTGTTTTGTTTTTTTGTTTTGGAAAGGAGCTATTCGTATCGATCTGCGTTTGCCAGGAAAGAAATGTTTTTTAAGCTTCTCCTCTTCCATCTCTGCGATAGTTTTGAAAAATTCAAAAATAGTTTGTGGAAGCGCACAGCGTTGCAGAATTTTAATGTTTGTATCAATACATCGTAGCCGACGCTTTTCCTCGATCAAACTCAATCACACATCGCGCGCGTAAACAAAAAAAAAGACCAATGTTAGCGGTTCGCAGGCGATTCCCTTGTTCGCTAGTGCGTGTGCCAATTATTCTTGTTATTGCCAAGCAATCAGATTAGAAATAAAAAAATAAAGACGACACGCTTTGAGATTCTCCTTTTTTTGATGTACAAAAAAGAAGATCACAAAGAGAATTTAAAAAGAAAAAAAAAGAAAGGAGGGGAGGGGATTTTTAATGGACACTTCCGATCGAGAACCTGAGCCGAAATTGGGCCGAAACGAATTCCCCGTGCCGGCCGAAAACGATTTAGCCGCCCAGTTGCTCAACGTCGAGTTGGAATCGAAACATCACACGGCCGATGCCCAATCCAACGGAGTGAACACCAAAACAGATCGGGCCGCTTCGGAAACCCCTACACTCAAATCGGATTCCAGTCCGAGCGTCCAGCAATCCTCTGTCCGTCGTGAAACGTGAGCTATTTTAAAAACATTTTCGTGTGTCTGCGTGAAAGTAATCCATGGCATTTTCAAACCAAAAAGAAAAAAATGTTATGATGATCTATTTTGCTTGACATACCATGAATCCTGTCAACAGCTGGGCCTCTTTTTTTTTCAGAATTATTCCGGCTTCCCATAGAGGGCCAGCCATGGCTTCTATAAATCCGTTTTCATAGCGACAATCGATGCCAACCCCCTAGTTTCTTTTTCTTTTAAATTTGTTTATTTGTCATCGGCCATTGACGTCAGTTACGTTTTTGAGTACCTACCGAAAGACGCGAGATTTTGTTCACCTCATATTTTTGTTCGTTTTGTTTGTTTTTTTAAATTCATGTGTTCCTTCTTTTTAGTGAAACGATCATCTTGGAATCGGAGGGCAGTAGCAGCGGAACAGAAACGACAACGACCGTCACATTCCGGCTGGGAGGCAACACGGTCGGAACGGTCCAGCAATCGCAAACGAAAATCAAGAGCCATAAAATCAAAATTAAAATGGATGAAGTCAGCGACTCGAGCGTCGCTTCAAGGTAACCCCCTTCTTGCGTCATCATCATTTTCTCGTTTGGAACATCCCCTTTCTTTCTTTTTTTTTTTCAGCAACACCTTTTTGACCAGGGTTCACACACACACACACACACACACACACACACACACACACACAAAATTTTTTTTGTTTTCTAAAAAAAACTAGTAACTGACCTTTCGGTTTGCCTGGAAATGATTTTGAAAATAAAACGTGTTCAATTTCGTATGAGGAAATCGAGAACAATGTTTGGATGAGACGAGGGCAAGAAATTGAACCACTGTGAACTAACCACACCTTTCACGCAGAAACAGAACACTTTCACTGATAACGCGACACAAAAAAACGTGTGTTTTTCTTTCGAGCTTAAAAAAAACCGGAAAAAAGGACGTAAGCGAACGAAATTGCACGTCTGATCGGTACAGAGCACCGCCACCGACTGACGGAGAGGGTGGCGTCTCTACAGGTTTCACCATACAATGAGATGAACGACGGGGAACTACCCCGACAATAGAACGACTCATTTCGGCCTCCGTCTAGGGCCCCGCAATTGACACAGCTTATTGCGTAATAATAATCGGCAGACAGAATGCCGTCAATCCATTCTCTCTCTTTTTTTTTTTTTTTCGATGCGTTTTACATGGCGACATAATGCGGCTGGTGCCAACAAAAGGCCATCTCAGTAATGCGGCGCTCTTTATTTATATAGGAGCCACCGTCGACTTGGGTTGCAGCAAGGTCTTTGCGAGTGCTCGTGCAAACTGTTGGCTCTCCATAAGTTATACACCACCATCTTGAAATGGCCGCCCTTTAATGCACTAGTTTGCATGTTTTTGTAGAGTTAAAATTTTAAAAATTAACAAAAAATCGCACGCAAAATAACAACGTACTATTTCCCAGCTAATCTGCATAATGGCGAAAACATCAAACGATCTTTTGCGCAATTTTTTTTTTTTTTCTTCTTTCCCTCTGCATCGATGTTGTTATTTGCCCTTGTTTTACGGTATTATTAAAAGCCTTCTTCGGTGCTTTTCATGTCGCTAAGTGCCTATGGCTTCTTACTTTTTATGTCAGACGAACATTTTTTTTGTTACGTCGAGCGCTGCCTCTCTCTCTCTCTCCCTTCCTAACGTGCATTATACAGCGCAATAGAACTGCGGAAGCCACTTTTCTCTACCGTGTGCGCCATCATTTGAATTGTTAACGACGACGAATAGTTTCGCTTGTGAATTTCAATAAAAAATAAAAAATCCCAATTGTTGCCGTAGCGGTGGCAGCACAATCGACTTACAAGGGACACGCCCAGGTAAGCGACGATCGTGAAAAAAAAAATAAATAAAAATAACAGATCACGAGATGCGTCGTTTTGCCCAATATCCTACTATACTACACGTCTGGCAATAAATCATTTTTCTTTTATATAATACAATCTAACGTCGTACGAATATAACATATATAAGAGACCCGTGCGTACAATGATTCAATCAAGTTGGCCTCTTCTCATCCCTTCTTCTTTTTCCTATGCATTGCTTACTGAGAAAAGAGCCATCGTCGAAATCGAATCAGACTTGAAAGGAACTGGAAAAGACGCGCACAGGAAAAATTATTTCACGTTTAAATGTGAGACGGAAAAGGGTTGATTCAACACAGACGGCCCATTTAATCGCATCTATTCAATTAGGGTGAACACATTTTTAATTAAAAAGAAAAGAAAAAAAATCAAATTTAAAAAACGGCCATTTGATTACGGCGGATGGCCACGTTTTCGCATTTCATTAGACTGAACTCGAAATTTCATTTGGTGCTTTTAAAGTAACAACTCGGATCTATTACGATGATGCCACTTAGATGAGACGAAATTTGCACTTTCCAATGCGTCTCTTACATACTGTCCAGTGAATGCAAACAAATAAGAAACCAAAAAACTAAGAAAAAAAAAAAAGGAAATGAGAGGTCTCTCTCTCTGTGCAAAACGGAATCGATTCATCTTTGTCCGTCTATCTGTGTTATGTACTATAGTGAAGAGAGATTTCCTTCTTTTCTTTTTGTGGCTGCCATCATTCAAATTGGATTTGGATTCCCGCCATATTATTATACGCCAATGTTTTGTTTGTTCTCGATCGCCCCATTTTCTTGTTTCCTTCTTCCAACATCGATCGACCCAAACCCGCACAAGATTCACAACAGTTTGACCGGCATGCCGAAGACACGGGCCACACTACTATTCAAAGAAATAATCCCCATATTTTCGCTTATTGAACAAAACAACAATAAAAAAAAAAAAAAAAGAATCAAATGATGCAGATTCAAACGTTATGGCAAAGAAAAATAAAGCCTTTTGTTGTTGCGCCAGAACAGTGAATACAATTACACATCCCTTTTCTTGATCTCTTGCCGAATTTCTTTTGTTGATCAAAGACAAGGCAAAAACAAACGCCATGCTATTGAAAAACAAAACAAAAACAAAAAAAGAGAATTGCTTTATATAGCGTAGCAATAGACAAGAGCCAATCGTTAGAAGAGATACACGCAGAAGCTAAAATAAAAATGAGGAAGAAGTTCTATTTATTTTTGATCTGCCCCAATTTTCTGTCTCTTATTCGAAGATGAGGACCACCACCACCACCCCCTTGCTTTTCATAGACAAATGGCTCTCTCTATCACAGGCGCCTACCCACACACAAATCTAGTCATGAAGGCAAATGACAGAAAATTTTCTGTTAAGGGAGGTCGTCCCGGAGAAATGCCCGTGATTTTCCGTATCGATCGGGAGCGCACAATCTCGTCGAGGAAAATAAAATAAAATAAAAAAGGCGGGTTTTCAACGCCCACTAACCATTGAGAGTCTTTTTTTTTTCTAAACTACTCCCTCGCTCTCCTTCACATCTGCATGGATAACATAGAAACAGATGGTAATGGCTTCTTCCTTTAGCCGGCGTACGGAAACTATGAGGAAAAGAGCCAACAAAATAAAAGAAAACGAGTGGGGGGGGGGGGGGGGGACCAATCAATTCGTCGATTTTCTGCAACTGCAAATGAGTTCCTGATCGACTGACCGTCTTTTTTTTTTTGCATGTCTATGTCCAATCATCTCAAACGCGTCCCCCTCTCTCTAAGCACAATTGTATTTTCGAATCGAAGAAAATGAGACGGAGATCTTAATCTACGAGATACGCAGAAGGCAGGAGGGTTCGAAACTATTGACAGACACGGGCCATTATGCCACGACAAATGATGATGTTTTTCAGACCGCAACGGAGTAAAACTGCCCGTCTATAAATCTCGCACAGCCCTCCCCTGCCCCCAACGTGAAGGAGGGGGTGGGTGATCCCCCTGAAACTGGAAACAGGCCAGACGAATGACACGACATACGGGCAAACATCACGCACAAGAAGCGCATCTCCTTTCCCCTCTCAACTTCATCGTAGCCTCTCTCCAATCTGAATCTGAATCTGTTAGCATCCTAACCCACCCCCGCCCCCCACCTCACTTTTTTTTTTGTTTTTTTAAAGTCCATTTGAAAATGTTGGATGAAGGGCTATAAAAATAAGACACATCACTTATTTCGATGGCACGTCGTCATTGTATGATGATGAAGCTATATAATACAAACGGCACGCGCGCACCAACAACTTGTACACACACTCCTACACACGCACACACACACACACAGATACACACAATAGAGACTCAGATTACCAGTGTGTGACTTTTAGACTGTGATAGCTCATTATGAGGCGCGCGTGCGGGGGAGGTGAATGTAAAGAAAAACGCCCCAATTTCAAAGCACCGAACTAACCAGGCGGACTGTAAAAAGAGTGTCGGCCGGCACACATTAAAACGTGCAGGGAGGGGGAGATCATTTTCAAGATGATGGAGCAATAATAAACAAGAATGAAAGAAATGATGAAAGAGACTAGGTCGGAAATCGCTTTGACTTTATTATAGGGCCGTCAAGTGGTGCAGGCAAAAAAAAAAAAAAAAGGGCGGCGGCGTGCGGCGGTGCGCTAGAGCGGACAATCGCAGACGACAAAGTTCGTTGAATCATGTGACGTACGACATACAGTATCCTCCAGAAAAAAGAGGCACCCCCCGGTCGCCAAAAATAAAATAATATATTACTAGCGCTAGATGGCATTTAATTTTTGCAACATATAAACAAAAAAAGCATGCGTTTTTTTTTGTTTGTTTGTTTTGACGGCAAAATTCCAGACGGTTTGCCGATTTCCGATGTTTTTGTAATTTTGCTTCGAGCAAAATAAAGAAAACTGAAAATTTGAGAAGTCTGGAGAAAGGCACACATTGTCTGAATCGTAACCTTTTCCCAACCTCACTTTTTTTTCCAAATTTTCCGTTGTCGTATTTCTACCCGCAGGAAATATTAGGAAAACTTATTGGCCAAAGGCGATTTTAGAATGCAGACAATATTATTTTATGTTTTTTTAATTAATCTAAATTATTCAACAGAAAATTGTTAAGAAGACTATTATTTAAGTTAAGCAAACTGGCGAACGAAATAAGTTTTAGTATTTCGTTCACCAGCCATTATCATCAATTCATAATTGAAGCCTTTTTGTAATCGATAGATTTGAACTTAACTCTTCCCAAAAAAAAGACTCTTCTGCGCCGAGGGGGGGAAGGAAGGCGCATCGCCCTTTCCCTGTCCTCCCTTTCCCTGTGGACTTCTCCCTGTCCTCCTTTTTTTTTAACGTTCTGTGTCGTATGTTGTGCCCGGCACACAAACGATAATCGATCCCGAAAGCGTCGCCAAGAGTTTTTGGGCATCAGCCTTTTTTTTTTCTTCAATGTACTCATAAAAAAGGAAGAGAAAAAAAAAAAGAGAATCTTGGATTATTGGCGTGAAAAAGGCAAGAGGATGATCCAAACGACAGTAAAGAAAAAAAAAGCGGGAAAAATAGGATTTTTTTTTAATGTTACAATTTTTTTTTCAAAATAAAAATAAGGGTGAAAAATAATTTTAATACAAAAACTTCTTTTTTCCTCAAATCTGTCTTGTAAGTTAAACGCCGTGAGGCTCGTGAATCGATCGTCAGCTACAGTACCTACACAAAGTTTCCGGACAGCCGAGAGCGGCTTATGGAAAAACCGGTTTTTGTAAAATTCGCAGAAAATACAATAATCGTCTGATGTAGATGATTATTGGAATGAAATTGTTTGCAAAAAAAACTTTTATATAGGGTTTTTTTTGCGAATTTTTAATTCACGGGCAGGGCCGTTTAAAATTGGGGGATAAAGTTTCCGGACAGTCGAGAGGGCCAGTAGTGAATGGGGCTACTTTGGCTCTCATGTACACGACGATAAATGGGGCTACGAGGGCGTTATAGGGCTTAAAAAAAAGAGCATCACTTAAACTATAATGTAATATGAGATTTTGCATATCATGCCATATGCAAAATCACTCTAATTTTGAGTTAGAAACGGCAAATTTTTATTCCAAGAGAATTTGCGCTATCTTCCCAGCCCGCATAGTTGCCGATTTTCCTATTCATCTACATAATAAATCGGAGCGGAAAATATTTTTTTGAGCCTATAGCGGCTACTGTTGCCACCGTAGCGGCCTTGAATATTTTCCGCTCCAATTTAAAAAGTAAATAAGTAGGAGGCGCCCATTAAGTGGAGAGATGCGAAGACGAACGGATAAGTCAAGTAGAAAAGGGGGAAAAAAAAGAGGGAGATAAATACAAGTGTATACGATATACAAACGAGACACAAACACGGCCTTGTGCGTGTTAATAGTCGTTTGGAGTGACAAGCAAGAGGATCGAAATAGAAGCAAATTTTGAAGGGCACCAGTATTGTTTGAAATGCAACATGAAAACACCGAAGCTACATTTGACTATTAGTGAATAGACTAACGTCAATTTCCACTCCATCGACAAGACGTTTCAAGAGTCCAAAAGAGGAAAACAACAAAATTCGTTTAGAGCATCAAAATGTGTTTTGTTTTTCTTCCTATTAAATAAAAGGGGAAATCCGGTTGCCAGAGCAGAGCCGTTTTGTGTTTAAAAAAAGTAGAAACAGATCGAACAACATTTGGCAAGGTTATCGGAGGCAACTTCGTGCAAGATATTTGCGGGTTGCGGAACACGAAAAATGTGTCAGTTAAAACCTGCGCCATAATTCTCCCCTCGGTCTCACTCGTCTCCTCAGTGTTTTGTCGTATAATTTTCAACTACAGCAGTTAACGATGGCCAGAAGCGCCGGCCGTACACATCAAACAAACGTCGGTGTGTGTTCAGTTCACACACACACACACATAAAATTTTTTTTTGTTTTCTAAAAAAAACTAGTAACTGACCTTTCGGTTTGCCTGGAAATGATTTTGAAAATAAAACGTGTTCAATTTCGTATGAGGAAATCGAGAACAATGTTTGGATGAGACGAGGGCAAGAAATTGAACCACTGTGAACTAACCACACCTTTCACGCAGAAACAAAACACTTTCACTGATAACGCGACACAAAAAAACGTGTGTTTTTCTTTCGAGCTTAAAAAAAACCGGAAAAAAGGACGTAAGCGAACGAAATTGCACGTCTGATCGGTAAAGAGCACCGCCACCGACTGACGGAGAGGGTGGCGTCTCTACAGGTTGTGCTCTTCCCAAAAAAAAGACTCTTCTGCGCCGAGGGGGGGAAGGAAGGCGCATCGCCCTTTCCCTGTCCTCCTTTTTTTTTAACGTTCTGTGTCGTATGTTGTGCCCGGCACACTGGCTACTGTTGCCACCGTAGCGGCCTTGAATATTTTCCGCTCCAATTTAAAAAGTAAATAAGTAGGAAAGCCGGCAACCATGCGGGTTGGGAAAATAGCGCAAATTCTCTTGGAATGAAAATTTGCCGTTTCTAACTCAAAATTAGAGTGATTTTGCATATGGCATGATATGCAAAATCTCATATTAGATTATAGTTTAAGTGATGCTCTTTTTTTTAAGCCCTATAACGCCCTCGTAGCCCCATTTATCGTCGCGTACATGAGAGCCAAAGTAGCCCCATTCACTACTGGCCCTCTCGACTGTCCGGAAACTTTATCCCCCAATTTTAAACGGCCCTGCCCGTGAATTAAAAATTCGCAAAAAAAAACCCTATATAAAAGTTTTTTTTGCGAACAATTTCATTCCAATAATCATCTACATCAGACGATTATTGTATTTTCTGCGAATTTTACAAAAACTGGTTTTTCCATAAGCCGCTCTCGGCTGTCCGGAAACTTTGTGTAGGTACTGTATTTCTTTGCATGACCAGTCCATCACGAACGAATCAGCACCTACAAACTCGTTTGACGTTTGAAAAAAAAAAAAAGGGGGAAAGCGACTCAACTGGAAGAAAAAAATCGCCTCGCTTGATACTTTCCTTACTAGATGTTGAGTGAAATGGCACAAATTGTTTTTTTTTTTTGTAACACGACATCGATCGCGCTCACGAAAAATATAAATCCCTTTTCTTTTTCCAACCCCCCGTGTTAAAAAATGAATAAGATAAGAGACCTGGAAAAAAGGCCGATGTTCGAAAAAGAAAATTTGACGTTCATCGATTATTCAAACAACTCGGTTCCTTGTTGAGTTTTCACGTTGATCCTACACTGCTCCCGTTTTTATATTTCACGCTCGACCCATTCCCTATGTTTATTTACATATCGAACCAGATGTCGCTTCCCGCCTTTTTTCGAAACTTGAATAATTGACGAAATGATATGTCCCTATTATTTTCCCCGATAACGACAAAGTCAAAGGATTTTTTTTTTTTTTTCAAAAGACGTGCAAGTCTCCGTGACAAATTCGTACGTGACTCGGATGTACGTGAAACTGTCGCCCGAAACCACGAAAATAAAACAACACACCACCAAAATTGGGTTGAGAATAACCTCGGGTCAATAAGTCATCGCCATAGTTAAGAGAATCACAATAGACAGGTCATGTTCTATCAACACGATCATTGCGTATAGACAATCGAAAACGAGCCACAAACACACACCCCATACTTCTCGAATATGTTTCATCCTTTCAACATGTAAAAGACATCACGCACCAGCTTGCACCTCATATCAAAGTGCAGCAAACACGCTAAACAAATGATCCCCCCCCCCAAAAAAAAAACTTAGTAAATTCAATTAAAACAAAAAAAAAACGAAATCGCGAAAGAAAAAATAAAAAATGAGTCGTGTGGGTGGACGAGTGACAACGCTGCACATTCGCTTTCTCGTGAAATACACACACTAGACAGTTGTGTGTAGCAAGAAGCCCAGCTCTCAGTTCTTTGAGTTCTTTTGCTTCTCAATATTTATCAAGATCTTTATCCTTCTCTTGTTTGAATTCCCCTTTTCTTTTCTTTTTTTTCCCGTTATTTGCGGGCAACGAAGACAATCGACGTCATGTATTAAGAATAGAAGAAATCAATGCGAATATTGAAAAAGGAAAGGGTGGGACCGTTGCTTATTTTCTACCACCTCAACGCGAGTGTTTCAACAAAAAAAAGCTGGTGAAAAGGAATCGAAATGGGATTTGACTTTTCTGTGTGATGGCATCTATTTCAATCGAACGTGGGAAACAAACAAAAAATAAAATAAAATAAAAAGAGACTGAAAATAGATTGACAAAAGACTGGAAACGACCCAACATCTTTCATCGATCGACATGTCAATCGATATGGTGATCACTTCTCTACTGAGCCGATAATTACGCAAATTCGAGAGATGCGCTTCATTCACGTCCAAATGCCCTTTTCTTAAATAATTCATTTAACAGCATTCTCCTCTTAATTATTTACAAAACAACTGGCCAATTCAATGATCAAAAGAGCAGTCTGATTCCGCATTGGATTACACGAGCGGATTAAAAGCAGCTTTTGATTTCCACCGCAATAGAAAGACGTAAAAATATTTGGACATAAAAAATTGCTTAAAAAAAAATAGCAATATTTCGAGAGTCAAAAGTCGTGTAGCAAAAAAAAAAACGAGAAACCTTATAAGCTAAAATGTCGCTAATGAGCTTTACGATGAACGTGATGTGTGCGTTCCCCTTTCCACTTAAGACTCTCTTAACCAAAAGAAAAAAAAATGGCCCACAAAATAAAATTACTTCCTACACCTTTATTATTTTTTTTTACCTTCTTCCGTCACGCTCTGATATTCTCCATCAAAAAATGTTTTTTTCCCTTCCGCAATGGCATCACACCAATTTTTTTCTTTTATTTACTGCGTGTTCGAAAACAAAAAAGAAAAGGATGATCATTTATTGATGTTGTACGGATGACTGATTTGCAGCTAGAAACGTTGGCCTTATTACTGGACCTTAAAAGGCAACAGCTAGAAAAATGGGAAAAAAGTTGTTGTTGTCGGTGCACAACTTCTCTGAAGTGGTCCTGGAGCACAACATCGACGGACATGGGCAGCACAGTCTCAGTTGCTACTTGCTACGGTTGCATTAAACATCAAACATCATCACCTCTACCGTAAGTCACATATTTTTTACTTTTCCTATTTTGATTGGGTTTATTTGTTTTGAGATTTGTTACCACCCCCCACTATTTTTTGTGTGTACATCGACGATCGATCGCAATTCGAATGGTTCAATCAAGACACGCTGATTAGCTCATAAGACGAGCAATCAGATGAGTTGATTGTTTATGGGGGTTTCCCCTTCAACGTCAATGTTTTATTTTAGCCCAAGGCAGCCCTTTTAAAAGCAATTTTTTGCAACATGAAGATAGAAACGCCTCACTAAAGTCGGCACCTACAATTTCTGCGAACGTGGGGAATAGTTTAGCTTAATACACGAAGTGGAAGGCATCTTTTTATTAGGTTTTCGCTCATGGATCGACACCGCCAATGGACGTATTCGATTTTTGGAGGGAAAAAAAATTTGAAAAAAAAGAGAAAGTGGAACGTTCCTGCCACCTAGCGGGTAACCCAATTACCTACTCCCGAATCAAAAATTAATGGGTACGCATTACGTAAAAGCAGCAGATGCTCTAGGGGAACAAAATTTCAAGACTTTTGGGGTGGAAAAAAAAGAAAAGAAGATCGTAATCTCCAGTATTTGCTACAAAAAGGGTGTCACTAGAGGGACCGAATGTTCTGGCCTGTTAATTTAAAAAGCCTTTTGATCGTGATCTGCTTGCTGCAGAGTCTCATCGTCATTCAATTGTGTCACATCCAATTCACGTTGTGAGTAAACCCGTTTCGATCAAAAGACTCACACGAAGACACACACACACACGCGAGACAGCACAGTAATCGTATTCAAAATGGCGGACTTACCCACTACAGACGAACAGGGCCGTTGTAACATGATTTGGCATCCTAATTTGTTTTGTTTTTCGGCTTTCGGGCAACTGCGAGGGAGGAAGAACTGGATAGCCGGCATTTTCTTTTTTTCGCTGAAAAATTTGGAATTCACAACCGCTCCCAGGGTGTCCTAATTTCGGAAGAGGCTCGTCTCTGACGTCACGAAAAGTCACGCGTTTCTGGGCCATCGAACACGCCCCCTGCACAAGTCTCAAAGGGCATCCATCACCTTTCTCATCGAACCTTCTATACGGACATTGCCTCATTAACGTTTTTTTCCATGCCATTTAGTTCTCAAAAGAAATCTCTTTTGTAGCTTTGCAATTATCTCAGTCTTGTTTAGATTCACAATTCGAGCGTTTCTTTAATATAGTTCATTGACTTAAAAGAACAGGTAAGATGAAACGTTAGAGTTTCTTCGGAGCGTGGACATTTTGCTGCCGCCACAGAAAAAATTTGCACAGCCTGACGTGGTTTTGTTCGTCTGCTAGAGAAAGAAAAAGTGGGGGGAATGGCGGGATCCTGCGACTGCGCTCCAAGTTCGGCCATTTTGCTCCGCCTTCTTTATCCTTTACACCGTTTGAGCTACTCGCTACTTGTCCCGATAATCCACAGACAAAAATCGAGAAATTTCATTTTACTCACCTCAACGGTCAGTCAGGACCGTGAGAAGCAAACGGTTAGCAGAGGGCAATCAATCCTAGCTGTTTTTCTGTGTGTCTCGTGAAAAGGGGTGGTTTCAGTTTCAATATTTTCAGAGATTCGCAGTTTTAAAATCAATCGGGTCGTGATGTTTAGTCTTCCTCTCCGGACCCTCACGTAAGTTATTCTTAGAATTCACCTAAACTGGTCATCCCAACTCTCAGTATTTTATTTCCTCGTAATTATTTCGCTCAATACCAAGAATTCTTACTACTAAGACCTCTAGAGATTTTGTATGAGTTTCTTTACACAATTCAATTTGGTTATTTTTACGTATACACAAAGCAGTCAGCTGTTTAGCTCGGCTTTGAACTGGTTCCTGAGAGGACCAAGTGATCACATGAGGCTCCGATAGATGACACCGGTTTCAACGAGATCGGCTGGATCATGAATTGCGTCATAGATCCCCCTAGTACAATGGAAATATTTTCTTCACGTTCCTCATTTTTTCCCTACTTCCTTGTCATGCCCGACGTGTGTCGCAGGATAAAATCTAGTCTGTTCGACTACCTGCTGTGGCGCTGTCGTTTCCGTTTTTCTAATGGCTATCTTTAGCATTCGTATAGGCACACGTGTAGAGTATAGTCGAAAAAAATGGATCGAAACGGGCCCGAGTCCAAGGGCATTAACGGCGCAGGCGTAGTCTATCTGTGTATCTGATGTATTTGTCTTATATCACCTCTAGACTGTCCTTGGATATCGCCCGTTCGAAGCAGTTGAACTTTTTCCCTATAGCTTTTTAATCTGTTGAAAGGAAATCGGTTGGTGAAACGACATCCTTCAATTGATAAGAAATATTTGTAATTCACTGCGCTCCCAATTCAGATTTGCATCGCATATTTTCAGACACTTGAGTAGCGGCAGTTGTAGCAATCAGCCCAGTGGTGTTCGACTTCTAGCCTCCTTGCAATCATATCTGGCCATGACGGACAACAACCATCAACAAGCCATGGATCGTCTGGGCCAGAGAACCTTCTTCCACAGCGACTTTAAAGGCGGAAACCACGACAACGTTTGCCCCTCTATGGTCCGTGGTATCGATTACATCCGTGATCCCCGCCTCAACAAGGTCAGTATCGAATTTCTGAACAAAGAAGATCGTTTGCCAATATTTCAATGCTAAACAGCTGTTTCGTTATAGGGTATGGCGTTCACTTTGGCCGAGAGGCAAGCATTGGGCATCCATGGACTAATTCCGCCCCGTTTCAAGACCCAAGAAGAACAGGTGGAACTTTGCTTGACCAACTTGAAGCGTTATGCTGAAGATCTCAACAAATACATTTACCTTATGGGCTTGCAGGTGTGTGACCCCATTTTTTTTTCAAGTATTTTTGAGTTTCTAAAATTCTAATGGGAACGTGTTTACAGGATCGTAACGAGCGTTTGTTCTACCGTATTCTTTCCGAGAATGTCGAGGAAATGATGCCCATCGTTTACACCCCAACTGTTGGTTTGGCCTGCCAAAAATTTGGTGTCATCTATCGCCGTCCTCGCGGTCTTTTCATCTCTATTCACGACAAGGGTCACATTTACAGCATGTTACGTAACTGGCCGGAGGAAGATGTCCGTGCTATTGTCGTTACTGACGGTGAGCGAATCCTTGGACTGGGTGATCTAGGAGCCTATGGTATGGGCATTCCAGTTGGCAAATTGGCCCTTTACACCGCGTTGGCTGGAATTAAACCGCACCAATGTCTCCCCATTGTTTTGGACGTTGGCACCAACACGCAGGTATTTCATTTTTGTTTAAATTGTATTTACTGAAATTATATTTATGATTTTATTCGACAGGAATTGCTGGATGATCCGCTCTACATCGGATTGAGGCACAAAAGAGTTACTGGACAGGCCTACGATGACTTGATTGATGAATTCATGACGGCCGTTGTCCACCGCTATGGTCAAAACACCCTCATCCAGTTTGAGGACTTTGGCAACCACAACGCTTTCCGTTTCCTAGAAAAGTACCGCAACAAATTCTTGACTTTCAACGACGATATCCAAGGAACTGCCTCTGTGGCCGTCGCTGGTCTCTTGGCTTCGCTCCGCCTAACCAAAACTAAATTGTCGGAGAATACTTTCCTTTTCCAAGGAGCCGGAGAGGTAACTGAGCCATGGAACACAGTTTTATGTCATGCGCATCTTCATTCTATTTTGAATTGAAATTAGGCTTCTATCGGTATCGCTCAGCTGATCGTCATGGCCCTCGAGAAAGAAGGTGTCCCACATGAAGAAGCGTTAAAGAAGATTTGGCTGGTCGATTCCAAAGGTCTGCTGGTCAAGGACAGGCCAGAAGGAGGTATCTCTGGGCATAAGAAAGAGTTTGCCCAGGATCATCCCCCGATGAGACATTTGGCCGATGCTGTCAAGAAGATTAAACCGTCGGTGCTGATCGGTGCTGCCGCTATCGGCGGAGCCTTCACACCAGAAATTATCAAAGATATGGCCTCCTTTAACGAGCGCCCAGTTATCTTTGCTCTGAGTAACCCGACTAGCAAGGCCGAATGCACAGCTGAAGATGCCTACAAATATACCGACGTAACAGACGAGCCTTACATAAAGAATTTATGTAATCTTAATTGTTTTTTGCTATTCCCAATTTAGGGAAAAGCAATTTTTGCCAGTGGCTCTCCTTTCATGCCAGTTACCTATAATGGGCAGACTTTTTACCCTGGCCAGGGTAATAATGCTTACATTTTCCCAGGCGTGGCGCTGGCCGTCATCACGACAGGCATCCACCATATCAAGGACGACATTTTTCTCATGGCTGCCGAGGTAATATTGATTTTTCTTTTAATATTCAAAATTTTTTTAAATAATTAACATTATTTCAACTATTTACAGGCTCTTGCCAATCGAGTGTCTGAGCAAGATTTGGCTGAAGGCCGTCTCTACCCACCTCTAGGTACAATTCGCGATTGCTCAACTGCTATCGCTGCTTACATCGCTGAACACGCATACAAGAATGGTAGTAAACTATATGCTGCATTTCACTTGATTGATTTCTAATTTTTTTCTTGTGAAATTGCAGGATTAGCGTCTACTTATCCAGAACCAGAGGACAAAGAAGCATTCATTAAAGCCCAGCTGTACGATTTTACATATGACAACAAATCAGCGCTGCCAGACGTTTACGAGTGGCCCCAACTTAGCAAATTTTAAATCCTTTCGACACTTTCAGAATCGTGTCGAAATCTTTCTAGATGTTAAAAAAAAACAAATTTCAAGAAGTCTGTGTGAACAATTATCGCTAAAACCAAGTACTCTTTAACCGAATACTGCAATTTAGGAACGAATCCAGAGATTAGAATCGATTTACTATCGTTTTCCATTTACGAATGGAGTGAAACAAACAAAAAACCAGATTTTTCTAAAGAACTGGGATGCTTTTAATGGATGTATACCACTTTCCCGGACGCACTGCATAGTGATACACGTTCAATTATTATTTCCAATACATGTGTTTGTTTCTTTTCCTGGGTCAAAAAGCAAAGTAACACTCATTCAAATTTCTTCACTACGTCGTCAACAACGTAAACATGTCTAGACATTTCGAGTGTCAAGATAAGACATGTAGTGGCTGTTAAAAACTTCGGATCGTATTTTTGGTACACACTTTGGCTCTTGCGACATTTGAGCGTTCCCTTTAAAATACTTGCCCTATCAGTTTTTAACGGGCAAAGGGTCAAGCTATTAAGCAATAAATTTAATTCATAATCCTTCCGTATTCCTCTCCATAAATTCGCGTATCGTTTGTAGTTGATGGCTATAAGGGTTGTAAATCCATCCGAAATGTATTTCCTTGATTGGGGTTACCAATAAAAGGTCCCGGGTGCTTCGCAAAACGCGTTCATTCGTGACTTTTAACGATGATCATCAAGTCATTCTTCGTTTTCGCTGTTGCCCTAGTCTTTTTTAGAACATCGGGTGAGATATTTTAATTTTAAAAATTCACATAGTTTCAATCAAGTTCAATACTTGCGATTGCAGAATGTGCGGATGAAGTAAGTCAGTTCCATACTGAGGCTCTTTTGTATGCTCCTCGTCTCCGTTTCGACTCTCAATCTGGCGATACACTCGGTCAGTGTCTTCCAGGTAGTGCAGAGGATTATTTCCGTTTACGTCAAAATGGATTCACCGGCAGAGTATAATACCGAATCCTGAAACTATATTTCAATAGTTTAACATAAATTATTGTTTTTAAAGATATGCAACATGGACTACATTAGCATTTTAGACGGTCGGATACCGGCATATTACGAAGCTGCCCAATGTGACAGTGATTTGATCATTTCCTATTGGTATTTCTACGGCTACAAGGACGATTGCCCAATGCTACCAGGCGATCCAGGCGACGACGTCAACTGGGGGCGTTACGTTGTCAAGGTAACTGAAAAACATTTAGCAAAAAGAGATTTGTTATGTTTAAAAATCTAAAACAAAATCTACTTTGGCAGGTGCTGAATGGCAATCAAGTCGATCGTGTCACGTTCTATCAGCACGAAGGTTGGTACACTCGTCATCCTGGCCGTTACGAAGTGTTTGAGTCCACACATCCCGTTGCGTACGTTGGAAAGTTACGTCAGGGAACTTACCACGATGACGGTGGCTCGGGTACTTGCTGCTATTTTGAAGATTATCGCAATCCAGGTACCAGGAGCATGTGATTTGAACAAACTGCAATTTACAAAAAAGAAAATTACTTTAAAAAAATGTTTGACGTGACATAGGATCCCCGAATAAGCATATGGATAGCTGGAGTAATTTAGTTTGGTTGCGAAATAATGGCAGTTCCACTCCGGAATGGATGACCAACAACGATCCATACTATTGGAATGGGGTTTCTTTGCCGCATTTGAGAGGTGAAAACTTGTGTGATCTTCGAGGCTGTAAAGGCGGTAATCTTCAAACTTGCAGTACGTAGTACTTTAATTTTTCGGGTGCAGTGCAATTAGCAAGTCGACTAAAGGGTTATATTTTTCCAGACACTTGCGGCTGCCACAAATCAGACGTTCCTGACGATCAACGGCCATAATTTACTTCTGTACTGATATCGAGTTGTGGAGGACAAAGATTAACTGCAATGAATTGGTTAATTCAGCACCTATAGTCATGTACTAACCAAGTAAATAAAGGCAATTTAAAATATTAACGAATCGTGCACATTGTTAAACAAGGGTAGGATCAATCGTAATTAACGTGATTAAGTAATTCATCAACTAGTCGATTAAGGTGTACGTACAGCTACATCAGCAAACAGCGTAACCACTTGGCCGACACAAAAGTGATGAGACAATTGTGATCGGCGATACAGTTTTAGTAGACAAGACAGTTGTAAGTTCATAGGAATAAACAGTTACCGATACTATGAATTGATTGAGAAATCGTTTTGCCTTCCTCCATTGCGCTCGTTCCAGTGATATTTCCTCAGGGGTCACCTCATCTTTAGACGAAGACAACACAGTCGGAAACTGATGGCTTTCTTTAGTAAATTGTTCGACAGGGGAGATAGTCGTTGATGTCAACCTAGAAAGCGGTTTTCCAAAGGTTACTTTTTGTTATGACAAACGGTTCAAATTCTTAATATTTGTTTACTGCTGTGGTTTCGAAGGATTGACGGGGAACTGAGAATTCTCTTCGGGTGCATCCGAAGAATCGATGAGTATTCCACGCTTCTTCCGACGACAAGACACACTGGTGGAGCCAGCAAAAAATAGAGATGAAGGAATACAATTTTGGGTATTTGTGATGTTGACTGTTGAAGTTATGGTAAACGTAATCGTTCTCCAGAATGGATTAGAAAAGGATGTTGCGGCAAAGAGAAAACGTTGATTGTCCTGTACACGTCTTTCTAACGGAATGTTCGCGTATTCGTGCATCAATTCATTATTTTCTTGTGGCTGATAAATATTAAAGGCAGGTTTAAGCCTTGGTGACCAATAAGGCAAGAATTCCATCCGTTGTTGCAGGTTGAATTGCTGACGACTCAGGACAATCGAAAGGGTAGAGAAGATGACGAATGTTATTACTCTGAATAAACAAATTATTTTTAATTTAAATTGATCTTTATAGCATCTTTAGTAGATGTAAATGTTACCCGCGTAGGTGGGATTGCATGTTGTCTCGTCGATCGATGTACTCGAGATGTGCTGATACTAAGCAACGGAGGGCTCTTATATACACACTCTTTTTAAGACATTGTCAGCTAATTGCATTTTGACGATGTGCTCCAACGCGTCCAGAAGAACGTAGCAAGTAGAATTGCTTTATCAGCATGGAGTTATGAGCCAGTGAGCACGCAGTTTTGCAGTAATCTTATCGTTTCATCGTGCATTCCCAGCACACGATGAGTATGACGTGCAGGTTCTTCTCTCCAAGAAATTGCTCGTTCCATTCACTTGTGCTGAAGGAAAACTATTTAGAGCCACTTGTAGTTAAACGGTTTCGTACCAATGCCTGGTAAGGAAAAAAAAGATTGATCTATTATTACTTCAAAATAAGGAAGCAGCCAATTTTCACACTTCCGTGGCACACACGACTGCAAAAAATTATGCGTGATGCATCTAATTCACTGCTCACGTTGGCGATGAACGTTCGATATTACCACTACCGTTTTGGGTATTTGCTTTCGATAACGATTGTTGAAATGCATTTTTGGCGTTATGGTTTCAGTAAACGCTTCCTGGAACCGCTGGAAAATTAATCACAAATAATGACGGGCAATTTTACAATCAAAATTGTCATCGTCGTCCGCATTTTATTATCAGTTTCGATCTTGCTTGGAGCACCACCGCGTTTCTGAATAATTAGTTAGAAAATTGTATGGAAAGGTAAAGCCTCAGGACGTTTCATGAACCACTGTGGCCAAATCAAAGTCGTAGTTGGCATAACAGCGAAAATCATTGGCAAGATTATTACGATGTTTAGGTTGGAAGGCGCACATCTTGAGCTGAAGCAAACGACCAGCTAAGTCTTCCATAATGCTACCTAAATAATTACAATTCATGAGAAACATCGTGCAACTTCAGTTGCAAAAAAACAATGCTGGGAAAATACCTGTGCAAAGGATGAGAGGACCTTTGGAGAGATATCTCATGGTCAGCGCAGTTTTAGTTAGACATTCCTCACTGAGGAACGGTGGGTCAGCGACTACAATGTCAAATGCTGATCCGAGATCTTTTGGTACCTCAAGTGGAGAACGGTAGTCATAGAAGGTAAAATCATCTCCATACACACTAAAGCGTGTATCATATTCAAACAACTGGGCTAAAAACATGTGGTCTTAATACACTTATCTGCTTTACATCTTTAGCTCATAAAAACAATCCTTGTACCTTTGACTGATGCTGGTTTCAGCTTCCTCAATTCTTTGTATAGTGTAGGGCAAGATAAACATGCAATTCTGCCTTCAGCACCAGCTAATCTCAAAGCTTCTTTGGCAAGAACAGCAGATGTGTGGTCATCATACCAGAATTGGCTTAATTGCTAACACATTCAGCTAAAAATATAGGATTAACAGTAACACTGGAAAAATGATCTTTGTTTTTACCCAATCTTCTTCCAATACAACTTCATCGAGGACTTTGTCATTTTTTTCGGCTGTCTCTGCAATTAACCGCAATTGTTCTTCTCTTTCCTTTCTTTCTGAGAGAAACTCATTCAACGCAGCTAGAGTCGAAACGGAAAGTTCGGGTTCATCGTCATCCTTTTCATCACTGAACATCATATTAACTACTTGTTCTTCTGACATTATGTAGCTTACCGCGAAATTACAATTTGGCAAATTGAGTATGAGAGTCCACGTTGTTTACCCACGAGTTTCGTCTGCTAGCTTTAAAACGGAATATGCAGCGTTGACTAATATCTCCATTTGGCCTTAATTTTATAATGGATTAATTGTTCAATCGGCCGACGCACCGGAGGGAAAAGTAAAGTTAAAAAAAAAAAATAAATATCGATTTACGACTCAACAGAAATAAACAAAGCATTTATTATTCACAGCACAACGTAACATCGTATGACAATAATACTTTCAAGCCGTATTACAATACTGCCATATCCAATAACTGCTGCGCTGTCACAGGGGTCCACACACCATTAATGAGAACAAATACAACCTACACAAAAATAGCTTTAAGAATATTTCAAAGAGTTTCAATAGGAAAATTTTAATTACCTGTCGGTCGAAATAACACAGAACATTTCCAACTCGGAAAATTGGTCTCCCGGCATGAAAACGGTTGACAAGTGGAATGCACAAAATTCCTTGCTGTGCGCAACGATATTCAATGAGCTCACGAAATCCATGTGGTACTGCAGTTTCAGCCACTGGGGGAGTTGGAGCAGCTACTGTAGGGGTCATAACAGCTACTGGTGGAGGCGTGAAATCCACTTGGCCTCCGACCGCCAGAGAACGGTTCATTAAATCCAGCGCCCTAGTGAATTGTTCTATTTTGGTCGCAAAAAAATTACAGAAATTACAACATCAGTTTATATTTTCCAGAAAAGAATGCATCTACCTTGAATAGCTGGGTTTTGCGCAATTTCTGGAGGAAATAAGGCCTTCCAACCGGTATACCAAACAACGATTTCTTCATAGTTTGGATGGTGGTTGAGCCAAGCAACCAAAACCTTGTAGCGGAAATAGACATTTAAAAATGAAAAGAAACGAAAATAATCATAGAAAATTACGTACCTGTAACCACTTCGGGAAAAAGCTTGATCTGCGACACACGAATAAATATATTAAATTTTAATTCAAATTTGTAATTATAGAATTACACTTACACAAGTAACTGAATAAGGCTCTGTACAGGCATGAGGTCTTTCCAGTTCATAACCCAATGCCAGACATCTAATTCATAACAAAAATTCATTAGAAACAAACTTTTAGGAATCCACATTATGAATTTTGTAGTCACATACCTAATTCTTGTCGACTGGGATTGATATCCCACTTCGTGATAGCAATTTGTAACTTTGGTAAAATATTCTTAATAAGAAAGGCATCCATGGAACCCTTGGAGAAAACTGGAACCCAAGGTAATAAAACGGATCTGCAAGAGTGGCAATGTCGATAAATTATAAACTTTAAACTAATAACTGAAAGGCTACGAACAGATAAAACGCAATGAACTATTTTTTAAAATATAATACCTCGCAGATTGATCGGAAGGTGACCAAGCAACCAAGGCTTGAGACATTTTATGCCGAATGTTGGGGTATACAATTTCCAGTTTCGAACCTTCAAAACAATGATTCGATTAATGTGAGACTAGGTATTGGTACATATATAATTAAATTGTACCAAGTCGTGGAAGCCACGGATGAATCCACGAATGGATGGGAATAAGATCAGTTAATGGGTTCCAACTGTCTACTTCTTTTTGGATTTTAGGAAGAATAAGTTGATCCAAAATATTTTCCATGATCCAGTTTGGTAAAATTGGTTCCCACGATTCAAGTAAATCAACCATAGGATCGGCATTTTTACAACTCCATTGCCCAACAAGTCCCCGAAATGCTGGCATCCAAGCATGCCACAATAAAGCGTGATAGGGATCCATCCGGCTGTCATTTTTAATGATACCGCCCCTACTGTGAATAGAAAGGTGTTAACGTCAATCATGGTAACCTAACAAGTGTCATTCCTAAATTGGAAATAAGGTAGTGCTTTGATACCTGTTAGTCTGAGTTTTGTTACAAAACTCTAGAATAGGTCTCCATCGTTGAAAAATTAAACGACAAGCCTCATCTGTGGATTTCGAATCCAACGGGCGCCAGTACGTAGACAGACGTAACTTCGTCAGTGGGATGAGGTAATTCAGAGTAACGTTGGCTAGATCAGATGATACATATTCTTCAGGATAGTTTTGTTCTAATTTTCTTATCTGCTCCCAAAGGTAGTCTAAAGTTAGCTCGTTTGTAGCTTGTTTAATTTCAAGCTGCTCCAAAACTCCCAGCATCGCCGTAAGCATTTCCATACGGGTAATTTCTTTAGAAACCTCAACACTCATGGTTTTCATTTGTGCCTCCATAGCAACTATTTGATCTTGGTTGTATGACAACTCTTTGGCGTTCTGAATGATTTCCTGTTTTCAAAGAAGTTCTATTAATTCTGCACTCAATGTCATGAGGACAATAATAAGCTTACGTGTTCACAAAGGTCCACCAGAGTGTCCAAATTGTAACACAGTTTTTCAAGTTGAAACTTATCTTTCTTAATTCCTGCAACGGCTTCGGTGTCATTTGGCTCTTCGGTTTTCTTCGTTCTCAGTGCGCTATAGCCCTGAAGTACACGCTGTTCTCGTCCAGTCATATCGATAACTTTCGCCTTGGAAATTTCACTTAAACATAATGCATTTGGCTATAGCAACAAGAGTATAGACATTAAAATATTATGTTAATATTACCTGTATTCACGGGCCATTCTATGAACACCACTTTTGGACATTTCTTCGATTACCTCTTCCGTTGTTCTATATAAATATTGAACCTTCTTCTTTTTGGAGGATGGCTCAACCAAATCTGAAACAAAAAACAGGTTACATCTACAAAAACAATTGAAATTTATTTTGATTTGAACCTTTTCGCCAGTGAGCCAAGTTTTTCTTGTACTCTTGTTCTTCTTCGTCATCCGACGCTTGTTTCTTGGCAGAATCATTTTTGTGCTCAGATCCATAGATACCTATTACCAACCATTAGAAGGAATTTTTAAAATAACATTATAATGTGTTTCGATTTGTTTAAATTTACCAATTGCTCCCCTTCCTTTTCGGACTTGCGCTTCAACAGGTTCACTTCTACCTTGTAAACTTTTTCCAAGACCTTTACCTGGTTGGTAGCCCATCTAAACATAAAAGCTTTAGTTGATGTTATGACAATTTTCATAAGAATTAAACCAAACCTGAAATAGAAGCTTTGCTCCAATGCCTTTTGTATGTTTTTCCCATTCACCCAGATCACTGGATCCTGGGGGTTTCGAGTCTTTGTTAAACCTCTCAAACATTTTTCTAGGTTGTTTTTTAACTTCTTTTTCTTGGGACAGCTTTCCTGGCTTCTGGTTGCGCCCACCAAAACCTATTAAGGAATCCTCCTCCTCCTCACTTACAATGCAGGAATGAATTCCAAATACAGATGTTAGTAACGAACAAACATGCACCAAAAACTTTGTTCACCCTTTTGTCTGTATGTTGATGTAATTTTAACTAATAATGAAAATTATACTTTTGATCCATTAAATCATTATTATGTCTTTTTTAGTTAACAGTTGATTGTTATCTTCAAATAATTGCCATTGTCTATCAGTAACAGATTGGGAAGTATCGGTTAAAACAAAATAACACTCCTGTGCTTAACTGTGAGAATGGGTATTTAAAATATTTCTCATTTCAACAAACAACTGATGAATTCCATACACATCACAAAGGGCAAACAATGTTAATTTAACAGAGTGAAATAGTTCTAAATTCATCTAAATCTCAACAAACCT
Source organism: Daphnia carinata (assembly GCF_022539665.2). Classification (NCBI taxonomy): domain Eukaryota; kingdom Metazoa; phylum Arthropoda; class Branchiopoda; order Diplostraca; family Daphniidae; genus Daphnia; species Daphnia carinata. The sequence goes on along the minus strand of NC_081336.1, from coordinate 1,914,262 downwards.
TTCAGAATATGAAAAAAGCTTGTTTTTTTCAGGGATTTTCTCCTTCTTTGAACCTTCTTGAATCCCACCTTTGACAAAATCAACTGGTGTCGTATAGTCTTTATTTGTCGAAGATTTAGAAAAACTTTGGCGGTTGGAAGATGAAGACGAACGAGGATTTTCTCCTTCATCTTCATCAAATACCCCATATATCTGTTGATTTTTTGTCATCTTCCTAAAACGACGCTGGCCGGGCTGAAAAGCATCGTACAAATCTCTTTCCGAGACATCAAAACTCTCCATTTCTTCTTCGTTAGCCATCACTTTTACAAGGATTACGAAAATAGTAGAACTACAAAATTTCCAGTTAGCTTCTTTTCCTTCTTTTTCCGTAGCTTGTTCAGTTCAGAACATAATTCACAAATCTACAGCAGGAAAATTTTTCCCAGTTGTAATTTGGAAAAAATTTTTTAGTGATGTCTGCTACCGAAGCCGGTAGTGAACAGCAACCAACATGGATTTTTAGATTTCATTTTTAAAAAATTCATATAAAATCCAACATTCAAATCCTCGACGGCTGAATTTTCATTTCACATTCCAGATCGCAGATAATTACAAAGTTAATTTAAAATTAATTCATGTATGAAAATATGAAAGTAAAAATATGCAAAAGTATGACAACAAAGCTTTTTTGATTGTTGTTGCAGCCGATATCTAGGAATTATGAGTTGAGATATTAAATCTGAATTGAGATCCAAGTTCGATTCCAAAAACGTACACTTTAAGAGTATATTACCGTTAATATCGTCAAATAAGCCATGACTTCCCACAAGAGCACAAGAGAGGTTTTACTGACTTGCATTGATGACATCGAAATCATCGCCAAGTAATTTATTTCTCAATTGTCCCATCTGTTTGGCACAGCGTAAATTTTAATTTTATTACAGGGAGCTTTTGGACAATTTAATAGCGCAAAAGCAGCAGAAACCCATGAGTGCTGAACACTCGCAACTTGTAGAATTAGTGCTCCAGAAAGACACAGATCTGAAAACAACATTAAAGGTTAGAACTATTTGTTGTTATAGGTTGTTATTTATGTTAGTAATGATTATTCCTAAAGCTGGCAGAAGAACAAGGTGTGTTGCAACAAAAAGTGGTTGCTTTGGAGACAGAGGTTGAAAGGCATGATATTGAGATTCGAAATCTTCAAAAGCAGCTGAAAGAGGCGGAGCAGTTACTGGTAAATACATTTTTCGATTGGTCATTCTACTGAAATATAATTTCTTTTTTTCACGTTAGGCAACTGCAATATTTCAGGCCAAACAAAAGCTTCAAGCCATTGCTAAGGCAAACAGCAGACCGGTAAATTCGGAGGAGTTGATCAAATTCGCGCACAGAATATCGGCATCCAACGCTGTATGTGCTCCACTAAATTGGCAACAGGGGGATTTACGCAGGCCATATCCAACAGGTTAGACAAAATTTCAGGATCATTGTTTTACTGATAACTGTACGTCGTATTTATCGATTGATGTGTAGATATTGAAATGCGGCTTGGGTTTTTGGGTCGCCTCGGCGAGATGAATGTCAACGGACATATGAGTTTCCCTGAGCTATTGCACCGCCCCAATCATTCCATGCAGCAGGGATCTTCCGTTCCCAACTCTCAAGCAGGCACCTACAGTTGGTTGTCTCAAAATGACCTACAGATGCCTGGTTTGTCTGTCTCACACCTGGGCGTGGGAGGTGGAATGGATCATAAAACTCCCAAAAAGGAAAATGAAGACGTGGACGTGATGTCCACAGACTCAAGTAGCAGTTCTTCTTCGGATTCCCAATAAAAGAACTGAGAGAAGAACAAAATTTTGCGCCGCGCAAAATTATTTATAATTCATGGTCTCGCAATTGTGTTACCAAACAGTTCAGTTTGGTTGTTACATCTTTGTTCTTCGTAACAGATTAAATCCATTTCAACCTTTATCAAAACAAAGCCGTGGAATAGACCGCCAGTATTTTGTGCTACTTGATTTTTTTTTTTAATTTACCTCAAACATTTCTTTCAGTCAGAATTGGAAGAGTTATATACTGTTTATTTAGTTTTTTTCTTTTCACTATTTACAAAATAGCTTTACGAATAACGAAGTCTGAAACTCAGCCCATCAAATTTCTTTGAGATGTGCATCAGCGTAAAATAAATCTAATTTTAATTGCTTGAGGATAGCATCCCGAGAGCAATATCTGAAAGTTCAAACAAAATATTCGCGTATTTCGTCCAACAAGTAGTCGGAAGTGTCTTCGCTCATTTCTACGAACCGTTTTTGCCTCCGACTGAAAACGTAGATATCACCGGTGTAGATGTCGAACCACAACCTGTCAAGTTATAAGTATTATATTACATATTACTTGTTAGGTTTCCAGGTGTATTATAAATACGCGTGTAGGTGCACTCGTCCCGAATTTATGGCACTTTGGATGAAGCTATAGCTGGCAATGTGTTGAAGCTGTTGCAATGTATTGAGCTGGAAAAAGTAATTGTTACAACAAAGAGAAATATTTTGTAATCATAAGATTATTCTACCTGTGACAGCTTGTCTGTAAGGCTGAATTTATTGTCAGGATCGATGTAGGCAACAAATTGCCTGAATGGTCCATCCATTGGGAAAGTTAATGGCTCTTGAAAACCATGCATCTCTAATCTCTCAAATTTGGTTAAAGAACTGCTGCCATGACGGTGAAGCCAAGCCTTAAGTGGAGATCTTTCTAAGGTCCTCATATTAGTTTCAATTCCCTTTTTAAAACTATATAAGAGATTCATGGCCTAAAAAAATGTTGAGTCATTATCTTTATTTATCACTTGAAGACATATGGCTGACCTTGCAATCCGAGTGTCCACAAACAACCATGTGTTTAACATTATTTACAATGCACCCTAGCTCTAGGGCTGCAGGCTCAGTTGTGGCTGAATCAATTCCATACAGTCTTGAGTGGGGAACCAAGTTTCCAGCATTTCTTACTTGTGTTCAAAATGCATGGAAATAGAGAAAAAAAATACCTGAACATCTTGGTTTTACATTACCTATAAACATATCACCAACATCTGTTTGTGTAAATCGGGTGGGAAGCATTCTGCTGTCCATACATGTGAAAAACACAGCTTTAGGCTAGATAGTTGGCCAGATTATTATGAGAACAAGAAAGAGAAAATATATTATTTTACCTCAGGTCTATCGGCAACTTGCTTGAATTGCTCTACCATCTCAGCTCGATAAGTTTTCCTGTATTTAAGGATACCTTTTAATATTTTATCCATTGTTATTCACTCTCCAACTCTGGAATGTCGAAGAGAATCAACACAAGACGTGAAATCACGAATCAGACTGCGAGCGTATGTTTGTTTGTTGAAGGTCTAATCGTTCTGGGGTGTGTTAATATTTGTTTAACATCTAGACACCAGAGAGATACAACTGGTTGCCATGTGGTTGGCAGACATTCTTTTCGTCGGCTTGGATTGATGCCTGTTGCTTGATGCCAAAAACTCAAATGTACAAAGATAGATTCGTTCTGCCCGTGGTATTGGGATTCGTCTTTCGGCGTTTGCAAAATTTTTGCTTATGAATTTCTGCGCTAAATGATGATGTTTTACGAAATTGTTAATTTGTTTCTTCTTCTTTTACGGATCTGACGACAGGCGGCGCCTTTCAAAGACTTGCTACTCCTATTAAAATGTTCGAATGAGATTTGAGCCTGAATTCTAACCTACCTGGCAGATGCGGGAAAACCGCAACAAAATATAGAAAACAAGCACGTTCCATGGTGCGTGATGCTTTTACTTAATGTTTTATTTTATGAATTTATATTACGCGATTTAACAGATAACTGGGCGGACAAGATTCGACTCCTGCAGACTAGTTCAGCTCCTCGAGAGTTTGACCAAACACTTCTCGCATTGCATAATCTGCTGGATGCGTTTTTTTGGTGTGTTCTATCATATCTGTTTCTCGCTGGCAAAAAAATTTACAAAGTGGACAGGTTTTCCTGGACAGACATTCGGGAACGTGTGATGCCAATTTTTTCTTCGAATAGAATTTTTTCGAACAATTAGCGCACTGGTACTGCAGGGCAGCAGTAGCATCATGCATGCGGGCATGTGATTGAAGATTGGAGCGCCTTGAGAAAATTTTGTCGCAAATCAAACACGTGAAAGCTTTGGCTTTTTCGTGCAATGACATGTGATTTTTAAAAACATCTATGCGTTGAAAGGTTGCCTTCGGGAAGCAGAGGTCACACGTATATAGTGACTTGGCTCTCTGATGGCTGTTTTTTAAATGAACTCTCAGCTCGAGGGGGCTAGCGAAGCATTTCGTGCATTCCGAGCAACTTAGAGACTGAGAAGAATCAGACTGGCCCGTAGTTTCAGACGGAGGATGCTTCAACGCCTTGTGATAACTCAGACCATCGAGGCTACGATAACCCTTTCCACACGCCTCACATAAATAACTGAAGGCCTCGTCGTGAATCCTTAAGTGACGCCTGAGATCTTGGGGCCGTTTGAATGACTTTCCGCAAGTAGGACAGTTTTTCTCTGCATTAGACACTTCACGCGCAGGTCGATTGTCCAGTTCAATGCCATTTTCCAACATTTTTCCAATTCCGTCACGTTCTTTACTGGACTGTGTCCTTGATTTCTATGGAATGATAACATAGAATTAGGTAGGGATGCTCATACTGGCCTTTTCTGGAGAAAACCAATACTCACGTTTCCAAAGATTTCAGAGACATTTTTCAAAGAAATCAGTTCTTTCACCAAATCACAGATGGTCTCCCGTGGCATACGGATGCGTCCACTAGTTGACAGCTGCCCTTGTTGTACATTCAATAATGAGGTGGTTTAAGGGGAAAAAAGATTAAAAATTAAAAAACGCTACTGTTTATCGAATTACCTTTATAAGAATTGAATGTGCAAGTTCTAACTTGAACTGCCAAGTAAGCTTGGCACCTGCAGGCTTATTCCTATTATTTACAACAAGAACTCTATTGCACCTCATGTATTTTCCCCAATTTTTAAAAGTAACTTTTATAGACATTATGTAAGTAAAATTATGTCTACTTCTTACATTTTGGACACCAAACCAGTTTCTACTGTTGTGTCTTTGATAAGCGGGCGAATTTCATTAAATTTTGGGTGGTTTTTGTCTCCAATGAGTTTGTAAATTATACTTTCACTTGTGGAAACAAAGCAACCTATTTGCTTTAACCTCTGCAAAATAAGATCAGGTATAAATTTCAATAGCTATTTAAATACAACACTTTGAAATGATCTAACCTCTAGTGCTAGCAGCCTGTCTTCTTGACTTCTGGAAGTTGTGGCATCAGCCACAATGTGCACTTTGATTCCACTGCTAATCAAATCCATAGCAGTTTGTTCAACACAAACATGAGCCTAATTTGGAAACATACCAAAGTAAAATGAGAGAAGCAACAAGCAACAAGAAGATGGTCAGTGTACCTCAACTCCAAAAAGGATAGCACATTTCAATTGCCCACCACATGACATTTTTATAATGTTCTCCACTTCAGGGATAACCATACTAAACTTCGTTTTTGGGACTATACCGAGTGCATGCTGAACATTAATTTCACTGACGGTACTTCCTAATCCCTGAGGATATTGTTCAGTTACTATAAGTGGTATGCCTAATATTTTAGTTGATTCCACCTACCAAATATAGGAATAGTGTTAGATTCAACATAAATAATCAATACGAGACAAGCAACTGACTAGTTTTTTGGCATTCGACACTACTTCAGAAAAGTGGAGCATCGCTGGACGAAACTTCTCTTGCAAATCACATAAGAAGACCGCAGTTTTGTCTACCGGTATTTTGCCGACTTTTAGATTTTCTTCGTTGCTTCTTGCAGCCATGGCATCTATTTTTTTACACCTATACTAGTCACTTGGTATGAATATAAATAAAGCTTTATCTTCACGAAATCAAAGGTTCAATCACAATCTCACAAATCCCATTCGAGCAACCAGACGATGTTCAAAAGGCTACTGCGCCTGTGAATCTGCAATGTTGCTTTGGTTTTAACTGAAAAAAGAAACGAGCCATATAAAAACAATTTGTTTATATTTAATTTTACTTAATAGGTATATTCCTTAAAAAGACTATAAAAGATCTTAAAGAGCTTTGAAATAGAAATTTTAAATGCATAATGCTTCTGTGAAGAATGAGGCAACGGCGTTAGGCTCATGAATAATTTTCTATGCAAAACACTTTTTTTTCAAAGCAGTTTCAAAAGACAGTTGTTGTCGATGAAGTAGTCCACATTTATGCTCATTTGTTTAGTTGATGTCGATGTTGTCGGTCACGTTCATGCTGATTTGCTGATCTTCCTCGCTGAATGGTATCATTCGAAAAATTTCCCCTAGGTAATCGAGCGTTTGCTTTGCATTAGCTAGTATTAAATTTTACTATTCAGGTTGTGAAATCGGTGATCGACCTGTAGAAGAATTGCGAATAGTTTGATGGAAAAAGAATGGCCGATTTCCCATCTTCGGTCAAAAAATGGGATCCAAAATTTGCTTGTTTCTTCCTACAAAAGTTTATAGATTCTAAATTGTTGTTAAATGAAAATACTGCTGTGGGTGCAGTTGATCAACTTAAGAATATCTCAAAATTTTTTGTCGAAGAAGCTCTCAACCCTAATATAAATTATCAGCTGAGCCCGGTAGATGAAGAAGTTCTGGAGCAGCAATGGTTGAAGATAATGACATGTGAAAACAGTAAACTTCTTCCATCTTCAGTACTATCATTGTCCAAAAATACCACTGAACTGAAGGTAAAATAGAGCAAAAGTTTCTCTATAAAGTTCTGTCTTAATATTTTGTTCATTTAGATTTGCTTGGTGAATATAGGCACCTACATTATGTTCAAAACTGACCGTCGCTTTAGTGACCTTGAATTCGCCGTGAACATTCTGTCATTGACGCTGGAAACTGTTCGCGCTTGCCTTCAGGACGAGTTGACTGAAGAAGCGGAGAGACTTCTGAAACTTGCGTCTCAATCAATTCGACCTCGAATGAATGATGAGACTGTTTATGATTTTGATGCGACACCAGCGATAGAGCTGGCAAAGAAATTTGAACTTTGCTGTAGTTCACTCTTCGTTTACCACGTGCTTGCTCTCTATAAACAGAAACAGTACAACGAGATGTTGATGCTATTGGGAAGCATAAAAGAGCAAGATTCGGTAAAACTTGGCATTGATCAAACAAAGGCACTGTCTCGAATATGTTTTGATGTTGGTCATGAAATGTTCTATCGAGGAGAGTATGAAGGAGCCATTGTCTGGCTGAAGTTTGCCCATTCATTTGGTGAGAATTTCCTCGAGAAATAAGAATATCCTTTCAACACAATTCTTTTTTTTTCCTTTTTTTTTTTTCAGGAAAACCAATTTTAGGTGAGCATCTTCAAAATGATTGCGAGGACGACTCCCTTACGCTTCTGGCGGTCTGCTACATGCAAATTGATATCACAGAACATTGGCACACAATTATTGAAATACTAGACTATTCAGGTAATAAAATTTTCGTTTAAATTTCATGGTTATATTCAAATGGTTTCTGTACTAAGATGATACTACTGCGAACTTGGAGCTAAGATTACAAACACTTCTTGTCAGAGGAAAGGATATTCATTTAGTTGAACAGAGTGTTCGGAAGTACCTTACACTGAAGTACCGGGAAGATGACGGAAAAATCTGTGTCAAAATTGCTGCTAATCAAGTATTACTCTTTTTGCGTTCATCGTTTTACTCCTTAAATACGCTTACATTTGTATGTGGTTTTCAGTTGTTTAGCTTGATTGAAAAACAGACAAATCTTCCCTTTTTGATGCGAATTCTCAGCTACATTCCCTGGAGAGGTAATCAATCCACCGATAAAGATGATTCCAAAAATGATTGGTCCTATGTCGAAAGCATCAAGTGGACTTGTGCAAAATATGCTGCACGTCACTACATGACCGAAGAGCAAACGGACAAATTGTTTGAACTGCTGTGCGAACTTCAGCATTGGAATGATGAAAATGGTAAACTGGTTATTTGCTTTAAAGCATTTTCTACTTTCCTCATGTTTTTATTATTTCAGTCGATGATGAACTGATACGTGGTGTCTTATACATCACTGAAGGCGTAGCTTTACGGCTGGTTAACGAAGAAGGAAATGTGGAAGCTTGTCTGCGATGGTACGAAATCATCGTCCAATTTGCAAATCGTCATGGTAACATTAAGCAATATGTACTTGTCGTGTTCCTAGCTAAAAACATCTGTTTTAGGGATCGATTCAATGGTTACTTGGAATGCGATTTCCTGTCTTCTGCAACTTCCACACGAGACAGGATACCAAAGGGCGGTAAAGCTATCGGCTATGATTCCAGAATACGATTCTTGGGCTGATGAGGACCTGCTTTGTATTCGGTTACAAATGGCATTACGAGGGCAAGAATACGATAAAGCACAACAGATTGTCTTTGATTTTGGTAACTTTAAAAAAAAATTTCAAATGAAATTTGCACTAAAACCTTTAATTTAAAACAGAAACAGGGAACGAGAATAACAATTGGAATAAAATTCAGAAAGCTATAAGTCGTAGCGCATCGATTGCCAGGGACAACGGGTTCTTTGATCAAATGCTCCACTTCCTCGAGAATGCCGTGCAGGTTTGCAAGACATTTTTCTTGAAGGCCATTTTACTGCGCTTTGTTTTACGGTACTTTGATGACGTTTTAAAGAAACAAAATAATCTCTTAACATTACTTTATTATAATTAGATTCCAAATAGAATTGCTACATAAACAGGAAGGCAATAAAGAAAGTGTGCTAACAAATATACTTTTCACCATCGCAACTGCCTATTCTACCACCCTTGAAGCTCGAACAAACGACCACTTTCTCGTTGGTAAGTGTACAGGATGCATATAGCGATTTAAAATTTTTTTTAAATTTATGGTTATTTATTTGTTTTTTCTTTGTCTTCGAATACTTGGTTATCTGGATGTGCAATCTTCGTGCCGGTAGAAATAAGAACCTGGTTTGCTAGAACGTCGTGGAATTTGGGGCGTATTGGAAACAAAGAATCGGCTTATTTTCGTCATCATCTTTTTAAGCTGTCTAGCCAATTTTTCGCTTTGGTTGGTTTCGAAGATTACGATCAATGGCAAAATAATATTTTTATTTTTTCGTATTGAATCTTAAAAGGAACCGTCTTGGATGAAAGAAATGAAAATTGCTATGGTGAAAGCGATAGAGGCCGCCTTCGACTTTGGTCCTAATCGTAAGCGGATCTCGTATGTGCGCATTCTCGAATCTGCTCTGGATGTTGTGAACGACTTTTACCACCATGCAAAGGGATTCGAATACGTTCAATTAATTCAACTAATGGAAATTCACGCGTTGGTAAGTATTGAATATTTTAATTTTATTTATTTTCTATATGCTTTATTATGCATTCTTTTGTCTCAACAGTGTGAGTTGGCAAAAGACTGGCTAAAGGTTGAAAAACTTTGTCGGAGCTACATGGAAGATAAAGATGTCAAACTGAAACATGATGCCGACTTCTTTGTTAGCCTGGCGTCGATCTTAATCAGTACAAAAGATGCCAAGATTTGTGAAGCCGTCACGAACGAGTGCGTAGATGACACGTTCGAGAGAAAAAAATTGTCCACAAACCAGCAAATGCGTTTGACGAACTTAGCTGCTTCTAGTCTAGAAAAGGCAATCGATCTATCAATGTCATCAGGGACTCTCCCTTCACTGAAGATAATTATTCTCCACTGTCGATGGTATGCATATTTTTCTATTTCTCTTTATGTGTCGTTTTGGAATGCCGTGTATCTGATATGAAATCGTCATTCAAATTTCTGTTAGTCTCCGTATTATTGATGAAAAGCAATTCAAAACTAGAATTGGACTTTCAGGATGGTTGGTGTCTTGTTCAACTCTAGTACCGTTCGAGAGCTGTCTACCCTGAAGGAACATGTATTATTGCTGGACAAACTAGCGCCGTGGTTGCGGTCGACCGACATTCCGTTTTCCGAAGTATACAAACATTTTATGTGTGAAAACCGACCAAGACTTTTGCTATAACTCTCACGAATTTCGTACATCTGTCATAGATTTACTGGATTTTTAAGAAGATTTGGAATTGTACTCTACTTTGCCCAGACCAGAACTTCAAACGAGAAATAGCGAGGTAGATGTTCATTTTTGGAAAGTCATAAGCTTTATGAAAGTTTTTTTTTTTTTCATTGCCGTACGACTTTCGTTTTTCTCACTTCTAGGTGGCTAAGAGAGAGCTTTAAACAATCGCCTCACTACTCGAAGTTGATGGATTTGTTTCAACAGCAATTTGACTACGTGTGTCGTCTCTGAAGCCGTGATGTATTCCGGTAAGATTACTGCCTTTTTCTGTTCTTTTTCCCCCACATTTTTTTTTTTCGTCTTTCATTCCAATAGAATTAAGTCGTACGTTCGACAATTTAGTTTGCGTCTAATCATACGGGTGGCAGACAACGACCCACACGCCTCGTACAGTTTCTATTATTAAGCGCGGATCAGGTTACAAGCCCAGGACGTGCACTTGACGTACAGCATCCTCCTCTGAAAATCGGTTTTAAAAATGACAATTTCAGCTACGCGCTCTTGTTTCTGGACGTTTTTCAAAGCTTGCAGGGTATCATATTCCACTTTCAAGTCGCGCATTATTCCCGTCTCGCCAAAACCACATGGGGAGTCTCATAAAAATAGCATTAGTACTAGCATGGCTGCACAGTTTCTGCCTGGAATTCTTTTATTTTCCAAAATAGGTGGGAGGGTAAAACGGAACATCCCAGCGGCCAGAAAACAGGGCGGAAAAACCAATTTATAATTATTGACGGATGGGTGGGAAACGGGTTTTCAATCCCGGCGGAAGTAATTGTCTTTCCGTGCGTGCCATTGCAACGCACAACTCGAAGCCAATTAGCCATTGCCTAATTTGCAATTCTCTTTGTTGATGGAAAAAGTTATTTTTCATCGATTGCTGTACAGCTGGCGAAGTTCAGTCAAATCGCTCAATCGTTGATGGTGGTCACCTTCTGCCGTCAATGGTCGGGAGGGTACTCGAACTTGCACCGGCTTTCGATAATGAGATTTGATCGGTGGTGATGGAGATCGAATCAGTGAACGACGATCTAACAAACACGATCATTGTAGTGAAGTGCGTACGATTCACGGGCGAATAACATACCAGTATTGAGATTAGAAGTCATTCCAAAGTCGTCAGTCTCTTCTCGTCTCCATCTCCGCAATTCTTCTTCTTTTCTTTGTTTATGTTCAGCGAGCTGTTGATCGAGAATGCGGCGGTATTCTTCTTGTTTCTTTTTGCGCTCGACTGCATCGCTATGGTCTGAATTTCTCACTCCGTCTGATATTTTGAAAGAATGTTGAAGCTTTTGGGCAAACTAGTATTTTGTTTTATGCTATTGTGTAGAAAGGTACATACCTGAAGGTTGATCAGAAAAATTTATTTTTTCTTGATCAAATTGCTCAGATTTTGACGGAACTATTATTTTTGATTTTTCCTTGGATGCAGCCAGCGGAGTAGGAGAGAAATCATGTTGCCTCTGTTAAGTCACATCAAGAGGAAAAGTTTAAAAAGATTTGTACAAGGACTTTGATGTGTGACATTAGACTAGTTGAGAGATGTGCCACATCATGTGGTTTCAGCGGTTTCTACATTTAATATCTGTTATCTTGATACACCCGTCAGAAGGAAAAATGAGGGTGACAGCTAGCTACTGAAATGGAGAATCACCTGTCAACATGTATATGACTTTCCAGCTGAGTGGTTAACAGTGGGGAGCAAAAGATATGCATAACACAGGTTTTCAGTAGTTGCTTACACATGATTTAGGGTGTACGTCGTCCCGGTAAAGTGAACACAGCCCAATGAAACAAATCTGATGGGACGTAATCATTTTTTTTTTTTTTTGTCTGGGACTCTTTAACGTTACGTTAAACATGTAAAGCCTGAACCGACCTGTTGTCTGTCGTCTGTCATATTGACATGAGTCGAGAAAAGTTCACGTTTTTCCTCGGCTAATTTTACTTTATAATCCTCGATAAACTTTCCAAGCCAATCGTCGTCGCCTAACATTTTATAGAAACTACTTAATTACTTAACTTCAGGGCACCAAATACTCGTGTGCGCACACCGTTTTAAAGTAATTATCCAACCGTCACTTTTTGTGGATGTAAAAAAAAAACGTCTATACCAAGATGCCACCTAGCGACTGGCATGAAAAGGTCATGTGAAAGTCGTTTGGTTCGAATTTTTGGCCCTGAGGCAACGAAGGCGCTGCATGTTCCCAAGGACGGATACGAAGGGGGTAGGGCGAGCACTCGGTAGTGGAGTTGCATGAAGCTATGCTGCAGAGAAGCCTCTCCGACAGTTAGTGAACATTTTCAGTTGGAGACCAGAAGCCGAGTGGAGAGAGTCTTGCCGGAGCTTCGCTGGCTCAAAAGAAACTTGAACGTTTCTTTTCAAACTTCCACCGTAAACTTTAGAAAATCAAAAAATTATCGGTGTTTCAGTGTACGTGAGTGTGTTTGCGTGTACGCAAGAGTTGTGCGTGTGTGTGTGTGTGTGTGTGAGTTGTGTGTTTGTTTTAACAAGTTGGAGAAGAATTCGTGAATCCCTTTTTCAGCCATCGGGTAATCATTCAACACTGTTCCTCAGTCCTTTCGTCGTATAAAATGTGTAGTTGAGCGGAAGTTCTTGCATAAAGTTGCAACTTTTGGTTTCCCACCATTGCTGCAGCAGCTGTGTCTGATGATGGATTATATTTCGTTGAGAGCCACACACACATAAGACGAAAAGCTCGAGCTGTATAAATACCTGAGCAGCAGCAGCACGACCATCTTTTTCTCTTCTTTTCCCGTCTCACGCTGACGTTTCTCTCTTTGACTATATTTACCAACTTATTTTCTCTCTCTCTCTTTCTTTTTTGGCGGGTTTGTTGTTCTTTTTTTTTTCTTCTTCACTTCTACTTGTATTTCTATTTTGGCGCAGTCGTTGAACCTCGACGGCGGCCGTCGCATTCCATGTTCCCCTTATGTCTATACGTTCTATACCTTTGAGATGCTAATCGATAAACGTTTTTTTTTTCTTCTCTTTTAGATGGCCGGCCCAACAACTACTTCAACAGCGACCATGAAGTGCTCTTGACGAGAAACGTACTGTTCTACTGTTTGGCTGCCCGTCTGTCTATACTGGGCACTACTCAAGGGAAAAAAGAGTGTGTACGTTGTGTGTGTGTGGTACCCTCGATCAATAACTTGAACACAGACCTTGCTGCTGCTCTCTCTCTCTCTCTACTGTTTGAACAAAACTCTCTCTCTGTAAGGAGTGGGATATTAAAAAAAAAGGAGAAAATGGCGGCGTGGACTTTAGGAGCCAATTTGCTTTTCGTTCTATTGCGGTTGTTTGTTTTGACAGCCGAAACGAAGAATGTTTCTCATCATAATATGCAACCGACTCTGAGGAGTCTGGTCGTTGCTCATGACGTTCCGGCTGGTTTCAGTATCGACCGGTGGGCATCCAGCTCGCCGGAATCCGAGTACAAGCTCCTCAGGTCGCCTTTCTCCGATCGTTTCGCTCTCGTCGACAACGGCCTCTTGATGACGACGGCCAAACTCGACGCCCTCATCCATCATCCGCAACCGTTGACGCTCTACCTGGCCGAAGACGGGCCGTCTCGCAAGTCGACGCACGCCGTCCAGGTCTACGTCGTCGATCGCCAACACCTCATCCGCTTCGCCAAGCCCACCTATCGAGCCCACGTGACGGAGAATGCGCCGGCTGGAACGCCCGTCGTTGTGGAAGGCCTGTTCGTCATGGCCGACAACGGCAGCCAAGTGAAATTCGACATCATGAGCGGCGGATCGGATAGTTTCCGGATCGAAAAAATGGAAAATGCCAACTGCACGAATCAAACGATGGCGAGACTGGTCACTCGCCGGCCGCTGGATCGTGAGATTCAATCCGTTTACGACTTGGTTGTACGAGCTGTGAGTAGGCATCCGCCCGGAACGGCCACTTGCCGGGTCATCATTTCCGTCGACGACGTCAACGACAACCGGCCCATCTTTTCGGCGACCGAGTATCACTTTGAGATGCCGTCGACGGCTATGAAATACGACCGCGTCGGCCGTGTCAAAGCCGTCGACGCCGATGGCGATCACGCCGTCTACCGACTGACGTCGCCCAGCAATTCCTTCGTCATGATCCCGCAGACGGGCGAAATCATTTTGATCGACCCACAATTGCCGTCGAGCAACCGCACTTACGTTTTGCAAGTGACGGCCAAAGATCGTCGAGATCCCGGCTGGGAAACTGAACAAGCGGCTAACGTCTTCATCCGCACGGCCGACAAGGAAGTGGAGCAAGACCAAGAACAACACAACGTCGTCAAGCGTCGCGCCCCGCGAGCTCTGCGCCCGACGAAACGGATCGAGTTCTCGGAAGCGGATGGCGCCCCCGAAGGGAAATTGATGTTCGCCCTGGACAAACCCAGCGAGAAGGAACGATTCAAGATACGCGACGACAACCCCTGGGTCACGGTGGAGCCCAACGGCAACGTCCGCGTCAAGCGCAAATGGGACTACGAGGAGCTCGGCCCGGAGAAGACGATCGACTTTTGGGTGACAATCACCAACAGCGAAGGCGGAGGTAAGGGTCAATTCTTTTTATTCTTTCTATCTATTTTAGTTAGGACTTTTCTTCACTTCAACTCTCAAGTTGAAATCGATCCGTCTTTCTATCTTTTCTATATCTCTCTTGAACTCGCACTCCAGCCTGTCTCTCTCTCTCTCTCTCTCTCTCTCTGTAGAGGGGCGCTAAAGGAAGGGAAAACAATTCCTTCTTTTTCTTTCTTTTTTTTTTTTTTTTGAGCATCAGCATCCGTGCTAGCGGATGAGACCATCCGAGCGTGACCCCTCGTCTCTGGCTATGTGTAATAGAATCAAACCCAACTGGCATTTCCCCCCTATTTGTGTGTAACAATAGACAAGGGGTTCTTTTTTCAGCGTTGGAGGATTCTCTCTCTCCCCTCTCTCTCCGTTTTTATGAGGGAGGGGAGAAAATGCGGAGTGAATGGATTCTCATCGCCCCCATCTTTTTTTCTCCCCCTGCTCACACTCGTCCCTCCATGTGTTGTATACTTTTGTAAATATAGACAGACTAGCGAGGGACCGTAGGCCTATCGTAGTAAAGGACAGCCTACGAACGTATGGATGTTGCCGTCCTCCATGGGGATCTTTTTTTTTTTTAAGGTTTTTGGATAAAAGAAAACAATTTACGGGTTGACACACACACGCAGACATACGGTAGTTGTAGTAGCCCCTGATCGTTTGTTTTCGCAGAGTGACGGACAGTCCGGACTGCCATCACCAGATGTGCGTTTGTTTGTGTCTTCTATGGTTGTACGGTTGTATACAAGAACACACCGGAAGTGTTCCGGGTTATCCAATTTTTTTTTTTTCCTTTTACGGGATAAAAGAGAAAGGACATTTCCCTGTTGTTGTAATAATAATAATATTTTTTTTTTTTTTTGGAAAGAGGGAAAAGGAATTTGAGAAAAACACACAAGAAAGACTTGGTCACATGGCGACAAGAAGAGAAGAAGAAGCCCGTTGCGGTTTTCCGGTCATTTGAGCATTTAGTGTCGTGGGAGTCGCTACACAAGGATGGCACGTTACAGCAGAAACGTCCTCAGGGTGCTGTAGTTTAAATACAAAAAAAAAAAAAAAAAAACGTACTTAAAAAAGAAACTTAAAAATTATGCCCTTTGGTCTTGTAGTTTGGTGAACGAAAGAAAAATCTTATTTTTCCCCTAGCGGAAAGATATTTCATTCGCTTCTTTTTATGATGATGATCTTTGTCGCGAGCGGGATTACACCAAACAGCTGGGGCTCCTACCATATTTAAAAAAAAAAAAAAAAAAACAATAAAGGGAAAGAGAAAAGAATTTTTCTTTTGCTAAAAAAAAAAAAAAAAATCTCTCGTTATGTCTATTGTGGTCGCACAAGTTGAAAGGGCATTTTCCACGGAAATGACATACCCACACGGTGAAATCTGCTATTCCATCATAATTAAAATCAAAACCTAACCGACGTCGTGTGTTGAACCATCCCCACGCTCAATGAAAATAAAGGGATTTTGATGACGCCCCCCTTAAAAAGAAAAAAAAAATTGAATTGAGAGCAAACGCCCTGGAAGTGCCGTTTCCGGATCGACATTCAAAACAAGAGCCATTTCCATATGCAGCCAAGCGCTTCTATCATTTTTTGTTTTTCCTTTTTTTGATGATGAATTCCAAACATGGGAAATGCTCGTTTTGCTTGTTCCAGTTTCTCGGTAGAGGCCCAGTGCTATTTGCTTGACGTTTTCAACAAGCGATCGCAATCGCTCAGTCGGAATGGCCTCGTTTCGCTTTCCATCATCTTGACACTATCGATTTCTCACTGTCTCATTTTCTTCTTCTTCTCCAACCGGGGCCCTCCTCCTATTTCAAACCGATACATCTACGCTACGACCCTCTCTCTCTTCTTCTCAAAAAAAAAAAAACGACGCCATCTTACATTTTCTTCCGCTAGTGTCTCATTGGTGTGGGAAAAGAAACCTTGTCGGATCTCACCTTTTGATATCTAAACCGTGCGCCGGAGAGAACTTTGAGTAGGGGTACACAACACGTAGAAAAGATTCATTCCCCGGCCAGGTAGACGACGGGTCGTGGCTTACCTGGGCCTTTTTTTTTTTTTTTTTTGTTACACGTTATTCATTGAAAAAATGAAAACGTGTGGAATGCATTTCCCTCGCATTTTTTTCTGATGAATTCCGGTATTCGATTCTCTCTTTTATTTTTTCAATCAACCTTTTCTAACCTTATTGTCACGAAATGTTTCGATTCTATTCACCTGTAAAAAAAAAAAAAGAAGTGATCTTCAAAGGTCGGTCTCTTTCACATACGCCTACACGAGTAAGAAAGAAAAATCAATGAGTGGAATTTTTCGACAGATGGAAAACGCTTTGAATATTTCGATGCTTTATGCCAGGTGGCGTTTAAGAAAAATTCTTTTCTCTCTCCCCCTTTTTTTTTCGAATTTTTGAAGAGGATATATTTTCAGGATACGCGCAAAAGAACTTTCGGTTCATTTATATACCGAAAAAAAAAAAGAAGAAGAAGAAACGGTTAATAAATAGGGTCGTTTTAGCTCGTAAATCTAACGTCTTGTTGTTTCTTTCTTTCTATTTTTTTTTCTTTTTCCCGTTGATGTTGTTGTGTTTTTTTTTTTTAAATAGCCGTAGATAGGGCAAGGCGTGTAATCATGTTTGAAGTTGGGGAACATGGCCGCCGCTTCACTATCGTAAAATAAAAAGATGAAAGAAAAATCCATATACATAAGAAGAAACACAAGGGCTAAAAATGCGTAAGAATTCGTAATTTTTTTTAAAAAAGAGTTCAACTCTTTTTTCTTTAGTCGTGTTCCAATCGTTTTTTATTATCAAATTAAATGCTATTGGGTTTTTTTTTTTTTTTCTTTTTGAGGGTGTTTGAAATCAGTCGCGTGGAACGCGTTGATCCCATCACATTTTGTTTTGTTTTTTTTCCTTGGTTTCTTTGTTTTGCTTGTCTCGTTTTCGTTTTAAATATTAGGATATTTTTAAACATTTGGCGCCATTCGTAAATGGCCATCAAAATAATAATTTCTCGGGACTATTTCTTCTTTCTTTTTTATTAATAATCCAAAGTTTATTAAACATTTCGAAAAAAAAAACAAAAATTTCATAAAGAAAAAAAAAATACAAAATGAAAGGGAAGATTTATTTTTCCGTTTTGACGATGCGAAACGCGGGTTGAAAGTGCGTGCACTCACGCAACCCGAGTAGACTAGTGTAGTATATCTCCTACACACAGTCAAGAGACGCCCCCCCCCTCTCTCAAATTTTTTTTTTTCCCCTTCAGAGTTCCCAGCATTTGAGTCCGTCGTAGTTTGGTTACCTTTTTTTTTTTTTTTAATAGCAACGGGCGGTCCAACAGAATGAGACAAGAAAATGCATTTTTTTTTTCTTATCCCGAAAAAAAAAAAACGCACACGAAAAATAAGAAACACACCTTCTTTTTTAAAAGAAAAAGGGACGCAACTAAATTGTTGGATGTGCCGTCTCTTTTTTTTTTTTCTTCTTCTTTAAATTTGTTTTTAACTAGCAGACGACCGTTGCGAGAATTCTTCATGAAAGACATCAGCTATAAAATGTTGAAAAATGCGCATCATTTCAATTCGAACTCATTTGTAGCTCGTTCTTCTTCTTCTTCTTTTCGGCTAAAGCGAACATTTCCGGCCTGAAAAAAAAAAGAGAAAAATCATCTTTGTCCGTTTGAGAACCAACTTTTGAAGGGACGTCGTGAGTTGGCCATTCTTTGGAAAAAAAAAAAAAAAATTCACGCTGCGCGTTTCGTTTCATGTGGTCGTGATTCCGACCGTCGTATAAATACAACAATGGCCAAGCGTTCGATCCTTCTCGGACCCCAAATCTTTTTTTTTCTATTCGGAATGTTAACACAAATCTATTCGCCGAAATCAATCTTTTTTTTTTTTAAACCATCATCAACCTCCATTTTTTTTTTTTTTTTTCCTTTTTAAAAAATCTCCCGTAAATGGAGCGCGGAGATTATTTTAAAACAGCTAAAGATGATTGTAATCTCGAACACACGGGAATCTGGGGCCCCGCTTTTTTTTATTTTTTATTTTTTCGTGGAAAATGGATTGCTGTTTGTGGTGTGATATCCATCATTAAATCGTCCGAAGCGCCGCCAGGTGTTAAACGATATTCTAGTGGGCGTACAATAGTCAATTCCACTTTTGAAAAAAAAAAAAAAAAAAAAATCTTTTAACTCCGAGGTAATAAAAAAAAAATGAACTTTGAACTGTCGAAAAGAAAAATAGTTTAAAAAGGCCCAAAAAAAAAAAAAAAAAAAAAAAGACCCTTCGGGATAGAGAAATGTGGGCTGTTCGTGCAAAGAGCCCCGACAACCTTTAAAAAAAAAAAAAAGAAAGCCCTAGTACACGCAGCAAAGAGTGTGGGAAAAAAAAAGAGAAGACGATTAGCGTATAGCTTTGAAGGTAAAAGATGGCCGATGATGATGGTATAACTTTGAAGGTTCTTTTTTTTTTTTTCGAGGGGATTATTGAGCGCGCAACTATTGATCCAAAGTTCCCGACCGTCCCATCTTAAAAAGCTTATTTTTCTTCTTTTTTTTTTTAAACAATATTTTTATTTATATAGGATGATGATGATGAAGAATGAAAAAAAGAGAACCGTTTAATGTCTTTTTAGAAATCGTCATGGTCATCGACCTCCAGGTCCTGTCCTTTATTTATTTATTTTTTTTTTTCATCGGTTCTTTTTTCACGAAAAATTCTTCAGTTGCCATTCAATAAAAAGAAAAATAAGTTTTTTTTTTTCCTTGGCTAATGAGCCTCACAACACTTGAAAAAAAAAAGAATCTTTTAGACACTTGTCGATGTCGCCTTGGGGCGTGGATTTAAGAAAAAATGGTGACTCACGCATGATCATTAAGGTGATCACGGGTGTAGCGAGAAACGTAGAAACAATGACGGAATGCGATGAAAATCGGAATAAAACGGAAGAGAGATGAAGAAAAAGAGGCTGAAGAGGAAGAGACCTTCCTTACGGATCAATACCGGCGTCGTAGGAAGCCTCTCTTTTTTTTTTTTTTTTTTTTTTTTTTTTTTTTTTTTTCCTTTTAGCCTCTCCGTGTGCGTGTTACTAAGGCAACCAACACCGATGTACAACCTCCGGGCGCAAATAGGCAAAAGAAAAGGTTAGATCGATTCGAATGAATAACGTAGACGAAAGAGGTTGCAGGTGGCAAGTCCCCATAACGGGCCAGCGTGTGGGGGTCATCGCGCATTTTCAGCACTTTTAAAATAGGATTTTTATTTTTTTAAAAAAAACGCCATCGTCTTCAAAAATTGTGCAGACAATGTGCAGATGCGCAACGTGTAAAATGAGACTGTCAAAGAGACCCCACCTCTTCTTTCACGACGAGGGTATATAGAGGCTCGTATTATAAGGATTTTCATTGTACCACCACCATTACCACCACTAAACTCGTATAGCATCTTCTTATCGAGTGTTTGAAACTCGATACTCTTTCCTTTCTTCCTTCCCTATTTTTAAGTTAACGTTCCGCAACGCACATGTCCGGTGTGCCACACTTGAAACGTAGGGGGGGATGGCCGTTATGGGGTTTTGATTACGTCCTTTTTCAACACACACAGGAACATATATATTGTTTAATGTAGTAGTATAGAACTATAGATAGGTATAATAAAAATGAAAGAAAAAAGTAAGAGCTTTTTGTTTTGTCCCAATTGGAGAAACAACAACACGAATCCTTGGGGGGGATTGGGTGAACAAGAGAAAGAAGAAAAAAAAGTTTAGTTGCGTTTTGTGTTTCGTGGGTTTGTTCTTGAAAAGAGTGTAAAGGTCCAGCAATTCCTTTTTTTTTTTTTTCTTGTTTAGGATTCCTATCCGCAATGGACGACCGCCCAGCGATCCGCGCGTGCGGTCCGTTGCGCACTGGAATTAGAAAATTTTCTTTTCAAAAAAAAAAAAAAAACAATTCGAAAATGTATGCCGTCGTGAAAGATAATCCGCATCGGGCACAAGTCTCTGAAATGCTAATCATTCCCCTCCTCTTTCCTCCACCTTCTCCCTTGACTACACACAACAAGAATGTCTGTATAAATTTCCAACGATTCACCCGTTAACCGCCACATCTTTTTTTTTCCATGGCCGAGGCAACCTTTTCTTCTTTCTTTCTTTCCCTTCAGTTTCTCAACTTAAATATTTATTAGTTTTTCAGATATATATATATATACCACACTACTACACCGGTGTACATATAATATCCTTGTCGGCATGTCGGTCTTTTCTCTTTTGGAAACCCAACTTTTTTTTCCCCCCTTCGTTTTGCTGGCGTACAGCCAATTGTACAGTAAGTGCTGCCATCTAGCAAGGGGAAATGGCTAACTGAAAAGGATGACAATTTTTGTCGATGGATTTTTACTTGCCTCGTGCCGTTGTATCGATCCAAATAGGGTTGGTAAAGAGGAGCGACAGTTACACGATTGCCATCCCCTCCTCCCCGTCACCCTCCCCATCGGTCCGTAAGAGGAATAGAGATTTATACATAAGATATAGACACACCGTCCGTACTGGCTCTCCTTCGACGTTCAGTTCACTTCCACCCCTCACTCCCTCCTCATAGCAATTTTTTTTTTTTTTTTTTTTTCCTCCCGTGAGTCCTTTTCTCTACCGGAGACTTACTTTCCCCGATCAATATGAACCTCCCGAGCCGAAGGGCAAGGCACGGGGGGGTTGGATACACGCACGCGCCAATGTCTGACGTGGTTTGGTCAATAATAACCTTTGCCTACTCCCACCCCTCCTTGCTTGCTCTTCATCTTGTTTTTCGGGTGAATCATCACTCTGTGTGTCATCTAATCAATATCGAACCAATCTTCCTTCTTTTTCTTTTCATGTCTGAATCATCAACACACTTCATTTGTTTTTTTTGTAAAACTAACTCATCTTGTTTTCTTTTCGGTTTTTTTCCATTTTCATTCACTACTGCCCATCACTTCTGCTAATTCGACGCTACTAACACTTTAGCCGGTCGATGTAAGTAGACACTTCAACTATTACCTTAGATTCGTATTCACTACCAATTGTTTCATGTCCCGATTATAGTCCATCTAGTGTCATAATCCGGAACACAAACGTACAGGTTTTTGTTTTGTTTAGAAAAAAGTAAAGCAAAAACAAAAATAAAGAAATGTAGACATCCGGAATAAACGGGAGATCCATTTGATTCCTACAATTCCCCCCTCCATCCTCGGACTTCTTTTGTTTTTATTTTATTCGTATTGATTGGTTCCGGAGGAAACACTGCTGCCATTTTGCCGGAACAGTTCTTTGACCCTTCTTTTTTGGGTTTTTTTTTTTTTTCTTTAAGAATATGATTGCTTTTGATCACCCCCCCTATTTTTACTTCTCCGTGATTGGACATCTAGTGGCTATAATTCTAACCTTTTGATCGAGAGACATGCACGATTTGTTCCAGACTGTCCACACAATCGCGGCCTTGCTGATTATTATGAATAGCTTTTTAATGATGCCATTTTTCTTTTTTAATTTGAAAATTCCGTTTCAGACACGGACAATCAGCGCGTGATTGTGCAAGTGAAGGATGTCAATGATGAGCCGCCTTACTTCATTAACCGGCCGTTGCCCATGCAAGCCGTCGTCCAGCTTAATGCCCCTCAAAACACGCCTGTCTTCACGCTGCAGGCTCGTGACCCCGACACGGACCACAACATCCACTATTTTCTCGTCCGCGATAGAAGTAATCATTTAAATGAAACATTAAATTATCATTTGTTCTTTTTTTCTTTGCTATTTGTGTGACGACGTCATTTTTTTTTTTTTTGTACGTTGAAAATATGACTTAATTTCTATTTTAAAATGATAGCCGGCGGTCGGTTTGAGGTGGACGAACGATCGGGCGTTGTGCGCACCCGAGGCGGTGAGCCTTTCCAGCTGGACATGGAATACGTCCTCTACGTCAAAGCCGAAGATCAAAACGGACGATTGGACGAAAGGCGATACCAGTCGACGCCGGAAGAGCGGCTCTCCATCGTCGGTGGCAAACGTCCGCCCCAGTTCTACATGCCCAGCTACGAGGCGGAAATTCCCGAAAATCAGAAAAAGGACACAGAGTAAGTCAACATCAAAATGTGAATCAATTTAGAGTTTAAAAATAATCGATTTTGATTTATGATTAGCATCATTTCGGTGAGGGCCAAATCGTTTGCCGAACGGGAAATCCGCTACACTCTGAAAGCTACCGGCCAGGGCGCCGGAACGTTCAACATCGGACCGACGACTGGCAACGTCCGTCTGGCCAAAGATTTGGATTTCGAGGATTTGCGTCAGCCGCACGTCTACCAACTGCAAGTGACGGCCACGGAAGATTCCGGCGGTTTCTCCACATCCGTCGAGGTACATGCCCCAACCTTTTTTCTGTGTTGGCACATCCTTTCAATTTCCGGCTCCCATTTTTTGAAATAGTTAACGATTCGAGTGACGGACGTCAACGACAACGTGCCGAAATTCGAGCTGCCCGACTACCAGGCGCACAACATCGACGAGGACATCCCCATCGGAACGTCGATCCTCAAAGTCAAGGCGACCGACTCTGATTCCGGCTCCAACGCCGAGATCGAGTACTCTGTCTCTGACGAGCATTTCGCCATCGATTCCAGCGGAGTCATCAGCAACGCCAAGCAGCTGGACGCGGACAACAACAACGCCTACTACGAGTTCACGGTGACGGCCAAGGACAAGGGCGAGTCGCCCAAATCCGGCACGGCCACCGTCCGCGTCTACACCAAGAACAAGAACGACGAGGAGCCGAAATTCTCGCAGGGCGTCTACACGCCCAACGTGGACGAGAACGCCGGACCGAACACGCTGGTGACGACGGTCGTCGCCTCGGACAAGGACGGAGACAACGTCCGTTTCGGTTTCGTCGGAGGCGGCACCCGTTCCGGCCAGTTTGTCATCGAGGAACTGACGGGTGTCATCCGTCTGCACAGCGGCGGCATCAACCTGGACAGGGACAAGTACGAGCTGAACGTGACGGCCATCGACGACGGCGCTTGCTGCGGCGGCGGCACCGGGTCGACGCACACGTCGACAGCCGTCGTCGTCGTCTTCATCACGGACGTCAACGACAACAAGCCCGTCTTCTCCGAGTGCAGTTCCTACAGCCCGAAAATCGAGGAGGGCGCGCCCAACGGGAGCCCCGTCGTCCGGGTCCAGGCCACCGATGCCGACAAGGGCGTCAACGGCCAAGTCAAATATTCCATCGTCCAGCAGCCGAACCAGAAGGGCACGAAATTTACCGTCGACGAAGAAACGGGCGAGATCTTTACCAACAAGGTAAAAAAAAAATTATTTTTTTTTTAATTTAAAAAAAAAAAAAAGAGATTGATGTTGATGTTTTTAACGTTGCGTAGGTATTTGACCGAGAAGGAGATGATGGTAAATTCGTGTCGGTGACAGTCAAGGCCACGGATCAGGGCGACCCATCTTTGGAGGGCGTCTGCTCCTTCACCGTGGAAATCACCGACGTCAACGACAATCCGCCCCTCTTCGATCGACAGGTAACAAAAGATAATCAACAAAAAGGCAACATGGTTTCACGATTTCAATCTTCTTCCTATTACAGAAATACGTGGAGAACGTCAAACAAGACACGAACATTGGGACCAACATTTTGCGCGTTTCCGCGTCGGACGAGGACGCCGACAACAACGGCGCCATCGTTTACAACCTGACGGCCTACAACTCTCAGGATCTCGAATACTTTACGATTCTGCCCGAATCGGGATGGATCGTCCTCACCAAACCGCTCGACGTAAGTCTTTTCTTTTTAACTAAATGCGATATTTAAACAAAAAAAAAAAGAGCCAAAAATTTCAGAAAAAAAGCAGAAAAACATGAAAATGCATGTGATTTTTATATGTATACTATTTATACATTATTATATGCATATATGTTAACGATTGACTCTCTCGGAACCACCAAATAACCCCCCCAAAAAAGGAGTTATTGCTTGGCGTAAGTATATGCAAAACTATACTCATAGTCATATTTATTCTATGCCCGTTGTGGTTATAGACCGTTCCCCATCTATTCCCTTGTTTTTGTTTTTTGGCTTGTGTTGTTTAGATGACATTAGGGATGATTGTGTGTGTGTGTGTGTGTGTGTGTGTGTATTTTTTGTTCAGTTCTGAAGAAAAGAGGGGGGGGCAGGTATAAATGTTTCGATTTGCATCGACATTATATACTTCTATGCCCAGGTGGTGATGGATATTCTCATGTCCTTGACGTGATGGATGGATTTTGAAGGAATCTGTACACACACACACACACACACACACACCCACCCGTTGTTATCTCGTTAGCATTTCCCATCAAACCTATCATCACCTTGCGTGTGTGTGTCTGTGTGTACAAAAATGACTAAGGGCGGGAACGTTTCATCTTTTCTATTGTTTCCCCATAAATTGGAAACATTCCCGAATTTTTCAAACTTGAATTGAGTTACAAAAGAAACTTGTGAAACGTTCCTTCATCTTAGATCTTTAGATTAGAACTCTAGTCCCGTGAAAAAAAAAAAAGACGAAAGTCTCTTGTCACGAATAGTCCACTCCCCTTCTGTCCACCAATTTTCAAAAAACACAAGAAAACAAAACCAAAAAATGCATGAATCAAAATTAGCGGGACAAATTCCGGTTGCGAGTGGTGGCGGCCGATCGAGGCGATCCACCTCTGTGGGCCGAAGTCGATGTGGAGCTGGACGTGGTGGATCGGAACAACAAGCCGCCGTTGTGGGACCTGACCAACTACGGCCCAATCTACGTCAAGGAGAATGTCACTGTGGGCACGGTCGTCACTTCGGTCAAAGCCAGGTCAGTTTCACGCCGTTTGTCTTTTGTTTTTTCTTGCCCTCCCCCAATTTCTTAAGACGAATCTCTGAATTTTGTGAATCCCCCCCCCCCCCCCAATCGTGCGCGTTTTTAAATTTAAGTCTGTCCGTCCCGAGAAACTAATCGCATCCCAATAGACACTTTGAGAAGGGGGTCAATGTTCAACATGTTAACCAAGGTAAGGTTTCCGTCTGTCCGTCTAAAGCAATCGTCCGTCCCGAAACAATTTAACGACAAAAGACATTTTCCAGGAGTTTTCTTTCATTTATTTCGGAGAACTAACACTTTTTGTTTTCATCATTTTCGGGGTTTCTCTTTTGTTTCTCTCTCTCTCTCTGTCGCTTCCTGCGAAAAATCCATCGGCTTCGGTTGAAACGCCCTCCTGTTGCCCACAAACGTTGCTCCCCTCCAAAAAAAAAAAAAAAAAAACAAACAAAAAATTGGCCAAAAACAAAAGCGCGAGACGTACAAATTGGAAGCGGTGGCTCAGGATCGCGGTTTCCCGCCTCTGTCGCGCACGGTCGAAGTCCAGATTGACGTGGTGGATCGGGCCAACAATCCGCCCGTCTGGGACCAGGTCGTCTACGGCCCAATCTACGTCAAAGAGAACAAGAATGTCGGCGACAGGGTCGTGGCAGTCAAAGCCAGGTCGGTTTTCTCCTCTCTGTGTCTGTCCGCCTCTCTTGCCCCGTGTCTAAAAACAAAAAAAAACAAAAAAAAAAAACATTTGCTTGGCAATTGGCACAACAGCATCAGCACGCGCCATTTTTCGTTTTCATTTGAAATGACAAAATTAATTGGAATCTCATCGTCCGTCCTTGTAGATGAAGAAAACAAAAAAACAAACAAATTAATCATTGTGTTTTAGTCCGTTGTCCGCGTCCTCTTCGTTTGTGTCCGCGTCTTCTGCCGTGTCCACGTCTGTCCCACGTGATTTACAATCCCGACGAACAAAACAAACTCACACACTCACGCAGCACATTTTTTGCTACTAATCGTCTGGATTTGTAAATTCGTAGGTTTTGTGTACTAACTGTAACGATCCTTTATCATTTTCCTCTGTCTGTGTCAGGTGATTGGCTAAATACTTTACGTGTCTGTCCCGTCCGATGCACGAAAAACAAAATGTTTTTATTTGGTTTATGGGTTGTTGTTTTTTTTTTTTATATACTTTAGTTCCAATAGCTACAACACAACCCGAAACCACGTGTTTCTTTTATTATTGAGTAACGTGTCCGCGTCTTTCACATGATGGAAATTGGATAGAGAGTCACACAACTGGTAGTTATAGAGCAAACGCACGCCATGTTTATCGTTAGTGATAAACAGTGACTTAAAAAAAAAGAGAGACAGTGTGTCTCCCCAGTGTTATCCTCCCAACTCCTCATAGTGTGTTATGTTAAATGTCAACGTAGTCGTTCATATCGGTGGCAGTTTTTTTTTTTTTAATTTTATATCGATGTCGATTCATCTAATTCTTTATTATTTTGGCTTTCGTTAAAAAAAAAAAAAAAACAATCGCACAGTTCGGGCATCGAAGGGAACCCGACCGTCTTTTACCGGCTGATCCGCGGGTCGACGGCGCAGACCAACAAGTACGACACGTTCTACTTGCAACAGCGGGCCGACAACGGCCACACTTGGGCCGATATCAAAGTCAATCACCCGCTCGACTACGAGAACATTAAAGAATACAACTTGACGATCCGTGTCGAGGTGAGTTCACTTTTTTTTTTTTTTTTGGCTTTCATGTTGTTGTCGGCAATGACTTGACGCAATTTTATGTTGTCGTAGAACAACGGAGTCCAGCAATTGGCCAGCGAGGCGACCGTCTACATCGTCCTGGAAGACGTCAACGACGACATTCCGCTCTTCACGGAGCGAGAGCAAGAAACGGTGCTGGAAGGGGAGCCGATCGGGACGGGCGTCACTCGAGTCAACGCCATCGACAAGGACGGAACCTTCCCCAACAACCAGGTCTTTTGCTTCATTTCATTTTCAAAAATGAATTTTTTAAACAATGCCCAATGCAATTTAATGTTGAATTGCGCATATAAAATTACAGGTGTACTACGGGATCGTCGACTCGCCGCGTAACGAAGGCAAAGATTACTTCGAGATCAACGAGCAGACGGGCGAGATCTTCACCAAGATCGTCTTTGATCGAGAGAAACAGGCGGCCTACGCCCTGGAAGTCGAAGCCCGCGACGGAGCTCCATCGGCCCGACCCAATAGCAACGGCCTCCCCAACACGGGTTAGTTCCGCTCTAGTAAGTTTATTCGCCGCAATACAAATAACTCTCTCTTTGATGTTTCAAATATGGTGGGACTTGAGAAAAATGACCTCAGGTTATTGAAATCGAATCACCACTGCAATCCAATCAGTTGCGAGAGATTTAACCTCATGTATTGTAATTAGTTTGTAAATGTGGGTAGGGCGGGGGGGGGGGGTTTAAATTGTTTTGAATTGCGAAATGCGACGTTTCAAATGCAAATCTTCGTAATTGCTTCATTTATGGGCAGTGTTATATAAGGCGGTAGGTTACGTGAGACATCCGGTTTAGTGGTAGGTTGTACATCGTTGGCATCGGAACTGTCCGATGTTGATCGTTCCGGTTTCTCACGTTCATTTTGATGTGTCCGTGACGGGCCCTATCAAGTTAAACGCACGCAAAAACAAAAAAAATCACGTCCGGCTTTATTTTTTTTTTTTCTATCGCTTGTCGTGCCCTTAGGTGACGCTCTTTCCTTTGTAGCTCCAGGCCGAAAACTAATGATTTCTAAATCATCTAAAGGGGTTTTTTTATTTGTTATTTCCAATCAACATTAATAGCTAACAAGAAAAAGAGAAAAAAAAAAAATGCCGGATTGCCAATGCCTGCCAGTTTTCTATTCAATTTGAAAGACGTGTGTTAATAACGCCCATTCACATGGCAGGCAAGACGAGGTTCATTACGTCCCTTTTCATTGAAAAAGCTAAATCTCATCGGCTGGCTTTTTGAAATTGTTTTTCCTTCGGAGAATTAGGAAATAGAAAAGGTTCTTTATTAATTGAGAATGTATTTTCCCTTTTTTTTTTTTTTTTAAATCAGTGACCAAATTCATCCGTATCGGCATTGCGGATAAGAACGATAACCCGCCCTATTTCGACAAGACCCACTACGAGGCTGAAGTGGACGAGAACGAGGATATCCAGCACACTGTGCTCACCGTCACTGCCAAAGATCTCGACGAATGTAAGTGTAACTTAAAAAAAAAAAAAAAAAAAAAAAAAAAAACACTATTCTTTAGACATTAAAGTTAAATGATTTTTAATAGCCTCTAAAATCCGTTACGAAATCACCCGCGGTAATTTGGGCGGAGCCTTTGCCGTCAAGAACATGACGGGCGCTATCTACGTCGCCGGACCGTTGGACTACGAGACCCGCAAAAGAGTAAGTCTCTCCATTCAATTCCACCCTTTAAATAAAAATAAAAAAGATTTAACATAAGTGAGAGAGAAAGAGAGATTAAGTTGAACATATGGGGATGGATTAAATGTATTAACGCGAAATGTGGGGACAGTACGAGCTGCGTTTGGTAGCGTCGGACAATCTCAACGAGAACTACACGACGGTCGTCATCCACGTCAAAGACGTCAACGACAATCCGCCCGTCTTCGACCGGCCGACCTACGAGGCCCAAATCACCGAGGAGGACGATCGCAACTTGCCAAAACGCATTCTACAGGTCTCGAATTTAGAGCAAAAAAAAAAACAAACACGCACCACATTTATTTTTTTACCTCCCCTCCGCCAAAACAAAACAAACATAACTTGCATCGAACCTCCACGTCGCTCTTTCTCTCTCTGGGTTTTATTTGAATTCTTCACTCGTTGATTTTTTAATTTTTTTTTTTGCGCTCTTTTTATAGACGCATGGCTTCATTTTAATTGTATTTATTTAATTTAAAATGTTGATATTTTCGTCGGTTTTTTTTAATTCTAAAAATACTTATTTTTCTTTTTCTTTTGCATCGTGCTCGTTTTTTTTTTCCCTTGCTTCTCTTTTCTGTTTTTTTTTTTTTTCATTTCCTTTTCGGTTGGCCAAAACACACAAAAAAAAACACACAAAAAAAAACCAGTACGACCTGACTTTGGTGGCGTCGGACAGTCTGAACGAGAGCGTCACCCGGGTGGTGATCCTCATCAAGGACTCCAACGATTTGCCGCCCATCTTCAATCAGACAATGTACAGCGCTCACGCCATGGAGGAACTGGCCGATCCTCTCCCTTTCAAACTCTTGCAGGTAGCATCCACCCAGTGATTACACGCCATCTACCAATGGGTTTATCAACTTTTTTTTCTTTTCAAAAATCACAAAATCTGGGGATTTCTTGATTTTTTTAAAAGAATTTTTACAAGTAGACATTTCAGTTACGTAATGTAGAAATCCATTTTTCTTTTTTATTGTTTTGGCCGCCAGTGACTGTCGCTGTGACAGCTGATCGCTAAAAATTTGGGGTTCTGATCCGAATCTTTCGCAGTTTGATCAGATCAAACTCAAAAGATCGGATCGGAGATCGCGATCGGAAAATTGATCGGCGCGGCAAGTCTGTTGTTTTTATTATTTAGATTAATGCAATTGTTGTTATTAGCTTGTAGCGATTGGTTGCACCCAACGGCATGAACTTGTTTGGCATGACCAGCATGAAACCTTACACAAACAAAAATCCTTCCCCCTTTCCCTCCCGTCCACAAAGAAACATTATTTTGCTGTTCGACTAATGCATAACAAAAATCCGCACACGAACCGATACAGGTGACGGCCACCGACGGCGACAAGGATCGCGAACAGAAAATCGTCTACTTCT
This sequence comes from Daphnia carinata, assembly GCF_022539665.2. Taxonomy (NCBI): domain Eukaryota; kingdom Metazoa; phylum Arthropoda; class Branchiopoda; order Diplostraca; family Daphniidae; genus Daphnia; species Daphnia carinata. Next base: position 1,883,741 of record NC_081336.1, on the reverse strand, counting down.
TGACCGGCCAAGGTATCGATCCCGACAATCCGGCCAACAGCAAGTTCGACATTAACCGCACCACCGGCGAAATCTACGTCCTCAAGGTATATTTATTAATTTTAATTTTAAATAAATTATTTTGCTAATGTGAAAATTCCAAAAAAAAAAATAAATAAATAAATTAGCCATTGGATCGCGACCAGCCCAACGGCCGTCCTCAGTGGCGTTTCACCGTTTTCGCCCAGGACGAAGGAGGCGAAGGTCTCGTGGGCTACGCCGACGTCCAAGTCAATTTGAAAGACATCAACGACAACGCTCCGCTCTTCCCTCACGGCGTCTACCTGGGCAACGTGACGGAAAACGGAACGGCCGGCATGGTGGTCATGACGATGACGGCCGTCGACTACGACGACCCCAACGAGGGATCCAACGCCAAGTTGACGTACTCGATCGAGAAGAACGTCATCGACGAGAACACGGGCATGCCCATCTTTGAGATCGAGTCGGAAACGGGAGTCATCAAGACGGCCGTGCCCGGTCTCGATCGCGAAAAGACGCCCGACTATTCGATCCAAGTCGTGGCCATGGACGGCGGCGGACTCAAAGGTAATTTGGCACCTGGAACATCTTTCGCTGAACGTACTTGATATGTTTTTAATCTCCTTATTTCATCACAGGAACTGGAACTGCGTCTATTAGGGTCAAGGATATCAACGACATGCCACCGCAATTCACCAAATCCGAATGGTACACCGAAGTGGACGAAACGGACGGCATCGCATTACCGGACGCTCCCATCTTGACCGTCACTGTCCACGATGAAGATGAGACCAACAAATTTCATTACAAGGTACGTGACTCATCTTTAGCTGTCTAATTGGGATTAGTCTAACGCCTTTATCTTTGTGTGCTATTTTCAGGTGATTGAGAGCAGCGGATTCGGGGCCGACAAGTTCACGATGGTGCGCAATAACGACGGGACGGGCTCCCTCAAAGTCGTCCAGCCACTCGACTACGAAGACAAACTTCAAAGGAACGGATTCCGTTTCATGATCCAAGTCAACGACAAGGTCCTTTTTACTTTCTTTTCATCATCAAATGATTCGGAAACTTGAATTGTTTATTTTTGCGTGGTGAACAAGGGAGAGGACAATGATAACGACAAGTACCACGTCGCCTACTGTTGGGTCAACGTCAAACTGCGCGACATCAACGACAACAAGCCGCTCTTCGACAAGGCCAACATCGAGACGTCCGTCTACGAGAACGCCGAAGTCGGCAAGAGTCTGGAGACGTTCAGGGCCAACGATCCCGATCAAGGAGGCAAAAGCAAAGTCTCTTTTGCCATCGACCGGGCATCGGACCGTCGTCGACAGTTTGCCATCAATCAGAACGGCACCGTCACCATCCAGAGGCATTTGGATCGCGAAGACACTCCTCGTCATCAAGTGAAGATCTTGGCCATCGACGACGGCGTACCGCCCAAGACGGCCACGGCCACCTTGACCGTCATCGTCCAAGACATCAACGACAACGCCCCTCGATTCCTCAAGGTATTATTTATTTTCCGGTTTAATTTCATTTGATTTTAATACATTTGATGGACTTGATAGGATTACCGGCCAGTTCTTCCGGAACATATGCCACCAAGAAAAGTAATCGAGATCTTGGCTACTGATGATGACGATCGTTCAAAAGGCAACGGACCTCCCTTTTACTTCCGTTTGGATCCCAACGCCGACGACGAGATCCGAGCTTCCTTCAAGATTGAACACGATCCAAGTAAGTTTTATTAAAGAATTGCATTTTAATTTTTAATTCATTTTAACTGTTGTATTTCTCGCAGAGGGAGCCAACGGAGACGGAATGGCCATCGTTTCGTCTTTACGTTCCTTCGACCGCGAGCAGCAAAAGGAATTCCACGTGCCCATCGTCATCAAAGATTCGGGCAATCCGGCCATGTCTGGCACGTCGACGTTGACTGTCATCATCGGTGACGTCAACGACAACAAAATGCAGGCCGGCGCCAAAGATATTTTCGTCTACAATTACATGGTTAGTTTGTGGGAGTTATTGCTATCATATTTGAAATGAAAATGCATTCTAATAAATCACTTTAATTTCGAAAAAACAGGGCCAGGCACCAGACACGGAAGTGGGACGCGTCTACGTCTACGACCTGGACGATTGGGATCTACCGGACAAGAAATTTTACTGGGACACCAAGGAGCACCCGAATTTCTCGCTGCACCAGGACACGGGCATGTTGACGATGCGCCATGGAACGCGCGACGGTAAATACCACCTGCGCTTCCGCGTCTACGACCGCAAACACACGCAAGTCGACGTCCCGGCCAACGTGACCATCACCGTTCGAGAGATTACCCACGAAGCTGTGACGAGTTCAGGTTCCATCCGCATAGCGGGCATTTCAGACGAAGATTTTATCCGCATTTGGGATTATAGGGTATGTTTGGGGACCCAATTATACTTTTCCCCTTTGAGTTCTAACCTTCTTTTGCCATAGACGCAAGACATTGTCAAGAGCAAAATCGATAAGCTGCGAGATAAATTGGCCCAGCTTCTGGCAGTTGATCGGGAAAATGTCGATATCTTTAGCGTCCAGTTACGTCAGCAACGTCCTCCTATTACTGACATTCGTTTCTCTGCTCACGGCTCTCCTTTTTACAAACCAATCAAACTCAATGGCATTGTGCTCCAGCACAGAGAAGAGGTCAGTTCCGCAAGGGCAATGCCATTTCATTTTCCCATTTAAATTGGATGTTCTTTTTTTTTATTAGATTGAAGCTGAAGTTGGTATCAATATCACGATGGTCGGCATCAACGAATGTCTAGTTGAAAACAAAGCTTGTGAGGGATCGTGTACCAATATTATGGAAGTCAGTACGTTGCCGTACCTGATCAATGCCAATAAAACGGCCCTAGTGGGCGTTCGGATCGATATACAACCGGAATGCACGTGTGGTGCCCGTAATTTTACTCGGGACGAAAGCTGTCGGAATAATCCTTGCCACAATGGCGGGCGTTGCATCGAAGGCCGTTACGGCGTCACGTACGTTGTTTGTTTTTCACTGTCTTTTTTTTTCCAGCATTGTCTAATTGCTTTATTATGTATAGATGCCAATGTCCTAGTGGCTATGACGGTCCTCGCTGTCAGCAAACGACACGCACATTCCGTGGCACTGGATGGGCGTGGTATCCGGCGTTGGAAATGTGCGAAAGTTCTCACCTGAGCATCGAGTTCCTCGCCAAGAAACCGGATGGAACGTTACTCTACAACGGGCCAATGGTGCCACCGGAAACGGAAGAGACTCTCATTTCAGGTTAGAAACATTCGCTTAGAGTATTCCTTGTCATTCGTTTAAAGTTTAAACTTCTTTTGCAGATTTTATTGCACTGGAGTTGGAATCTGGTAATCCGAGGTTATTGATCGATTTCGGCTCCGGCACGCTGGAACTCAAGATCAAATTGAACAAGACGACGCACCGACTGGACGACGGCGATTGGCACCGCATCGACGTCTTTTGGGACACGGAGAACGTCCGCATGGTGTTGGATCTCTGTCGTTACGCTACTATCTATGAGCCGGAAGATGGAACTGCATCAGTGTTTAATACATCCGCTTGCGAAGTCAAAGGTGTCATCCCACCATTCAACGAATACCTGGATGTCAGCTCGCCATTGCAGATCGGTGGTGTATCCCACGCGTCCCTCGATCCATCCCAATTCCGCTGGGATCATCTGCCTCATGGCAAGGGTTTCAGCGGTTGCATCCGCAATTTTGTTCACAACAGCAAAGTAAATTATCCCATATCCCTCTTACTTGAAATACTTTGACTTTAACTGTTTTGCTTGTTAGATCTATGACCTTGCTGAGCCTGGAATGTGGCAAGGAAGTCAACCCGGATGCGCTCCGCTGGATGAATTATGTTCTGGCAATGAAATTTCAGGCCCAGGTGTGACGTCATTTGGTCGACCTGTCTCTTCCGGCTGCGGCGAGCACGGCAGCTGCGTCGGCTCTTTGTCGGAGCCGCGCTGCGAGTGCCGTCCAGGCTGGACAGGACCCGGCTGTAACCAGGAGACGGTGCCGGCCACTTTTAATCCGCAGAGCTACGTCAAGTACGCCCTGTCGTTCGAGCCCGTCAGTTTCGTCACGGCCATCCAGCTGCGCTTCAGGACCAGAGAGGAGCACGGCGAGCTGTTCCGCGTCTCGGACCAGCACGCCCGCGAGTACGGCATTTTGGAAGTATGTCAACATTGCATCGTAATGTATTCATTTGTTTGACTAACCTTTGATTCAATTATAGATCAAGGACGGCCGTTTGCGATTCCGTTTCAATTTGAACAGCTTGAGGACGGAGGAGAAGGATCTCTGGCTGACGGCCATCACCGTCAACGACGGCCAGTGGCACACGGTCAAAGTCAGTCGCTACGGCTCGGCCGCCATGCTGGAGCTGGACGGCGGCGAGGGCCGTCGCTACAACGAGACGTTCATCTTCGAGGGCCACCAGTACATGCAAGTCGACAAACAGGAAGGAGTCTACGCCGGTGGCAAGGCCGAGTACACGGGCGTCCGCTCCTACGAAGTCTACGGCGACTACCAGAAAGGTTTGCACGTTTATTAGATGTTGTTCGTTAATTTAATTCACTGGATTTATATTGACAGGATGTTTGGATGATATCCGATTGGAATCGAAACCTCTTCCGCTGCCGCCCGCCTTGAACGGGACCCAATGGGGCCAGGCGACGACATCGCACGGCGTCCGGCGCAATTGCCCGTCCAACAACCCGTGCTCCAACGTCATTTGTCCGTTGCCGTTCGAGTGTAACGACTTGTGGATGGACTACGAGTGCAGGTAAGTCCAATTACGATCATTTTTATTCAATTAGAATGAAGCAAATCCGGAACTTCTTCAATTCTAACTTGGCCGATTCTATGGTCACCAACTCTTTGAGCCACACTGATAGTTACAGGGAAGGGAATTAAATATTAGGATATGCAAATTAGTATAATGAATAGTCTAAAACAATCACAAAAAAAAACCTTTGCTCGAAAAAAAACAAAAGTTGCGGCGAGTCAAAGATGATGACCCTGGACGGGAAGGGCTGTATCGACCGAGACGAATGTCTGACGAACCCGTGCCTCAACGGCGGCATGTGCATCAACCGCGAGCCGTTCTACCTGTGCGACTGTCCGGACGGCTTCTTGGGCGAGAACTGCGAGTTCCACCAACAAGGCCAAATCGTCCGACTGAGCATGGGCGCTTTGGCCGCCATCCTCGTCTGTCTCCTGGTCATTCTCAGTGAGTTTTCCAGGCACCCCCTCCCCAATTTTCTTTTTTTTTTAAATCCGTTGTATTGTTCTCTTTGTTTTCGGAACGGCAATTGGGGTTGACTAACGTCCTAAAGGTAAGTTTTCTTTGTCCCTGTGTGGTATTGATTGTTTTTTTTTTTGTTTTTTTTTGGCTAGTTTTCCTTTTCCCCACGCACTCGATTGTGGCTAGAAACACATTTTTTATGTCTACTTATTATTTTTCCCTCGCACTCGATACGGGCGAAAATTTAAGAGCAAACAACTTGCAGAACACGTTGTATTTTTTCGTTATTATGATTTGTGTGTGTGTGTGGCACCTCTGTTTTTTCTTTAGTTGTCCCACGGGTCAGACGAAATACGGCAGTAGTTGCCGCGACGTGGACGAGTGCGCTTGGCGGCCGTGTCGCCGCTTTGGCTCGACGTGCGTCAATTACGAAGACGAGCGCGGCTACGAGTGCATCTGCCCGCTCGGCTACATGGGCAAACACTGCGACCTGGAAGTCATCACCAGCGCCACCATCACCACCTCGACCGACTTCATCATTGCCATCATCGCTTGTCTGGCCACCCTCCTCCGTATGTTGTCTCGCCACCCTCAGCACTTTGAACCATTTCCATCCTCTAGTCAATCTTCACATTTGATCACTGTTCTACCTGTCTCTCTTCCTTTTTTATTCTTTTTTTTTTAAATACTCTTTCAAGTAAGAAAAGGTAAGGCCTTGACTCAGTGTCGACCGGACGAGGTCAGTACACACAAAATCTGAATTTTCTTTGCACGTGTCCAGCTTTTTCTTTTCACTTTTTTTTTTTTTATCTTTTTATTTGGGACTTTTTAAAATTAAAATTTCGTATTTCAATGCAGTTATGGTGCTGATCTACGTCGTCTACAGCCGACGCAGAGAGTCGACGGTCCGCTACGCTGGACCCGATGACGACGTCCGCGAAAACATCATCAACTACGAAGATGAAGGCGGCGGCGAGGACGACATGACGGCCTACGACATCACTCCGCTCCAGATTCCCATCGGAGGACAAGGCCTCGGTCTCGGACTCGGCTACGACACCATGAAAGGCGGCAAAATTCCATGTAAATTTACGTTTTTTCTATTTTTAATTCAATGAAAACGCTAACTGTTCAATTATTTGGTAGATCATTCACCTGCCCCAATGATGATGAGTGGCGAACCGAATGTTGGTGTCTTCATCGACGATCATAAAAGAAGAGCCGATACGGATTTAAATGCTCCGCCCTACGATGATTTGCGTAACTACGCCTACGAAGGTGGTGGCAGTACTGCTGGATCTTTATCTTCTCTAGCATCTGGTTCGTTATTTTCATGTGTTCATATTAAAAAAAAGGAATTAACCAATTGTATTGTAGAAGACGACGAACAGGATTTTGACCACCTGAACGGCTGGGGCACGCGGTTCCAGAAGTTGGCTGACATGTACGGCGATGGCGACAGCGAAGAGGAAGAGGATGAAGAGGAAGAAGACATTCACTAGAAGAAAAGATGAAAACAAAAGAGTCAGATTGGTAAAAACAAAAGAAAAGCTGTGTCCTCTCACCCCTCGTTCTTCAGCACTGCGCTCAAGCTGATTCCATTCCTATCTTCTTGTTTTTGTTCCCTCCTACCCTCCCAAAAAACCACCACCCCAACTATGAGGTCGGCCCCAAAAATGGTGTCCTCAATTTTTGTCAACAATCTGGTCAAGTAATTTCGTGTGAAAAACATTCCAAAGGAAGGAAAATGGAGAAAAACGGGACCGACGAACGGAAATGATTTGATTTTCGGGATCGCGTCACGTTTCAGCGGCTTGGCTGCTCAATTTTTCTAGATTTTTCAAAACAGCTAAAAAAAAAATTCAAAATAAGATATTAGTAAAAATATTTTAGAAAAACAAAAAGGGAAAAAGCGCCAATCCTGCGTGATCGTCTTTTGTTTTCCCATAAAATTTTATGATTTAAAAAAAACGTCGTGCTGTCGGTTTGGTTTTGATGATGTTTTCACTCACACACACAATTTCACGTCGATATCGTTTCGTTTTCTTTTTGCCGCCGTCACCTTTCATAGATTTTCTATTTCGAATGTTGCCAATGTTGAGCGAGACGTATATGCATAGGAAAGGTGTCGCTGTATTTTTGTTAGTTTTATCGCAAAACGTCTTTTTTTTATTGGGCAATACTCGTAGGCTTCCCACTCTCTCCAGTTTGCCACTCGTTTCTTGATTGGTTTTTTTTTTATTTAAAAAAAAAAAAAAGAAATCAAAGAGTGCTATACCCATTCTCGCTCGGACCCTATTTTCCTCTCTTAGATTCTCTAATAATACCGTTCCTAAAAATCCAGCGAAATGAGAAAACAATTCAATAATTATGCGACGTAGTTGAGACATTTGTTCTTATAGATCCTTCTTCTAATTGATTGATTTTTATTTGAAAGGCAAAAAAATTCGGCTCGTTGTGTATCAATGTTTTTGTGGGAGCGGATGACGCTGCTGTGCATTATTGTTTAATTATTGCATGATCTCAGTCGTTATGGTACAGAGTGTCGACAATGTGCGAGCCAAAAAAGGAAGACGAAACATGTTGCGCGCAGAGGATTCACTGCCAAATACTACATAAGACGAAATAACTCATTCAAAAAAAAAATACCCTTGCTGACCATTTTCTTCTTTCTCCACACTGGGACAGTTTTCAATCAATAGCTTTTATTATATTTATCGACCCAGGCAAAAAAAAAGAAAAACAAAAAAAAAATATTGTCCACTCTTTTTTTTTTTTTTAATCCAATAAAATTCGACCAGTCTTTTTCAATCATTATTGCAAGCATGTTATAAAAAATTGTGTGTGGTTGGTCAGTACCTCGAGACGATGATAATACTCATTTTGGCGATTTGATGGATGTTCGCCACTTCCCGGCACACAACATCTCTCCTGACATTTTATTTGTTGTTTCCATTTCATTTTCAGTTTCATCGGCCACTGTCTTGTTTTTCTACAAAGTTCATTTTAAAACATACCACTTTTGAAAAGAAAAAATCCCAATTCCTTGCCGTCTGCTCCCTCATTTACGTGTGAATGTCCTGTTCCAATTTCCTGATTTTGTGAAAACACACCCACACACAGAAACCCACGCTCTCTCTCACACACACACTTGAGAATCTCCTGGCAAAACAAAAGAAGATGTTTCCTTTTTTTCAAAATTGCGGATATTTATGATGATATTCTCATTGATTTCTGTTCATTCGTTGCGGGTGTTGTCTAAATGAAGTTATGTTCGTTACACCATTGACCAATCCCGTGACGCTTTTTCCTCGTTTCTGCAGCAAAATGAACCTCAATTTCAATTTCTACCTTTCACTTTTTATTGAATGTGCGTGTTTGTGAATTTGTTTATTTTGTAATATGATTTCGTCATTGGAAAAAAAAATTCAAAAAAAATAAAAATTCAAAAAAAAATCAATTCAATTCTCTAAAGCCTCTTGGATATGATTCGAGCAGTTTCGGCTACGCTAATGGATGGTGCAGTCAGGTTGGTCCCTCTGATTGTGTAACGATTCTTCCGTCCGTGAGCCTCAGTCTGAACGTTAGCGATTCCGGCAGTGTTTTCTTTCGGTCCATTACCAATACGCCTCATCGTTTCCCTAAAATTAGTGAACCAAATAGCGAAATTCATAATAGAAGAAATTGTTTATCTCTACTCACTTGATGACTCGGTATCCGTTTTCATCCGCCTGGTACTCGACAGTTCGCAAGACGAAGCCGTCGCTATACGAATAGGATCCGTTGACCTTTTTTTTCAAAGATCAAGAATCACACGTTCGAGACAACAAAAATCTATTCGAAAACAAACAAACCTGTGCCCCTCGACGTGTTTCTTCACGATGTAATTGCCCGCCTTTAATTCCGTCTCTGACGTCACTCCGGAAGTGATAAGAAGCGTTCCGGTTGGCTCTTGTATCGAACCTTTCAGATTCTTCGAGAGGTGCACCGCCACTACCGTCTGTTGGGATAACTAACGCTCTTAATAAATTCTCTTCCGTCATATCGTCGACGTCAATGGGCTCTGGGAAAATATCCGGAGAAACGATCGCTTCACCTAGCCGGATGCCGGGCCATTTTACTCGTCCACGCGATGGACTTAGTTGCCTGGCCATGGCTAAATTCATCACAACAGAAACTGCAATTACCTAAAAAATGGTGATTATGAATTTAAAAAAAAAAATAGAAAGATTTCAATTCAAGTTGTGGATGGATGTAACTTACTAGGAGAGAGAGCTTCATTGATGTGGAGGACGGAGAGATCTTCCGAGCAACGATGACCTGCTTGTAATAGGTCGGTTTTCATCCATCGAGTCTTATTTATAAGGTTGGAAGAAGTCGAATGTTCTGTGCAAACCTTCGATGACCTGCCTTTCACTTTGTGTTGAGATGACACGCGGAACGGAGCACACAAGCTGCTGACCTGATTTTTAAAGACAGAAGTACTTTCACCCTCGAACAGAAAATGGCCCGTCTCAATGTTAAAGTTAAACGTCCTGGAATTTAATTCCTAGATTTTTTTTTTTTTTTCAAAAAATTTAAATGTTATGAATTTGCTTAGTGTTCAAGGCGTGTCAGCTAATAGTTCAAGTCAATTGTGGAAATTTGGCGTTTTAAATATTTGGCGCCTGATTTTGAGATAATGCATTTCCGTTTAAATGCTTCTGCATTTATGTCCTTGGCCTTGTGAAATTTTAGCGCCTGAACTACAGTAACAACGGCGTTGCCAACGGGAATTTTCTTTCTAACCCTGTCCCTAAAAATGATTCCAATTAACTTTTATGCTTACCCTTTGTTGTCACTTTATGTATCTACCATAGATTTTCAAGTGTCCCCCTTAAACTGAGATAAAATTACCTCTAGGCAGTATTTCTATGTTTCGATTATTTCCGCATGATTTGCCCCTAATCGCATTTGTACCTAAACCTATTTAACTTGATGTGCATATTTAATCAATTACATCAATTTAACTCAATGCATCCAACAGTCACAAAAACTTAATTTCGGTAAAAAAATTCGTAGGTGTTTATATGTCATTACTTAGATGAATTTTTCTAATTAAATGGAGAATATCTGTGCACATGTTCAATTAAGTATTTTTTACTTTTTTTTTTCAACCACATCAAACAAAGCAAAAGGCTGGTAGCAGCTATTAGCCCGCCTGCCTAAAGGGGTTAACATCCTAGCCTCCTTGGTACATGAATTTAGCAATTGCTACCTAATGGCAACATCGCATATTCAAAACTTTTAAATACACTTGTTTCCCAACGGTTCTCATCATTCGACGCTCCGCTGCGTGCAAGGTAACTTGTGTATTTGCAAAATTTCTTTGGATTTTAAATGTTGCTTATGTTTAACATGATTTTAATAATATTGTTTCTTTTTTAGCTGCTCCAAGCTTTTAATTTATCAACTTTTCGAGTTTTCTCGCATTGATTTTATCCTCATATCGACACTTATCACCGAGTTGTTTTTACGCCTTGAACATTTGATCATTATTTTTTATTGTTCAAAATGCCCCGCCTTCGATTGGATGCTGCACCTTCAAACATGGTTAATCCCAAATTTAATTGAAATGGAATCAGTCTTAGTGTATCTGGTTGTTTAGATGCTGGAGAACCGAAACATGATGAAGACCACAAAATCCACAGTTGGTGTTGTGGCTCAGAAAGTGCAAGGTCCTAGTCTGCGCCCCAGAGCTGTCCTGGGTGATCTAACAAAGGCCACTGCAGTGTCGACCAATCAAGTTAAGAATGAACAGGCCGAAGAAAAGATGAAGAAGCCAGCCATGGGCATTGCCTCCAGGAAGCCTCTGCAGAGCACAAAGTAGGTTGTGTTGTTGACCTGTGTTATCATCCTTGCTAATTATCTTGCTCTAGTGTCAAGAAAATTGTTCCTACTGCAGCCCCCAAAGCTGTATTGTGCACCAAAAAGGTTGAACCTGAGGCTTATTCCACTAAGCAGCTGCCAATTGAAGATATTGATCTTGAAAGGGATAACCCACAGCTGGTTTCCTATTATGCCAAGGATATTTATTCATACCTGCGTCAGCTGGAGGTGGTGGTTCTTTAGCACAGCCCTGGTGGAAGTACTTACAGTTTTGTTCTATGTTTAGAAATCTTATTTGATTGGCGCGCAGTACATGGATAGTGATGGCTACATGATCCGGCCAACTATGCGCACGATTTTGGTCGATTGGCTTGTTGATGTTCACGGGCGTTTCAAGATGCTTCAAGAAACTTTGTACCTGAGCATTTCTGTGATGGACTCTTTTCTACAGGTGTGTGTTTTGTTTATCTAGCTAATTTCTGATTAATTGTGGAGATGTTCTTGTTTCGTCAGGTTGATTCTACTATCAATCGTCGCGAACTGCAGCTTGTTGGCCTGACTGCCATGTTGATTGCGGCCAAGTTTGAAGAGACCTGGGCCCCTGAAATAAACGATTTTGTCTACATGTCCGATAAAGCGTATACCGCCAAGGATGTGCTTGCCATGGAGTGTCGTATGTTACAGAAATTGGATTTCCGTATGGGCCGTCCGCTTCCTCTTCATTTCTTGCGCCGCAACACACAGGCCGCCTCACAGATCTTGGATCAGGTGATTTTGTTGTGCATTAAATTTACTCGGCCGTGCTAAAAGTATATTTTGTAAACAGGTCGATGTTTTGCATCATACTCTTTCTAAATATCTCATGGAACTGACTTTGCCAGAGTATTCTTTCTGCCATTACTTGCCTTCCCAGCTCGCTGCTGCTGCTCTTTGTCTCTCTCTTCGGTAACTTGGAATTAGTTATTTACTAAGCATGTAGCTTTATTTCTTTTTTCCCCAGCATCCTTGACGAGAATGATACGGAAAGCACCGAATTGTGGAACCACTCCATGGTATACTATTCTGGGTACACCTATGAGAGTTTAGAACCCCTTATGGAGAAGCTGTGTGGCCTGATCGCTGCCGCAGACGTCAGTAAATTCCAGGTAACTTGTGTGCAACAGGTGTCCTTGCATTTGCCTAACTTTGGTGTTTGCAGGCTGTTCGCAAAAAGTACGCTTGCTCCAAGTTGTACAACATCAGCACTATTCCTCATTTGAAGTCGCCTTTAGTCACTGTGTTGGCCAAAAGAGCGGCACCAATTAAAAACTGAAGGATGCTTTCGTTCTATGAATTATTTTCCTTAAAATTATTGTTTTCGCTCCCATGGTCGCATGCCCGACCGGTTTTATTATGTTCACATTTACGAGAAAAATTTCCATGTTACGGGTAGGTAACCTAGAACTGTTTGAATTGGTTGTCATTTATAATTGCCAAAATAAACGACTCGAGTCTCTTCTTATAACTTCGTCCTGCTTAATGGACATGTTTGGTTGAAACTTTTGATGCATTGTACATATTTGACGCACTCTAATAAATTGAGAAAAGAATTGACAAAGTGTTCCATTTTGCACTGTATTACGTTAACAATCAATGAACATTAAACCAATCCATTAATAGTTGATATTGGTTTTTTCATGCACCAATATCGATAAGCTCTTTAAATTGTATAGACATGTTAATTTAAACAGTTTAATTTCATGATTTAACAACCGTTTCAAAGGTAATTTTAAAGTCTTACTTGGGGTCAAGTAACGTCTCTCTCAATCAACTCTTATCTTGAAATGTTGGTGCAAGTGTGGAGTTCTTAATGTTTAGATTGTCTGCTGAACTGTAGTGGAAATTCGGTCGACGCCATGCACGAAACCCAAATCGACATTTAATGAACAACATCCCAAATTGAGTACCGTGGACCTCCATTTCAAGTAACCTGGATTCTGAACCATGCTGCTTCCTTTTGTACCGTAATACCATGTCGTACCCTCTGCAATAAATCATGAAATTAATGGGAAATGGATAAAGTCTTCCAGACATAATAATTATCAAATTAAACCAACCTCAGGGTAAAATTCGCGAAAAAATGAACTACCATAAGAACATTGGTATACTTTGGTGGAGAAGCAATAAAACCTAGCAGTGAGGGCACCTCCATCCCGCGGCTACGAAAAACGGCGAACGACGATGCATGCGGTCAGAAACGGGGAGGCGGGAGAAAGGCTTGAGGGAGCATTATGAGTTGAAGTCATCATCGTAATTTTCCTCCCCACTGTTCTAGCATAACTCGCTGGGTATAAAAGCCATCCGGCCAGGTTCTAAAATCACCAGTCCTCATCCGACGACAACAACAACAACAACAACAACAACAATCATCATGTCTTCCCTGAAAATGGTAAAGTTAACTAGCTATGTCTAAACAGTAGTCTATTTCTTACTATTCCATGTTGCACGATTTGTCTGTTATACCATACGGTGATTCTTTGCAGTTCGTCCTCTTGGCTGTCGTTGTCTCCATGGCTGCTGCCTACCCACAGACTTACGAGACTCCTTACAAAGCCGCATCAGCACCTGCTTACTCTCCTCCTGCATACTCCGCTCCTTCCTACAAAGGTGCCGGTACCGCCAACGGTCGTGCTAAGATTCAGGTCTACCGTGGTCCCACCAAAGAGGGAGGCAAAGGTTACGATGGCTTCGCTCCTTGGGGATTCTACGCCAACCAACCTGAAGATAACAAGGCTCAGGGTTATTAAGAATTGAAATTTACATCGAAAATCTTCAGAATTTTGCCTGACTTGAACGACGTTGCTGAAGTGAAATGTGCGTATGGCTGGATCATTCCACGTTCATTTGACCATGTGATTTAACTTTATCTTTCATTCTAGCTGTCAATGACTGCAATTTTTTGTTATTTATGTTCTTCTTTTGCAATAGACAGACACTTGTTGACTCAGATCTTTCGTTTACATTATTTTGTATTCATTCTACCAAAAACTTCCTTTTACTTACTTTGTGTTTGTGGCCATACAGCCGAATTCGGAGAATTCCGTTACATTTCGTCTGTTCTGCTTTAGCCTAGAACACCTGGTTACTACTTTTTCATTTTATCCTACATCTTTTGACTTTGTTTGTTTGCCGAGACTTTGCTCACTAGTGAATTTCGCGTTGTCTTCTTTTTCTGGTAGTTTTTGAAGGCGAAAAAATATTTTCGAAATTCAACAGGCTTGTTCCCACCATTGCATGACAGGTGGCGCTATTCCGCAAGCAGACGGAAGTTTCTCTTTTCAGCATGGCAATGATGTTTTAAAAAAAAATTTGCATTTTGAGCTGTATTTTATTGTGTAGACTTGTTCATTTGGTGAAGTAAGGTAATGGATAGTAGGAAAAAAGAGCCAGAATCTTACGTCAATTATGGTACTCCTCTGGAACCTCTTGAAGAAGGTATGCACCTAATGTGAATGGCACACGGCCCTGTTTATGCAATGCTTCATGTACGTAATTCGCTTGATTTATTTCATTACACAAACTAGAGGACATAGCGGGAAAGAAACCTATCCGAATTGAAGACCAAGAGGTGAGGGATGAGAATGGGCGAAGAAGGTTCCATGGAGCATTTACTGGAGGGTTTTCAGCTGGCTACTACAACACCGCTGATACTAAAGAAGGCTGGAGGCCAGCTGAATTCAAGTCTTCCAGAACTGACAGACAAAAAAAAGAACAGAAGCAGGAAGATTTCATGGATCAAGAAGATCTTGGGGCTTTTGGTATTGCTCCACAAGTCCTCCGAGCAAAAGATGACTATGGAGAAGGCCATGTGTCTCGAAAACGACTAAGGCCTGTTTTTGCAGCTACTGGAGCAATTCCTGGTAATATTTAATCCTCTATACATTTCAGGCCAAATAAAACTCAAAATTTGTCTTCTTTGATTAGGTTTACCAGCATTACATAATTTACTTCATCCAGTTAAAGAAACAATTGGAATTAAGCTTTTACGATCCATGGGATGGAAACCAAACCAAGGTGTAGGAGAAAGATTGACAAAGAAAGCCAAACGGGAAAGAAGAAAAAAATATGAAGAGACAAAAAAATATGGTTGTGATTTGCCTTCTGGATTGCAACAAAGAGAAATCAGGCAGCAGACTAGCGATGGAGAAGAAACCGGTGACGAGTCCGACGATCAGTTATATGCCCCAGACGACGTACCTGCGTTTGTTGTCAAACCGAAAACCAACTTGTTTGGTCTCGGCTATACGGGATTAATGCCGCATCATATTACGTCATCTTCAGCTCCCAAAAGTGGGTTTGTGCTTTTTGAACCTACCTTAAAATTGACTGATCGGAAAAAGAAACTTCAGATAGCCGGACAGGCCTTTGGAGTTGGAGCGTTTGAAAACGAAGATGAGGATATTTACAGCAAAGATGACATGAGTCAATATGACTTTGAATTGGGTGGTGCGAAATCCAAAAAGAAAGGCTCTAACATGTTGGCCTTACCATGCTCTGATGTCTTAGACGGTTTCGTTCGTGCAAAACAAAATGAACCCATTTTCAAACGTTACCCTCCTCCGGTTATTCCCAAGGATTTTGTACCCATTCATCGTAGTCAACACTCACGATTCGACGTGAAACCTATGACCCAAGCTGAATTAAGTGGATTGGGTCGGCATGATCTCAACGCCAATCAGAGAGCCGCGATTCTTAATGAAGTCTTGAGCATGCCACCCGAGACTCCACAAGCACCTGGACCACTAGAAACCGTTTCGACCCCGCTGACTCCTGCGGAAGTCGTTGCTCAAGCTTTGATTCAAATTAAGAAGAACATCGCTGCTCAGCAAGAGAAATCGGGTCAAACTGTACAAGATAAAGAGCAAAAAATTAAACTGGAAAAGCCTATAGCCGTTGACCCTGACAGAGAAGCAAAAGTTGCAAAGTTAAAGGCATTCGTTGAAAGTTCGCGAACAATTTCGTCTTTCCAGCCGTTTGCAAGAGATCTAGACAAGCAATATAGGTTTGAGGCTTTCTGTATTCTTTCCAAGAATAACAGGCTTGCAGAATTCCATTTACTTCAGCCTGAAAACATGACGGCTTGGGAGCGTGAACGTGAAGAGGTATTCTAATGATATAATTGCATGTCTGACGCAATCCGTGTCTAGTTTTTCAAATTTAGGTCGAGTTTGATAGGTCGTTGACGCTCTATCGACCGCTGACAGCGACCATGCAAAATCGTTTCACTTCAGGCGGTCACGTCGAGGAAAACATTCAAGGTGGACTAGTAGCCCAGATTGAATCTTTTCTACCGCAAGAAACTCCTCAACCCAAAAAGATCCCGGTCGTAAAAGATCCAGCTAAGCAGGCAGCCCTCCGAAAGCTTTTTGGACAACTTACTCGAAAGCAAAGTCAATGGAAGCCCGACCGTTTGCTGTGCATTCGCTTTAATGTTCCAAATCCCTTTCCAAGGTATTTATTTTTCTCTCCTTCCCCTCAGGAACTCGTTTCGCATCCTTACCTTTTTATTGTTGTATAATCTCTTGTTATTTAGTGCCGGAGATGCTCAAGATTCAGCAAAGTTTGTTGCCAAAGGCACGTCTGGATCAAAGTTTTCCATTTTCGATGTGTTGAACGTAGTTCCACAAGCAGGCCCTTCATTTATGTCATCAGGCTATGAAAATGTTCCATCGGGACCTGTCCAGGGCCCAGAAAACAAAGTGCAGGAACTCGAATGGGATAAAGCTGAAAGAGGTGAATTACAAGAAAAAGCTGAACCAGACCTTGTCCCTGAAGTAGGCCCACCTGAAGAAATAAAGGAAGAGGTGGCAGAGGAAGTGCCATACGAACGTCCTCCAATGGATGTCTTTAAAGCAATTTTCGCTGACACCGATTCAGAGGAAGAAGAAGAAGAAGAAAACAAAGAAGAGGAGGATAAAAAAGTCAAAGAAGTGAAAGCCACACGCGAACAAGCAAAGCCTCCAATTATAGAAGAAATGGATGATGATGCCTATGGGCCTCGATTACCAGCTTCCGGTAGTATCGGTAATAAAGTGGCAGTAGTTAACTTAGCTGCTCTTCAAGAAGCCAGCAGTCAAGTAGAATGGGTAGAACGCGACAAGGCCAAGAAAAAGAAAGAACACAAGAAGGACAAAAAGAAAAAAGATAAAAAGAAGAAAGATAAAAAGAACAAGAAGAAAAAAAGACGCCATTCTGACGTCGGTTCAAGTGCCAGCGATGAAAATGTCGATGATATGGAAATATTAAAGAAGATTGTTGCACTGAAGAAAATGCAAAAACTTTGAATACAATTCGAATTCTCTTGAAGCATTATATACCAAACCGATTCGTTTAATGAACAATCGCGTTTTCTTTGTCCTAAAAAAAATTACTATATTATTATTGAACACGTGCCTGATTATCGGGAAGTTGGCAAATGGCACAGTTATCAAGTTGACTCCAGCAAGAACCGCAATAAAAGGCTGAGCATTCAGAATTGCGATTGCATATTTGAAATTTATCAGAAGACGAGGAACTCAAGCTTCTAAACGTAGATCCTGGACAACCACACAAGAGGCAACAGCGTCGAAACATGCCCAGGCAGCTTAGTACTTTAATCAGTTTGCCACCATGATCCAGTGCTTCAGCCAACTTTTTATTTTCATCCAATCTTCCGGGAATGCGATACTGCTGATTGGCAATCCTAGCTTGTCTTCGACGAAGCATCTCATTGTACAGGTAAACAACCCTTTCATTTTGTCGTTCAGGGTAGAAGTGGGCCGCGATGACATGACGTGAACGGAGGCAGTAAGGCTGTAATAAGGTAACCAAACCGAGAGCAGCTACAACCACAGCTGGATGAATTAAATGTCTCGGTGAAAGTTGAAGTGGTTCCGGCAGGCAAGGAATGGTGTCAATATGATTGAACACGCTCGATTGGTGGTTGAATTCCTTGAACAAGAAACGGAAGAAAGTCGAAATGAATCCACCTCCGTGCACGCTAAATCGATGTTCAGATTCCACGCCCACTTGTAAGGCTGTGTGTCCATTGCGACGGATTATATCAGTCACCTGATATAAAATCCAGTCAGCTAAGATTAAAATTGATGTGAACAAGATGATGACTCCGTAAACTAGTAGACTAGTCAAAAGCGATTTCTTCTCGCAGGGGGACAATGCTAGCGAAAGACAATCAATCAATTTCTTTTGCTCTGCTGGCCCTTTTAATGGGAATAATGCATTTTGTTGTGATGAATCGTAAGCTTTAATATCTTTATTAATGTAGATGTTGTCGAAGACGAGGCTGTACTGAAAACGGAAGTGATAAAGCCAGGAGGTAATCACAACGATTACCATCGTGATGATGCTGAAGTAAGAAGATAGGATTCCCATTATTCCCAATAGCCGATCGAGAAAGTATTCAATTTCTGAAGTGACGTTCCGTTTGACTTCATCAAAACTACTGGTGTTGTTCAACATGGATTCCATCTGACGATGGTAAGATGCTCCAATTTCTAATTCACCAATAAGTGGCCGGATATTCTGCGGAATTGAAGCCAATGATGAAAAGGTCCATGTCGCTACCTATTTTTTAAAAAATTCACGCTCAGTCGGGTGTGAACGATTTAAAATTTTATGTTTTTGCGGTTGTGATCACGTTACCTCCTTAATTTCACCGCAAATTTCCGCCGTAAACTTGCACAGATCGGATGTAAACAAATTACAAACATCCGTCAGTTTGATGTTGTCGATGCTATCCGCTACATCCGCCCCGATTTTCTTAGCTTCGTTGATAGCTCGTTCGGTAGCTTTAGTAACATCAGACAACCAGCCTCTTTTCTTTCGTCCAAGCAAACCGCTATTTTTAATTGCGTCAATGCATTCCGCTTTCAAACTGTCCATCTTCGACTGGCATCCTCCGTTGATCGATGCCATTGTTGTCCGGCAACGATCCATTTCAACCTTGACGTTGTTAAGAGTTGAATTAAAAGACTCAGACGTCTGTTTTAGCGTGTTATCCAGATCATCAATGGCCTGCTGGACTGATTCAGCCAATTGTACGTAGTGGGACAAACTATCCCCGACTTGCCCAGTCATTTCTTTCATCGATTCTTTGTAGCGTTCCGATGCGACAGTAGTTTGATTAAACGCTGCTTCGCCGAAGCAAATCAGCGATTGGGTCGTCTGTTTGAAATTGTAATTTAAATTGGCTGCTGGTCCAGCTAACAACATGCTCATCAATAAGGCAATTAGCCCCGATTTGCCTAATTTCGTACCTAACGTCGGAATGAGAAGAGATACGACGCAGCGCACTGCTTGAAACAGTGCCAGCAAAATCGAAATGAGAACAACAACGCTTCCTGCAATCACACCAGCCAGCCAATCCCTGATTTCTTGGCGATAGTGGAGCTCCAAAAAGATGACAGCTCCAACTAAAATGGATAGAATGAACAATTTGAATAAGTGACAGACGATTGTCTGCGTAGATATGTGGTCCAATTTTTCGGGCTTGGTTCCATGTGCGGAAGGCGTCAGCTGTTCATAAACACGGCCTTCCTTTTCTTCCAATGCTGATCTATCATTTTTTAGGATCGAAACTTCCGCTACGGGTACAACTTTCACTTGAGGAGCCGTGTTGCTAACTTGAACTGTGTCTGTCATGATTGCCCTTCGACACGACACTTGGCTCTCGTCCGTTCCGCTTGATTTCAGCTGTAGGTACTGGCAGCGTGACAGGAACCCGTGTACTTGCATATGAATCTACGCAGTTTTCAGGTTTCCTTCCGCTTTGTGGTTTTGTGGATTTATTCATTTCAGTTCTCATGGTGAAATGGAGCAACAAAACAAAGGACAAGATTAAGATTAGAGTATCACAATGATTTACATTGACTGTTGGGTATCGAACAATTCGTGAATCGTGTCCACCACACCTTATAAAAAGATACAAAATCTTGTCGCCCTGTCTGTGGTCACCGGGTGAGATAAAGTGTTAGATTTGCAACCCATATTTCCTTGGTGGTTTGGGTAGGTACTTTTTACCGAGTGTCTCGTGATCCGTAATCAACAAATTATACCATTTCCTTTTTTTTTATGGACCGTTTTTGTTTATGGGCATTTGTGGAACTTTTTCTTATGGAAGTATACCAAACAGGAAGCGGAAGAAGGCCACGAAGAATTCACGCCAGCGCGCTGAACTGACGGTTGACCTTAACTTCTATGGCCCCAAGACCAAAGACTTGGGATAATGTTTTAGCACCTGATAAAATCATGAATTGGTCGCACAAAATCAACCCTGTTGGCATTGAAAATGGTTGGTTCAAAGGACGTTCTTTTATTTTAGAAACAATACTAGTGAAAGTGTTTTTAACTCTATTTTTTTTTTTCAACTGTTTCAGTCGCGTTTAAAAGACACAAAAGTTAAGATAATTTCCTTTTACTTTAACCACCTTCTTTTCTTACAAGTTTTTTATACGTTGGGTTTTTTAAAATCCTGTACCAATGAGTGCCGATAGCTTCCGTTCCTGGTACGGCTTTCACCCGAATTTATCTATCACGTCACAGATCGCTGCAAAATTGACGTCTCTGTGTTGACTCCAGCCATTTGTTTTCCCCCTGTTGCGTGGCCACTGGTGTTGCGGTTTGCTTAAATCTTTTGGATTTGCCTTTTTTGGGGGGGTCCGCACCATTATCAAACTAGAACCCATCGTACCACTTTTGGATCAATGTCTAAATTGGATAAACCCATTTACCAAATGAAGATGGCTGTGCGTGTTTTGACTTACCAGTCGGGAAAAGGGAAATTTCCTTCTCCCACCTAATTAGGAATTCATGCACCTTTCATTTTTTTTTTTTTTTCAGGTCCTTGGCTATGCCTTGAGAATCCAAGGATAACATAGTTTGGTTTCGGAGATGGTGTCAAGTATTTTAAATGCATATGCGCACATTAACATTCTCGAAAGGTGCGGTATTGTTCAAAGTGATCACCACGGAAATAGTTGCCCCTTCAAGTTTTTTTTTTGTTTTGAAAACGAGAAAGAAAAAAAAAAGAAGGCTGACCAAAAAAAAAAATGTGGAAAGAAAAAAAAATGCCTCAAAACATTTTTCAATTTGGTTCAAGGAATCGTTTTCTTTTTCAGGTATATTCACTATCAAACCACAGCAAGTTAAAACCAGCGAGCGGAGCACAAACCAGAAAGAACCGGCGTCGTTTACACCAGTGTGTACAACAGGACAACAGGATTCCCCTATATGCTGACGTTCACCTTGTCGAGTCAGTTTTCTTCGGTATAACTGGCCTTGTCTGGATTTTTCGGGACTTGGTTCCGTAAGGGAAATCTAGTGGAAAGCCATGAAGGAGGATGGCGAAGGCCGTCACGCAAGACAGCCTGGCTATACGCGCCGATTCTATTGTATGCACCAAGCTCAATGAGATTACTGCTATAGACTTGCCTCCAGCTACGTATTACGGCATCGTTTCCTTTCGTTTGTGATTATGACTGACGAGTCGCTAACCTCCCGCACCAAACGCAATGTATATATAGTCGAGCGGGAACAGCACACCTGGTTAATAGTCGATTGAAACCATGGCGTACCTACGGGCTCTCCTTCTCGTGCAGTTTCTCTCGTCGATTGTGTTCGTTTCAAGCAAGTGACTTTCAATTCCATTGGATTCTTTTTTTATTATTTCTAATTCATTTGCGTGATTACAGGTCAAGATTTGGCGGGAACGAATTCTACAAAGGAAACTGTTGATTCGGTTCGCAGCTCCGCTCGCGTTGTTCCTCCTACTCCAGCTGTCATCATGAGATCACATTTCACAAGGATTGTTCACGAAGGAGATGATCAAGACCTCGTTTGCAGTTGCAAATTGTTGAATTCGTACACGCTCTGGCTTAAGGTACAATAATTTATTATTGAATAGGAAAAACAATAGTTGGAATTCACTATTCCCATACAGAACGGAGAACAAATCAACGGCGAAATTGTCGATGTTGTGTCCATGCAAGGCAGCGATTCATTACTGCGATCAACGTTGACCATCAGATCAGCTGAGCAATCGGATAACGGCGTGTACACTTGTATTTTCATCAGCGAAACTGGAGAAAGCTCGTTGAAGACATTCGATCTTTTGGTGACGGTGCCAAGTCCTATTAAAGTGATGGGAGATTTCTTAAATCAAAAGGGCATTACTGCTGTTATTGGCGTCATGGCCGCGCTCATCATCCTCATGGCGATTGCTACCGCCTTGAGTTACCAGTCTGCTCTTACTTGCAAAAATAAGAGAGACAAAAGGGAGGCGCGTGCAAAGAGTCCTTCTGAAGTTTCTGGTGGTCACCTTAGCAGCCCATTCGTCCTTGGCACGGATACCCAAACAAGGATTTCGCCAACGTCACCAGTATAGAGGGGACAAGTCCGTCTTCAACGAGGAAACGAAAAGATCCTCTGTGACTCGACGGAAAACCTGCAAAGCAAAATTGTTAATATAAAAACATGATCATGACTGTGCCATTTGCCTATTCATCATCGCCCATTGGTTTCTCGTAATTTGACTTGCTCGAATGATTTGACTTCATCTTTGAGAGTTCGTGTGCTTTTACCTGAATTTTTGAGCCAGCGGGTTAGCTGATAAGGTGCTCCTTTACTGTATTTAAGTACACATCATTTCAATATAGTTTACATCTTTACATAATGGCCATAATATTCTGCTGATCGTCTGACACGAATTTCAACTTTTAACACACTTCAATTTTTGAATGACAAAACGCTTCATATTTTCTGTACCAACTGGGTTATGATTAAGCTTATTTATCATTGGAGGTTGCTAAATCACACTGCACTAGCGTGACCGACATCAAGTTGGGAAAAAAGGTTGCCAGCGGCATTTAGAAAGTGACAGCGTTCTTGACGCATATCGGTAAATTTATTTTTTTTTCTAGGCATTCTTCTTTTTTGTTGGCTCGTCGATTGGCTTACGTAAACCTATTAAGCCAATTTCTTTCCCACTGATTGCACCAGATCTAAGAACTTGTGCATGGCTTTTAACGTTTCGATGCCATTCGGCAATGGCCTCTTTTAAAAGGAACTGGGTTTAAAGTTAGAACGAGCTTGCTTCCAATGGCATTTTCGTTTGTGTCAATCCGGTTTTAATGAGTCAAATTAATGATCTAAATGTCGACAAGAGAATATGCTGAGTTGCCATGGATACTCGAGCAGTCATTTGTTTTCTACCAGTTTTAGCAGACAGCCAAAAACCAGAAGCTGTCAGGGATGTCAAGGTAACTGCTTGATTCGCTAGTGATTTGGCGTTAAGGATGCTGATTGATGGACGTGAATTACCAAAAGGGTTTCTCTTTAATTACATCTGCTGTATCATGACTGGAGCTTCTGATCTCGCTTTCATTGCAAGAGATGCAAATTACCTCTTGGTTGGCCACCCTGTGTGGCAACCACGTTGTCATAGG
This sequence comes from Daphnia carinata, assembly GCF_022539665.2. NCBI lineage: Eukaryota > Metazoa > Arthropoda > Branchiopoda > Diplostraca > Daphniidae > Daphnia > Daphnia carinata. Next base: position 1,860,073 of record NC_081336.1, on the reverse strand, counting down.
CACTGCACTAGTTTAAATGAAGTTTCTGTCCCCGAGATCGATGGATGTTATTGCAAAGGCTAAACAGCTGACGAAATGGCCGTCTACCATGCAGTTGGAACTCGGAAGTATAAATAAGGTGGCTTACTTCGCGTTTCAGCCACAGGCAATTCTCAGATACAGAAGAATGGTAACCAAAACAATAATACTTCTTTTCTTATTTTTTCTAGTGGGTAGATCACTGATGCAGATGCATGACAAGAACTGCAGAACGGTAGAGTTCATAATGGAAGTCGGAAGGATGTGCTCTGGCCTGGTTGTCATCTCTGAAGAAGACAGAACAGAGGAACAAGAAGAAATTATCGACGAACTGGCCGTCCGGTATGGCCGCCCACTGACATTGCTACGCAGCCACCATGGTGAAGTGCAGCTTTTCGATGAAATTACGGATAAAGAAACGATTTGCAACAACGTCGTTGTATTGTTGCAAAACATTGAAGCATTTTCGCTTATTTACGAACACATCCAGCAGCACTACTATTTCGGAGACGTCATTTTAGTGACGTCGTCGAATTCTTCTAAGATTGGAGACAAACTATTACAAGATATCCGCAGCGAGAGGTTTTATTTGTTGATTGAACGGGGCCAACGTCTCGTGGAGATCCACAAATGGATGGTGAGTGACCAGCTTCAAATAGACTACGTATTGAAAAATAGCAGTCTGAGCAAGGACAAATTGTCTGCGGAACGCAAAATGCTGATGGGCAGATACTTGACAATAGCAACGCTAGACTTTCCGCCCATCGTTTTCGCAAAGACGAATGAAAGTGGCAAAGTCATTGCTTCAGGAATTGAACCATCAATAGTCGCCATACTTGCAGACAAACTTAATTTTAAAGTCAACTATATTCTGCCAGTTAACGACGAAATGTGGGTAAGTGGTACATCATTAATAACAATCCTGATTTTTTGTATGTTATAGCAAATTCAATTCGCTTAGGGCACTTTGGTTTTTAATGGACCGGATAGCGTCACTGTCACGGGCTTACTAGGTTTCTTGCACCGCAAAGAAGCCGACGTGTCTTACGGAGATCTGCACATCCAGCAACGATTGCTGCCCTACGTCGATTTCACACGAGCCTTTAGGAATAATTACGAGTGTTTTCTTGTACCAGCTCCTCGCCCCTATGCTAAATGGACTGCACTCTACCATCCCTTTTCTCCGGCCATTTGGGCTGTAACTGGATTGGTTTGTATTTTCGCCGTCACGACGCTTCGACTCTTAGCCAAATGGTCATCGTGGCGTGCAAATGAAGATCGATTTTTCTCCGACACTACGGTTTGCTTCCTCTTCATTTTAGGCAACATGTTGTCTGTTCAACAGCCACAAGAAATCCGTATGCCGGCCAATCGATTGTTTCTCATCTGGTGGCTATTGGCAGCTGCTACTGTAATTCCAACTGTGTATCGGTCGGGTCTTATTTCTTACATCACCTTCCCTTACACTCCTGCTCCAATTGACACGATTCAGCAACTCGTCGATAGTCCTCTGAAAAAAATTAGTTGGGGAGATTATTTCAAGACGAGTCTGTTGAACTCAAACGATCCCCTTCATCGTAAACTTGGCGTTCAATTTGCCATAGCTACCAATCTGACTCAAATGTTTTCATTGCTGGAGACTGGTTCATGGGCTGTTATGTCGAACCAGGGAAACCTCCGTTATCAGGCGGCTACTTTATTCCCTCCGACTAGTGATGGTCGTCGTGTACACCTAGTGAGAGAATGCGTATTCCCCACACGTTCGGCCTTTGGACTCCAAAAAGGTTCTTCGCTGAAGCCATACTTTGACAAGGAAATTTATCGTCTTGTCGAAGCTGGAATTGTTGAACATATTTCGTCACAATTTGCCAAAAAACAAACATCACGAGACCCTACCAAATCCAGAAAGCTAGCCGCTTACTCGTTGGATAATTTGCAAGGGGCTTTCTATTTGTTGGGACTGGGCATTGCTCTTTCTTTTGTAATCTTTTTGTCTGAGGTAATTTTTGGCTACCGTAAACGCAAATTTTACGTAGCCAAATAATCGTGTACTGCCACGTTTATCTAATGGGGTACAAACACAGCTGCTAAGGATTAAAGTACTACACAGCTGGTCTCGTAAACAATTAGTTTACGTTTATATTGAAACTATTTTCGACATACCCGTTGATTGTGTACGGTAGTTTTTATTTGATTCAGTGCATTTACATAAAAAATACTGAATGGTTTAAGTGAGATGTGAAACGGTACTTTTCCTATTATTCTTTTATATTGTTCCAATTTCTGATTGAGATCTGGAATTAGTAACATTATCTTCGATTTTAATACACATTCATTATAACTTTGTCAGCTCTAGAGATACGTTTACAAAAACAATTTTTTGAATGCGCGCGCCTTCCAGTATTACGCGTTTGTAGTTGAATAGTTTGTTACTAGATGTCTTTGTTATGATCGTCTACAAAATGAGGGCACGTGGAATTTCTATTTTGGGTTTCCTAGGGAACACTACTAAATCAGAAACTAATAGTTTTAAAAATGGCATCCGAAGCTGACGATTGGAAAAACCCGAAGTTTCGCCAAGAATTTATCAACACGATGTATTAACAACATTTAATACAAAAATTGTGGTGCGTAACTTGTATAATCCATGTTTTCCTAAATTACAGTGAAGAAGCGATACGACAATGGGGTAATCCCACAACCAGAACTGCAAGTGAAATGGAACTTTATTCCTTCGAACGAGCGAATACCAAAGTAATTATTGATAGTCATGGAAATTTCATGACAATGCTCTAAATCAACGTTGAGTGAAAGCAATTTCCGAGACAACTAATCACTTTTCTGTAGGAAGACTATTTGAATTATCATTTTTGGTTGATGAGCCATATACAAGGAATAAGTAAGATTGGAAACACCTCACAACTGAAATGGTTTTTAGACTGACAATTAATGTTTCAAGGTGAACAAAAACCCAAAAGTGCTTCTCCTGTGGTTGACCCATCTGTAGCAGAGACCAACAGCCAGCCAAATGATTCAGTTCAAGATGGTATGTAACAGTTGACTAGAAAAGATTTCACTAACGATAATTATAAAATGGCTTCAGATGACTGGAGGAGTCCTGGATTTCGCCAAAATGTCATCACAAAAATGTATCTGCTAGAATTGAATCTTAAAAACTAGGCCATGTTTAATTTTTTTTGTATGTGCACCATAGTGAAGGAGCCATCTGGATATCTGGAAATCCAACAACAAAAACAGCCAGTGAAATGGAAAATCATTTCTTCGAAAAATCCATAAGCAAAGTAAGGTTGAACTTGTTTAACGAAAGCTTTAGTGATGAATAATATTCAGTAACACTATAGAAAATTGGTAAACACAGTGAATTCGTTTTTCTTTTAGGAAGACTATTTGAGTCATCTTGCCCGATTGCTAGTACATATAAAACAACTTAGTAAGAAACAGTTTAAATAAGACAATAAAAGAAATTTACTATAGTCATGTAATTTGTCTTGCCAGGTGCTCAATTTCAAGCTTTCAGACAAAGAGCCCAAGTTGTTCCTGCAGTTAATGTTGCTGCACTGCAGGGTAACATCAAACCAAAATCTCCATCTCAGCCAGGTATTTAAACTAAATTCCTTGGAAGTTTACCCCAAAATTTGAAATTAATGTATATGAGGGTATAGGCATGTAATTTATCTTGCAAGGTGTCAAAGAAAAAGCCAAGGGAACATCTACAGGGGCTGTTGCTGTAGCACAAGTCAATGTTCAACCAAAAACTGTTAACCAGCAAGGTATGATTGGAGCAGGGAGTATAAGGAGAGCACGAAGGAAATACTATAAATGTTTTGGTTCCTCAATATTCATACATTTCAAATTTTGTTTTTCAATCACTTCAGATGAATGGAAAACGCCCGGATTTCGCCAAAACGTCATCGCGAAAATGTAAAAGTCAAAACAATGAATTCGTAAATGTATCTTAGCTCAATGGTTGCTTTTTTTTCATGTTCCAGTGGAGCAGTGATCCGGCAATCGGGGAATCCCACCACCAAATCCGCGAGCGACATGGAATTTCATTTCTTCCAAAGGTCCAGAAATAAGGTACAGTTGAAAATATTGTTACAAGACGGTGGTATTGGCCGTCAATATAATAACACGAAGCAAATCGTGATATTTAATCTTTGCATTTTATTTGGTTAAGGAGGAGTATTTAAATAATCTTGCTCGGCTGCTGGTGCATATCAAAGGATTAACAAATGTTGTTGTGGGAAATCCTGCAGATAATGAATACTAGACAAATTATTGGCCACTTAAGTTGTGTTCACCCAGATGCCTTAAAAACTCTAAGAAAACCCTCAGGAACCAGTTTCTGCTATTTTAGTTATTTATTATAGTTGTACCATTTAATATATTCAAATGTAGACGTAGTGTGCATTTTCTACCGCTAGGTGTTTGTCTGCTAAAATATTTTATGGCGGGACAACTGGTATTTCACGTGCCTGACTGTACAAGAACAAAATTAAAATATACAGCTTCATTGTAGGACCCAAAAAACTTAGACAAACTGTTATTTCTTATTAACTCCGAGTTTATCCTGAACTTTTTCTCGGTAATAAAAATCGGGTTTTCGCATTCACACCAGTCACAGCATGGATTCAGGTATTACCACGTTATGATGAACTTTTATGGTTGGGTTTTTCTTCTTCAAACAGTACTTGTTGTATGTATAAATATTTTTTAAAATTTTCTCTCTTGATTGGTAGGTGGGATTCTTAGTCTCATAAGTGTTGCCTTCTTATGGGGTGTTACAAATCCCCTGATGGGCAAGGGCAGCTCGGGTATCCAAAGAGTGAAGCATGCCAATTTCCTGGTTCAGTTTGGTTCAGAACTCAAATTCCTTCTACTAAATTGGAAAGTAAGTCATCTTTTTCTCTTTTGTGCAAGTTTATTTGTCTATAGGACTCCCCTTAAAGTCACCGTTGTTGTCTGACAGCTGTGCCTAATTACAGCATGATTACAGGATTCAGTTGAACAGCATACTTAAAATATTTTGCTGTGCAGTTGATGCTGATAAGAAATAGCTTTGAAATGAGTCTCTTTTGTAAACTGTTCCACTATAGTTAGTCAAATCTGACATGGTAGATTGAGCTGTCGTTTGTTCTGATGATAGTCCTTTAGGGTAAAGCCTCTTTGCAAGATTGTGTTTTTCCCAAATGGAGCATCCAAAAAGCTTAAAAGTATATACTTATTATTCCTCCTCGCACACCTGTTCGCGGCCCAAGATGACTCTTGATTTATTATATTTTGCCTTCACCTCCCATCTCACACCAACAGCAGAATATAGTCAGAGCTTTCTAATGAAAGTATTCAAATGCGGTGCACGAAAAAGAACTTTGTTCTACCATTGTTTCGTTACTGAGACAATCGAGACCAGCCTTTTTCTTGTCGAAGAGCTGCGATGTCACCCAAGATAAACAAAAAAGCAAGGTTTTCACTAATGTCCTTTTTTCGGACAGGGCCGTCAGTGAAGAAAAACGAAAGAAATGCATTTTTCCTTTTTCTTTGTAACTTTTTTGCTTCATAAGCATTGACTAGGAAAGATTGTCTAGCAGGATAACATCGGGCATAGTGCGTTCTGTGTGAATAAATCTTGAAGGGGAAAAAGAATATCACGCTAATGAATTCATCCCACCTGACCAGTTCAACGAACCCTCGTACAGGTTGAAGTTCACGTTCGGGTGTTTTGGGTACATCCTTTTTAGTACGTAAGAATTTTCCCATCGTCTCGCCAGGACAATGAAGTCATTGACGGAAACTGAAGCCCGTTTCACGGCCAAAAAATGTTCCACTTGTTATACACATACCTGTGGCCTGTACGACCAATTGTGCCTCCCCAACTCTACCTTTCTCTCTCTAGGATTTTTCTAAAATCTAGTTGGCCGTATTTTACATATTATTTCTTGTTTCTTTTGTTTTTGTTCTGCAGTTTGTTCTCCCATTCCTGGTCAACCAGTGCGGCTCCATTCTCTTCTACTTCACGCTCAGCTCCACCGGTATTTTTTTTTTCCCTTTCTTTTTTTCTTTTGACAAATGAGAAACAAAATTCTTTCATTAAACCACATTTCGTTTCGCCCCCCCCCCTTTTTTTTTCTTTTTTCCTTCTATCTCTCCGCCGTTTGAGGGATAACGTATCTAATTCCAATCTTTTCAACTTGTGATAAAAAGAACGATAGACACACACAACTGAAAAGAACGAAGGCGGTCAAGACATTCGCTAGCCTTTATTCTTAAGTGTTCATTCTTTATTTTTTTTTCTTCTTCTTTCTTTTCATTTTCGCTGTTTTACCACATCACGGTCTTCGCCGGATACTGAAACGATTCCTTTGATGGCCCCAAAGAACTGTCGGTTGCTGTACCATTGACCAACGGGCTGACATTCCTCTTCACCTCTGTTGCGGGTCAGTGCCTGGGAGAGCATCCGGCTTCACCACGTAATGCTCTCAGCATCTTTAATCATGCCCGTCAATGTTACGTGTGTCTTCTTTCATCCTCTTCAGCCAAGCTGAAGACGAGCGAAATAATATTAACTACACTCTTCGTGCCACCTTAGCGGTAATAGTAGTAGCAAATTCGGTGGCCCGTTGGCATCCAGTTGCGTGTGCTGAGATACTTGATAGTCCCAGCATCTGTTTAAAAGCAAAATCCAAAAGATGTGTTTGAAACAGAAAGAAGGAAAAACGTGTTAATATTAGAAAGAGAAGAGGAAAAAAAAATGTTTTCAAATTACTAAAACCTTTTAACCGTATGCCAGGTTTACCATTACTGGTATTTTTTCGTTTGTAGTATTTTTTGTTTTTGTGAAAAAATTCATTGAAAATCCGGCTGTGCGTGAACGGATTGTATTTCGCTGTCTGCACGCCGCACACGTTTTTTCTCAGCTCTCCGAATTTTGATCCGTCTGGCATGCGGGAATGCTGTAATGATAACTAATTCCTTAGCCCGTTGAAGAAAAAAAACAAAACATTTAGTTATTTATTATTTATGTTTCTTCTTCGTATATAAACATTTTTTTTTTCATTCCGTTTGTCTTATTACATTACCGCAGGCACTTTCCTCGGAATGGCTTGCGTCTTATTGGGTGTCGTGCTGTGCCTGACGGACAAGATGTGAGGGAAAACCCATCAGATGTTTGGCCCCATGTGTGTTTAAAAGGTATTACAGATACACACAGACACACACACATAACAAATATGCTGCTCATCCTTCCGTGCCGTATGGCATCCGCATGTAAAAACGCCCTGACTGATTGAATTGCCTGTAGTCATTTTTGTTTTAGAATCTTCCATTTTGTTTAACCATCAGTCTTTTTATTGTATTATATCAAAATGGTGAGGGGGAGGAGACGAGGCAAAGAGGAGGGCAAACGAAAAAAAAAACATGCGATTGTACAAAAACTACAAATTCTGTTTGGCTATGTGGGAAATCGTAAAGAATTAACAACAAAAATAAAAAAGATTAGACGGAAAGAATGAAAGAAAAGAGAAAATGTTCTCAGGACATTATCGAAAGCCAATCTTGTACACATTCACACAGACATGCACGAAGAGTTTTGCTCATTTCGTTTTATTTTTTTAATGTCTAAAAGTACGTGACGCATATTTTTTTTTAATTTTATTTTATTTCAGCGACCGAATGGGCTCGTTTTCCGATTTGAAAAAGCTGAGCTCGTGGTATGTTTCATTGTTGTTGTTTTCTTTACACAGCATCAGAGGTAAAAAGGAGCAGAAAAACGATGTAAAGACTTGGGTAAAGATGATGAAAATAAGTTTGTTATTATTATGTTTTTAAAAAAAAATGTATGTATATATCAGGAAAGAAGAAAGGTGTCAACTAAGATGTGACATTGCGATGACGTTTAGTCTCTGTGAAGAGATAGAAAGAAAAAAAAAGAAAGAATTTGTTTGTTTTTTTACCCAGTTGAAGACGACTCTACTATGATGCGAAATTGGCACACACGGGCGGAGGAATTATTGAAATGGTTATTGTTCCAACATCGTAAAAAAACTTGTTTAAAATTTGAAAAAAAGAAAAATGATAATAATAATATTTTCCTTAGGGATGGGGACGACACAAATGATGAAAAAGGTGAACGATGCCAAAATAGAAGAGACGAAAAAAAACAAACAAAATCGGGACGAATAACAGTCAGATTATTTTCAGAGGGTCTTTGCGTCGTTGAATCCGCTGCAGCACCGGGCGAAGGCAAGAATCTGGAGCACCTAACAGACGCCTGTCAAGACGATGGAGAAAAGACAAAAGAAAAAGATAATGGAACGGTTCGTTCGTGAGTCGTTTGACACACAAGATTGTGAAAGAGTGGAATACTACTAGGACGTGAACTCTACGCCAGACCCCACCAGACAACACTTTATCCCGCTATTGTGGCTGAGAGCCAAGGAGACGCATATTTGCATCGGGAATTATTTAGATTATAAAGTACCCCAAAACAAGGTGCGGGTTTTTCCTGTTTCTACTACGTTCTCTGTGTCTTTAACTGAAAACAAAAAAAAAAAAAAAAATTCATTCTTTTTTTTTTTCTTTTTTTTTTTTTTTTTTTTTTTTTGAAAGATCCCTGGCAACAACAACGGAAAACACAATAGTTTATTCGGTGAGTGGCAAAAGATAAAGAATTTTAAATCCACGTACAAAAATTTTTGTCTTTCATTAACGTTTCTTTTTTGTTTTGTTTTCTATTTAGAAAATGTTTTAGCTATTTATAGCAGGGTGCGTTGGTGATCATATCTGCGCATATCGTCGATCGCCGTGAGAAACCCAAGGTGGGTCTTTTTATTTACTTTTCTTTTTTTTTTATTTTTTAAGAGGAACGTTACTTGTCGAGTGGAACGTTCTTTTCATCGTTACACCAACTAGTCGTTCAGCCATTTAAAATCTAAAAGTACCCCATCCGAAGTAAGGCACACAAAGTTTGTCTTTTTAAATTCCCGTTTAAACTGGACTCTGTACATTTCTGTACAACTGTAATGGCCTTATTATTGTGTTCCATGTCGTTACATTTCTTTATTTTGTTTTCCTCGTCCAATCTGAACACACAAAAAAAAAAAAAAGGAGGCAAAGCGAAATTGCGTTCTCATCAGTTTACGTCGTTCCACTTAAATGGCCACAGCCGAATAATAAAGCATATCCCCGTCCAAAGCAACAACTAGACAGGGGAGAGACTTTCGATAAATCGTAGCCGCCATCTGTCACGCTTCTACGGTTACACAAATTGACTTCCCTTAACTGTGTGTAATACGCTAGTTAGTTTACAGTATTGCAGGACCAATTAAACGCGGACCGTTACTAATCACGTTCTTCTTCTTTATTTTTTTTTTTTTCTTCTTTAGTTCTCGCTATCTACTTAGGAGGAGCGTCTCTTTCGCGTGTGTGGTATGTTACGCAATGGGGGTCTCCAGTCGATTCCGGATTCTTTTTCCGAGGGAAAAAAAGAACAAACGCGAAACGATGGCAGACATCAAGGAAAAACAAGAAGAAGAAGAGTATCCCTTAAAGGTAAGAGAGCTATTTCTCTCTCTCTCTCTCTTTATTTATTCATTATCGATTATACGTAACGGGGCTGCGCGCACAGGGTCAGGTCAAGCCATATTTCCAGGGGCTGTTTAGATTGAGGAAGAATTTCGACAACGATCAGGGAAAATCTTTTTCTTGCGTGGGAAATACTTTTGTCAACGCCAATGATCTGGCCCCTCTCTCGTGCTCCGATCAACGCCCAACTCATCACTCACGCATAAACATCATCTTTTTTTTTTTTTTTTTTTCTTTCGAAATCTCTTTGGCCGCTAGTCTTCCTTTGGCCCACTCATCACACGATGACTCGAATGCGATAAACTAGAACTCACAACCTCCGGGGCGGCAGCTACACTATTCCACGTACTAAGCGCCACCTTTTTATTTTCTCCTTTTATTCATCACAATCCCACCTCACCTCCACCCCATTCCCCATCAAAATCAAAAGGTTAAAGAAGGAAAGTGAAAGGGGTTGGAGAAGAGCTCATGAAAAATGTTGATCCCAGTATTTTTTTTTTTAAATAAAATCCAAGCTGTTTTGCGTTTACACGTCCGAATGAGATATGCGTGTGTGTGCGCAGTCATGGAACCTAATGCGATGAGTAACGGAACAGTTTTATTTTTTATTGAGAAAAAAAAAAGGGAAAATGGAGATTTTTTTTTTTTGTTGTTGTTGTTGTTGGGAGGTTCGTGGTCGAACAATAACAGCACAGGTGTTTGGTCTCTGTCCGTTTGCATTACACAGAAGTTGTATGCCATCACGAGGAAAAGAGCAGCTCCGATAAAAGGCCATAAAAACAAGGGGGGAAAATCCGATAGTTTTTGGACTCGTTTGTTCATTGCCCGGCCTCTGAAAAATTGTGGCCGTTACTTCAATGCAAACGGCCCTCGGGATATTTTTCACAAGTAAAAAAAAAAAGCACCTTACGCAACAACGGCGTTGGTTGTGGCCCGTCTGGATGAAGGAAAAAAAAAAAAAAAATCATGGAACGATGAGAGCGCGCCCATGTCAGAAAATTTCAAAAGGGACAAAAAATGATGCATCTTTCCCCCTTTTATTTTTTCTATAGTTGAAAAGAAAAAGAAAAATATGTATATATAGCAACCCCAAAGAGAAAAAAAAAAAAAACAAACTAAGAAGATGGAGAGACGCTGACTAAGTCCTGATTACTCTTCCTCTTCTGTAGACATACACATCGTTTTTGTGTGGTGTCTAACGCGGACCATATAAGGTGTTCTCTATTTTTCCTTCTATTTTTTTTTGTTTTTTTGTTCGACGGAAAGAATCTGAAGGTGGAGCATGACTATTTAAAAGAAGATCTTGCGTCATTTATTTTTACCTTATTCGATTTTTGAATTTTGGCGCTTAAATGAAGATGATTGGAAATGGTGGTCTGTTTTCTTTTTTTTGCGCGCGTGAACGGGGCGTAGCCTGACCGTGAAGATGTAGGACGTCGTTCGGTAGTTATAAAGATGTTGTTTGAAAAATGCGGTACGGCAACAACAGTTGGGTACTGTTGCACAGCGCGCGTGTGTAATATGTTGGTAACACGAAAAGAGTCGGGAGAGCTGCTCTCAACTTATTATCATCATAATCTCGCTTGGGTTTCGGGGCGTTGCCTTTCTTTTTATTTTCTTCTTCGCCAAAGGTAAACACAAAACCGACTAACGTTATATTCTCCCCCCTTTGGGCTGTTTTCTTTCTTTCTTTCTTTTTTTATTATTATTATTTTCTATTCTCGTTATCGCCGTTTTCTTGTTTTTACTGTTGCCAACCCGACAGGTGTTGTCTCTGAACCATCGAACTGATTTGGCACGACAACGCTGTTTCAAAGAATTTTTTAATAGTTTTCTTTTCTTTTCTTTTCTTTTTTTTTTTTTTTGAAATTTTAAGTAAAATGGGGTTCGGCGGATGTCGCTAAAGAAATAGAAGATGATCTGAGCGCTGAGGTATTTCGTGCGCACAGGTGCGACGACGCCCTTCCCTTAAGATAAGAATTCCACCCAACCCCCTCTCTTTTTTTTTTTTAAAGTTAAAACTTGAAATTGTTTTGTCGGCTGAAAATGATGTTGTTCAAGTTTTGAAAAGCAAACAGGCCACACAAGAAAAATGAGAAACGTGGATGACTTGTTTCTTTTTTTTTTTTTTTGCGGGGTGGGGGGGGGAGGGCTGCTTCTATGACGAACAGGCTCATTACTAGGCGATAACACGCATTTTTTTTTATTTTTCGTATTCCGCTTTTGGAATGAAAGAAGAAAAATCGAGTAGGTATATAGATAACATTTTGCTCCTTTGAGGACCTTTTCCGCCAGTTTTACCTCGTCCCCCATTTTGTTTTTATCTTTTATTCTAATACGGCAAGTACTCGTCGTGTCTAATCTTTCTTTCTTTTTTTCGTTTGGTCAGTTCTTTTCCGGGAACGGAGGAAAGGGGGAAAAAAAATGAGTACGTAAAGAATTTCTGTCGGGAATTTTTTTTTTTCTTTTTTTTCAAATCTTTTAGTCCTTTTTTTTTTTATCTCAACGATTTTCGCTATTGTCTCCTTTTCACAAAAAAAAAAAAAAAGAAAAGAGGGCTATTGGTTCTGGTGAATTTTAGGTCTTTGAAACGCACGGAGAAATGGAGGAAAACCGGACGAAAGATAAGATAAAGGCGTTGGTCATGTCTGGGCCGTCGAAATGATCTCAAAAAGGAAAAAATTTTTTTTTTTTTTGGGGGGGGGGGGGGAGATGGTGGTGGAACAAAGAAGAAATAGAAAACTAATTTGCTGTTGTTTTTCACTTACGTCAAGTTGATGGCCCAGTAGACGCGCACTCCGGACTTCTTGGCGTTTCTTCTTCTTATTCTTCTTGTTTTGTTTTGGCGCACAAGGAAATAGGGAATGTTTTAAATTCACTTTTTGAAATTACAAAAAAAAAAAAAAAAAAAAAAAAAGAAAAAAGAAAAAAGAATTGCGTACGTAATTTGTCCCATTCGAAATTGAAAAAACCCACTCGAAATGAATATTAATTTTGTTTTGTTTACGTTTTGCAGTTAGTCTCGGATATGGCAGAGGGCACCAGCAGGGAGGGGGGGGCGGAATTGATTGGTGTTATTTTTGTTTTAAAAAAGAAAAAAAAAGAAGAGGACGGACGCGATGGAATGGGAAGACGGACGGACTAGCGTTGCTTCTTCTTGCGGAACCAGCCGGCCATCAGTTTGGTGTTTTTGGGCATGGTGGATGAGCGAGAGACGGACGTGCCGCCCGTTTTGCTGGATGATGTGGCCCCAGTCTGACGTTGAGCGACGGCCGCAGGACCGGCCGCCGATGGACGGTACGCGTCTCCCGAATCTTCCGACTCGACAATGACGTCCTCCCGGCGCCGGACGGGCGCCCTCGGTGGCTTGCCCACGTCGCCGACGACCATGGCCGGCGCCGATTGGCCGCCCGGCTGCTGCTGATTGCTGTACGTGATTTCGTACTTGTCGCGGTAATGACGCGGCTTCCACGGTGCCAGCACGGAATACGAACGCGATATCTGTCGCGTCTGCGTCCGCCTCAGCGTCGATCCCGTCGTGCCCGACAGGGCCGACATGTCCTCCCGGCTCTGCGCCCTGTGCCGCCTGGACGCTAGCAGTTGCTGCTGGGCCGTACGACCGTGACTAGTGACGGGGATGTCGGCCACAGTTGTAGCGTGCAAGTAGACGGAGCGCTGGCTCTCTGCGCTTCCGGCCGCGCTCTGCATGGCGCTGCCGTCGCTCTCTGAGCTGTTGACCGAGCTGACCGGATGGTGTCGTCCTCGCTGATGCAACACACCTCTGCGTTCATTTGATTCAAAATAATCAGATAAGAAAAAAAAAAAAAAAAAAAGGTAAAGAACCGACGAGTCACCCACATTTCCGTGATGACATAATCAAATGACAAGCCAAAGATGAGGGGGGGGGGGAAAGAAAAAAAGGTGGGGATCATCAATAGCTCGAAACGAAAGAAAAGAATTGCGACTGTCTTTTGTTTGTTTCTCTTTTCTCTCGGTCGTGTATCTAACCAAGTGACGCCTTTTCTCACGAACTTTTCACCTCCAACACGCATTTTTTATTTGTACTTTTCATTTTTTTTTTTTTTTTTTTTTGCCTTCTTTTGGCAAAGAGGCATAGAGTGCGGTGCGATATTATACCTCTTTTCCTTTTTATTCTTTCAACAACTAGAAGGGAAAAAAAAAAAAAAAAAGAGAAATTCTTAAAGAAAAATGTAGACGATTTTTCTCGTCTTCCTCCACATTTTTTTTTTCTTTCTTTATTTTTGAAGGTTAATTGACATCTCGTCGGCGTGGAAATTGCCATTGTCAAAACAACCCGAAAAAAAAAAAAAACGCTCTCATTTCCTAATACCAACAAAGAGAGAAAAAACAAAAACAAACTGGATGGTATATGATGAAAAAAGAAAAAAAAAAAAAAAACCAACTAGTTGCACTCTGCGTGCAAAAGTCACGCAAAGCACGTTGTTTTTTTTTTGTTTTTTGTTTTTATTCCGCCATCTATTTCTGGTGCAGCTGCGCTTTTCTAATACGTTCGTGTGACTAATGAGTTTGGTGCCTCGTTTTCTCTACTCCTCCCAATCTTCTTCTTTATATCCTAACCCTCAGTCCTTTTGTATGATCATCATCATTAGATCCCATTATAATTACTGGCTGTTTTTTTTTTTTTTGTTTTCCTTGGCGGGGCACACACAGACCCAGACACACACACACACAGATGGATTGTCATCGTTCTTACCTGCGGACAGCGCCCATGCCGGCCGCCGTGCTGGCGCTCCGCGTCACCTTGGCCTTGGGCATGTAGCGTGATGAATAGCCACCTCCGCGAGACGGCTGAGACTCCAAGTCCGTGTCGCCAAAGTAGCGCATCTGGCGCTGAGATTGAGCTGCGGCCGCGCTTGTCGCCGCCGGCGGCGGAGGAGGAGCCGATTCGGACGGACTGCTGCCCAACGGAGCGGCCGGAGCGCGTCGCTGCTCGTCGGCCGCGTTGCGCTCGCGCAATTCGGCCGATTCGACTCCGATTTGGTGGATCAAATTGGTGCTGGCGTAGGGACGGGCGTCGCCCATCATGCCGCGCTGTTGCGGCTTGTAGCGGCCGCCACCGTCCTCCTGATAGCGACGGCCGGAATGGAACTGAACGGAAGTGTCGTGGCCGTGGCGATTGCCGCGATGTTGCTGGTGCTGGTGCTGGTGTTCCTCGCCGAGCACGATCACCGGATCCGGCCGGTAATTCAAATTGTTGAAACTCTGCTCCCGAACGAACGAACGAGAAAGGAAAAAGAGAAATTTGTTTGAAAATGAAAAGGTAACAAAAAACAAAACAAAAAAATGAATAAATAATAAGAACAAGAATAATAATAATAACATGTGAAAAATGACAATGAAATTAGACATCGTCGTTGGATTTCGTCGTGCTGCACGGAGCAGTCACGCTTGTCTACCCCGCCCTCTCTCTGTATGTACAACCGTCGTTCAAAATGGAGCTGCTGACGAAACCGGCCGGAAAAGGTAAGAGTTTCTTTTGCTTTTTGCTTTTTGGGGGCAGAGACTTGTTTTGGTTGTGATTGCGGCTATATTTGTACATATGCGATAGCTGCAGACTCGGGTTTTTTTTTTTTTCTTTTTTGAAAGAAAGGTGGAGGCGATCGCCTTGAGGCTATGTGGTCCCCAGCGGTTAGTTCAAAGGTCGTGAAAATGAAACGAACATTTTTTTTTTTTTTTCTTTTTTCCTTCTCTTTTTTACTGCGTTCTCTCGACCAAACACTCGCGAAGAGTGTCTTTTCATTTTCTTTATTTTTGATTGCCTTCTCCCGAAGAAGAGGAAACACATCAGCACCATCTCGAACGCCATAAAGACACGCTCGAAAGAAAGAAAAAAAAAAAGGCAAGAAGCCATTAACATCAGGCAGGGATTGATGGTTAACATTTCTCTTTAGCTAAGAGAACAAGAGAAGAAGAAGAAGAAGAGAGAGAGCAAATGTTGAAGGAATGTGTTTTATCTTTCTTATTCTTTTGTCGTATTCATAATTTTTCGTTTTTTTTTTTTTTTTTTTGTTTTTTTTTGGGGTTTTTTTCCAGCAGCTCGGACCTTCGTTTTATACCGTCAAGGTCGGCTGTTTTCGGGTTCAGTATTACTAACGCGTACCTAAATGATTTCCCAATTCCGTTTGGACTACTGTCTTTCTTTCTTGCTGCTTGACATTCATTTTTTTTTTTTTTTTTTTTTTAATGGGAGGGTTTAGAGAACAACGTCAAAAATGTAAAAATTGGATGAAAAATAGTTTTTCTTTCGGTTTTTTTTTTTTTTTTTTTTTTTTTGATTTGCCGAGTGAGAAAGACAAAATGTTTTCTATTCCCATTTTCTTGTTCGGCATGAAACGCAGAGGCTCAACGGGTCCTATCTCAGGGCATTTCTTTTTCCAAGACAAGCGTATATGATGGAACCGGTTGTTGAAGAAATTCCAAAATATATTTCTTTTCCCCCTTTTTTTTTTCTTGTAACTGCAGGAGGGGAGAGAGAGAGAGAGAGAGAAATCGGCTGGGCCATATAACTGACTCACGCTAAACTCTTCCAAAAAAAAGTCAACAACCTCTGGCCGCCATTTGATCTCTCTCTCTCTCTTCCCCCGGTTTAAAAAGGCACGCGCGAAGCGGCCAACCCGCAGCGATCTTCCTCGTTCCGCGCCCTTTTTTTTTTTCAAACATTTTTTTTTTTTTTTAACTACCACCTTTCAATTTTTTTTTTTTTTTTTTTATTCAATCGGTTTCGGTCGTTTCATTTTTTTTTTTTTTTTTTTTTTTTGGTACCTGCGATTTTTGGCGCAAATTTTTGAATTGATTGCGCTGGTGGCTGTTGACGTGGCCATCGCTCTCGGACGTGTCGGTCCGGTCGGTGGAACTGCGTCGACGGTGACCTCCGTCTTTGGCCGTGCCATTGGTGACGACGCGATAGCGCAGCGCGGAAGCGTCGCCCGTCGTTGTGACAGGTGGCGGCGGCGCCACTTTGCGGACAAAAGGCGCTTCCACAACGACTACCGGCCTACCGGCATTCGTCGAGTTCTTGTTGTTGTTGTTGTTGTTGTTGTTGCTGTTGTTGTTGTTGGCCGTCGTCGTCGTCGTTGTCGTTGTCTTCGTGGCTGACGTCTGATTCGACTGATGGTTTTGACCTTTGACCAAAAGCGAGCGACTCTGTCGCACCAATTCCGCTTCGTCCTCTGTCGACCATTTAGCAACTTGCGGCGGCGCTTGACCTTTGACTGCCGGCCCGCCTTTGGTGGCGGCCGCAGGTGCGGCCGGCGAACTCAGGACGGAAGGCGATGGCGTCTGTTGCTTTGGCGCTTTCTTCTTGCTCTTGTTGGCTTTCGAACCCAGAAAGACGGACAAGAACTTGCTCCGCTGCCGGCGGATTTTCTCCTGTTTTTCCGGCTCGTTGTTGGCTTGATTGTTGGGCTGCACGGCCGCCGTCGTCGTCGTCGTCCTCGTCGTCGTCGTCGTTTCGGCCGGCTCGTTCCACCGACGCGGATCGGAGATGCGCCGCTCGGGACTCGGGGTGAGCGACGAGCGCGCCGGTTGGTACCGGTAGGGCGATGGCATTTTCTTGGCATGGCCAAGCGGCCGGTTCAGCGGGTAATTGCGTTCGGGGCTACTCTCGGGACTGCGTTCGTCACGACGCCACGGCACCGTGTTGAAGGCCACTTTGGCTTGCGTCGTCGCTGCGGGCGCCGCGGTCGTCGCCCGCGGCGGCGACGCCTCCATCCGCTCGCGCGACAATTTCTTGATGCGCAACGGCGGTTTCGGCGCGGCCCGAATGAACTCCTCTTCGCCGTCCATGTCGTCCTCGTAGCGGCTCTGGAACTGCGTCAGTCGAGACGAGTGGATGACGGGCTCGTTCCGTTGGCGGACCACCGTCCGCCCGCGCTCGGCGTCCTGGATCAAGCGCGTGGAAGTCATCGACATTTGATTGGCCTTTTGCGGAAGCGGAAGCGTCCGACTTTCCGCTTCTCTTTGTTGATACGATCGTTCCGGGCTCCTCCTCGACGAAGGTTGTTGTTGTTGTTGTTGTTGCATTTGCAACGAACGGATGCGATTGGTCAACGGCTGGATGCGAGGTTCCGGCGAAACGGAACGATCCTGATAGACTTTGATCCCGCCTCTTCCGCCGAAACGGGGGCCGTCCTCGTCGTCGCTGTACTGGAACACGCGTTGATCCGATGCCCTTGTTTGCTTACGCTGTTGTTGTTGCTGTTGTTGTTGTTGGTCGTTGCCAGCGATGAGGATCTTGGTCGTGTGCGGGTAACTGCGATCGTCTTGCTCGCCGCCGCCCGTCCGCTGTTGGTCTTTCAACAAGGTGCTGTACTTGAAAGACAGGCCGGCCGACGCGTTGTTGTTGTTATTGTTGTATTGGACGTGACTATTGTTGACGTTGTTGCGATTGTTGTTGCGAGCGTCCAACGCTCGGCTATTGCCTCCGCTGCTTCCGGACAATTTGCGCTCGGTCTGATGGCCCTGGCCGTCGTCGCCGAAGAGGAAACGAGCCTTGGCTTTGATGGCGTCCAGATCCTCTTCGTCCACCGGCCCTTCGGGCTCCTCCTCGTCGTCGTCGTGTTCGATTCCTACGCCGACCCCCTTTTGGTAGCCCAAATGCTGGCGGATGACATCCCTCTGCTGCTGTTGTTGTTGTTGTTGCTGCTGCTGCTGCTGCTGTTGCTCTTGGAATTGGAACAGTTTGCCTCTTCCGGCCGGCACTTTGTCCGCCCCGGCGCCGTTCGACGAGCGGTAGACGTTACGTTCTGGCGACGGCGATTGTCCCCTGCCCTGGTGTTGCGCCGATGTTTTGACTTGAGCGTAAACAACGTCCGTCACTCCGCCCGTTTTACCGAACGGCAATTCCGGTCTGGGCGGAGGAGGCGAAGTGAAACGGGGCCCACCCAGCGGCGAGCGGAGCGGACTGGTCCGCGTCGGGCTAACTCCTCCCGTGTACGAGAAGGGCAAATTCTTGTTGTGCGTCAACCCGAATTGCGGATCGGGTTCGATCAGGTTCAACGTGGGCAATCGGGGAGCCAGCGGATCTTCGGCCAAATGGAGCTCGTCCTGGTACTGACGGCGCAGCAGCTCCCGCTGCCTCGACTCTTCCGTCAGCTGCTGGACAATGAGGTTGACGTTGGGCCGGCTGGTGGCTTCCATCTCGATTCCGGAATCGTACTTGGGCGGGGTGGTGGGGGCCGCGTCGCGATGGCCGTGATGGCTCTTACCGTTGCGCTGCTGATAATGCTCTTGTTGCTGGTCCAAGATGGTCATCATCCCGAGCGGGAGCTGCTGGGGTCGACGCGGGCTCGATTCGACGATCGGATCGAGCTTCTCGAACTGTTGTTGTTGCTGCTGCTGCTGTTGTTGCTGCTGCTGTTGCTGTTGTTGCTGCTGCTGTTGTTGTTGATGGAGGATGTTGTTCTTCTCTCTGAGTTCGATGTTTTTCGTCTTTTTACCGCTACTCGGCTTGCCGTCGTTGGCGAGCTGATTCTTGGTCGACGTTGTGGGCAAAGTGCGTGACCAATTGAGCCCGTTGTCTCCCTGAACTTGATTGTTGCGCTTGGCGGCTGCCAGATTGCGTCGCTCCAGCGATCGCGTTTCGTAATTGGCCAAGAGCGGATTGGGCGAAACGGTGCAACTGATTTGGTCCACCTGCTGGATGATGCGTTCAGCCTCCTGGGCCAGCTCGGCCTCGCTCAGCAACGTCGGCTCCTTGTAGACGTTGAAGAAGGGCGGCACGGCGTGAGTGGCGCTGTTGACGGACGTTGAGCCAGCAGCCGTGAGGTTGAGGTCATGTCTGTCGACGTTGTGACTGCCGACCGGCGGAGCTGGGGCCGGCCCTTTGATTCTCGGGATGTACTGCTGTTGTTGCTGCTGCTGCTGCTGCTGCTGCTGTTGTGGCTGTTGGTGTGGCTGTTGAGCGTGATTGATGTGCTTGACGTCAACGTCGCGATTGAAAGAGACTCGTTTGTTGGTTTGCGAGGCGTCGGAGCGCTCAGAGCGCAGCGAGTCGGCCCGCTGGACGCTGCTGACTGCGATCCTGGCGGCCGGCATTTCCGTGCGGCATGCTCAGCCCAACAGTTCGGCTGTATTAACAATTCAAGCGACGCACACACCAATTATCGCCTGTTTGTTTTTGTTTTTTTATTTTTTATTTTGCGTGTTTTTTTTTGTTTTTTTCGATTTGAAATTATTGGCGCTCCTTAGACAAGTGAACTTTCACTTCACTTGTGCGGTAACTTTCAATCAAGCAGCTTGGATCACTTTGGCAAAAGAGAGAGAGAGAAACGCTTTCCCTTTTGTGACCTTACAAGGATCGAACCTTTCGTCTGACTTAATTTTCGGGCTGGCTCGTCTTTATTTTTTGTTTTTCAAAACCACCCTCGAAGTCCCATCCATCAAAAAAAAAAAAAAAAAAAAAAAGCAAAACAAAAAGATTTGAATATTTCTTGCTTTTTGTATGCAATTTTTTTTTTTTTCTCACTGCTGACGCACTCGCATTGGACACACACAATCACGGAAGACAATGAGGCATTGTCATCAATTTGCGTATAAGCAAATGAGACACCCTATGCTGATGGGCGGACAAACAAAACGAAACAGACGCACACACACCACACACACACACCACACACACTCACACAGACGAGCGGCACATGCACAATAGGGAAAAAGAATTTTGTTTTTCAAAAAAAAAAAAAATAAAATAAAATTCTTCTTTTCAGCTGCTGATGATGGCCAATGATTGATTACGTTAATGTATCAGGTGGCTGTACGAGAAAAGAAAAGAGAGTTCGTATTTTTGTTAGCCAGAGAGAGAGTTTTGAACTGTGGAAGGCGGGGTGTGCGTCAGCGCTGGTTGGAAGCCAGCCGCAGACTGTTCGGACTTGGGTTGAGAGAGAAAGAGAAAGAGCTGAGGTGTACTAGGTGCTGGGGGAAGGAAAGGAAAAAAAAGAAATGCTAGTCAGAAGGTGGGGTTGCGTGAGCTGGCAAGGTGGTGGGTGGAGGACGGGCCCGTAGGCGTTTGATTCGAATGGTCTATACAAGTCGCCTTGTTCACTTGCACGATGAAATGAAACAGAAAAGAACGTGAACAAAAAAAAAAAAGAACTAGACAGGGAGAAATAGAAAATAAAAACAAATGGGGACGACTCCCTCATCTAACAGAAAGAAAAGAAAAAAAAATTAAATCACGCCAAAGCAAATCAGCGATTCATCCCAGAGTGGTAGCATTGGCTGACCAAAATTGGTCATTTCCCTACTCCACCTGTTTTGATCATGTTCTATTTTTGTTTTTGTTTTTGTTTTTTTGTTTGTTTTTTTTTGAGGGGGGAATTTTTTTTGTCAATTTTTCCGGTGGTGGTAATGAAATCATAGTGAAGGACGAATTTTTTTTCTTTTTTTTTTCTATTTACCTTTTCAATTTAAAAATTGATTTTTTTTTTTTTTTTTTTTTTTTTTTTTTTTGCAATCAAGAACATTATTATATTTTTTGATTAGCTGTCGGAGTGAGGAGGACGAATCAGGTTTTTTTGCGGTGTATGCCCTCTCTTTTTTTTTTTTCGTTCCGTTTTTATATGTCAATTTGAATATAACCGTGATGGAAGCCTTCGTAAGAAAAAGCAGTAGAATAGCATTCGAAGATGTGTGCCGATTTCGTTCTAACATGTGCGCCAAAACTTCACATTTTTTTTTTTTTTTTTTTTTTTTTTTTTAATTCTATTTTTTGAGTACGCATTTTGCGCTCTTCTTTGGCGGAACGATACAACCGCCCCGCTGACCTGGTTTTCAATTATTATTCAAATTCAACCTCGTTGTACTACAAACTTCCTCAATATTCCCTTTTTTTTTTTTTTTTTTTTTTTTTTTTTTTATCATAAATTTCAAATTCATGCAAGATAATTTATTAATTTTTTTGGGCTAGACGTAAACTGGAAATGAAAAATTCTCGGAATGTTCTTTCATTTTTTTTTTTCTTTTTATTTAACGAATGCACTGGTTCAACATTGGCCGTCTGCGTGCATGTCTTATCCGCGTACCAAAAACGCAGCTGAGCGGCAAATGTATTTAAACAAAAAAAACAAAACAAAAAGGAATAAGAAAACATCTATTTGCTTCTATTTATGATGACAATAGTCTCGCTATGTTTGGCGTGTCAAATGTGGCACGTGTGAGCTGTTGTTATTTCGTTTCTACCGCGAGCGTTGGCCAATCCAAACACCTCGGTCCCGTTACCTTTCTTTTCCATTATCATTATAATTTAAAAACAAAAATTTGAGTTTTGCCAGAGATGCTGCCCGTTGGGGTTCAGTTTAGTCGGAATGATTAGTGCGATGCGAGTCATTCGACGGTAGCGCGTTGAATGGCGTTTTTTATTTTTCGAGCAAAAAAAAAAAAAAAACCTGTCGGACGTTCATTAGTCATCGCGATGGAAGAAGTGCATGTTTCGTCATCCATGTGGGTTTTCGGATGTATATCTTTCGTGATTTTTCTCAATTCAGGTTTTTCGCCAACGTGTTTGGTTTGATGCGTAAAAATACGGGACTCGGGCGGGTGGAGCGGAGAAGAACGAAAGAAAGAAAAAAAAAAAAAAAAAAAAAAAAACAAACAAAATCATCAGGTGATTCGATGTCGTTCGGATTGATTACGTTATCCGGATATTTTTACTTAGTTTACCTTAAGAAAAAAAAAACCCGTTTGATTGATTTTTAATGTTTTTAAAGTTGGCCATAAGTTTCGAAACTGTTTATTGTTTTGAATGGGGTTCAGCAACGGGATCTCTCGTCCACAGTAGGAGCAACAGGTGGATGGTGGGGGGGGAGGGGAAGAAAGGAGGAGATCGATGAACTAGCCTCATTTACCTTCCTCCCCCCTCCCTTACTGTATGCCCTCCTCTTTGTCTTGTCTATGTGAAAATAGTTTGACAGCTCAAACTTTGTTTTTCTTGGCCCATCGCCAGAAAGAACGCCCCTTTTTCTTTTTTTCTTTTTTAAATTCTTTGTCTACAAAGATTTCCCGATGTTGTTGTTGTATAGGCTGTCCATACAAACGTGGGTCTAAAAAAACTCGTTGATCCTTTTGGGTGTAGGAAGCCAAGGACGAGTTTGACATGAACAAAATGATCTAGCCTCTCTTCGTCGGGAACTTCTTTTTTTGTTTAGTCTCGAAACTACTTGACCATTCCCTTCACGCCCGATTAAAAAAAAAAAAAAAAAAAAAAAGGCCCGCGCACAGGCCAGCAGTTAAGGGCGGACCCGTCGTTCCAAAAAAAATTTAAATTTTTATTTATTTCGTTAAAAAAGAAGAAGTCGGAGCTCACCAAAAAAAAAAAAAAAAAATAAGCAGGAGCACAAACCCAGGGCAAAAAAAAAAAAGGGGGCCTCTTTTTATTTTTTATTTTTTTATGCAACAGCTACATATATGGGGAGAAAGCCTTGACTATATCTTCGTGCTGGTGTGTGTCAGATAGCATCGCACGTTAAGATTCTGTTTTCTTTCTTCTTTTTTTTTTTCTCCTTCCTCCCGTGTTTCGTCTGTTTTTTTTTTCTTCTCTATCGCTGTCAAGTCTTGCCTTATACAGCCAACAGGTTGAAAATAGTTTCACTATGGAAATCTAGTAGAGAGAAGTCGAAAAGAAATAAGAGAGAGAGAGAGAGAACTTTCCATTTTTTCCTACTTCGTTTTTCCCTTCGTTCGTGAGCGCTTGTACCGGCCCCCTTTCACTCTCGCACGCGGATAGACGGTGTGTACTGTATTCGAGCGATTGTATCCTTTATATCCTCCATTTTGGCTTGTAAAGAGAGAAGGAAAAGAAAAAAAAAAAGGGAAATGTGAATAGAGGAGAGATGATAGAGCAGCTAGTAACAACGTGGGCGATTTCCCCTTGGAAAAAGCCAAACGGTGTGTGTGTGTGTGTGTGTGCAGTAAATGTTTGGAGGGAATTGGAGTCAACTGGTAGCGTTTCCGGCCGTAAAAGGCTCAAATTGGCTAATCGATGCTTTGATAGTGACGGATGACGTTGGCGACGAACGCAAATCACCGGATGGTCGTTAGCGCCGTTCCGATCCGTCTATCCCATCGGCCGCAATGCGTTTCTTTCATTTCAGCTGCGTGTACACGATCTGCAGATCTAAATGCATCGAAATCGAGAAAAAAAAAAAAAAAAAAAAAAAAAGAAGAAGGTTCTCTCGATATTGTTGGCGCCTTGTTGTCGGCTCGTTTCAATGCGTTTCGTTCATCTTGCAGAACTGTACGCAATAAGCCAACCATTTTCGTTCGTTCCTTTCCATATTTCGTTTTATTCATTTGTGATGCCGGGGATAGTA
Organism: Daphnia carinata; assembly: GCF_022539665.2. Taxonomy (NCBI): domain Eukaryota; kingdom Metazoa; phylum Arthropoda; class Branchiopoda; order Diplostraca; family Daphniidae; genus Daphnia; species Daphnia carinata. The sequence goes on along the minus strand of NC_081336.1, from coordinate 1,836,107 downwards.
CAAATGTCCTTAATTCTTTTTGAGAGCTTTTGGCTCGATTTTGCCGAAACGATTCCGCATCAGTGCGTTCACCAAAAAAGGTGAGAGGAGGAATCAAAGAAAAAAAGGGAGAAAACAGGTTTTTCATTCGATACAAAACAGCAGCAAGCGAATAACAACAAGAAACGATAATTGATGTTTCAAAATGAGGACACACGAGAGTCTATCTCCACTTTTTATTTTTCTACATTTTTTTTTTCTCATTGACGTTTGAAAACAATCGTCTCTCTCTCTCTCTCTCTCTCTCTCCGCGTCTCCCTGTCTCTTTCGTGATTTTTCGCTTCATCGCTGGCGGGATCGCGACCTCTTTCCGCCCTCTTCGTATCCAACAAAAATGACGAAGCCTTGACACAAACGCATTTTTGTACATTTGCAAGCAGAGTACTAGCGTGTGTTACATATTTATTGCGCCCTCTCTCTCTCTCTCTCTCTGCCTTGGAAAAAAAAAAACAAAAAAAAAAAAATGATAATAACGAGGATGATGTGTCAGTTTCTCGCAAATGAAGACGACAATGGGGGCCGGGCCCTAGCCCACCTGCGGGTTCCAATTGCTCGTTTGTGCTCGCATAGCTAACACACGTGTTTTTGGTGTTAACCTGATACACCGATGTGAAAGTATAATTTTTTTTTTTTTTTTTTTTGCTGCTGCTGCTAGAGTATCCGACTGTCTATAGAATTAAGTGGTTCGAGTAAGAGATAAGAATTTTTTTTTTTTTTTTTTCTCTTTAACTTTCGCGTACGTGTGTAATACGCAGATGGTTGCATCAGATTCTCTTTTGATGACGCGAACCCCCATCGTCTGTGATGTCGAAACCAAGTATCGTTTTTATTGCAGTTTTCCATACTTTTTTTACTCTTTGCTGTTATTGTGGCATCTTTTGTTTATTTTCATTTGCCTTTTTTTTTTTGAGGACGTGCGCATTCCCCCAGCATCTCTCTAACCATATCAAGCGAAATTCATTTATTTGGTCATTTCATTTATTTATTTATTTTTTTTACGCATCTGTTTGCCCACCTAAGCAGTGAGCAAAATAGATGTACATAATAAGAAAATGATTGGGATCTTTTTAGTTTGATTTTATTTTTTGGGTGTTCTTCTATTTTGGCGATGAAATGCAACAAATGTTTAGCAACGTGTACGTCAACCCTCCCAGCCAAATGACGTACACGAGCCGAAATCGGGTCCGGTTAAGAGTCCAGCGATTGCCTTTTTTGACTCGAACTCGAAAGAAAAAACAAAAAACGTTTTTGTTTTTTGTTTTTTTTTTTGGTTTCTCTTCTTCATCCCATTAGCAGCTTTTTTTTTTTTAAAGGAGAACTGTTGCCATTTCCAATTGGAAAACGTTCCATTGTCGAAGAAAAATGGCCTCACGGTTTCTCTTCTTTGTTTTTAGTCTTCTTCTAAACGAATGAAGAAAAAAAAAACACGTTTTTCTTTTCTTTCATTCTTTTAAATATTTCTTTCCCTTATTAGGGTAGGTGCAAGGGAGGAATTTCAGCTCGGTTATGGCAACAGAGAGTCCATCCTGTCTATACGAATTCGAATTGAATTTCAGTTTGGGAAAAAAAACACAGCGAAACAACATCAACTTGTTCCATCCTCTTTTCTCTCAAGCCAAAAACCGTTTGACAATCGTCTGTTATTCTGTTCTTTCTCCGAAACGAACCGTTGCTTGAGATGCTGAAATGATCAACTTCTTCTCTTTTGAATGTTTGGCTATGACTGGGCATCTATTTATTTATGTCGCCAATGGTGGATGTGACGAATCCTTTTTTTTTTTTTCCTTTATCGATGAACGTTGGCATCTTTCTCACTAACAAACTAACGTTATTCGATTATTGATTAGGAGTCGTATTGAGATTTTGCCTTCGTCGCCCTGTGCGTTCAGAATTAGACGTACGGATGAGTAGATCATCACTCACGTAGACGCGACGGGATACTCGAGCGCGCTAACGCGTTCGTGCGTGTACGTGGGTGTCCCTTTATGTGCGTTTCAAGCAAATTCAGTTTTTTTTTTTACACGCGTAGCTTTGGGGGTGAGAACATTCGTCAACATTTGCGCTCTATTCATAGAGGCATCACGTTTCACTTGAAATCATTGGCCTTAACAGCGACGGAAAAACTGAAGGGGGACGGTATCGTTTGCGTGCGCATTATCCGTCCCGCAAAAAAACAGCTGACTGGCTTTTTGAGGTTGGGGTTAGTACGCGCAATAAGAATTGCCATTTCCTTGTCTTTCATTCTAATTTTGTGTGTTTGTGTGTGTCAAATTTATTCCGACAATGTTAACACTCGGCCATATGCTCAGCGAACGGTCGTATCACGGACAGCGCAGCGGCGGGATGTTGCGACCACACCGACTTCTAGAAGAAAAAAAAAAGGAAACAATAATAACCCAAACAACAATTCACGCAGCTAGTCGATTCGTTTTTGTTTTCTTTTATTTTGGTGAGCGGCCTCTCTGGATGTTGTTCACGCACGCACGACCGCACGCCAAATGTCGGAGCCTTTCTCCTCAGCAAACTTTGCGTTTGTTTGATTTTCGTTTGAAATCAACAATTGTCCGTGTGTGTGTGTGTGTGTGTGTGGACTCTGTTGCGCGCATTATTCGATTTGACACGCGGAAAAATTATTCATCAAATGAATGGAGGAGAAAGAAAATCAATAGTGAAAAACATCAGCTTTTTAATGAATGGTAATAACCAGATGCGCATCCGGTCGTAACCGGTTATTGGCCTTTTTATTTAATATATAAGGAAATCGTCAAAACCTGCTAATCGTTCCATGTACATAAATATGCCATTTTCGCAAGGACGAGCTTTATGCTTGTCTCTTTCTTTAAAAAAAAAACAAACAAATTGTATTTTCTTTTTCTTTTCTTTTTTTTTTTTTTTTTTTTTTTATGGATTGTGCCATATAATAATGCAATTTGATTGCTTTTGAATCAGATTTCCTTCTCCATTTCGGTTGTGCTTTACGAGCTTTTCAACAGGACCGTTCGTTAAGGAAAGCCAACTTATAATCACACAGCCACCGATAAAACATACATCGCGTTTATTTAGAGGCTCCGTGCTAGTAAATCTTTTTCGCGTGTGTAGCCAAAACTTTCTCCCGAACAAATTATTCTTTAAGCCACCAAACAAATTCCAGTTTTCATAAATTGTTTTTTTTGTTTTTTTTTGTTTTTTCAAGTGGTGTTGTTTTCGGCACGATATTATTCCCCCCCCGTTCTTTGCTGTCAGCTTCGTCCGTCACGAATTCCTGCCATTTCTGGCGTGAAAATCTTTTTTCGTTCGACAAACGCAATAACACGGTGGCATCTGCAGCGTTTTGAGCACGTGAAAGCTTCGACACGAAACACTTTAGGACGTGAACGCACCGAAAAGGCAAAAACGAAATCGAGTACATCCAGATGAAACGGCCAATGACCGATGGACATCTACGGGAGAACGCCGCAACATTTTTTTTTAACGGCTAGTGATAGGCATGTCCAACGACCGCCGACACGACAACTTTCTCATCGACGACCCAGACGGTAAAAAGAGAAAAGAAAACAAAAAAAAAAAGAAAAGAAGAAGCGAACCTGTTACAACCTCCGATGTGAATTTTTATTTTATGTTTTATTTTTTTTTTTGACATTTCATTCCAATTTAGGAGGGAAAGTTTTTCGGCTATGCCAGACACAATGCAACAGCCGATCGCCAGCAAAGAGATAAAAGATTGCAAACGATCTTTTCTAAGTATGGCTAATCCCCATTCATCCTACGGATCAACCGGCGTGCAAACAATACCCTGACACGACCAATCCCGCATCAGTTGGGATTTCTATTTTGCATAGACGAGGTACGTACGGCTCCAGCATCCGTTCTACCCTTACGAAGTACAGACTCTCTCTCTCTTTTTTTTATTGTATTTACCGTCTTTAAGACATTTGAAGTTGTTTATGCGCTACTGTTGTATATTTTTTTAAAAACGTATTGTCTTGTGTTTAAACAAATGACTCTTGTAGTCGCAGCTGTGTTTGTGCAGTTTGCACGATCATTCAGGTCGAGCTGCCAAGGTCGATATTTTACTTGGCTTTTTTAGATTTGTTTAGTACGTTCTCTTTTTTTTTTCTCTCTCTCTCTCTCCTTTTCTCGTCAACTGAAATTAATGGTGTACTTATTCAAATAGCCAAAGAAACTGCTGCTTTAGTCTGCGTGTTTTTTGAGAAACGCGGAATGGCCGAAGGAAGCCACAACTGCAAATATTTTGATTGCATTTTAATCTCATTTATAGCCAAACACGGCACCTTTATCTGTCTCGCGTCCTGCGTTTGGGCATTATGCTAATGTGGGACGAGGCCGATTACAATATTACAAGTCTAAGGTTCTTACTTTATATACACAGATGGGGTCCAGCTCTTCGCCAAAGCCACGCTTTTTTTTTATGATACCGAGGAAGACGCCCGACTGACCTTATATGGCGAAAAAACCTTGTACATGCACAAGACTCGGTGGCTGTAAAAAAAAAAAAAAAAAAAAAAAAAGGATCCCAATGTTGAACTTTTCTTTTAACGTGTGTCCACCCGTGTTGGGGTATGACGTCATTTATATTCAAAAAAATGAAAAAGAAAAACGACGGTTGGGTTCCTCTAGTGCTTCGCCCCAGACACTCACGGACGGATAAAACTATTGAGAAGGTATGAAACATTTTTTTTTTTTTTTTTTTTTTAGGAAATAAGGGAAAAATAGACAAGCCCTAAGGCGATATTTTGGGCTGTTGGATATGTAATAAGCCGTAGATGATATTTCGTGGTCAACTCCCCTGTCTACTTTTTTGTTATTGAGCCGAAAGGTGTTTTTCTTTTTTTTTTTTTTTTTTTTTTTTTTCTTCTACCATATTCCTGCTTAAGGCTTGTCGCAGAGAAGAAAGTCGTAAATAATACACGCCCATGATTTCCTTTTCATTTCTTTTTTTTTTTCTAGTTTACCTGGACAGGTGAATCACCTGAAATCTATTGGGAGTCGTACAGCGCAGCTGTCGGCCGCAGCGCCACGCCACAGACCTTATTTTCTATTTTGATACGACCGCGCTCTGCTTATAATTCGACGATGATAAACAAAGGAGAAACAATGCCATTGAAAATGGAATAGAACAATTACCCTGCGGCTATGACCTCTTCCAGGTGATTTTTGATCGTTTCCTCGACGCCACAAAACGCTCAATCCTCCCCAAAAAGCCCTTCGTGTCGTTTGATTGTTGTCAATGAAAATCGTATCAAGGACGACGATCGTGTGTGGATTTATCTAGGATGGCTAATCGGCCCTGTCGCAGTAATAACGAGAGCACTAAAATAGTGCGTGCATCAAAAAGCGCCAGAGCTTGTAAGTATTTGCCCCCAGCTAGTCGGAAGAATTATGATGATAGTTTTAAAAACGTGATTGATATTTTAGATTCGTTGCGGGACGACGACGGTGACGGTCCGTGATGCATCCAAACGAGCTGATTGAATGTAATCTGATGTCATGCCTGTCAAAGTAGATTTTATGATTGTGTTGGGTGCATTTGTTAGGGAGACGTGACGACTGCGAAACGAACACACGCAGACAAAATAGACGGGAGGCGCTGGCTCTTCAGGTTCCCTCCAAATGGCCGAACCTCGTTTCGCAAATGAACCACGTACTCCCACCGAAAAACGCCGCGCCCAATAGCGTCATCACGGCATTCTTCTTCCTGGTACAATCAAGCTGTCGTGAACTTGAAACGTTAGGCGTGTGTAAAGTTCGGTTCCTGCCTCCTCCCACTCTCGTTTTTAAACGCGATAGTTTCTATCTGTTAGAAGGGTATGCCAGGTCCATTAAAATTATCAGCGTGTATCTGGCCAGTTGTTTGAATGCTTCACCGGTAAGTGCCAAATGCCCTTTGTGTTCATCGGAAATAAAAGCATTTTAATAATGTTTATAGCCTCCGTTGCGTGATTCCCACGCTATGATCATATATCTCTCGTTTTACGAGTTATGAAAGAAAATATAAGTTATTACACAGGAATGGTAGTAAAATAATGAGTCTGGTTATCGTTTCCTGTTTTGATAGTAAATTTTTATTGCCTGTTTTTGTTTCTACGTCTATTGTTATCTGTTTAATTTCTGATTGTGGAATTAATCTGAAAATCATTTAGCTCTTACGCCATTTGTTTTCCCAACAAAACATTTGGTATTCAACGCCATCTTCTGGTACGATTTACAAAGTGGTAATTGATGTTTCGTATGGGAATTGGATGTCAAAGCATGGTCAAAGCAAGACGTTTTGGAAAAATCATGGCCTAGTGTACAGTAGGACATGGGAAAAATGAAAACAATTTAATTGTTTTAGAAGAACGTATTGTTTGTTGCTGATCTTCCACAGTATGTGTTTCGTACTTATTTGGATGTGATCTTAGCTGGAAGCTCGCTTCCTGCCTTGTTTGGCTGTTATGGTAAACTTACTTTAGTAGAATTTAATAAATAATTTAAATATTTGATGTCAATTCAAGGTTTTTTATAAATAATAAGGTGGCATGTAGTGTAGCCATGCTTAGATGATAAGTAAGTGATTTTTCACATGGAAATTGATTCATTGTATTTGCTTATCCTTTATCTTTAGTTTTTGTTCAAAATCTCAAACATATATTTTGCACTTTGGTTATTAGGTAATACGGTTTGCCCTCAACTATCGAGTAAAGTTTAGAAGCAAATTCCCAAGCAGGTCAGGGATTGATGACTGTTCCTTGACTACCTGGAACAGGGCATGGTGGCATTTCTATAATCTAGCACATCCAAAGCAGATGTGCTAGTCTCCTGTTCATGGTTGCAACACAATTGGGGGAAAAACAGTGGGAGTTGCTTTAACAGGGGAGTAGTGGTATCGTAGAAGGTAGCAACATTCAGCAAATAATCAGTTGATCAACTTCTGATGCCATTCACTGTTTCTTTTATATTTTCCAGAGGAACAATGAGCTGTTGCAGCGGGCTTCTGGAATGCAGACCACGTTCGTATAAATGGACCACTCTGTCGTACGTGATAAATCCTATTCTGGCTGTTGGAAAAGAGATCAATCTACCCAGTTCAGTCAGTAAAGTATCGCAAAACAGCGGTAGATATCCGGTGGCCCAGGCTTCGGGACTCGTGTCTAACAGGTACAATTAGACTGGTAGTTTATTGAGTTGATTTCTATTTCCAGAGAGCACAGTTGGGAAGTCCGTTGACGCACTTGTCAACTCAGGGCCAATTATGCAAGGATACCCTTTAGTTCGATGTTGAATTATTTCACTCAGACAGTTTAAAGTTGTGCAAAAGCTACACCGCCATTTGTCTGGTTCGGGAAAGTCTGTAAATGGATGAAAATAAGCAGAACAAATAGGGTAGTGACATTGAGCGATTGCAGATTCCACTCTTTTGGTTTGCGTGTTACCACCGAACTGTTGAAAGAACATAGCAAATGGGATACCAGACATCGTAAGGACATTTGGGTTTCTCGGCATTTGGGTCAGGGTCGAACGAACGACATTTGGTTTGCAATTGGAGGCATCGAGAGTGTCCGGTTTCAGATGAATCGCATTGACGTTGACACTCAACGTTGTTTTATTTGGAAAGAGGTTTTCGGCTTTAGATACTTTGGGAAAGGCTTTACCTCCAACGTAGTTACATTCCGGTTGTTGAATGATTACATGAGATTTTGAATCGGATAAATTGGGATAACTGGGTTACCACGTCCGCTTTTCTGATAAGTCATTGTTTTTACAAGTTCGTAGCGATTGAGACCTTATTCTCACCCCTCAACGTATCGGCATGGTACTCCTAGCATGGTTTTTTGTTTTGACTGTCACAGTTTTTTTTGTTTTTCTTTTAAATAATATTTATCATGTTTTCCCGTTTTGAAAATTAGATCATTGCAATTTCTTGGCGATAGAACCCTAAAAATAGCTATCGTTTAAAAGTATTCAGTTTGCTACTTTCTGTGTAGTTCATTTCATGTTTTTGCATCATGCAGTGATGCCGACATTTCTTTCTAAAACAGCACCAAACTGCCTAGCATAAAGGTCAATGGAATGTGTTCTACTTCAATGGCATCGCAGTCTAAATGGCTAAAGAACTATTGCTGCAGAACCATTGGATAATACAGTGGATACAGTCAAAGCAAAGTAAGAATCTTTGCCGCATAGTATATTTTGTTGTTTGTATCTTTCACGTCTATTATTGATCTCCATTAATTCATTTTGTAGAAAAGGTAGGTTGGCTGGGATAAAGGCGATTCTAACAACATAGGAGATCCCTCCTGTCACCTAGAAATGTAAATTCAGGTCTTCGAAAAGGTTAATAGCAGATTTTTTTTTCTTTGTTTATTTGAAATTGTTTTTGTTTTTATTTTTTCAGATGAAAAATCATTGAATTAAAAAAACCTTTTGACAGAGGACATTGTTTTTCTGTTGTTAACTAAACCAGGATGGAACTCACATCACGTACATGGAACGCTGCGACGTACATGGAAGACTACATATTCGTCACAACAGGCATTGTCGGTGGCACCAATCGGGATGTTGAACAGCTGTTTTTTCAGTGCTCGAAAAGAGATGAGAGAGCTAAGCTGATCGAAGTTTTACAAGATCTCGGTGATGCCAAGACCGTTTTTGCCGACAGCAAAAAGACGACGGATTTCGTCGCTGCATTTTTCTGCAATAACAACTTATAAGTAAGAATTAAACCTGTTGTGAATTGGGCAAGGTGTCTTAACTTTCAATGTCTAGTCTACCAGCATCCATGGTGATCGTCTTCAGAGTCAGCGTGAGCAAGCGCTTCGTGACTTCAAAAATGGTATTAGAAATATTCTAGTGGCGACTAATGTTGCTGCCCGTGCTTTAGGTAATAGTTTCTGCCTTCTTCGTTTTTTTTTTTTTACGTATTTGATGTTTGTATTGTTTTTCCTAGATATTGCCGGCGTAAACTATGTCGTAAATTATGACTTGCCAACTGATATTGAAGAGTATGTTCATCGCGTTGTTCGAACGGGCCGCGTGGGAACCCGACCCGAAAACAAAGTATTAAAATTTATATAAGTTGAAGTGCATATTCTGGGCTCCCTTCTTTTCTGTGGCCCCGTTTCCCTTTGATTTTTAATAAGCCCGTAGGGGGTCATGCCCCTACTGTGATCAGCAGTAACGGTTGTGAGTGCGCTGTCCGGAAAGGGGACGTGGGGGTCCCCACGGTTCGATGATATCATTGGAGGGCTGTGGGGCTACCCAAAAATCCGAATTAACGGTTAATCGCTCACGTAAAAGCTTGTCCGCAACCTTCGCTCTTCTTCCGGCTTCTCTTAGCCACGCACCGGGTAATCTCCCCGGTGGGTCAATTGAGGCAGTGTCTCCCCCTGCCTTGGTTGACGGCAACTTTTAAAGGGGTTATACGTCCCTTTAAAAGTTGCAAATTACTCGATTGTTGGGAAAACTGCAAATACAAATTTTCTTTTGACAAGATTTAAAAAAAAAATGTGTTTTTACTACTATTTTTTTTTTCCAATTGTCAACTTATCATTTTTTCCACGATGTTCAGATTGCATTTGCAATCTGTTCTAGTTTCTGTGGTTGCAATCCACGTTGATATTCGTAAGGGTTGTAGGTACTAATTTCATGTCGATTATTATACTATTCTTCACGGCTAACATTGCACTAATCAATCGATTTATTTTTTATAGTAGTAATCGACTATCACCCGTTTTGATTTTATTTTGGCTGGTTCAACTTTGAATTTTCAGTAACTACTGGGTGTCGAACCCTGATATTCGGCATTGCTCTCCGATGCTCAACCATTGAGCTATAGTCACATACAAAATTTTTTCTTTTATACCTTTAGTCAATGCACGGTAATATTGTATAGTAAATGTTTGTCGCCTCGCCATATTTTTTGTCAATCTGAAAAGTGTTTGTATAAGTATCGTAGCTTATGTGTAGAGTGTCCGGCTACGGTAGCAGAAGGCTGAGGTTCGAATCCAGTCCAAATCAATAGATAAATTTGTTACCATTTTATTGAATATGTAAAATAGCATGTCCTGAGATGACTTGCAAAAATGGTTTCTGTAGAATGTAACTCATGGCTCAATGGTAGAGCATCGGCTTCGTAAGTCGAATATTTAGGGATCGATCCTCATTCGAGAGTTCAACTATATGATTAAAGATGCGCTGCAACTATGCGCTACTGTGATATCAAATGGTTCTAACATTGCAATTGATAGCAATAATATATAATCTATATAAAACATTACTTGAGGCAGCAATATTGCTGCGAATTGAAGTTATTGCCACGCTTGAGAAATCAGTTTGTTGATTTTAAACATTGATTTATAAAATAATTGACATATCAATTTGGGCCACTACCGTACATGATATTTACCATACACATTACACTTCATTGGGATTCGAACCCACATATATCAACTTACTAGACTTACGCTCTACCATTGAGCTACTTGTGACACTACAGTAAAGTTTAAGATTTCAACACATTAATGTGACAGTGCGCGCGAGTCAATAAAAAACCAAATCCCAATGGGGGGATATAGGGGGGCAGATGCCAGAAAGGCAAGGCGTCCGCTTCCCAACTCGAAGTCTCCTGGTTCGATTCCCAGGTCAGGTTTCCGATTCCACGGGCTTCCTACCTTCCCCGGTGTCACGATTCCACGGGGCCAGTCGAGTTGGGAAACTTCGTGCGAAGCACGCGAACGGATATTTTACTAACAGTTAATCTCGTAACCAGTAACAAATTTTAATAAATAAATTATGTTTCTCTGTACTGAGTAATTAGAAACTGACGTTTTACAACGGATTTTAACCGTAGGCGTTAAGCTAGCCGTAAGATAGATCATAGCACATCTATTCCGACACTTCGAAAACGTTTACATGGTGCTTCATTCATTTCAAAGTATATAACTTTGTTTGCATATCGTTTCAATTGGCAACAATTATATTCATTGAATTTATTTGGGACTTGAACCCTCAATCTTCGGCGTACAAGGCCGATGCTCAACCACTGAGCCATGAATCATGTAATCACATTGTCTGTTTTTCTGAATCTATTAAGGACAACATATTTACACTTAGAATAATATCTATTGCATGTTTTAAGATAAATATATATATTTACTCACTTATATTCTGGATACATTCAATTATAAGATTATCTTTTGGGGATCGATCCATGTACATTCGACTTTCGAAGCCGATGCTCTACCATTAAGCCATGAGTTACAGTTTATTGCAAACTATATTTGCAGGTTATTTCAAGATACCGTATTACACATTCAATATTAAGAATCAGAAAAATGTGAATTGTTTGCTTGCGATTTTTACTGGATTTGAACCTATGTCTCCTGGCACCACAGACGGACACTCTACACAACAGCTATATCACTTTTCAATCATACCACTTTGTTGATGAGACTATCAATCAGTACAGCGAACCGCCATCTATTACACATTTTCAAAATTATGAATAACAACAAATTTATTCTACTTGGTTATGATATGTATGAATACGGATAAGTTTTTACATCTGACTGGATTTGAACCATAGAATTCTTGTACCGTAGCCGGACACTCTACATATAAGCTGCAACACTTACATCGTAACAAAGGAGACTAAAAATAGCATATCGAGATGAGATACATTGACTGTATAATAATATTGTGACCCAAGCTATAAAAGAGAGAAAGAATTTATGAATTTAGCCCAAGTGTTTAGCATCGTACTGGGTTTGAACCTCCATATATTGACACCGTAGCCAGACGCTTTACAAATTAGCCATGATACTTATGCTACCTTTGATCAAACTGGCAAATACCATAGCAAGAAGAAAACATTGACTATACAAAATGATCGTGCGTTGACTCAAGGTATAAAACATTGAAATTATATGGGACTCTAGCTCAATGGTTGAGCATAGGCAAGCTATGCCGAATATTAGGGTTCAATACCCAATAGTTACAGAAAGTGTAATTGGTGTCATGTGTGTGTGTATGTTTCCGGTGTTAATTATGTAAATGTGTCAGTTGTAATAAAATGTGTCAAATGTGCGTGATTGTATAAATGGTTCCTAATAATTAATAAAACAAAAGTTACAAAGTAATCATTGATTGTTAAAGTCATCCATTGACAGTCATTTGCCATGGTTATGTAGCCGGGGAAAATCGTGTAAGACAAATTAGGAAAAAAGCATTTGTCGTGATACAGAAAAAAGTAATAAGTCCATGTAACAATCAATTGTGTAATTAATTGGAAAAACCTACCATTCGAAAGAAGAGAGAAAACAGAATTTTCGAGCAACTTTAAATAATTTAGGCTTTTAATGCGAAATAAGATTAAGATTTTTCGAGCAGCAGAAATAGAGGGAAGTACTTTCAATGACCTTTTTTACTATGTAGATTTTAAAATTTTAATTAATTACGATTAACACGAGTGATGCATCATTCCACGGTCAAAATGTTTCTCTTCCCCATGTGACACAAATGTCGGAACTGTTATGATGGCCTTAACGGGTGAGTGTGTTTGTGTTGTGTACGACGGTCTCCACTATCCAACGCACTCTCTAATGTTGGCATTTTTCTAACTATTTGAAGTTTTCCTTTTTCGAACACATTAACAAGGAGACTGATGATTAATGAAGAACCGCGACATCTGTCTGGTCAATACTCACAAGTATGCATTCATTTTTCGGTCGCGTTTCATTTGAGACCGGAACATCAGCAAACCTGTGGTTAAAACAATAGATAACAATGCTAATCGATACACAAGCATCTGTAGTTCATCCGTAATCTGTACTTTTCATCGTAACGAAATGGCTGTTGATGCGCTGCCAACTTCTCTTGTTGTTTTGAGACGATGGATCAGCTTCAAATGCTGTTTGTAATGGAATATAGTTTAAAACATGTTTGACAGTTTTTGTTTCACTCGGATCACTTTTCTTTGCCTTGCAACAATATTTAGAGGTTGCAGCAGGAACTGTCACTTCTCTGAATAACAAAAACAAATATTAACATAGCCTGTAAATGCAGAAAAGTTAGATAGGATACTTACTCAGAATATTCATGTTCAAGCAAATCCACAATAAAGAAACCACCAAATCCAAGCACATCACCTGAATAGAATGGGTGCTGTGTTTGCGGCAGATATCATTAATCCTGATGGACTCTCTCTAAAGATGCTTCAACCACCTACGGCATTCAATGCAAAAACATGAGGTAAAGACACAGGGAAAGAAAATGTTGTGCTTACATTTTTCCCAACATTCTCTTGAGGGATTAGGAAATTGGCACAATTTGCAACAGTAACCCTGTGATCAAGCAGAGTCAGAGATTTAATACCAGACAAAGTCAAGTTCTTGGCAATCTCGGCACCCAAGCCTCCTAGCCCTATCAGTAGAACTCTGGCTGCCCGTAGACTGCAATAAATGAAAATAGATTGACAGTCAAATTAAATACACATTCAACTGTAGTTAGCTGTAGACACACCGTTTTTGTGCTTCCAATCCCCAAAGTCTAATCTGCCGGTTGTATAATGCTGCTTCTGCTTCACTGATTGTTACTTCTTCTTCAGCCACCATTGTTTTATAGTATTGGTAGATTTCAAAAATTGGACAAGAGAAAACGCAATTTCTGGGATTCGAATACAACACACGAGGTTTTGGAATAAGCTTTCCAAAATCTAAATAAGTGGATATATGGAATTTTTGTACCAACCAAACGAATCAAGAAAACCGTTGCCAAATTTCCATAAGTTTTCCCGCCCACAAAAGAAAAAAATGTAGAAAATGCGAAATTAGGCCGAAATGAAGTTGCCCTTTGGCTGGTCCCTTTTGGCTAAATTTTTTTTTTTTTACAGGCAAAGAGAATAAAATTGAACTGTTTTTCCAGCTTGGAATGGCCAACGTTATTGAAAGGCGGCAACCGCTGGCGAGAAAAACTGAAGGGTATACTGAAGTACCCGTGGTAAGTCTCCCCATGGCCACCAGGTTCATGTATGCAGGCAGCTAATCATCTGGATACGTGACCCTCTTCGATACGTCGAAGTTTTTGTTTTCCTTACTGTAGGCAGGCTAGACGACAAGACAGGGCGCACTTTGGGGTTCTCCAAGAATTCTTCCGATTTCAGCACTTTGTTGCAAATGATTCCTGCAAATTAAATTATATTTCAAAAATTAAACGACGGTTAATTCGAAGGTGCAGGTAAATAAATCCCCTTTGACGACCGGCTGTTGAGATCCACGTTTCCGCGGAGGAATGACCTCAGTTGGCGAAGCCGTGCTGAGTTCACCTGACATGTGATGGCGACTGCTATTGCCGCTCATGTCCACCTCCAGCTCACGTTCATCGTAGTTTGTCCAGTACTAGCTCCATCGTATTATGCGCTGGCTTTTCCCCTGGAATGGCGTGTGATAATTAAACAAGTGAATCCAAGGAAAAGGAAGATGAGTTTGAAATCCGCAAATGACAATCTCAAACAAGAACAAAAAAAAAAAAAGCAAGTAAAAACAAAGGTTCTACTGGTATATAATCTAATAACTTACTTGAGATCATTCATGCGGGCCGGAGAAACAGGTGTTACTATCACGATCTTGTGTGTAAATTGTAGATTCTTATGTACGCCTCTAGACTAGCCCTCGCGGTGGAGAAAAGTTCCCTGACGTATGCTATTAGTTTGGACTTACACGTTGGAGAAACGAGAACACTTTCTTTTCATTGCGTGTTCTGGAAATTAAAGTTGCTGCCAGATGTGCTTGCCCATTTCGAAAGGAATGATATACAGCTTGATCAGCAGGAGGCGGTCGCAATTTCTTTAAGCAGAGTGAGAAAAACTTTCATGCATCCATACAATACGTTCATGATTTTATTGTTCAGGCTTCTATATAAGATGTACCGACGTCGTTTTATTTTTTCGCAGTTCGCTTTCTGTCACGGACGAATCTCGGTTACGGAATTGCCTTTTACTTTTAAGCGCAATGCAACATTCCATCTTTTGGGTAAATTTATTCTTTGAAAATTTATATAAGTGTTCGATATGATTGCGAAATCCTTTTTCTATTTCGTATCCGTTTCAAATTTCCCTAAGTAAAAGATTTGTTCTTCAATATCTTATGAATTCCCATGCAGATGGCCAGTACTTTATTCTTTGGCCTAATCGCCTTAGAAATATCTTGTGAACCTTTTGCAAAACATATAGAGACGCATTTTACATCACCTTTAATCAGGGAGTAAGTACACCACTTATTTACCTACATTTTAACTAAAATCTGAAATAGGTAAATGACTTAAATTTTATGTGAATTTTAAAGACCTGATTTTGATGATCACAATTGGTGGGATGTCCAACACACATCTTTCCCGTATTCTTGGAGACACGAAAACCGCGGTCGGAAATTATGGCACGACAACAGACCAGAACCTCCGATGTCACCTTTTCACCCAGGTGAATTACCCATAGGACTTCGGACTCCTTTTCCAGGCTTCAGTATTTGATTCTACCGTTTTTTGTAGTTTCAATTTTGCGTTAACATTCACTTTGTTTCTAGGGGATTCGATTTACGAAAGAGTGATCAAACCTCACTTAAGTTATAGCTTTGTCGCACGTCAAAATAATGCAGTTAACTATGTAGAGAAAAATGTTCTCTTTCGACACGAGGTGGAAAACTTTAAATACCAATCTAAAAGGCACCAAATTAAAAAATCTCGGCTCAGTAGAACAAACTATCAAGATAAGGAGATTAACAATGCGAAATTATTTAACGGCCACAAACCTCAAACACCTGGAATTGGCGATTTACCTGTTAGCGATCCTTGGAAGCCCATCCTGTATAACGAATTTGTCTACAATCCTTAAACCAAGTTGATTTGGCTCTGCTTTTAAATGTCCCTGATGTAATACGTATTGCATTTGATCTATCCAAATTGAAATAAATGAAGCAAACCTTTTTTTTAAATCGACAATTTCCAATGTTGTGCTGTATTTAACAGTCAGCGTTTGAATTTGTTGCGAAAATAATGTTGCAGGTCATCAAGTTCCAAATGAGGGATAACTAATACTGAATTCTAAAGAAGTCCCTGGTAGTTGTTAACTACATCCGGGAACAGTGTAAGGGTAGTCACAAACTGAAATCAGAAAGCAAAGGTCAAGTGATCAAGCAAGTATAAAGCACTGAAATTTCAAAAAATGTATTACCTGTTGCCGCTTGGTTCCAAATGGTAGTGGGTGGACACGTCTGAAAATTTAAATAAACATTATATAAAATTCTTTAAAAGAAAAACAAAATTCTATTTGCGACCAACCATCAGATAAGCGTAAGCGTTGGAACATCTCCAAAATTGGTCGTCGCACGGGATACCAGTGGGATAGAAACCAAATGGATCAGGGCAAGTGAATGGACCGATTGTCGTCGTAGGTCCATTGGGAATGGTCGAAGACGTCGACATGGTTACGCCGGGTGTCGTTGTCGTTGCTGTTCATTTAATTTAGCACATTGAAGGTGATAATACAAATTTATGATCTATACGTACTAGAGCACGATGCAACTTCTTTCGGTACACAAACGCCCACTGCGGGATCGAAAACGGATGTTCCTGGGCAAGTCTATAAGAAAATTTACGCAAAAAGTAATTTGTGTGAACTTTGTTCTGTCTTATAAAAAAAAACTCTATGATCACTTTACCATCAAATAAGCAATGTCATTGACACACGAGTAATAATTACTTCCGCATGTTCCAGGAATATCGTAAAATCCGCCTGGTGCGGGGCAATGGAATTCTAGAAATTAACACAAGACGAACAGATGAAACAAAGATGGTTACTACTTGTATTAATATTCTATTACCTTGACATGAAGCTTGGCTTGGTGGAACACAACGGTTCACCGTTGGATCGAAAATGGAATCTCCCGGGCAAGACTGTGAAACAATTGCCAATTTCAAAATAAAGATCAACTTTCAGTGTTTTATGACTGACATTACCATTTCATATGCAACTTGATCAACGCAAGAATAGTAAGTCCCAGTGCAAGCATTCGGGACAGGATAAAATCCATCTTGTGGGGGACAGGTAAACGCCTGAAAAGAAAATCAAATTACAATGATGCTGTACATTATTGACGTAAATTGCATTTAACATCTCTTCTCTGATAACAGGGGAATCTTTTTTTACCCAATGCAAAGTGAAAACAAGATAAAGAGAGGCCAAACGATATGCATAAAACTGAGCCATTAGATTTAATGTGTTACACCATTACGTAATTTGAAAGCAGTGTTCTAACGTAAACAATTAGTGCAGCATATCAAAGTAAAGTATTACAGATCTATTACCCCTTTAACGAAATGGCGTTCCTGGCGAACAAATGGCAAACCAGCTGAAACTAACTGCCCCAAGCACACTATACAAAAAAACAAAAAAAACAATTAATAGCGATGGTTTTAAAAGCCAACAAAAAAGTGTAGATCATAATAAAAACTTGCCTTGAAAGAGAACAAGGATTACCAAAGCCATCGATGTACAAGACGGACTTTCCATTTTCAATGTTAACCTTTAAATAAAATCAATCGTTACTCAATGCTGCACTGTGGCGAAATGAAGCGCAAATACCTGCGACTGTTTCTTTTAAATACTTGTGAAATACTGACACTGGACACACTCGATTTTTGGTTAAGTTACGTGACATTATCATTTGGTCGATAATGTTGTATTTGTTTATCGAACGTAACCTATTGCCACAGCGTACCACTTTGGTCGTCAAGTTGCTCGTTATCTAAGCCTAGAATGCATATTTCTATTATCTACGCCGATCAATAGCATTACTACAATATACCATTAAGACACCGACAACACGTCCCTGTATTTTAAAAATGCAAAGAGAAAATATTTTGGTGAAAGGTCAGGCAAAACCCCATTGCTTTCACAAAAAAACGCAAAGCGAACATTAACGATCTGCATCACACTCGTTCTATCAATAAGCTAACACACAACGAGCTTTGGAAATTCCTTTACCGGCAAAACCAATGACATTCTTATCATGGTACGTGAGACGATATGCACTATCTAAAATGGTGTCCGTGATCATGAGCGTTCATTTCCTTATGAGTCTATCGTTTACCTGGTTTCCTTTCGTCCTAGATGCCATCCTTCCGTACAGCCTCTCCTGCATATTTGGATTGAATTTCGGTCCTTCTTGTAGATTCCTGAATTCTGGAGAAATAAAAGAGGACAGTAGCTTTCAATGCCGATAGCAAATCCTTGAACGAACACGAGCAACAGCAGGCAATGCTTTCTTCTTTTCACAAACATCAAGCCCACACACATTAAACTTACCTGATAAGCAATATTGTGCAGAGAATCCTGTTGGATGTTGGATTCGGTCGCTGTGGGAGAACGGGAAATTCACTTTCGTTTTGATGCAGCACAGTGAACTAGGACAAAAGTCAAAAGAAGACTGAACTAATTTCTGCTTTCGTGCATTGAAAACAATTTTCAAAAGGGAAGGGTAAAAAAAGAAAACAAATGCCGTTCGCGTCCTTGCCACCGATTTCTTACCGTTTCCAACATTTCATTGCCAGTCCTTTGATTTTCTAGTCACCAGAGGTAGGGTAATAAAACATTTTGTTTCAGGAACGTGTACGAAAATCCCTGAATCATTTTTCTTTCATAAAATGATGTCAGTTTTCGCCAATCTGACCTTGTTAACAAACGGTCTTCTGCTGCACACTCGGATAAAACGGTAGCATAACTGTACAAGAGTATATCGTGAACATGAATAGGAAAAAATTGATAAGAATTTGTGTGTCCTTACTGCTGCCGTGGAACTAATCATGCGTGCAACGTGTTCTTCGTACAAAACGGATGGTGTACGGTATCTATTAGGCCACGGTCAACTGGCGATTCAAACCTGACAATCCACAAGTTTTGTCAGCAACTCTCGTTTGGGGGCAAATCCTTTTTGTGAGGCCGCACAGTTATGTAAAGAAATGGCGGTAATTTGGGTAAGCGTTTTACATACATCAATGCCGAAGGATTTTGGAGAAGGTGATGAAGGTTTTGCTTTCACGATTTCCGACGTAAAATATCCTACATGGTAGTAATAATCGTATAAGAGTTGTCTATTTTAAGGCACTTTAAAATGTAATACCTGTGGGGAACTGCCAAATATCGAACGAGGTTCTTCTGAGAAGTAATGATCACCTCGCTGAGATTGACACAGAAGGTCTGAGATTACTAAATAAAAGGTTAAATATGAATCGCAATAACACTTGAAATAGTAATCAGATGAATTCTTAGAAACTAGACAATACATACTAAAGGGGATGGCATTATTGAGAATCAATTATAATTGAGAAATGTTCTTCATTTTAATTCCAGGGTAAACTAAAAAATGTTTATTTAAAGAAGTCCATTGGTAGTGAGTACCTTAGATGTCATACAGTGCACAGAGCTGCTGTAACGAAAGCAGAGACGGCCAGATTTTTCAAGCCTTTGACGTTAATTTGATAAGAATTGTACGTTAACTCGGACCAATCAACAATCCAGCAAGACAGATCTTCAATGGTTTCCAAGGATGGCAATACCTGCAAAAATCAAAACAGCATTTTATTCAACGTAAGATGTTTTGGCCCAATTACCGATTTGCTCAACACCAGTACATTTGTAATGACAACTGGAGAAACAACGTAAAACATGATCTTCTTTTTGTTTGAAACAGGTTATTATGCTACTCGGTTTCGTGGCAAGTTATCCCATCGATAACACAGGCCAACCTGCGCTGGCCGTAACGTACCCAACGCCCTTGTTGGTCAATCTCACCGCGGCTAGTAACGCAACAATCATTCCGTCTGCTCCAATCTCGTGCAATTTAACGGATCCCACCTACCAAGAATATGGAATCTGCTGGGACTTGTCCAGCCAGCAATTGCAAATTAGTCCTAGTTTGTCAATCGACAACTTTGTCAAATTCTACAAGTTTAATGTCTACAATCCCTTCGTAAAAACGCCCGTTTACACGAAACAAGTTTGCGATCTGAGTCAGCCTTTTCAGAGCATCGGCATTTTGTGTCCGTCTAATCCACAGGATTGCGTCAATGCTTTAACTAACACGATGACGTGCGATTTCAACGGCCAATGCATTTGTGTGGTGGGTGAACGATATCGAACGATTGCCGATAGTATCACACCTGCCAATCAACCTGTTCAACCTACCTACCCGACCAAATTAAAACCGAATGCAAATGTTCGTAATCAAATAGCTGGCGATTCAGAAAACAATAACATTCCCACCAGAAAACCTTATGTCTTTCAACGAGCGAATCGGCCAGGATGGTCGGCTCGATTAACTCAAAAGATAAGAAATCTTTTGGCAGAGAGGTTGGATTCTAGCCGCCTGTTTAATTGGTGGACGGAATGATTAAAAACCAAATTGAATGCATCCATCATTCTTTCTCAGTTTGGCTTGTTATCAGAATCTGTAAGCGCACACGCCTATGTACGTCAGTTTAGAAAAATAAAACGATGAAAGATGAAATTCTTAGAATAATGTTTTCCCCATTGTCAAATGAATGGCCGTTCAATACGTTGATCTCTTTTGTTTGAAAATTTAATTCTCAGCAATCAATTAAAATTAGGTTACTGTTTGAAAACGCATCAACGGCCCGATCCTCTTTACGGTTAGAATGGACATCACGTATAATT
Organism: Daphnia carinata; assembly: GCF_022539665.2. Classification (NCBI taxonomy): domain Eukaryota; kingdom Metazoa; phylum Arthropoda; class Branchiopoda; order Diplostraca; family Daphniidae; genus Daphnia; species Daphnia carinata. The sequence goes on along the minus strand of NC_081336.1, from coordinate 1,815,346 downwards.
TTTTTTAATGCGTAACTTGCCTTCCTTGTAACCGCAATTCAACAACCAGTGTCATCCATTAAGTGATGCAACGTGTTGCAATCTCAAAGAATACGGTATATGCGAAAACTTGCCATCAATGAACTCGTCCGGTTTTCTTTATCTATTGCCTTCGGAACATCCAGTTTAAAAACTAAAGCTTCCATCGTTCTATTGACAAAAACAACTGGGAAACACAAAACCGAGTTCCACCTTTATAACCGGATGGCCTGAATTATGTCTGAGGAAAAACCTCGCAGAAGCCGGACATTTTCATTGACTTGTCTATCACACGTTATTGCAACTGCACTCCAGGCTTTGTTAGCCAAAGAACGAGGAAATTCCCTCAAGAAAAATTTGAATTTGCATTAACGTGTAATTTACACAGCCAGGAACATCGTTCTAGCCTAGAACCGAAAAAGGAATTTAAAAAAAGAAAGAAAAGAATAACAAAGATGTATAAGGAAGAGCCCTCACTGGAGATATCGGTACCATGCACCTCAATAACCTTTATGTATAGCCTTTAGGGTTTTCGACAGGCATATAAGTGCGGTAGGAAAGAAATGACCTTCGCCACTAACAGTGCGTAGTGCCCTGCAGAAGAAGACGCTCGCAGTCGACCATCCTGCCTCTGTAACCAACTGAAAGTTGATTAACAAACATACAAACAAACGCTATGGCTTTTCAAAGTCATATCGTCTCTCTGGTGGTAAGATTTCTTTTCTAATTTTTCGACGTTTAACCCTCTCTTCCCATCCAAAAAGCTTTGTGATTTAAATTCGGAATTCGAAAGCCTTTGGGCTGGCCCTTAACACGTCCCATTTACCTCTAAAACAATCCCTCCATTTCAAGGACACGGTGAACCCAAAGAACCCGTCGAAAACGTACTGTTCCTCAACAAACGAAATTCCTATCCATATCTTCAATTGAAAACAAAAACGACTTTCATTTGTTTGACTTCAGGTGATTCTGCTATTAACCGAATGGAACGATTCTGTCCACGCAACAAAGACAAACGAATCGTCTACCATCGAACTCGGCGATCAGCAAACGTCCGATCAATATTATCGACCTTACAACGGCGCTAATCGACGTCCAGCTTACCCTACATACGGCTATAACCAACGTCCCAGTTATGCAGTCAACAATCAACGGCCGGCAGTTTACAATCCACGGCCAACGTATACGACACGACGGCCAAACTACCCAGTTTCTAACAACAATTACAGGCCACCCGCAACATCGTCCGATCGTTTTACAAGTGGACTGTGCAGTTCATCGCCCAACACGTACCAGCAGTACGGAATATGCTGGGACGCGGCCGCTCAAGGAATGCAAATCGGCTCGCATTTATCGATTGAAAATTTCGTTCGTTTCTACGTCGGTAACATGGAAAACGATTCATTCGATTATCAGGACACGGGCAGATATTACGACGCCATTTGCGAGCAAAGCAAGCGTTTCAATGGCGTCGGGATTTTATGTTCGTATTCGGACGACGAAGACTATTGCACCGATCATCACATCGCTGGAGGCCAAAACGACATTACTGCCGTGTCGCAAATGTGCTGGAACCAGCGATGCATTTGCATAGTAGGAGACCGATACGAGGAACTGGCATTAGCTATGCGTCCAAGTCTATCTCAGCCTCCGTATGTCGTGTCCAACATTCCTGGTGGATATACTGGACCAGTTACCACTCAGGCCATCCAACAGCATGTCCAGCAAACATTGGCCGCTGCCGGCATTCATTGGCAACCACCGTTCGGCTAATGTTGTTCCTTCAATCATGTGGCTATCTTTATCTACTCTGTTTTTTTTTTCTAAATGTAGTAACTGCGTACTAATGTTCCAGTGAAAGAATTTCATCTTCACCGTTTCTCAACGATAAATACATTGAAATTCGTAATGAATTTCTTGGGAAAGAATAAACTGGAATTTTTCTGGCGAAAAGAATGGTTTGACGTTGTCTTACCCGGAAGTGCGTAAGCTTAGCGGAATTCGATTCTCGGGTTGTTTTTGATGAGCAATAAATCACGATGCGCATGTTGATGGGGCGTCGTCCATTGATTGCATTCTATACACGGCCCCGTCGTGATGCCCCGTTGCCTATTTTCCATTTCCGTTCGGTCCAGCGGCACGTTTAGCTGCGTCACTATGTCACCTCGTTATTGGCCGGCACATATCCCTCCATTTCCAACCCGTGCCTAATGTTTAAAAACAAAAATGTTGAAAGACACTTGAAATATTTAAAGAAAAACAGCAAGTTCATTATACGTCACAACAACAAAGCAAACGAACTGTTGATTTCTGCTCACGAAAAAGCCAATAGTGTTTCATGAGAATTTGTTTCTTTAGTAAAGGGGAAAAAAAAAGGAACATTAACAATGTTTTCGGTGTGGACTTCTCGGCCCCGGTCAGACCCAGTTAAACACGCTAGAAAAACTTGGTACGCGTGCCGGATTGTTTGGAAGAAAAGACCCGTCGTGAATGGCTTTGCGTCCGCAGAATCCCGTTACCTACGGTCGCAAAGTATGGGTGCATAACAAGAGCGTTAAACTATTTATAATACAAACTCAACGACCGGAGAATAGGAAAGAAAATCTCAGTGGGATACGTTTGAATCAACCGCCATGACGATGCTGTCAGCAAACACACACAAAAAAAAAATTTGCGTGAATGAAGGCAGCAGCTGCAGCGTGAATTTCCATGCTCCTATTTGTACGCAATTTTCTCGCTGGAAGAGATTTAAGGAAAAAAAAACGTATTATGTCTAGCGAAATGGCGGCGTGTTATTAACTATTTCACGAATTGGGTTGAGTTGAATTAAACAAAGTGGGTCATCGAGAACGAGCTTTTTGAATTGTAATTTTTAACGAAATGTAACGCTCACTTTCGTCTCGGTTTGGTAGATAAATCTAACATTAGACAGCCGCCGCAGTTTGTCTTACGTCGTTGAAAGGCTTGAAAAGACACAGCCTAAATTGTTCTACTAATTTCAGCCCCGTGACAAATGTTTGTCCGACTTGAGTCGCTATTAAATGATAGACAGTACCGCTATCTATTGTCAATTCTAGCCGTAAGAGCAATCAAATCAACAAAAAAAGAAAAAAAAAATGGAATGTAAAGCGCATTTTTGACGGTCACCTATGACAACTGACATAGAATGGAATTTAGTAGATTAGACGACACATCTTTCCGGCTCGTTTCATGTCAACGTCTTGTCTTTAGAACAAACAAACAAAAAATGTTTCATCAACGCATGACGTCAATGAAACCAACCCACATTCTTTAGACACACCCCGTCTGAGCCGTATACATGTCCCGTTGAATAATGTCTGACGTGTTCGCTATACCGAATGAAAGAACAAAGTGGTTACCATGTCCATCTCGACTGATGGCCATACGTCCAAAACAAAACAAAAAAACGCCGCGAATAAATAAATCCAGTTAGAATTGATGCGAATGTCTCAACTCGAATTTTAAAAAGGGTTGCGTTTACGCTAGCCCATAGTCACATAGCGTGCGCATATCAATGAAACAGGGACGGGCATGCAATCAAGGCCGTGTCTGCGGGCTATCTATAGCGATTCAAAAATACATTCGCCGAGTTTGAATTGTTGAAAGAAAGATGCAAATCACGTTTCTTTTTTGTGCGCAAAAGAACATGTGTCGTCATAAGCACATGATAGACTTTACGCAATTTCAAGCGGTGTTCTATTCCCGTGTTAATCAGTTTGAATTACCATAACTTTTGTTTCAATCGTTATGGCAATTGACAAGACAACGCCCACGTAGCACATAGTCTATACTATTAATAGACGCCATATAAAGCCTACCCAAAAATTTCGAATAAAATCCTAGTCCAAACAAGGCGAAAGACCTTGTTTTTGGCGTTTTTACATTCCCCGAATCTCTAATTCGAAAAAAAGAGGTCTGTCGGAACGCATGAACAATAAAAAAGTCAACTGGTTTTATTTTTTTTTTTTTGCTCCCGTTAGTTTAGCCTCTGTTCTCAAACGCTCACGAAACGAGAAGGCCGTCACGTATTAGGCATTAACACAATTAATTTTTTTTTTTTCAATTTTTACTTTATTTCGATCGCTTTCGTTTTTGTTTTGAATGTGTCATCTTACGTGAAATTCTATTAGTACAATTTCCCGCCGCCAGGTGTCGATAAGAGCAACCCCGATTCACGAACCAACCCACACAGCGGGAACTTCTTTTTTATTTCTCGGTTTAGACCATCACGACGGGTGGTTCGATGTCGACACTGCCGAAAAAAAAATATATACAAATAAATAAAAATTCTTGATTTCCCTTAAACGGAGTTTTCCTGTGGTTTTCCCATCTCTCCCTTCCTCCCTCCCATACACGGAGGTTCACGGCCGAGCGCGTCCATATTTAACTTAACATCGATGTTAATCTGACCAGAATCCCCAAACGTGAAACTCCAGCCGGTTTCTACATTGTCGGCGACAAAAATACATTTTTTTTTTCTTTCCCTCGACCAGTTCCGATTCCAGTTGACAGATTCTTTTTGTTTAAATTTTTTTCCGAAAAATCCCGTCCCAGTCTATACGTCATCGGTGGCGGTTGGTGGGGATGTCGGAACTCCATTTCCCCTGTTTGAACGCGGGTATACGGGGAGGCTGTATCAATGGTGAACAATACCCACAAAAAGAGAATAATAAATAAATAATCGAGCCCCTCTATTACCCCCGAAAACAAAAAAGGATGAAATTAAAATGAGGGTCTCGACCTTTTATTTTGCTTCCGCACCTTCTGGCGTCCGTAATAAAAGCCTAACGTTCGTTTCTTTTTTGTTTTTGGAAATAGCTTTTCCTTAAGCCCAGCCGATTGAAAACGGATACGCGGACTCATTATCTCTTAAATGACTCGAGAGTATAACGACGGAAAGGAAAGCAAAAAAAAAAAAAAAAACGCGGTTGCGGTAAGATGCGGGAGGGGAAAAAAACACGTTCATAATCAGCCAACTAATTTTTTTACTTTCCAAGCATCGCGACGGGCGATTTAATGCGCATCACTATGTTACATCTACTGCACGTATTTGAACAAGAACGCCATTTTTGCGCACAGCGGTTGTTCCCTCCCCAAACTTAAACGCCAGCCGTGACCCAATCTACTTTTTTTTCCCCTCTTCCACAAAGAGGCCCAGTTTTTCTTCAATTCCTCGAAAGATATGCTATGATTTTTCATTCAATGCTAAACATTTCTAACGCAGGAAAAATTATAAATCTCGCCCAGCATCTGGTCCACCTATTTTCTTCCTTGGCCATTAAATAAAAAAGGGGGACTGAATTTATTTATTTTTTTTTTTTTACAGATCATTGTTGGGCAGAAATATCTCCATGAAAAGTCTGCTACATCCTTCTCTTTTTCGAGTAAACAGCAAACTCTTTTTTTTTAATGCGGCTCTTGATTCTTTACACCGATAGCAGCTGACAGGCACCTTCTTTTTCTTGTATTATTCGTGAAAAAAATTATTTTTTTAAACGAATTGTGCTGACGAAAGAAAGAATTAAACGTTAGAAGACACTATTGCAAGGATGGCTGACGAAAAAAAGAGTTGGATGTTGCCAGTGTTGAACGCAATCAGACCGTGCGCGCAGCACAAGCTGTACCTTATCTCGTTCAATCGCTTCGTCCTGCAGAAACTCAATTTCCTGACATTAATAAAAAGCGAGGCGAGACGATTAAAAATCTGACTACGTCGAAAATGATTGGTCAAAAGAGTTACGCATTCATCAGACGAAGATCAATTTGTTACACTGACATAGTCAAACGATCAAAAAGACAGTATAGATGTTTTGCAAATTCCACGGACGTCATTCGCAATCGCTTTCGTTTGCCCGCATCCAGGTAAATTCGAAATAAAAATTGCAATCCACAAAAACCTGAGGGCAAGTTATGACGTCATTTCATAACTCCCCGTCACTATTGATAAAGATCCATCATAACATTTCACCAAATGTTTCAAGGGTTTCCGGACTATTCGACGAAAGGTTAAAAAAAAAAATAAAATAAAATAAATAACCCCACAATAATTTCAAAAAAAAAAAACAAAAACAAAAGCAAAACAGAACGAAAGCAGCGCAAGGAGCGAAAGCTGCTGGAAGGCAAAGAAACTCTTCTTGTGTCCCTACTACAGTAGTGTAATACGATGCTTACATATATCAGACTATTATCCAACCTGTGCCTCTTCGCTCTTTTCTTGGGCGGGGAACGCGTTTCAAAACAAAAAGGGAAGATGCAAAGGTGTGTTGCCTCGGGCATTCTTCTTTTGTACGAATCCATCTTATACCATTCCTCATCGTCTATACTACACTTTGCTTTAAGTTCTTGTTTTTTTTTCTTTCTTTCTGTACGTGTGCGTGTGTTGTTCCCTCCTGGCAGGTCGATCCCCCTCCACTCGGTTGCTAACACAACAACAACGGCGAACGAAAAAAAAAAAAAAAAAAAAGGAAGAAGAGAAATAAAGAAACAACTAACCGGAGGGTAGGAGGAGTCAAAAACTCTGTCGGGGGGAGGGAAGCGATGCAAGAGTTGAGAAGAAAAAGACTACGGACACACACGGACGGCCCTCCCATAACATGGCATTAGAGACTGCAAAACTCTACCAGTCGCATTTGTGATCGTGAGCCGTGCGGTCGCACTATTTTTGTTTCAATCTCGAAAAAAGTACTAAAGTTGAACTGCCTTTTTTTTTTTAAATAAAAAGTTATTTCATCCATCAACCCCCTGCAACAAAAAGTTAATTCGGATTTCAATTTGTTTTTATCGGAGAGGAAACAAAATTTGCGATTTCAATCAAAGGTGTTTCAAATTCATCTGCCGGACAAGAGAAAATGGTGAAAGCAAGAATACCTGGGGTGAGTTCTGTCTTAGAATTTTTTTTTTATTCAATCACTTCGTTGGCTATTTCTCGTTTGAATGGATCATCATCATTTGCGTATAGCTTTACAAGCGTTTCGTTTTAGCCGCTAGTCGTGCCTATAGGCAAATACAAGAAAATTGCTTTTCAATTGAGTTCACCCCGTTCAATGATGGATGATTTATCTAGCGCTCCCGTTTCTCACTCCCGCCCGTTGCGTTTATTTAACCTAATTGTGTTGAACTTTATCTTGAGGGGGGAAGCTTTCGCCATTAAATTTCCAAACCAATGTGCAGCACCAAAAAAGAAATGAAAGAACACACAAAAAAAAGGTGCTAGCAGTACCGCTACCACAAAATGGCGAACTTTTCATTAAAACTGTGGCTGTTCTCTTACTGGAACAACAACAAAAAAAAAAAAGGGTAAAGAACAGAAGAATAACAAAACTATTCGCTTCTTCTTCTTCTGTTCTTTTTTTTTTTTTGGCATTTATCAAAGCACCAACCGGTAAAACATATACTCATAGCCTCCGGTTTTTCCTGTCACTGTGCGGAACTGTTATGCCCATCCATCCATCAGCAAAAAAAAAAAAAAAAAAAAAAAAAAGGGACACGATGGAACTGTTTTTTTTTTTGTAGTTACACATTTTTCCTATTTACTTCATCCGTTCGCTTGTCGCTTCATTGGTGGAAAAGTACCGCAATAATTTGATAAAAGTTCGGAAGGTCTCACGAATTGGGTTGAACAAATAAAAAATAAATTGGAAGGGGTCGCTATTGGCAATTTGAAAAACTTCCGGTTGGGACATCTCCGACCGGTACGTGATGGTACCGCACCTTGCGCAACGCGAGACAGATGCGCGTTCTTAATCAAAATCCCGGGGAAAAAAAGAAGGAAACTGGCACGAACCGGCAACATTGTAAATTCTCCCCCCCCCTTTTATCTTGTGATCAGTTCCTAAAAAAAAAATTTTCTCTCGTTCAATCCCGAAATTCCCCCGAGCGATCGTAAATGCGTAAAAAAAGAGAATTTAAAATATCTGTGATCTTCGAGATGAAGCCTCTTCTCACCGGACAGGTTTATAGTGGATGCCAAATGAGTCACGCTCGGTTGCACGCCACCTCTTCCGGTCTAGCGGGTGCCTCGACCCTCATCACGAATTCATTTCATCTCCCTCTTTTCTTTCTTGTTTTCTCCCATTCGTAATAATTCAAACAAAAAAAAAAGAAATGAAAAGAAAAAGCGTATGCAAATGTTTCAGACTTGATGCGTACGGTGCGCACTTACGTTACGTCATATCGTCCTTCGTCGAAATGGCGAAATACAAATTTTTTTTTTTTTTTAAAGAAAATGACCTCGTTGTTTCGATTCTTGCATTGTCATGTGCTTGCGGAATTGTCGCTGATTACGTCAGGATTGCACGGCCCTGAACCGCTGTAAAGGACTCCACACAAAAAGTATTCGTTTTTCAATCGAAAAACGGACAGATGGCCATAGAATTTTTTTCCCTCCCCAAAAAGGCCAAACTTGACAATCAAGAAATGCAAAAGAGGAAACGAATAAATTAAAGAGCCAAAAAGAAAAACAAATCAAAATGTTCCTGTTGAATGAAAACAAAACGACAGAGATTAAGGACGAACGAAAAGGCTGTCCAGCAGATTGGACACTTTAACCTTGACGAAAGAGAAACGAATCGTCAACGGACGTGAAAGAATTTTTCACGTTGGCGTGACCCCGATGTCTTTGTTTTTAAAAAAAATGCGGGAAAACGTTCGAGTTTTTTCGTATATGTTGCCGGAAATCATTTTCTATCGGAGATCCAATCGCATTACGTGCACACATTCGAACACGGGGTGTACCACGTAACAAGACAAAGCGTTTCTCGGGAAAAACAAAAGTCCGTTTTCATTTCTCACGACATCCCCTCTCCCCAATTTAAAAAAATCGAAAACCCTTTCGCTTTTCTACTTCTTGTTGACATTTTTCTACTGTGACGTTATCATCGTTTGCTTTACCCAATTTGCATATAATCAAAGAATTGATGACATGTTTTTTTCTCCGAAATGCGCCACTTGAATATGCCAACACCTTGGGTGGGCTCCACATTGAAAGAAAAAGAGATACTTGAATAAAAAAAAGGGAGAAAAATAAATTATAGACCTAACCGAAAGGTCTACACACACACACAGAGCCTTCGCTATTAAAATTGAAATCGAAAGGAGCCGTACAGGCTCTGAAACTAAACAAAGAGCTCCTATCGTGGTTTGAGAAGACGGGGGGAAAAAAAGAGGCATCATCATCTCACCTGGAGTCATCCCAGACATTCCAGGGTTGCTTTCTTTTGGGACGTTCTATTCTTTTTCTTGAGAAAAAAAAATACATAATAGTGCGTGTTTGGCTTTTTAAAAAAGAAAAGATGAGGTGTAGTGTTTAGTAGTAGTGGATGTTGCCCTCGAGGCACTACACCAGCCCTTAGCCTCTGGCAACTACACTCTCTCTATCTATATGCAAACTCCCCCTTTTTTTTTGAGTGGAGGGGAATGCTATTATTCCTATCCTCTTTTTTTTTTCCTCGTTCACCCTTCGTGACTTGATGTGCCCGATCGTTCTCCTCCCTTTAACCTCCCCCCTTTCCACCCAAACATAAAAAAATACAAAAAACTTGTTTCTTAGTTGGGGTCTTTTGACTCCTCCGACGGACGACCCAATCCATCGTGTGTGCATCTAATACTGGGGAGTATATAACAAATGAGTGACAACACTGGCACAAGGCCCAATGTTGGAATCTCGTGACTCTGGCCAAATGCCCTGGTGATGTTTCACGTAAAAACAAACAAGTCCCGCAGAAATGCCCTCCCTTTGGCAGGGGGGAAGAAAAATCTAGAAGGGGGAGAGACACCCATGACAAAACAAAAGACACGCGTATACTTTGCAGTTAGGGGGCACTTGAAATGGCCCTCAAACGAAAGGGTGAGTAACATCGTGATGAACAGCGGGAATGGGATTTTATATTTTAAAAAATACAGACCCCCTCCCTCTTCCACCATCAAATATGTCCGCCCATTCAATAAAAAAAAAGGCCGGCAGGTGGAGTGCACTAAAGACGGACCAGATGACGTTTTTTTTTTTTTTTTGGGTTTCCCGCACGGAAAAAATCTTTTTCACGCAATACCCGAGGTGATGGTTTAAGGAAAAAAGGAAAAGGGAGGAACCATTTTCTTTCCCAGTCGACGGACTAGCGTGTGAAAGATACGAAACAGACAACAAGACAAAAAAGAATCAAAGAGATCAACAGCCTGATGAGAAAAAACCTTTTTTTTTTTTGCTAAGAAATGCGTGGAACAAATCTAAAAGATATGGAGGGGGTACTGCATACACGTACTTTCTAGATAGCGACCGGAACGTATGGTTCTGCTGGAATGAACAAGGCAGAAAACGCACAAAAAAAAATGAGGAAGTGACGTGAATGTTTTCCTCTTTGTGTTTTTCCCCGTGATTTAAAAAAAAATTTCTTTCGGGAGAATGTGTCTCTGCGGGCCGTGAGTGCGTACATTTTGAAAAGCGAAGATGGCCAAAGAAAAAAAAAAGATGGCTGATGCAATAATGGACCTTCAAGGTTAAACTCACCTCGAGGCCATGTGGCGGCAACTGCAGTTTCGTCTAGATGGTCTCCTTTTGGATTGTTTTCGATCTCTTTTGGATAAAAGAAATCAGCACTCAGCAGCGTAACTCAATGTCTATCACAAACGTGAGGAAACATGACGTTCGATACAAAATGAAATGTTTAAAAGAGACAAATAAAAAAAAAAGGACATCCAGAGAATATCTTCGAGCGATCAAAGGATAAATTGCAGACGATATTAGAAACTCATCGACGCTAGAGGGAGGCTCTACTTTAGATTTAAGCAAGGTTACTAAACAGAATCCTGGCTTTGATGTTCTTTTTATCAACTTTGCATGTTTGAAATGTAAAAGAAAATTTGTTAGTTGCATTTTTTCAAATGTTTTTCTTTAAACACGCGTTCGTTGTCTTCTTCATCTCGTTTTTCCTTTATCGGATTTTTACTGTTTTTATTTTTTTTCGTGACTCACGTGAAAAAAAGAATTGAGAGTCAACGCCACCAGAGAACCGCCCCACAATTTTTTTTGTAGGCAACCATCCAAATGCCATTTTCTAAAAAAATACGTGATATTTCTTTGGTTAAAAATAAGGATTTGCCTATTTACCCCCCTCCAGGCCACAAGAACTCATGTGCGTGTATAACCGCCATTGTTACGTGTGTCATCCTCATTTTGTATTTTCACTAAAAAGGTCTAAACGTTGGGGTTATTTTCACCTATAGTTTCATTTTATTCCTCTCCTGCACTACTTTTTTTTTCAAACACAGGAGGAGGGAAGAAGAACACGTTTTATTTTACATTTTTTTTTAACTCCTGGCCAATTTTAGTCAAATGGCAACGTCCTCCCTGGAGCAAAGGGGTTGGGTTGCTCCGATTTTTTTTTTTTTTTCTAACCTGGAGAGAAAGAGAGAGAGAAAACGACGAGAGATTCGATCTTTGACCCACTTGCCCCGACAAGAACAAACACCCACATCTTCAAAATAGAAAATTAAAACGTTTTCGATTCTTTTTTCGAGTTCTACCACCCATCGTCCTTTCTCTATTATTCTAATGATCTGGCGATCTAATTTCCATTTCTATTTGGGAGACACAGAGCTCGCAGGAATTGTACACGGTCTCTGTGGAGTCTGTGCCGCAGTACGCGGGAGGGAACAGCAAGCGGCCTGGATGCTGCAAAGGCGGCCGCGTCGGCAAAGATCTTCTCTGCGGGGTCCTCATCGCCTTGGCCGTCATTTGCGCCGCCGTCGCCATCTTCCTCGTCGTCTTTTACGTCGTCAACGGTAACTCATAATCAGTTGACTTCATCCGTACGTGAATTTTAACACTCAACTTTCACACGTGCAGGAGTGGACAACAGTCAGGCACAAACATCAGATGCCGATCAACAAAATGGCACACTCGATTCTTCACCTTTGACACGAGACAGAGGTACACAAACAAAAGACTAACGTCCTATTTTCTCTTTGAGTGCCTGTGGTAGGGCATTGACCCAGTCTGCCATTTGAACAGAAAGCACAAAAGCATCACGAAAAAGTGGCTAAAATAAATACGACGAGTGTCGTTAGTTCTTTACCACAGCTGCAATTCGTGTATATGTTGACTCGAGAGAAAGTTCGACATCAATTGAACAGTGTTGTCTCCATCTTTTCCACCCCTGTTTCATTCTCTTTTTTCTCCTCCTTTGTTTCCTGTTTATGACCGTTATTACGCATATTTTTTGTTTGTTCTCTTAATGATAATGACGTTTTATCATTTCTACTCGTGACGTGCTAAAACGAATATTGGAATATTGTAGAGGAAGAAAAGAAAATCAACTCGTTAAAAGACAGTCACGAATGGGACAGCAGCGAAACCAAAGATCAGCTGTCACTTAGCAGCACCTCGTTACCTGACGTCGGCATACACGAACCTCAATTTCACGTTAAGGGTTAGTTTCACCTCTGATCTATTATGGACAATTTCAAAACAAAGAAAATAATTCATTTTTCTCTGTCGAAAACAGGTGAAGCCATATATCCGGCTTACGAACCAGTTGGGAATCCTTCGTCCGGCACAACGGCCATTCCCGCCCAGCCGGTGAATATCAACGCAAACAAAACCAAAGAAGATGAGGCCAATCCGCCAATTGATATTGAAGCCAATAGTCAAGAAATTGGAGGCAAAAACGAAACGACGCTGTTCGTTCCAGATGATGACGCCATCATCGAGACGCCCGCATTGGCCGCAAATACGGACGCTGCTTCCGGTCAATTGCAAACCGATCCAGCTCCGCCTGTTGTTTTACTGCCGGAATCTACGACGACCATCAGATCAGTCCCATCTACTATTTCTACGACGGTGGCCGATGTCAGTTCAGAGCGGACAAAGGAATCGACGACCACCGTTCCAGTTCCTCTTCCAGATCCTGTTGTTATTGCCGTTCCGGAACCGGATACGAGTGGTTTCGTTCCTGTTCAAACGAAAGAGGATCTCGATTACGAACAGGAACAATCGACAGACTCGCAAACGGAAGCTCTGTCGGAAACGGTGCCCGCAAAACCGGTAGACGCAATTCCGGCCGTTGATACGGCGCCCTGGAAGCCCATTGATGGAAGCGTTGCTATTCCTGCGGTCAATACGGAAGACGAAGTTCAAGATCGATTCATTGTCGATGGAAAATCACCGGTAGATGCGCAGCAATCGGTGGCATCCGTCGAAAAGAAGAACCCCATCGTTGCAGTGACGACTACGACTGTCAGAACGGCGAGCAACGTTCCATCTGTTAGTCAATTGCCAGAAGAAGTCAGCCAAGTTCCAGTCGAAATTGTGAAATGGGAAGCACCGGCGGAACTGGAAGAAGCCACGGAATTCGCTCAAATGCAAGATCTGGGCAACATGGCGCTACTACTGCCGGAAAATCGCGTCCGCACTTCGAAACCGACTGTTCCTTCCACATCCACCGAACAATTTCCGTCCATTGTTTCCCTGCATTCCGCTCCGGCTTCTCCGCAATGCATCCGCCGCCAATTGCCGTTCTGTCGCGGAGTTTTACCTTACTCGGAAACGATCCTTCCGAATTGGGTGGGCGACACGACGGAATCCGAACGCAATTTCAGCGTTCCATATTTCGAAATCATCGCCGAATCTGAATGGTAATCATTTCTATTTCACACTTCCAGAATTTTGTTCAATAATTTTGATTAAAATGTCCAGCCATCCTCGAGTGCAACAATACGCTTGCGCCGTCCTGGAACCACCGTGCCGTGGTAGCGGAATTAGTTTACCTCCATGCCGTCAATTCTGCCGCGGTATTTAAATTCATATTTAGATACAAAAACAAATTTAACCATTCAAATCTATTGATAACATTGCAGCTATTGCCGAAGATTGTTCCAGTTACGTCCTGTCTGCTCTAACGTTGGCATCAGTCCTTGAGTGCGATCAATTCCCACAGTCCAACGACCCGGATGTCTGTTTGAATCTAGCTTCAACAAGTAACGAAACACAAACAATTTTATGCAAACCGTTACAAACATTGTTAACATATCATTTGTTATTTACTTTTCCTTCGATTCCGCTTGGCCGGAAATCTCTTTTCCCACACTCAAACGCACATTCGGATTGCATAGCTCCCGAAGGTGAATGCCTGCCGAACGAGTACCGTTGCAGCAACGACAACACGTGCATTCCCGAACGGTGGGTTTGCGACGGCCGGCAAGATTGCAGCCAGGGAGACGACGAATTCGCCTGCAGTCGATGCCGCGAGGAAGAATTCCGCTGCGAAAACGAGAACCGATGCTTGCCCAAAAGGTGGAGGTGTGACGGATCCCGTGATTGCGCCGACGGCTCTGATGAACGCGACTGCCCAGCCAATCAAGGTACTGTAATAAGCGTTGCGTGTAGCCGTTACTACGGTCGGATGGTTCCGCTGGACTATTAAGTTCAATGAACCATTTTATCTTTTTTTGGTTTGTTGGACCCTTGTTTCATTTGCGTTTATCTTTTGTTTTGAAATTTTTTTTAGAATGCGGAGACGGCCAATTCCGGTGCGAAGATGGCCTTTCTTGTATTCCTCTGCGACGGGTTTGCGACGGATCTAATCACTGCCGTGACAACTCTGACGAGACCAACTGCACTTCCATTGGTACGTTCATAATGACCCCCGAGATTTTCACCTACTTTCTATAAATTAAAAACATTCGTGCGTGATGGCTCATTTCCATTTTTTATTTTACGATCCAGCGTGCCAAATTGAGGACTTCAAGTGCAATGACACCGGTGTCTGTATCTCGAGGAAATGGTGAGTTAAAAAAGCAGTTGAGTGCGTGATGTGAAATCTGTGGACTTAACGACTTGTAATTTGCTCCGCAGGGTCTGTGATGGCAACGCGGATTGCAAAGACGCATCCGACGAAGCTCAGTGTGCCAGAGAAGCTGAACGTGAGTTTTATTAATCAATTGAATGTTCTCTAATTCTAAACATTTCTTTAATTCGTTCTAGTCGACCTGGAATCGGATGTTCTGATTGAAGAAATGCAAGATCAGTTGGTACCTGGCGGCAATGAAACGGCCCTCAATCCGGACACAGCTTTCAATCCCGACAAGTGCCCATTGGGTGAGCTGCTTTGCATGTCGGGCTCGACGTGTATCCGATTCGAACAGCTGTGCGATGGCACGCGAGATTGCGCCGATGGAGCCGACGAAACGGATTGCGGCAAATCATCTGCCAACTGAATAACAAAGGCGTTAAACGAATTCTGTCTCTTCCGCCTTTTGTTTCGGGTCCTTTCTTTGCTCTAACGATTTCATACCCAATCTAATTCCAAGATGGAAAAAAAACAAAAACAAATATTCATAAAAATATGGAAATACGCCCTTGATAATGTTCCGTCCAAACATTAATGATGCTTATTTTTTCAGTGATTTTCTTTTGTTTTGTCGTGTACATTTTTTTTGTTTGAATCGGGAATGGGTAGGTGCCACATTCCACTGTATGAATTCTTTTTTGTGTCCGATCTCGTGACGATGCTGCTGTCGTCGACGACTTCATTTCTTTACAATAACTTTTTCTTCTACGTTTCAACATTCCATTCGATGGCAAAAAAAAAACGTAATCATAGCGCCATCTTGTTTTTTTAATGAATTATAATCAGGTGCTTTAAAATTCTCCTCAATATTATATCGCAATGTTCAAGATGGACGCCGGTGTCCGCCTTATACCCACTCGATGCAAACGTGACGTGCCCGTGTTTTTACGATAGTTTCCCTCTTTCTTCACGATTTCTAACATTTTTTGTGCATGTCTAATTAAATTCTTTCAATTCGACAAAAAAAAAAAAAGAGAAAACATTCTTTGATGTATGTTTTACTGGACGATGCCTGAATTCTTTTTGCATTTAAAATGTTTGTGTTTTTCGGAAATGAGGCCAAGAATTATGTCCGACAAGTAAAACGATCTAATTGTAAAACTGTGAAATCGACCAGTTTAGTGACAATAAAAATATTTAAAAAAATTCAAACAAACGAGAAAACAAAGGTCCACGATTACAATCAATTATTTAAATAATAGCCCCTTCACCACTCACGAAGAAAAAAAATAAATGCACGATTCCCAATGGGTGTGGTCGTAATCGATCATAAATAAAAAAAACCTTCGTTTAAAAATAAAAATCGATCAATCCGATTCGGTGCAATTGGTTTGAACGATAATATGCGATCCGGACCGTGAATAATCAGCCGAATTCGAATCAACGGGCCGAATTACATCATCGTCATTCTTTAGCGGCCGAAACGCTCCCTGCGTTTCAGTCGCATTAGGCGGTAAAGTGCGGTGAAGGTAAGCGTAAGGACGTTCGGCGTAACGATCGGAACAGGGTCGCCATTGGCCGGATGCTTCCGAGCCCACCATACACCACGGATAAGTATATCCATCAGAGTATCCGCATCGCGATTGTGGCTGGCAACAATAGTCCCAATTGTTGTTGAAGTTGTAGTAACTGCTGTCGATTTCGCAGTACCAATAACCGAGTTCACGATGAGGCCGGCACTTGGATCCGTCCCGGCAGCGTATCCCACTCACTGTTACTTCGGTAGAGCTACTCGCTAAAATTGGACTCAGCTGACTTGCAGATTCTGTTGAATATAACATGGAAAAAAAATTTATGTAAAATGAAAAATTCAAATTTTGAGTTGCTAAACGTTCGTTGTTGTTTACGTCACGCTGTCCTTTACAAACATCATCAATCAATAGATTTGATTTATTTCTTTTGTTCCTTCGTCCTTGATGGAAGCTGGCCTGGATTATCTGAGTGCCTTTTAATTTTCTTGTACCACGCTTTCGCCATTTTGTAACATTAATTCACAGAACAAATCATGGAAACCCAAACAAAGACCCATTTAATATTTGTCGCATTACACGTTTGGTATCGTGCCAAACAATGCACTTGGAAAAATCCGATGTTTTTCAGGCAATATATATTATGGCTTGTAAAATGGTCACGAAACATTAGCACCATTACCTGCTACTCATGTTCTTTTAGTTATCCATAATTCAGAAACATTAATAAAGATAACAAAAAAGGGGCAAAGTGAAAGTATATGAAATAATAAAACTCAGCTTTCCCATATAAAGAAATAGCCATTTTTCATTTGTCGCCCTCACCAAAACTTAACCCCAAAAACCTGAAAATGATTGCGTCATTACTAACGCTATCCTAACTGAACATATTTCTTTAGAAAGTAAATCAGACGGGACAAAAAATGTTTGCTCTACTCACCGAGAGTATTGAAACTGTGTACGCAAGAAGAGAATTGCGAACGTGTAAACAATTCGTAGTCACGGTCTTCGGTCATATCGCGGTAACGATCGAAATCCCGGGCTGACAAGTCACTCAGCTCGCAATTGTACGGGTTACGGTCATAACCGCCATCCAGATTCGTGTATCTGCAATTAATCGTAGCGTGAAAAATTATGTTAAAAAATCAGGCAAGCATAACATGACCCTTTTATACCTGAAGTGAAAAGTCTGACAAGTAAAGGGTCTCGTACGGCTGCACTCGAGTTCGCATTCGGCCAAATTCCGGACATGTATTGAATCCCGCACAAGACGCTGGACCATGCGGAAACCCCGTCGATAGGAAATGTAGCATCCTGTTCAAGACAACACGGCTTGAGTTGATATGGAGAGGATATTTAGGGAAACCCACAAGTATAAGGAAATAAAATTCAATATAAAAGAAAAATTATGGTGCGGTTGGAAATTTGAATCCCCGGTGCGGTTGTGCGTTCTATTGGAAAAAGAAACATAACCTTGCGGTTATGGCTTACTCGATGAGGCCGTAGCGGAGCTGGTTAGTAGTGGGTAAGGGCGTTGATTGTTGTAAAACCAAGGGTTTAACGAGGTGAAATGATGTTCTTCGTCGTCACGGTTGAAGTAACCGTCACCTTTTATTCATCAATCCCAAGTAAATTAATTGTATTATTAATATTACCAAAACAGTAAATGAATAAATCAGATATTTATCCAGCAACTGTGCCATTTTTTTTCCTTTCACGAATGATAAACATAAGAAATTAATTAAAACTTGTAAGAAATGAAGAGAATTAATTGGTTATCGTCTTTGATTAAATGCTTTTTTGGTTACTAATCAACCTAAACTGAAGTGACCTCGTGACCATTCTGGTTTATTACCGCTCGTGTCTGGTAAACGATAGCTGCCAATATCGCAGTCCCGGCTGTAACTCGTCCTCTGCCAAGAATCGTAGCCCCGATCATCGATCAAATCACGCAACGGGTCCAGCGAGTTGAGATCGATGTCACTCATGTCGCAATTCTCATAGACTTTGTGGTACAATTCAGATAAACTGGCAGTGCTGGTAAACCTTTTTGAAAATTGCAATGCAAAAATTAATTCCGAATTTAGTTTTCCATATTTAATTACCGAAAACTGAACGATCGGCAGGTAAAATATTGCGAATTGATGCATTCCTGTTCGCACTCGACCGGAGAATTGGCTATCACGGAATGGCGGATAGAACGACGGTCCAATCGAATTCCACTTTTAGTTCGGAGAAAGCAGACTACACATTTTTTACGGATTCAAAACGAAAAGGAGAAATCGAATTAGAATTTTAAAAAGTATCAGATAACTATGTGTTGTAAGCAATCAATCACGCACGGGTGCTGGGCTTAGTCGGTCGATTGTTCCACGTCGTGACGGGCGTATCGCGGCAATTGCGGCCGACCAAACTGCGCTCGTAGATATCGGCATCACGATCAATCACGAGATGACGGACAGGATCCCATTCACGTGGATCTAAATCGCTCAACTCGCAATTATTCCCACCTCCGGCATTGTATCCGTTAATCGCTTGTCTATTATTATCACAAAATCATTTGAAAACATTGAAGGGCCAACAAAAATGAAAATTGGATACATACCGATAACTAAACGATCGGCAAACAAATATCCTGGAGCGATGGCATTCCGTTTGACATTCGTAAAGGTTTCGAACGTTCAGCGAGTCACGAACGATTCTCGATTCGAGCCGATAACCCGATTTCAATCGCCGATAACACTCTGATTATGAAACAAACAATTCTAAAAAAAAAAAAAGCTTTTCATTGTTTTAATAGTTTCATACCACTGATGGACGTGGCACCGGAAGGCTGGACGGAGGTACTAGGGCGCTGGATGATTGTTCCTGGGTTACTTGATCCGTAGTAATATTCGCTTCCGGATGAATGTGAGGACGATGCTGGAGGACGGGCAAAAGGTCGATAGCAACTTTGACCACGACCTACGCGTTGGTAAAAATCGACATCCGGATCGGAAAAGAAGACTCGGCTACTAGTCACGTCCAAACTGGCCGAGTCTTCACGACTCAGATCGCAATTTGTCGATGACAATCGCCGTCTTGCATTCGGATTAAATTATAAAAAATTTTATTTGGTGAAGGTCTTTTTTTAATAGGGTAATCATTTACCTGTAATTAAAGGATCTGCAATCAAAAGAAGTCTCGCGAGTGCAAAGCAATTTGCATTCATCCAAACTGATGACGGCCACGGAGCGTTCGATGTAGCGATGGCTCAATCGTCGACCATTAAAGATAACCGAATAACACACTGAAAATGCCAAATATCAATCATGAAACCAAACGAAATGTTAAGCGATAAAAACCTACCAGGACCTTCGTCGATTAAAACTAATTCTTCATCGGCAGGGGTTAGGTAAGCATTGATTACATTAATCAAAAGGACTAAACTAATCAAAGAACAAACAAATCTATTGGCAGCCATGTTACGAATCCAAATTTCTTCCCAGAAATTTGAATATTTCTACGAAAGCGAAAGCTTCAAACGCATCCGCTCACCAAGGGCTACGCAAGTGAATTGAGATGAACGCGGACGTACTAGCCCTTCTCTATTCTTCAAAATTAAAAAGAAAAAGACCCGGGTGGCTAAATTCGGTACGGACGCGGAATTGAATTGTCCTTTCTACTTCAAGGTCTCCACAACGAAAGAAAATAAAAGACGATCACACAATAAAGAACGAACATTACAACTCGCTAATTCGACCTGGCCAAGGACATCCTATACTTTTGTGATGGTCTAAGTCACCGACCCGCTAACTTTGAACGCTCCACAGGATTAATCAGCGTGACAGGTCGAAGAATATTATCAACCAAACTACATTTGTTTGACTATACATTGAAACTACTCTCCCATATTTAAACTTATTTCTTTCTTAAAGAAAAAAACAAACCGCTTCCGGGACGTGAAATTATTCATAACGGTCAACGCTCTTTTAGTCCCTTTTCGTGTTTTCATTTTTTACAACCGTCTTTGATAGCGAAACGCCATCTTGTTATTGACTTATCACGAAACTAGATTGTCGGTCTATTGTCAAGTTCTACCCTCGAGGATGACCGCCGGGTCGGACAGACAAGGTTTACAATCTTCTTACTTGGCCTCCGTGCAATTTAAACATCATAAAAATCGAAAAACCTTTCTATTTGTGAACTCACCGTCTTCGGAAAGAGTCTCTAATTGGGTAGACGCTGGTCGATAGTATAGCGTGGTATCGTGATGGGCGGGATCATCAAAGTTGTTGCATCGTCGTTCATCGTGAGCTTCGTTCGGGTATCGCCCGTAGCGACTGTAGACATTGAAAGTTGGAGCCACAACGGTATCGGTTGAGTACGGCTGGACGCTGAGCGAAGCCGCTTCCCAGTCACTCAGATCACACGTCGTGTTCTTCAGCAGATTCTTCCTTTCGTATGCAAATTAAGTAGCGTGAAATTGTTATTACAACACAAATAACTGTTTAAAATACCCGTAAGCGATGGTTTCGCAATTAAAGAGCACATCCTCACATTCCCGTTGGCAATCTTGCAACGTGGCGGCCCAAACGGAGCGAACGATGAACTGCGGATCAAGTCTTCTTCCATCCACAATCAGCTCCCAGCACGCTTCTACATCGTATTGATTCAAAGGACAAAAATACAATGACAATTCAATGCGAAACAAATGACGAGACTTCCGTTCTTCATTTCCGCCGTCTCTTCTTTTGAATTCAAATACGTGTACTGTCGTGTTTGTTAGCAGAACAAAGTATGCGACGACATCCGCATTTTACACCGATGTTGCAATAGACGTCACATGTCAAAATACCTTTTATTACATCCCGTTTCCATTAACTTTCTGCGTTTCTTTCGTTCACACTTTAGCGATGAATAAGAACGACGGAATCCTCAATTTGCAGTTCGACGTGAACTGGGTCATCAACTACTCGCACAAAGAAACGGAAAGTGCGTCAGCGTGTCGATAGGTCGTCAGTTTTTAAGTATGACGCCATCGTCACGGAAATGCATCAAATTAACATCTGGATTTCTTTAAGTAATAAAAAAAATAGTGTCTTTCAAGGTTGATTATTGGTTTCTAAAATTTAAGATCTTTTCTTGTCAAAAGACACGAAATCAATGAAACTCGAAAATTAGTATGAAGGATTATGAACACGACTTAATGAAACCCCCTGTAGGTAAAAGAACATTAGCATTGTATAACCGCTGCTGTTCTGAGTACGGATTTAGCCGTAAACCTCCATCTACTATCATAAACCTAGCCAATATTGTAATACTCTTTTAAAAAGAGAAAAAAAAAACGCGTTAAACCGTTAACTGAAAATTAAAATTTAGAAGTTGTCCAAACCAACTTTGTCTTGGCTCTACTGCAAATCCCGAAATGTTGACGGCGGAAGACACGGTTGAAGCCAGAGGAACTGAACTGCACGAATGATGTGAAACAATGACGCTGAACATTAAAGTCAACAATTTGAACATGATTCACTAATAAAATACTTTAACAAGATTGAATTGTGTGAATGCGTACTAGAGTCTGAACGTTATCTGAAACTTCCAAGAGTTTTACTCACGGTGATCTGCGGTACCGTTGAACGCAAACAGTTTACCACCGAGGCCGTCAGGAGTCGCTCTGCTCCGCTTGCTTTCCATACAAATGTTTTGTTGCCGAACCAAAAAAATTTGTTTCTTCCTCTTGACCGAAATCATTTGTCATTTGCTGCTGTTTCCTGACAAAAGGCCTCGTTCTAACCGTTGAGTCTATTAACGTCGGTAACGGAAAAATCTGGTCCGTCCTGTCATAGAAAAAAATGGCCGTAATTGTCGGTTGTTAAACATGTCACAGCAACGCCATGTTGCCATCGTGCGTGTAGTGTATTATAAAGATATAATATAACATCCATTTGTTATGTACATTAGGAATTTGTTGGTTAAAATCACGCGTTAAAAAAAAATTAAGTAAAAAAATACTCCACTTTTAGTCAAATTAAGAAGTAATTAAAAGTCAGAATATTAATACTTTCTAGTAATGAAATTCCAACCGGTGTGTTGATTTTCCAGCGAGAGAAGGCTCTTCTGAAAGTGATCCGTCAGCATGAGATGGGCAAAATTCATTTGAGGTGGCATTCCAGTCAGACGAAAATTATTGTTAACGCCCAAATCGATTGTAGCGATTGAGTCTAATTCCTTCTGGCCATGGACAGCTGCGTTTAATTTTTCTGAACTCAACGAATAAACTAACCGTTGAGCTTGATGATCCCAGTACTGTTGCTCTTCCCACGATTCCGCTGGATACGCAGGTTCACCGTGCTTCTTCGAATCCATGCCCTGGACTTCAACGCAAGAATCGACGCGAAGAATCTTGAAATATTTGAGCGAGCCAAACACGAGCGAACAGAACCCAATACCCCAAGCAATCAGCACCACAACACCGACCAATTGCCAACCCAAAACCTTTAAATTCACAAATCAATTAGAACCGGATTATTAAAACTTCAATTAGATTTCAAGCTATCATTACCTCTGCAGAACGAACATCACCCACCAATATAACACCGGTGTTTATCAACAAGGGAGCAGATACCATACCGGAAAAACCCCCACCAAAATGGACTGCAAAAGCGTCAAGCGGATCGTCCACTAAAAACAAGAAAAACAATATACTCACTACAAAAAAACAGTAAACTTTCACGATAAAATTGATGTATTTTTTTTTACCATGCAGATGATTGATGACTGCTCGGAGAACAAAAAAGAGAAAACCTGCTCCAGCACCAGTGACGTAGGCACCCCAGAATGGCATAGCGTTGCAGGCTGCGCAGGACGATACCATGCCTGCGATGGCACCGTTCAACATCGTGTTGTAACTCCATCGATAACTGCCAGTCGGCGTAGCACGACCTAAAATAGTAGCGACGATAGATCCAGCACTTCCAGCTAACAAGGTGTTGACGGCAGAAACAGAGACGGCCACTCCATCTCCCGGATGGGACAGATCCATCTGTGCGGACATGTTGTAGCCCATAATACCCATCATGAGAAGGAAAGCTCCAACACCCGTCAAAGTGTTCGAGTGACCCCGATAGGCAAATTTCTTCATCGTCTTATTATCGTATCGACCAATACGCGGACCGACCATAAGGCAGGCCACCTATAACAAGTTTTATCAATATCCTTTTTAAGCATGAATTAACGTTTCGAATTACCAGGGCACTAACGCCACCGAGCATGTGGACGCAACCACCGCCACCGAAATCGATTACACCTCTCACTTTGAGCCAACCAGACGGATGCCAGACCCACCGGCTCGCTACTGGGTGAAGGAATCCAGTCAGGAGAAATGCATAGATGAAGAAAGCTGGCAAGTTTATGCGCTCAGCTGTTGCCCCACTATTTTTTATAGAATTACGCAAGCCAAATAAATATTTGCAAGATAGGGGTGACAAATATGAATGGAATGTTACCTAACAATTGTCGATGCAGTGTTAGCAAAAATGGTTTGATAAAACCAGAACGAAATCTTGTTGGGTGAAACTCCTTGCAAGGCGAATCCTGTCCAGCCAATGAATTCGTTGCCATCGCCATACGCGAATGCGTAGCCAACAAGCCAGTAAACAGTGGCACCAATAACTTAAGAAATTGACTTAAGTGAAATCGCCTTAGAAAAAGAATGTTGGACTAAACTTACATGCGTCCAACGTGCTCTTCATCAAGATGTTGGTGGCGTTCTTGGAACGAACCAATCCAGTTTCCATCAAAGAAAATCCAGCTTGCATGGCTACACACCCAAGTAAGACTTAGAAAATAACAAAATAGAACAAAAAAACAAAGAATTACCAAAAACCAAGATGGCGGAAATGACTATAAAGAAATCATTCAAATTATTCTGAGTCGTGGCCAGTCTGGATGCCATGAGGATCAAAGCAGTTTCGTTGAGAACGTAGGCTTCCATCGCGTTTAGTAATTAATGCCCAGTCGATACAAGTGAAATAATCGAATTTAAAAAGATTGGGCAGCGACAAATGAAAGACCAAAATTTGTAAACGATTTGTCAAGGGGAAATAGATATCTACGGCGATAGGGCGCGACTACAACCGCGACGACGTGTCGAATTGGGTCGGAAAGATGGATGCTTCAGCATAACGTGCTCTCGAATCAAATGATGAAACAAATAGCAATGCATGAACAGTTTAATTTAAAGTGAATACTTAACGATCAAACTCCGACTCAAGAATTACTACACTAAAGTGAGTCTACTCAGTCGACCATTTCACGACAATCGTTCACTTTGATCTGATTCTAGAATGTTATATTTCAGACAAAGGAAGATGAGTGGCGCTGGTGACGAATATCACCCAGCCTCCCTCCTGCCTGAAAATTGTTTTCTGAATTTTTGTTTTGTTGCCCTACCTCCTCTTTCCTTTGTTCGTTTTGGCACTTTTCTTTCTTTCTCTACCTCCCAATTAGCATAGTTTTCGTTTGGCATTGAAGATGAAACCCCAGCCTCTTTCCTGCAATTTGATCTCATCTCAGTCTGATTGATGACACAAAGAAGTGAGGAGTGCCCGCCATTTTCAGCTGCATGTGGACATTTGGTAAGGTAAAGCTTTTTTTCTTTGAATCAGTAATTAAGACATCGAAGTTTACACTTAGAATTTCTTTTTGGAAGATGGGTCATTTGAATTTCTTTTGAAAAGAGTTCATCTTTGAAGGGGAGTAGAAAATTAAGGCTGACTTTATTTAGCCAACGTTTAGTTTGCTTTCTCTTGTCGTGCGTCACACCAACTCGTCCAGTCGTTTCCCCAATTTTCTCTGTTTAAAATAAGATCGTCACTCTTGCGTCCTCCGAGCTGCTTGCTCTGTCGCATCTCGTAATTAGTTTATGGAGAAAGTAGTCACGGCGCTTTCTCTACGCATCCATGCCAATTCAGATTAGGTAACAAGATTTAAAACAGATTCTATTGGGTCGGATGGCTCCCCTTCGCAGACGTTCAATGAGAGACCTGTTCTTTCTGAAACTAGGCTACACTCTAACTTTATTTTGTACACGTAGAGGAAAGTAAAAAAAAAAAATGCGATATGTGTATACAACTAAGAAACTAGTTCAATCTATGTTTTTTGGTTCTATACATTTATTTTTTGCTTGCATGTCATTTTTTGTGTGTTATACTTTTTTTTTTTTGCTATTACGTGCCATTGATCAAAAATAGGATTTCTTTACGGGCGTGGAAAGTATTCACACGGGATTGATTAAACAGGCGTTTTGAAATTTTCTTTTCAAGAATTTTCAAGGATAGTAATGCATGCTCGCCCACCCTTTGAATTGTTGTCATTTTCTGTGTTATAGTCTTGTTCTGTTACGATTATTAAAGAGGTTAATTGTATTCATAATTTCAAGGTAAGCGTATACGCCGAATTCAATAACACGACCTCTAACACCTTGTTCACATTGAGAAATAGCAGGTATGAAAAAAAATCCGAGAATTTGTAACATGATATACTGGCTCCATTTCTCAACAAAGCAGACAATAGAAACCCAGTGTGTTTAATATCACAAGTTTAGATTTCGATCAAGGCCAATCAATGACCAGCAAAATCTGTCACTAGAAGCCAAAGCGTCTTTTTGTCCTTAGAACCTTTAATTTTTTTTTATTTTCAGTATCTATTGAAATGTCTATTTTGGCATTCGAATTTATTGCATTGAAAAGTCATTGATGTTTTTTTATACGGCAATAAAAACAGGGTCTCATTACCATAAAAAGAGCGCAGGAAACTCTTCATCTGGTTTTCGAATGAACTATATACCTAACAAGAGATTGGTCGTGAAGCCGTCGGCGACAAGTGTTTTTTCTCCTTCGTTTCTCCAATGCGGCCAATCCGGTTGAGGAGAATGTATAAAAGACAGCGAGCAGTTTGGTATTTTGCCCAGTCAGTCGACACACACCACCCAACAAGATGTTTTATCTTCGGGTAAATGGACCTAATGGATTACACTTAACTAAACAAGAACAACAATCATCCTTAATTTTTAAAGGCTCATTTAAATTAATGTCATCTCATTTGTTTGTTTTTTTCCTGTTGGATAGTATTGTTTGAGCTTCGCCGTCTTGTTCCAGAGCGCAATCGCCGCACCGACGAATTTCTTGCAGCCGTTTGAAAGCTTTTTCAATCAGCAGAAAGTTCGAAGTCTCAGCGAAACGGAAATTAAAGCTCGCAGCATCGACACCAACGCCGGTATTGGAAAGGAGCGCAATTTCTTCGACGATTTCAAAATCCCCGATGATATCGGAAACAATTTCCCGCAGTACATGGAACCCACCAAAAGTGAAACGGAATCTGGCCAAACATCTCAGACTGCCCGAATTCCTCAGAAAAACGAATATTACAGCTATTCTTTCAGGTAAATATTTAATTAGAAATTTTAATATTCTCTGCTCTAATTTTACCGAGTTTAATTAGTACGCCGGTAGAAGACGTCTCGGGAGATGACGTCATTGCGGTAGTCAACGTGAAACACTCACCCAAAGTGTATTTTTATCAGGTAAAGAAGCATTTTAAGCAAATTAATTGATGGCAGTCATACAAGTTGAAATATAATTAATGAAATGCGTAGGTTGCAGAAGCTGGCCCTCGCCATCTGAAAGTGATGTATTTCACCGGATTCCCGAACCGACAACGCGTGAGGAGCGACACTAACTAAAAACAAAGGCAATTGCTTGTTTTTTTGCTCTTTTTTATGTTATTTCTTGTTATTATTCGTGAACCAAGATGTTGACATTCTTGGTCTTTTCCGCACTTCTGTTCCTCATCATTCCATCCACCCTCACGAAAGCCATATTGTTGAATACATTTGCATGTTCGTCTCCTTAAAAAAAAGAAAAAAAAAAGAAAAAAGATAAACATTCATATGGGCCGTTCATAGTTGTAACGGTTAAACAGCTCAAATGTCAGGCAATAAGGTAAACATCATGTTATCTCTGCGGTTTGCAATAACAACTATTGGTGCAACAGCCCATTTGAGACTGTGCAACAAAAAACGAGAACCTTTGTGACTAGTTGACCGTCGGCCATACTTGGCAACAGTTCGGCTGCATTTTTTTTTTATGTGTTAAAAAAGAAAGTCTTTGAAAGAAGGGGAAAAAACGTGAATTGAGAGAAACAATTGAAAAAAAAAAAATGTCGATTTTCTTCATGGATAATCATGAAGAATCCGACTCCTATGAAGAATCCGACTCCTATGAAGATTCAGAGGACTCTGAAGAATCAGACTACTACGAAGAGCAAGATTACAACGAAGAACAAGACTACTATGAAGAACAAAACTACTCCTATTTCTGTGACGTAAGTATTCCATCACCGAGTAGTTGGACCAACTTGTATTTCTTTTATTTATAATGTTTTTTAACTTCTGTTTTTGTTTGTTTTGTTTGTTTTTTTCATTTTTGGCGGCGATGTGGCGAAGGGGAAGACGACGATGGTGAAGGCGACAATAAGGAAGGGGACGAAAAAAACGATAACGGCGAAGGAGAAGAAAAAAACGATAACGGCGAACGAGAAGAAAAAAGCTTTAGCGGCGAAGAAGAAAAAAGCTTTAGCGGCGAAGAAGAAAAAAGCTTTAGCGGCGAAGAAGAAAAAAGCGTTAGCGGCGAAGAAGAAAAAGCTTTAACGACGACGAAGAAGAAAAAAGTGTTAGGTGCGAAGGCAAAAGCGAAGGCGAAGGCGCTGGTAAAGGCGAGGCGATAACGAAGGTGAACACGGCGTTAAGACGGAGATGACCCGGTGATAGACGTGAAGACGGCGACCACATGATGATGAAGACAAAGACGACGATGAGGCGACTACAAGGGCTTTCTTTTTGTACCTTGTTAACAGATGTAAAGAAACGGATTCCCGAACCGACAACGCGTAAGGAGCGACACGAACTAAAAGGCAATTGCGTCTCTCCTTTTTTTAATTATTTTTTGTTATTATTCATAAACCCAGATGTTGACATTCTTGGTCTTTTTCCCGCAATTCTGTTCCACGTAATTCCATCCCCACCTCACGAAGCCATATTGTTGAATATTTCGAGTGTTCGCCTCCTTCAAAAAAAAAAAAAAAAAAAAAAGATGAAAGATAAACATTCGTATCGGTGGCCATGCATTTTAAAACTTACACAACAGCTCAAATGTCTAGCAATAAGTTAAATATCATGTTATCTCTGTGGTTTGCGATAACAAATATTGATGCAACAGTCCACTCGTGACTGGAACAAAAAAAATGAGTACCTTGTGACTAGTTGACCGTCGGCCATACTTGGCAACAGTTCTGCTGCATTTATTTTTACTTTTTAAAAAAGAAAGTCTTTAAAAGAAGAAGAAAAAAAACGTGAATTGAGAGAAACAATTGAAAGAAAAAAAAGACGACGAAAATGTCGATTTTCAGGAGCGAGAAGATGAGCTTGTACCAGCTCTTTTTGCAGAACGAATCTGCATATCGTTGCATGTCCGAACTTGGAGAACTGGGTTGCGTCGAGTTCCGTGATGTAAGTTTTCAACCACTGAATAGTGGACAAACTTGTATTGTTTTGTTTTTATGTTTTCTAACTTCTGGTTTTTTTGTGTGCACATTTTTTAAACGACAGTTAAACTCGGAAGCCACGGCGTTCCAGCGAACTTTCTCCGCCGAAGTGGCGCGATGCAACGAGATGGAACGCAAATTGCGCTACTTGGAAGGGCAAATTGTTAAGGAAGATATCAAGATTGAAGAGCTCCTGGACATGCCGGCAGCTCCATTGCCAAAGGAGATGGTCGATCTGGAGGCAGCGTTGGATAAGATGGAGTCCGAATTACGTGAGATCAACGTCAATGCAGAGGTCGATATCGCTTTAAAATCTAGTTAAAGCGTGTGTCTTCATCAATGATTCTCTCTTTCACTAATCCTAAAGGCATTGAACAAGAATTTCGGATCACTTACAGAAATGAAACTTACTCTCCAAAACGCCGAATACTATCTCGCCGATGTACGTAAAAACACCTAGAAACCGGTTCTACAGAATTCTGAGGGAAATCTTAATTCGCTTTCTTTTCTCTTTTGTCGGTTTTTCGTGTTCGGAGAAACAGAGGGATGGCATTTTCGGTGTCAATGAAACGATAAATGCAGCTACAGCCGCCGAGGAAGGAATGACCCAACTAAACATGCAACGCTTTAGGTAAAAAATGCCTCCAACAATTTGATTAAAGAAAGAATTATTCAAAAAACTAAACCAGTGAGCAAACCATGTATCCATCAGTTCTGTTATCTTCTAACCGGTTCACAGTTCTTACCGTTTAAAAATGACAAAACATTTTGCTGGGAAAGGTGATTTGAGTTAGCCGAATTGTTAACTGGTTTTTGCGTAGACTATATCGAAATTGCGTAATGCATTCCTTAAAAAAAAACACGTTTCAGATTTGTCACGGGCGTGGTCGGTACGGAGAAAGCCCAAGGCTTTGAACGCATGTTATGGCGAGCAGGTATGGTCTCAATGATTCCTAGAATTTGTGTGAATGATATTAGATTAAGTGACCTACTGAGCAATTCTCTTTCTACGGACTAAGGTCGTGGAAATATCTATCTAAGAATTTCGCCATTGGCCGAGCCTCTCAAGGACCCAGTTACGGTAATGACACATAGTCAATCAAATAATCTTGCCCCCCCCCCTCTCTACGTAAATTAACCCCCATTTTCGGTTATGTAGGGCAACGACGTGCAAAAGTCCGTTTTCGTCGCCTTTTATCAAGGCGACCAGCTCAAAGGCCGAGTTAAAAAGATATGCGAGGGTTACCATGCGGCACTGTATCCATGCCCGGAATCGGCAGGTCTACGTCGGGAGACGAGCATTGGCGTTTATTCACGTCTTCAAGACTTGACCACTATTCTTGACCAAACCAAAGAGCATCGCCATCGAGTACTCGTAGCTGCCGCTAAGCATTTACGTACGTGGGTTGTCAAAGTCCGCAAGATCAAGGTATATTCAAATATACATATGGTCTTCATTTTCACGGAACATCATCAATTAAATATCTTCGATTGATAGGGTATTTTCCATACGCTGAATATGCTCAGTGTCGATGTCACATCTAAGGCTCTAGTGGCCGAATGCTGGATTCCCGACGCCGACGTCGACAAAGTCCGTTTGGCTCTCAAACAAGGAAGCGTAAGTCCCATATAATTAAATTTGTTTAAATATTAAAGATCGAATAGTGAAAGTTTTTAATCAATTAACAGGTAGCTAGTGATTCAGCGTTTCTACCTATTTTGAACGAATTGCCGACCAACGCGAGACCGCCCACATATTTCCGCACGAACAAGTTCACTCACGGTTTTCAAGCTCTAGTCAACGCCTATGGTATGGCCAACTACCGCGAAGTCAATCCTGGTCTCTACACTATTATCACGTTCCCCTTCCTCTTCGCCGTCATGTTTGGTGATGCCGGACACGCGCTAATTGTCACCATGTTTGCCTCTTGGATGTGTTTGAACGAAGAGAAACTTTCCAAAGTCAAAGGAGAGGTAAATCAAATTAAAACTGAATAGCATTTAAAACAGATTTTAACAGAAACTTTGTCTTTTAAAATGAAGGTATTTGGCATCATCTTTGGCGGCCGTTACATCATTCTGCTAATGGGCTTCTTCTCTATATACACTGGTTTTATTTACAACGACGTATTTGCCAAAGCGTTCAACATATTTGGTTCGTCGTGGGTCGTTAATTATCATAGTGAAGGACTACCTGGAGAAGAGTATCTTATCGGTGAAGGCAGCATGGAAAGTGCCATGCTCGTTCCCGATCGTAATTTCGATGCCTGTCCCAATCGAACATCGACGAAGGGCAACGATTTTGATAACGAGACAGACTTCCAAACGTGCGGGCATTATCGACAATATCCTTATCCGTTCGGAGTTGATCCGGTGTGGGTTATCGCCGAGAACAAGATCGTTTTCCTCAACTCGTACAAGATGAAACTGTCCATTATCTTGGGCGTGTTTCACATGAGTTTCGGTGTCTTCTTGAATCTTTGGAACTTTACGTAATAGCGTGATGACATAAGAATTTTACAGACAAGTAATGTTCAATTTCTTTAAACAATGCAATAGGTACTTCAAACGCCGTGTTTCCATCCTGCTGGAATTTTTGCCTAGGATCCTCTTTTTCTGGCCCCTGTTTGGTTACATGATGTCGCTCATGTTTCTTAAATGGATCAAGTACGGAGCGAACAAAGAAGAACGTAAGTCTCTCATCGTTCACTGAAGATTTTGCTCTTCAAACTTAAAACCATTTCTAATTGATATACGCAGGAGAATTGAAATCAGATTGTGCGCCGTCAATTCTAATCACATTCATCAACATGATGCTTTTGAGTTACAGCGAAGAAAAGACCAGGCCTCCAAACGAAGAGTGTAAAACAGTCTTCATGTTTGGCGATGATGAGGGCGTTACCCAGGTAAACATTTTTCTTCTAAATGATACAATTCACTTTAAATAAATATTGACATTTCCCAGAAAACGCTTCAAATAGCCTTCGTGCTTATCGCTGTCCTGTCTGTTCCAGTTTTGCTTTTTGGAACGCCGATCCAATTTAAAATGAAAATGAACCGTATGAACAAAGCCAAGGTATTGATAAAAGATAGAAATTCCATTTGCTCTCAATCTGTACACGCGCAATGTTTTAAAGAACAATTATAGCCACAGCGGAAGTAGTGGACATAGTGACTCAGCAGATCGTGAACCAATTGTTAATTCTACTCTGCACGTCGAATCTGGTGGTAAACACGACGTACACGATGGTCATAATGGAGATTACGATCAGAATCAAGGTAGTAACGATGACGAACACAACACCTTTGGAGATGTCATGATTTATCAGGTATCATTTCATTAATTTACGAATAGCCTAAGGTTTAAATTAATCTGCGTTTTATATTCGATACTTTTTTACAGGCTATTCATACCATAGAATATGTCCTGGAATGTATTTCACATACGGCATCTTATCTCCGTCTTTGGGCCCTCAGTCTTGCCCATTCCCGTAAGTTTCCTTCGCGAGTTTGAGCTTCAAAGATTTAATTCAATTGCTTAATGTCGCAGAGTTGTCGGAAGTTCTTTGGTTCATGGTCCTGAGAATCGGTTTTAAGGCGCTACCGGGTTACTTGGGCAGCATCAGCATTTTTTTGACATTTGCTTTCTGGGCCGGTGCCACCGTGTCGATTCTTATCGCCATGGAGGGCATGTCTGCTTTTCTTCACACTTTGCGTCTTCATTGGTAAAAAGAGTTTTTGCTTTTTACATTAGATTGGTTTCCATTTTTTCTTT
Organism: Daphnia carinata; assembly: GCF_022539665.2. Lineage (NCBI taxonomy): Eukaryota > Metazoa > Arthropoda > Branchiopoda > Diplostraca > Daphniidae > Daphnia > Daphnia carinata. Next base: position 1,782,641 of record NC_081336.1, on the reverse strand, counting down.
TTATTCCCTATCAGGGTGGAGTTCCAGAGCAAATTCTACAAGGGAGAGGGTGTCAAATTTCACGCGTTCCATTTCAAACGGGTTACTGACGATGCTAAAGATGACTAATCCAATTAGTTAACCAGGCCAACCTACGTAAGCAATAGAACAGAATTGTAGAAATACACAAAGCTGTAAATCAGCTCACAAGAAGAAATCTGTTCGTTAACATGTCACAGAATAATAACACAAAGTGAATCGCTTGCATTGGTCTGTGAACCGTGATTGATTTACTCACTTTCAAAACAAAGAAAACAAAGTACGTGATATCATGAATCACGCAAAAAAGCTGTTTTTATGGCACTGTAGGTTCGCGATTAATGCCCTCGTGACCTGTTTTAGAAATCTCATTTGCCAGAGCCCATTCACTCTCACTGCGAAAGCAAATAAAAAGGAAAAGCTGTTAATTTATGTGTTCTAAGAAAAATAGGCCCAGGAATGTAAGGTAACAAAGTTGAATTTACTTATTGCGTGGCTTCGTGTTGTGATAACATAATGGTTGTGCAATCTACGATGAAAGGTGCCACAAAATGCAAAGTGTTATACCATTGGCACGAGGGTGTTGTTTGAATACCACAAACATGACAGGTACGTGATATTTCCAAATGAAGTGCATAAGGAGCTAAAAACCATCGACCCAAAACTTTTGGTTTTGGTATAACTATTGCTTCGTCAGAATATACTTTTTTTTGCGGCAATGCCAGATCTTTGTCTGGTTAGTTGGGAAACTTTTACTTTACTGTTGTCCGCCATTTGAATATAGAAAGTCATTTAGTTTAGCCAGTGCTGACATATTATTTTATACCTTTCGTTAACATCAGTTAGCAATTCTGCTATTACTGTTGAAATACTACGCCTTGGGATGATTTTCATTGTTGACAGGCTAATGCTTTCAATGGATTGAATGAATTAATGGTGGGAAGGGACGAATAGCCTAGTTCTACTAGCTATTTGCCTGCTTTCCATTGAATAACCGATCTGCTCAAAACGCAATGGCCGGAGGCAAGCATGATTAACGGTGCTATCGTTTAGACAGAAATTAGTAACCAAAGATGTGTCATAGATTGAACTGCAACATTAAAGGGAAAGCAAATCAAATATGTTGTTTTGCTTATAAAAAAAGCTATCTAACTTAACCTAAATAAACTTTAGGGTAGTGGTAACATAAATATAATTTTCCAGTCAGCTAAGGAAAAGCCAATGTCACCTCTATTTGACCTACCCGTCAGCAGTGACCTCGAACAATTGAACAACCTCTGGCTATTCAATTTAGAAAAAACAAAAAAATTTATTCCATTTTCCATACCAGTAGTTCACTCACACTTGCAGGGTGCACACTAGTGTAGAAATAGTAATTAGTTAGTAAATAGTACTTAGTTTGTGGATACACCAATCACGCACTATGAAAGCCTCACACCAAAGTACTCGGTTTTGCCTCTGCACTGGTCTAGTTTAGTTTGAATAATTAGATTGACAAGACAACTTAGATTTGCGTATTGCAATTTGCACAAAAACTTGCACCCACAAACCTCTTAGCACAATATGCAGACACTAATCACGTTGATGAACCCATGACTACCGATGTAACAAACCATCCTTAATGATCAATTCTCTTTTTAGGACCTTTTTGTTAAACTATTTGTCATTCGTGTATTTGATGTGTGTTAGAATTAAGCAGAAGGTGATTATTTAGAGTAATCAAAACGCTTTCTTTGTTTTTTTTTCGTTCGCGATCAAATCAGGAGGGCAATCTGTGGGCGTCACATCAAGACACCGAGGATCGTCGCCAAAAAAAAAGGTATCATTGATAAATTAAAGTGTACTAACTGTGTTTTTTTGTCTTTTATGTATCTAGGTTGGCCGTCCAAAGGACCGAAAAGGCCCACCGAGGATCGTCGCGGGAGCTACAAGATCGCCGTGGGATCGTCGAGATCGTCGCCAGTAAGGTATCAGTGATAAATTAAAGTGTACTAACTGTGTTTTTTTGTCTTTTATGTATCTAGATTGGCCGGCCAAAGGACCGAAAAGGCCCAACGAGGATCGTCGCGGGAGCTACAAGATCGCCGTGGGATCGTCGAGATCGTCGCCAGTAAGGTATCAGTGATAAATTAAAGTGTACTAACTGTGTTTTTTTGTCTTTTATGTATCTAGGTTGGCCGGCCAAAGGACCGAAAAGGCCCAACGAGGATCGTCGTGGGAGCTACAAGATCGCCGTGGGATCGTCGAGATCGTCGCCAGTAAGGTATCAGTGATAAATTAAAGTGTACTAACTGTGTTTTTTTTGTCTTTTATGTATCTAGATTGGCCGGCCAAAGGAGCGAAAAGGCCCAACGAGGATAGTCGTGGGAGCTACAAGATCGTCGTGGGAGCTACAAGATCGCCGAGGGAGCTACAAGATCGCCGTAGGAGCTACAAGATCGCCGTGGGAGCTACAAGATCGCCGAGGGAGCTACAAGATCGTCGCGGGAGCTACAAGATCATCAACCCGAGATCCCCGCCCCTACGAACACCGAAGAAATGAAGATGGTACGGTTTAGTATGGCCGAATCGGCATTTTTTAACTTTTCTGAATGTTTTGTGTTGTGTGGTACAAATGTGTTCCCAATTCCTCTTCCTTCTAATTGTTGTGGCTGACGGTAACCTCACCATGCATTCACAATGCACTTACACGTTTGGTACTCAGCACCTACTCCTCTAGTTCGGCTTTCTGGTCTTTAGTTATTTCTGATGGTTTTTACGCATCTGATTTTTATTTCGTAGGCACTGGTTAATTGGTTTGGGTAACCTAAAATATTTCACTAACTCTTTAGCTAGTAAACCAACTAAAAAAGAAAAAAATTTTGATTTCAGAATTTGTATTTTGTCGGCTAAAAGCCAAGAAAATGCAAATTATTGTAGCAAAAAATAAATAAATGTGAAAACTTGCCGGCCCAAAAAATGTGGTAATGTCACATGAAGAATAAGGGAAATCGTAATGGTAAATACGTAAGTACCAACTATACTCTCACTTACACACACACAATTAACGGAAATTCAATAAATACACAACACAATAAAGAATCCAATTACACAAAAGACGCACTTGTATTGGACTAAATTACACAAATTGACGTAAAAACACTTTTAAGCATCCCAACATGATAACCGTGAGACTAGCAGACAAAATCGCGTGGTTGTGAGAAGAAAATGCGCATGCCCAAACCCAAATCGGGGACCCCGCACTGAAAAAAGCTATTCGGGGCGCAATCGGGGACCACTTCGTCAACCAGGAGAGCTGGGCGAAAAACTGGAAGGGCCGTCGCCATATTCAAGATGGCGGCTGAAATATTTTTGGGATAAAAATCACGGTAGGCGGATAAAATGTGGCATAATGGGATTGTAGTCGGAGAAAAAAATCTGATTGATTGTGTTTCTGCATTAATTAATCGGTTACAATCAGGGTTGCATCAGAGTTGCATCAGGGTTTGGAAATGACAAATTTTACACCCCGAGTCCCGCCTTTTGTCCAGGGTGCGTAGGCATAGCAGCGAACTGGCTTTAAAAAATTAACGAATTGGCAACTTAGCACAAAAATATTGTAGAAGGTGTGAGTATGCCATGTAAAAACGAAAACCACGTTTGCCTGCTATATAGTAGCTCGCTTAATAGCAGTTACAGAAAAAAAGGTAAAGAATTTCTCAGCCAATATTCTCGTGCCAAATGCCTAAGATATTTCCTACATTGCCCGTCAACTGCTTACCTCACGTGACAAAAGGTATTTTAATTATTTCTGTCTGACATTTTTCCAAGATTTGTATCCGATTTATCGTTGTTGGATTGTTGGCCTAGTCTCGGTCGGGCTGTACGAGTGAAGGAAACAAGAAAACAGGTTACCCAAATTTCTTAGGGTAACATCATGCCTGAAGGTCTTCTAGATAACAAAAAAATACAAAAACATAAGTAGATGTAGTTCTTTTTCTTATTTTAATTAAATAACGAAGTACAGAATGACTTGAAAAGGTTTTTTTAATTTGATCTCATTTCCTTTTTTATCTCTTGATATTCCATTAGGGTAACAGAAAAAGGATTTCAATTCATCCCTAGATGGCAGCCATGTTTTCAAAATCTTAAATTTTCCATATAAATTACAATTTTAAAAAATTACATTAACAAGTAGTAATGTATTTGCAAAAAAAATTTTATGTGTGAAAAAATGTTCATATGGCATACTACTGATATAATTTTATGTACAGGTACTAAATGGCCATGATCCGAGAACAATTTTACATCACAACTGAACTTATTTTGCTGGAAGATGTTTTAAAGCCATAAAAAATTACACTGTTGAGTTACATCCATGGCTGGCTATACTCAACAGCCTCTAAACCAAAACTTTCATACTCAGACCACTGTGGCTTGGCTGACGTGTACCGCTGCTATGACGTCATTTCGACGTCGAGGCTCCGAATCTCGAAATTCCTGCCATTCCTCAGTGAACACGTCAGACGACCTCTTTTGTTATTGTTGATGCTTCCGATGACGATGCAGATGTGTTTGCAATGATCAGCTTGGGAGCGTGACCTCCAGGTATAAATATATATACAGCCCAACCCAATTTGAATACGAGAAATATCAATATTTCTTTTAGCAGGAGTCACCCATACTACAAACTAAATTATTCAGCAAATCTAGAAGGCTAGCCAACTCGGCACAACATAATAACGTGAATAATGGTCCGGTAATCAACCAGGCAAGCCTATATGCGTTATTGCCTTTCTTTTTCGCGAAGATCGTCACCTACGTTTCCTAGCAGTTCATAGCAAGATAAATTTACTGTAGTAGTACTGTGGTATCTAGAAGCAGTATAGCAGCAGCCCTTGGGTAAGGGCAAGCTTGCTGAGGTGTTGAACGACGAGACAATATTCAGAATCCCATTTATTTATAGATCTCGGGAGCGTGCGTTATCCGGAGTCTTTCGGGGCGTCGGTCCTCAGTTTCCAGGTCGAGGCCAACCATTTCAGAACGTCCTGCAGTTACCCTCCTCCGCCCGTTGTAGTCGACGACGTTCAAATTATTCGCCCTCAAAATTTCGTTCAGCCAAGAAAGAAATTCCTGAAACTCTTCTGTGGGCTATTGTGTCTAATTAGATTGGCATACAGAGCCTATCACTCATATTGTACAGCTGCTGGATTGCCTGTGATGATAACAGTCCCGCCCAGCAACACCCAACGTGAGTCTTAAACACATACATTCCTTATCTTGTTGATGCTTTATTTTCTTAAGAACAAGTGATTAATGGATGATTTTTCAATATATCTCGTTTAACTGTCCGAAAGTAGATACAAGTATCGTAGGTGACTAGAAATCGAAGAACGCATCCCTAACGCAATCATTTCGCATCAATCACAACTGGCGGTTGTGCCTCGCCCGTCGATGCTCGAGACGTCATTTGTAAACACGTGCGGCTGGCAGTTATAAGTATAAGGCAGCCAGCAAATAGGGAGAACTACTACGCCATTGGAGCGTCCGTCAGTCGTCCAGCCAGAAGCAACAGAAGAAAAAACAAAGCAGAAAAGCAACCACAAAGCTTTAAAAAAAAAAAAAGGTGAGAATTAATGAAAAAGAAACAAAATGGCAGCGCGTAACTGCTGCTGTGAGCTAAACTTAGAACTGAGAAAAAGCTTTTGCACCCCAGCCCCACCCACTAACCACTCATCTGTACGGCTGCAATGTGTGTGCATCCTAACGCGCACACATAGACGGCAATGACAACCGAGAAAAAAAAAAAACGCTCTACTATCATTTTGAGACGTTAAGAAAAACCATTTTGGCCTTCAAAAGCTTCTCCCACCCCTATTCCGTAGGAAGAAAAAAAAAAGTAGACAGGGGCAAAAGACAATTTCTGGCAGTCTTTCATGAAGTATCTGCCAATGCCAAGCTGCGATTTGTTGTCGTGAAAAACGTAGGGGAAAATGTCAAAGCTTTCAAAAAACAAAAAGCTTCGTCCGTTCATATTCTTTCTTTTCTGAATTGGACAGATGCCGACATCCACTGCGAGCTTATCGTTGTCTCGGCCAGGCAGTAGCAGAAACACAGGCACCAGTGTCGGTCAGCCGCAGCAGCTGCCACAGCAGGCCAGTACTGGGCCGATTGTACCGCCTTGGCGTAGAGTGTCTCGACAGGAAAGCGCTAATAATTCCAGTGGTCGTCTTATAATTCCACCACCACCTCCACCGCCATCAATCATGGCTGCTCCACCACCACCACCTCCACCGCCGCCACCACCACCTTCAGCAGTTCAGAGTAAGTTGTTCTTCTAGAAATTTCAAGTATTTAAATACTTTGCAGAAATGATATTCTGACGAATCCGAAATTTACATTCGCTATTGTTCGGGACAATAAAGAACGAGATATTCCGGAACATGTGGCAGTCAAATTGGAACAGTACAAGAAGACGCCTCGTAAACGGCCCGACTGGGCGTCGATGATGAAGGAGATCGAAGTAGGTAAACAACTGCGGCGGGTGCAGACGAACGACAGGAGCAAGCCCATCTTACCCCAAGCCAAAGCCAAAGGAAAGGTACTACCCGGTCAAAGCTTTACGCCCATCACTTGCCCAGACGACACTGCCAACGATGCGAACACGAAAGAAGTGGTAAATAACCGTTCTCTGCTCGTTATAATGCAACAGCAAAGAATTCTTTCAATTATTAAACGTAACTGAGCAGCATTAGCAACAAACAAAATCAACAGTCGAGGGAGAGTTTCTGCAACACCTTCACCAGCACACTACATTAGTTGCGAATGCGCTCACCTTGAATTCTAGAACGTATCCACTTTGATTTTAAAAGAAGCTTTAAATAATTCAAAATAATTCGAATGCAATATAGAACGGGCAATCGGAGATGGTAATTTGGTACCGCTTGGTATCGTCTGCGGGCAGAGTGCACGTGTGTTAGCAGTTGTTTAATTTGCCCATTAGCACATTAAAGTCATTTGCATGGACGCATGTCGTTATCCAATATCGTATCCTCATCTTCTTCTTTTTTCTACTAGCACAATTTGTATTTGTCGTGTAAATTCAACGTCGTCGTTGATGACGTTAGCTTAGAAACATGAAATTGATTATATTCTTGAAACTTAGTTCGTCTACGAATCAGAAAAACCTACCAGCGACTGCGTGGCAAATCAGATTCTGTTGGAAATCCAGAAAGGTGTTCGATTGAAAAAGACAAAGTGCAACGACCGATCTCGGCCCATTTTAAATGGTATTAATATTATTACTTCCGCTATTTTTTTTTTTTTTCTTAACAACTTCTATGCAACGTTGGTGAATATCAGGTCTGGGTGTTTTCCGAAGGCAAGTGAGCACGGTGGAAGCAGATCCAGCAGAGCCAACCACTCCTTTGATCGAACCGGAAGCTGATTACGATGACATTGATAAAGTTCGTGACGACCTACAATCCACTAAGCAATTGCTTGAAATTGAATTGATAAATCGTCGTAAAATTGACGAGGAAAATGCCAAATTGCAAAGCGAAATTCGTCGGTTGAAGGAAGAACTTGCTGGTGGCGGTAGTCACAAACCTTCATCATCAATCGCTCCATCTTCCGCCACGACGAGGAGGTCTTCGTCGACGAATCACTTTGCACCGGAAACACCTTCCATACTAAAGAAGTCCACGTCAAAATTGGCAATGATGAACAGAAATAAACCAGTAAAAAAGGACTCGAGTGACGAAGATGATGATTCCGACGAAGATTTCGGAGATCTCGATGCTGTTGAAGAAGAAATGAATGCCTTGAGGGGTCAAGCTGAATTGGCTCGCAAATCTGCGGAAGAATTTGAATCGCGTTACAAGGAAGCAGCCAATCAATTAGTGACCACCCAAGCGGAAATGGAAGATCTTGAAATGAAAGTGGCTGTTTTAAAGAAGAAGCTCCGCAAAGCTCAGGAGCTCAATGGTGGCGGTGAGCCAGAAGAAACAGAGTTGCGTGATTTCGGGACTCAGACGGATCCAATCGAACCACCACCAGTCGTGGACAGTCGTCCGGCCCGATCCAGTAGCAGGCGTGATTTGCGGAAACAAATGTCAAGGCAGGATTCCCGCGGAAGTAACATCAGTTCGGCCAATAACAATCCGATGGAATCAAGTGAAGACGAGGAAGAAGAAGAAGAAGAGGATGAAAGCACAGCGTATCTAAAGGCACAGAAACGGGAGATTTCCCTTTTGGCCTCGAGATTGCGCTCCACTAAGGATAAGGAGAAAAACGTGCGCAATGAGCGGATCGCGCTTCATCTCCAATTGAAGAAATTCCGCAACGATCTTAAAGACGAAAAAAAGAAGTCGGTAGTTTTTTCTCAAATTGATATTTATTGATAAGAGTTTAACATTTATTGACATCTGATAAAACAAAAATTATTTTTTGATTTTAGGTATGCCGCATTGAAGAAGGAAGTCGATGGTATGGCCGTAATGATGAACGAACTTGGGGAAGATGAGAAAGTCGAATTTGTAGTTGAAGAAATAGAAGTTACAGACAGCGAAGAAGAAGAAGAGGAGGAGGAGGAGGAGGAAGAAGAAGAGGAAGAGGACGAAGACGATGATATCGATGATGTATGTTGTAGTTCATTTCTAATGGTTCTGAGATGACAATAAGATTTTTGTTTGCAGGTAGAGGACGAGGAGAGTGACGAGGACACGGAAAGTGACGAAATGGAAACTCGCATGGAAAAATATAATGAGCGATTGCGTAACCATGATAACACGCTGAGTACTCTGAAAAAAGGCAATTACTTGCTAAAATCCAAAGTGGACATGGCTCAAGAGGAGTTACGAAAAGAGCGCAGCCGTTATTCTGCCCTAGAAATCGAACTGAACAATTGTTTGGCCGAGCTAGGCTAAGTTTCGGTTTAAGCCAATTACAATTATACGCATACATATAATATATATATATATATATCTATCTATCTATCTATCTATCTATCTATCCATCCATCCAAGAAAACAACTGAAAAATTCAATTGAAAATGAAAAAAACAAAAAATTCTAAAATACAATCTTGTCAAAGGATTGAATGACGGTATGGCTGGTAACGGTTATGATGCTTGCATATGGACAATTACATTAAGGTAAGATTGTTAATCCTTAGTTGAGGATCGAACCCAACACCTTTACCGTTCTACACCGAAGCTCTACTTCTGAGCTACTTTTGGTATCAATTCTTGGTTTAAATGTTCAACAAAATGAAACAACGGTGCGCGTAAATAGAGTATGGATAGTCTACTAAATGCCAATCTAAGAAGGTAAAGAGGGAAAACGAAAGAACGATATCGTGTCTGTCTCACATCTCGAAAGTTCATGGTTCATTTCCAGAAAACATTCCCAACTCCCTGGACTACCCCTTAAATAGAATTATTGTAATTGGATTCAGATTGTTAAAACATAAGTCTAATACATTTCAATGAGCAACAGAATAGCATGATGGAATGCAAAACTAATAGGTTGCTAACAGTTTTTGGATTTGGCTGCCCACACAGCTGATCACAAGACTACATTACAAAAAAAATAATCCATGATGTTCTTTACTTCAAAAACACACAAAACTATGGCAATCCGTTTTACCCGAAAAAAATAAATCAGGCTTTTTTTCTTTTTTTTTTTACTCTCTCCATCTACGTCGGCAAACCGAAGGACGATGATTTTGAAATATGGCAAATGTGGATCGGTTAACTAATTACAGTTATTATATCTACCTTTGGTTGGCATAAAAAGAAAGCTGACTATCGGACGTGGTGGTGTGACATGTCCGTTGCAGAAGCATCCGAGAAAGTCAGCGTAATATAGTACTGTCTCATCCATAATTTTCGATGACATCCTTTACGTCACATCAATTAAAATTCTTATCCTTCCAATAGATTCATCCAACTGTGAGCAAGAGTCAGTTTCGGGATTAAGAGCCCTCAACAAATACAACAACGAGCTATATTCAAGTTGTAGCACAAAGTTCGTACAGCCGTGATTATTCCCGAACACCTATGCAGTGAGAAATGCCTGAAAAGTTAATGGTACGCTAAAATCCCATAAATATCGATGTAATGGATAGATTTTCCCATACAGGCTTTGTGGCAACTGCCATGTAGCTTCGTATTGCATGATGGAACAAGGATACTCCTTCGTCATCAGTGATGTCACACATGGTAATGCATTTCTTCAGCATTAGCTTGGTTTTCTAACTTTAGTCAAATATTTGTCATATTAGGCAGAACACTGCTAAAAGAAAGTAGGGGCCTGACGACCAGGACTTCAGAAAATGTCTAACCCAAGTGTAATGAATATCTCTCACCATAAATCAGCAGCCATGCATTTCCGATCACATAAGTAATAGATATGTTTATGTTTACTGACCAAAACAATTATCGTTGTAAAGTTTTATTGAAGATCCACGCAGTGATAATTTGTGTAGTCCTTAGAAGGTCTTTGTTACTAATATGGCTTGATAGTTGGCCGTAAAGCATCACCAATGGGGCAAGACAAACCTTGACACAGAAATTCATCAAGGCAAGTCAATCCTACTCGAGTGCAAGACATTCTACTAATGAGCTCATTTGGCTTGCGTATGTAGGATATGATTTTGGACCCACTTCCATGAAAGCAGATCGTTGTATGGATTTTCTAGGAGTTATTGATGACATTTAAGCTGCCTATCCTTATCCCCATGAAGATCAGTTAAATCAACGTTTAAATAAAATTATGGATACGATTTCCTAAAATCGCTTTGGATCGACTCCAAACATGAGCTTAGGTAATCCACTACTTTTTGTCAATCGAAAAAAATTTCTTCTTCATTGCTTGCCATCTTTTAGGAGAGCTGTCATTAAAATCAATGAGTCCAACGGAACCACTCATATGTTACTTGCATACATAAAAATATGCGCGAATTAATGTCAGCGTTTAAGGAACGTCAACTGCTACTAACACTATTGTGAGTGTTTTAATACCTTGGGAATCACAGTTGGCAGGTAAATTGAAGTCTTTCTTTTACATTAATTTCATAAATGTGTTTTAAATGAAGCAGGATGGCAATGGAGAAAAAATTTAATATACAATGGAAAGTCACGGCATGGAATGTTGATTGTCTGCCGCCTTTTTATCCGATATGATGAGTTGTGGTAAAATCTTTGACATCACCAGAAACGGGATGGCGAAAAGGAAGGAATGCGTTTTGATGCGTCATTAAGCCCTTGCAATAGGTTTTTACAAATTCTTCATTTTGCCGCCCCGTATTATACGCAGGCTATTTTAGTGTTAGGTAACTGCGGACTGCTGCCAAAGTTTTTGAGCCAGCCCGCGTCCGCACGTCACTCTTCGCAAAAGTCGTATTTACTTACGAATTCAGTCACGAATAACCCATTGGTGCAGCGGGATCGAGCCCTAGAAACGCCATTTGTCCCACGCTTATATTGGTAACCTCTGTTCTCTGGTTTACCATTTATTTGAGCAATTTCGAAGACATCATTTGTCGCCATCTAGGGAAAGTCCAGTTCAGATTTTAAAACAAGCCAGACTTCCCTTTTTTTTTTCAGTAACCTGAATTGCTAGAAAAACACATGATTTTGGATTTGAATTGAACGCTGATGTCAGAAAACCAGTTTGTTTTGAGTTGGAAACAATAGCGGTTCACGCAAAGAATCTTCTTGGTCATTTCAAAAATCGAATTAAGAATCTATTTGACATGATCCGCTCAGTTTCGCACAACTTGCGTGACGTGCATTCGTATAATTTAAGTTGTTTTTGTTGCATTCATGGTACTCAAAACATTCACATTCAATTTTATAGTGCGTGTTTATTTTCAGGAACATAAAAGTAATCCAGCAATCTAGGGTAGGATAAATGTTTCACTTCACTTCTACCAGATGGCAGCCTTTTGGGGCAGTCTCCATACTGTTTTGCGCTTGCATCATGTGTGTTTGCAAATATCTGGTAAGATCTTCGTTTATTTTGTTTAAGAGATCCGGTTGCGTTTCTGCTTGCAGTTCAAGAATCGCGAGGCAATTCAATTAGCTCAATTTGTCCTGGAATTGGTGTGATGGAATTCTGGTATGAAATTGTTTTTTTTTTTCCTACAGAATGATTAGAATAACAAAAAAAATTGGAAACAGTGGCTGAAAGATGAAAATGTGATGTTTCTTTCATGAATTTAAACAGATGCAAGGTGGAAAAAAACTAATAATGTTGATAGCTCATTTGCCTAGTTGCAAATGCCAACAAGCTCATTTTCGAAGGAGAAAAAATAAGGCATGTAAAAAGAAATATTGATAGATTCCTCAGGAAGGCAGGACTCTATCGTTGGAGTTTCCAGGCTACCAACATCTTTCTTTCCCACAGGTATCTGCTTATCCTTCTGAGCAAAATTCTGTATAATTTTTCTTATCATGCTTCTTCATTTGTTGTAAAGTTTTGGACCATATTACTCCATAACCATAACCAGTTTGTGATGTGATGGTGTTAGCTTTCACAGAAGATGTGGATCTTGAAAGCTTTCCAGACCATACATCAGCCATAAAAGTGCTGAAAGTATTGATGAATGGAGATTGAGTTTTAGGACAATATCAATAACAGTGCAAACTATAAGTCAGCAAGGTAATTATTATTGATTCTTTAGACCAATAAACCATATTTTAAAATACAAATTAACATCTGCCATTGATTTCCTTCAGCCAAAGCATCATCATTAAATCCGAGCTACGCAACATTTGCATCCGCCATCTATCCACATGGAGTTTGAAGGGGCGCCGCGTTTCGACGCTAATTGCTACAGCCAGCGACCACGCCAGCAGCCGTATGAACGAGATCCGGGTCTGACTGCATTCAGCTTGATGTATGGTGGATGCATTTTTCTGGACGGTGGGCTGTGCCAGAGAACAAACGATGCCTTGCCGTAGAAGAAAAGGTAGGAAAAAAATTATTTAGATTCACAAATCAGTTCGTAAGATTGTGTCGATGTTTTCATGTGCCCTGTTTCGCCTTGTTAAAAATGGCAGATTTTTTCTGTTAGCTTGTCCTTTTTGTACAAGTTAAAAAAAAATTCTGAAAATGTGCCGTTTTTTTGTTGTTTGACAAATTCACAATTTCATACACACTGTTATTTCAACGGAACTGTGGTGATCGCGCAAAACTCATTCCTAAAATCACTATTAGTAATAGTAGTATTAAAATATGTGAAATGGCTCAGTGGTAGAGCATCGGCTTCCTAAGCCGAAGGTCTAGGGTTCAAGTCCCAGATGCCCCACGCAGTCAATTTTATCACAGCCCTCGTTTAAATGTAGAAATAATGAAAAATGGCAAAAATTCTTTCTATCCTCCGATCGGAAGGTAGCCGCTGAGAATTTTCTACGCTTGCTTATTCTCAGCCATGTTGGCCCATATTTCTGAGCAATAGTTGCTGTTCTTGGACTTGAACCACAGATCTTTGACATTCCAGCACAGCACGCTACCTTTGCGCCATTACTGTCCTTAAAATCGTATGTTTAGATTTTGATGGCTATGTCGGAATACTGTCGACACTAGGTTATTATGAAATGCCTTTTACTAGATATCAAAATGTAGATGGAATAATGATTAAGCTTCTGCTTGGCATACTAGAATTCTTGGGTTCGATCCCCATATCAGTCTATACACAAATAAAGAAATAAAAACAAATGTAAATGATGTAAAAAGCATTTTATTTTCCCTCCATCCACCCACAAATCCACCACTATACATTTTACACATACAGGCAAAAATACATACACAAATACACTTAAAACTAACCCGTTGGCTGCCACGCCACCTATCTACAATCGCTACTGTCGCTATCAAAGGGATAGCGACCAAAGGGGCCGGGTGGCCCGGGCTGACACGACGATGAGACCTTTACGGGAATGCACACCCCAGGTCTCATCTATCGCATCGATCAAGGGATTTCCCTGTGGTGCATTGCCTTTGGGGCCATTCGGCCAATCTTGGGCAGTGGCGCTGCTCCACGCCATGGCAGATAGACCATGGAGCAGAACAGCGCGGCCCGTCCCTGTCAAGCTAAAAAAAAAAGGGGAATCAAAGGTGGGTGGCAGCCAACGGGTTAGTTAACATTGCACATTACATACTAGCCAAAATATAACGATACCACGAAGATAACGCGATGACGAGGCGGCGGACGAGACAGCGACACGGTGATGGGCGAAAAAAAAGGATGGCACGACCACGAGGCGACGACGGGCGAGGTGAAGACAGACGAGGCGAAGACGGTGCGACGGGCGAGGTGACGACGGGCGAGGTGAAGACAGACGAGGCGAAGACGGTGCGACGGGCGAGGCGAAGATGGGGCGGCGGGCGAGGCGAAGATGGGGGGTCGGGCGAGGCCAAGACGGTGCGACGGGCGAGGCGAAGATGGGGCGACGGGCGAGGCAAAGACGGGGCGACGGGCGACGCGAAGACTGGGCGACGGACTAGACGACGGACGGGGCGAAAACCCTGGTGAAGAGGGCTGAACAGTATAAATGATAAATATGAAAAAGAAAACGTGTCACTACATGTGGAATATAAAATTATTGGTGTAATTATAACAGAGAAGGCAAGTTACCTATGCCTGTTGTCTAAAGACTGCAGAAGCTGTAGGGCTGGTACTTTTGCTGAAGAAGGTGAAGGCTTGGCAGACCTACGACAGGATATGAAATTTAAAGAAAGGCAACACTAGATAAGCCTCAAACTTGAAATACCAAAACGGATTGGTTTTGATGTCCTTGTCTACTTGCGTTGGTTGGTAATGGTTAGGCATTGGAAACCAAACAAATAGGTGCACCATCCATTAATCAGATTAAAACTGATTCTGATGACTAGGCAAAGGTGTAGTCGAATTAGACAGTGGTGTGCTGCTTCTAAGAATGCACATCACTGGTGACGTTCTTCCTGGTTAGCATTCTTTCCGTTGTAAGTTTCACAAGCTAGACCTTAAAGTCAGAATCATGCCAAATGGTATACTAATGGCCACGTAAAAGTTAAATACCTCTAAATAACGCAATAGAGTAGCACGATGGAATGCTAACGTCATAGTTTTTTAACAGAGCAATCTGTGACTGTTTGGAATTGGCATCTTGCATAGCTTACAAGATTGCCTGTTACAAAAAAAAATAACTATTTGGTGTGCTTCACTTCCAAAAAACAACACAGGGAATAAAACAATCAACAGACGTTAGTTTTATGTAACTTTCTACTCGACTATAACAACTTAAACAAAAACTTTCAAACACAGGTTTCAATGCTCACATCACTGTCGCAGGTAAACACACCACCATTTTAGAAGCGCACCAGCGACATCTAGTTTTTTTGTTTACAACCAGAATAAAAGCGAAACAAAAAGGAATTAGGGAACAATTGTTTATTCAAAATCCAAGAGATTCCCACGAAAATACATGATTTGGAACGGGAATTTCAAAAGAGTGTCACCCGCGGCTTTTCAGAAGCGTTCCTGACCCACATCAAACTGTCGTTTAGTATAAAAAGATTTTACATGTTTCCGTTTAAAATGGTACTTCTCATCTCTTGCCAGCTGTTTGGCGTATGAATAGTCACAGGTACGCACCATTAACGTTACCCATTAACACGAATCATCGGCACCATTGAAATCACATGTTCCGTCGCAAAGAAAAAAAATAGATCGGCCAAAACAGAGAAGCATGTCTTGTAATCTACAACACTCGTTTTTATCTTACCTTTATTTGTTTAGTTTGTTTGTCCGATGAAACCATATATTCTGTGTTGACGTTTACGCAGATCCTAGGGAAACCTAACACTTTTAGCATGGCAAGGTAGTCCTCGTAAACCCACTCCCTGGTGGCTAATTGCTGGTGTATTTTCTGGCATAATGTAAATCCATCAACATTAAGTAACCTAGAGAGAAAGTATTAGAAGGAAACAATGTTTTCAGAATAATTATACCTTGATAGGTCTTTCGATTTTTCGAAAGACTTAACAGATAATGTTGGTTATTACAATTACCAGCAACTCAACGATGTGTATGCACCATTGAAAATAAAAATCAAAGCAAAATCGGGGTTACAACCAACAGGCACTAACAGGCGTCAACCATTTCCACCTTCGCCCACAAATGCCTAAAATTCCTCTGTTTGTTGGGCTGGCTGGTGGCATCCTAGAAGTGAGAAACCGACTGTAAACGAAAGAAAGTAAAACGATTAATGTTATTCCTTATGGAAAGTTCTCAAGCATTGCTTTTTTAATGATTAATTTTGCCATTTTGTGATTTTCAAAACAACGATAAATACCATAATAATGTAATCAACTAGCTTTCTGTGGAGTTAAGAACCGAACTTACTCAAAACCACGAGGTAAGAAGGATTTTTCTGCAAATAACATGGCGGGCCACTAGAGAGAGATTCATTGTTGACGGGCCTGCTTTCCAAAAAATCAAAGAGGCGATAAAATATTTGCTGTTTTTACTTATGCTACTATGTTCCAATTGAAAAATTTATATTTTGCCGAAGGAGATAAAAATTATACCTGTTTTAGCGTGTCCATACATGTTTCTGTAGCGTGCATCCCTGGATCTTTTGGTAAATGTGTTGAACTTCTGATTGTTACCAAGGGATAATGTTGTTCGGAAAACCTGAAGACAATTTTTACACCGACTTTTTTTTCATGTTTTTTTTTTTCTAGCAGGTAATAAATTTTCTTTGCGGTGGTTTTCAATGTGATACCTTGTCCAAAAGCTCTGTCAAGAGAAATAAATGACAAGATTGAAACAACACATTGTCTAATGATGAACGGTAATCTAATAAATACATCTTCAGTCTTACCATGAACGAGAATCATCGGCGCGAACAAGAACTGTGATGCACCGAAGACGCCAAGGCAAACGTGAAAATACAACGGCAACAGATGCAATGTAGATCAATGTCTGGGATTGCTTAGGTGAAGAAGTTTCTGAAATGCTGGTGAAGATGTTTTAAACGTGGTGCCCATAAAACAATATATTACCTTTTGAAAGACAGTTCCCTTAGATCTAGGGCAAAATCAAAACATCTGCCAGTCCTTGTGAACCCTCTCCCTCATGGCTTCTGGTGTATTTTTTACAAAAGCTTCAATATTGTTCATGTGCTGTTACTGCTGCAAGTACTAGCGGTAATTGTTCCGCTGTAATAGAAGTCCATCAACATTAAGTAACCTGGACAGAAAAATTCATATCAGAACAAAACAGTCTATTACCTAGATTATATAGAGGTCAGAACAAAGATGGATGCTAAATGTGAATACTGCAATCTTAGTCTTTCGAAGACAACATAGTATGCCATTCTCAAATTGAATCAGATATAAGTATCATCAATTGACTCAAGTCAGTAATCAAAGATTACGACAATTGTTAACATTAAATTATTAAATTGTTACAATTATATTAAGACAATTGGAAATTGAACAACATAATACATACCTACCAAGGTGAGTCGAAATTCCGATTACATTCTTGATCCATGTCCCCATGTGAAAAATGAGTAGATTTAATCCCGAAAATCACCAAAACCACGAGGTCAAGAAGTAAAATCTAGCGAAGGCAAACAGCACTGCTCACGTTAAGCAAATCTAGAAATGCTGTCCAAAAAAAAACTACCCGATGTGTCACGGTTTAAGGCGCCTCTTGTGGACGCAAAGGTCATTACGAAAAATTAAAAAAAAGGAAAAAAAGGCCTTAAGTAAAACAGAGCCGATATGTTTTTTGGGTAAAACGGATTGCCATATTGCCAGAGAAAATGTGTTCTTAATATTTTCTGACTGTGAAGTGTTAATATGGACGGACCGTTGATTCTTGATAAGTTTCCAAAGAATCGATATCTAATAAGCTGAGCAAATTGAAAGATAAATTAGCAATGACTTTACCTTGCGGTATTGTTTGCCCTAATTAATTAGTTTTTGGTTTGTTTTTCTGTATGTCATTTGTACAGTACACATAATATAGAGAATTGTATGTAAAGATATAGTTATAACCATAACGAACATCATAATAATTGCAGTAATAAAGAGAGATGGGAGGAGACTAATGGAACAAAAAAACCATAAATCGGGAGACGGAAAAAATGTGTGAAGTGGAAAAAAGTGTTGATGCGAGGAATTGGAAAAACAGCACACGCACACAGAAAAACACGCATAACTTGGCTCACGCGTTATGAGTTAGATTTTTTTTTGCACAGTGAAAGGAAACAAACTTTTTGTTGTTAATGTTAACAAGCTGCTCAAATGGGGAGAAGAAAATATGAGATGAAGCCAACTAATAGGAAATAAGGAAATTGTGGTCAAGAGAAAAAAGAGACAGAGAGAAAAGAGAGAATTTGATATGTAAATAGTATGTAAATAGCTTGTTAGAAAATTGACCTCTAACATTTTTATATGTATATCAATGCAAATAGAGAAAGAAGGGCACGGCTGTCATTTAGGGAGAAGGGAATGTTTCTTGGGTAATGAGGAGGAGGATAATAACACGAAATCATTTATTTCTAACAATTGTGTGTGGGAAAGAAGCAAAAAGATTCACGGCCCCAAAGTTTTGAAAGAAAACAAAAATTCAAATTTCTTTTTTGCAAAGTTCTATCTTATGTACAGACAAGCACACATAAAAAAAACGAAAAAAAAACTGACAAGAGCCTTACCAAATGAAAAGAAAAATATCAATTTGCTCCTCTCTTTGAGTATAATAAACAGACAAGTGAAATAGAGTGGAAAAACGTCGTAACCAATGACAAAAAAAAAAAAAGAAGAAGAAGAAGAAAAAAAAATTTCCTCTTTGAAATGTACAATGCAATAGACAAGGAGAAAAAAAGAGACAGAGAAATGTGTGTGCGTTCCCTTCAATTTTTTTTTTTTTTGGCTTGCAATCAAGCTAACATCCCATTTGGCTGATCAAATGTGGCTATACTCACTATTTTATAATATGGCAAAGTTGGTGTTGTCGTAGGTGACGCTTGTGCTAAAAAAAAAAAAAAAAAAAAAAAAAAAACTCCTTATTACTTACAGGCCAAATTTTTTGAATATCAAATCTTTCCCCTTGGAAAGAAGACCTTCCACTGGATTTTCAGTGGAGTTTGTCGCAGCAGGGGCAGCTGTCGTGCCACCTCCTCCGCCCATCATCTTTTGAATGAGGCTCGGTCCTGTCTGCTGCTGCTGCTGCTGTTGTTGTTGCTGGTTGTTGCCGCCCATACCGAAAAAAGAGAAATGAGACGACAAGGGTGCGGAAGTTGGCGCAGTGGCCGGCGGTTGAGTTGCAGCATTGTTAGGATGATTGTTGTAGGGATTGTTGGGGTCAGCGTTCATGGTCGTGTTGTTATGACCGGATTGTTGCTGCTGCATTACAGCCGGATCGGGAAGGACAGTGGGTAGACCTCTCATTACTTTATTCGCGGGCAAATTGCGAACAGGTCCCGTCCCGCCATTGAACGTTGGCTGTTGCCCGGCTGCAATTTGTGGCGACTGTTCGGGCATGCCATTGTTATAGGCGTAATCCATTCCATCCGGTCTTCCTGTTTTGAAGAAAAAAAAACAAAACAGCATTCAGGACGTTTAGTTGTAAGTATTTTAAATATCAAAAAAAATTACCTTTAAATCTGTCGTCAACGTCGGAGAAAGAGTCGTCTGCATAGTAGCGTTGCTGATTATTGGGGTGCATGTTACCATCTCTCGCGACCGCCGCCGTGGACCTCGCCTGTATGTCGTTCAAAAGCCCCGCCAACAGAACAAAAAAAAAAAAAAAACGAGGGAAAAACAACAATCCACAAGTTTAATTTGATGATCTAAATTGTCTAAGAATGATGCATTTACTCGAATGAATGGCACACTCGAAATAACATAAAAAATAATAACAAGAGCAAGTCTTGCCGACGTTGTTGTTAAATAAATAAAAGAATAATTGGGGGATTCGGTTACTCGACTTGGTCCCTCACTCGCCAGCACAAACTACCACACAACACAATAGCGGGATGCTCTACTATTACATTAATAAAAGAAAAATGAGCCTATGATAATGTCAAAAAATAACAGGTAATTATGACTAATGGAACCTGCAAAACGGCGTGAATGAAATCGAAATACATCTGAGTTTGCAGGTCTACGGACGAATGAAATCAACAAAAGCAAAATTTTTAAACAAGATGATTTCCAAAATGAAAACTCAAACGATTTAAAGCTGAAAATCAATTTCAGCCACTCGAGAAATAAAGAGAAAGAAGAACGGAAGCACAAAGAAATTTGTTTTAAAAAATGTTCCAGTAGGGACAAACCATATGGCGAAGCAACCTGGAAGTGTGGTTGCAGACGGACAAATAGGATAGAATGAGAACAACGACACAAAAGGAGAGACAAGGCGAACACCAAAAAGAAAAAAAAGAAAGAAAAGAAATTGAATTAAAACAAAATTACATCGAAAAGAGCGTGTTTTTGTTTTTGTTTGCCATTTAAGATTTGCATTCGA
The DNA here is from genome assembly GCF_022539665.2 of Daphnia carinata. Lineage (NCBI taxonomy): Eukaryota > Metazoa > Arthropoda > Branchiopoda > Diplostraca > Daphniidae > Daphnia > Daphnia carinata. Next base: position 1,762,115 of record NC_081336.1, on the reverse strand, counting down.
TTTGTTTTTTGTTTGTTTTTTTCGTTGGGAAGGAGGTTAAAAGAAGAGCATTTACCTCGTGACGATCAGGCGAGTAGACGTCTATGCAACACACGGACCCATCACAGCCGGACAGAGTGAGAGATTTGGAATTGTTTTTTTTTTTTTTTGTTTTGCATGTTTGTTGTTTTTTTTTAGGGAAAGAAGGCAGGAATAGAGTATGTTTGAGAGAGTGCAGAGAAATAGAGAGACAACAGGACACCACACAGGCAGCCATTTTTGATGTGAAGGTAGAAGATAAGAAGTTGGTGGGTTAGAGAACATAGAAAAAGAAAAAGAAAAATAGTTGTTTGTTTTTTTCGTGGATAATTGATAAAGACGTAACATCGATAGTCGTTCCAAAGAATTGCAGAAAAAAAAAAGAAGAAGAAAAGCTAGTAAAAACTGGTAACGATAATGCAATCTGGCATTTAGACTGTACCTATTTTTCATTTTTCTTTTTTTTTCAAATGTCAAAAGTAGACGCAAAAACACCGAAATCAGAGAAACAAACGATCCACTAATTCAATCAAATATCAAATTCCTTTTTGACTTATTTGCCTAGCAATTAATGAATGCAAAAAAATCCCGTCCAACCTAACCTAACCTAACCTAACCTAACCGTTGGCACTGCATGTTCTTGACGCGAGCCCTGTTATGTTTTCGAAAATATAAACAAATGCGGAGGAATAGAAGAGTAGACACATAGGAATAAAAAAAGGGTGCTTGAATCCATCAAGAAATTTGCAAGACCACATCAAAGAGAGAGACAGAGATAGACGCCATGTCATGCTCGAGATTTGTACATGTGTCTGTAAACTGACGGCTCAGATTTCGAACTGCCTCGTTTCTTTCCTTTTTCTAATATTCAAATTGCTAGCTAGTTGTGTTAAAATCGCAGACGGTCAATATAAAACGGATACGATTCATTGCTTAATAAAAAAAATTTAATAAACTTACCGCTACGTCGGTCGCGTGAATTGTCACTTGGACGATGATTTGTTGTACGGGGCGGAGGTGGAGGACCTTCAGCTCCGGACATGCCCCGATCTCGAGGATCCATTCGATCGTGATCCATCCGTTCACGGCTGCGATTTCTATGGCAAATGAAATTCAATTAATAAAAGGAACTCCAAAGATGAAAAAAAAACAAAAAAAAAAAACGAATTCATTTACCCGTAATAGCTGGAATCTCGTCCGCGATCCTGCATGGCCTGGCCGCCCCCACCGCCCGATTTATCAATCATGTTGCTCGATTGCTGCTGGCGTTTGTGGCGCGGCTGGGACGGATCGTAGTCGGGCGGCGCTTCCGTCAGAAAGTTGGAAGGCACAAGACCGCGCTGTCCGCGCAATTCGCCCAGGTAGAATCCGTCGTCGTCCATGTCTCCGTAGACGTAAATGATGTCGCCCGTCTGGAAAGAGAGCTCCACCTCGGCGTCGACGTTGGGCGACAGCTCCTGCGGATCGTAGTCGTACAGGGCGATCATCCGTTTCACTGGCATGTTAGCGTAAATGTCGCCCCAACGGTCGCGTCCGTGGCCCGGCTGACCTTGCGCCCGTAAATTACGCCGCGTTCGCGAATGGCTCGGCCCGTCCGCTCCAGACTCCTAATGAAAAAAAAAAAAAAAAAAAAAAAAAAAAAAGCAGTGAGGGATTAGAAATGAATTCGATTCGATGTAATGGAAAATAGACATACTTTGAGAAGTTCCTGGGCGACCCGTTCGTCGTCCACTTGCACTTCCGACACCATGTTACACGGAACGTAACCAGATCGTCCGGCTACTTCGCCCCAGTAGAATCCATCGGCGTCTTTATCTCCGCGCACCTGATCAAATCGATTGAATTAAAAATATTATTGAATAAAAATGAAATAGAGACGGGGCCATCAATGTTTCAATCACCTTGATGAGCTGGCCCTCGCGGAAAGGCAGTTCCTCGTCGCAAGCGTCTGGATTGGGCGACATGGTCGGCGGATCGTAGTCGAACAAGGCGACAAAGATGCGCGTTTGCTGCTGTTGCTGCATTGGAGGTTGTCTGCCTCCACGAGCCACGGGCCGTCTGTTGGCCGTCTGGTCGTAATAGCCGTCGTTCTGCTGTTGCTGTTGATTCCGTCCTGGCGGCGCGTAATAGTTATCTCGTCCCTGAGCGTTCCTGCCGCCCATCTGCGGGTTCCGGTTGGCTGGCAATGATTTGTTTCGGTCGTACGGATTCATCCCGTCTCGTCCGGCGCGGTAGCTATCACCCGATCGTTCGCTGGCCGTATCCTTGGTGATTTCTGCGTCCGGTGACAGCGATACAAACGAATAACAAAAGAATAAGAAAGTCAAACAATGATCGAGAAGGGCCGTGAGCCAGATCTGACTCTAATGCATTTTTCATACAATAGATGGCGCTAGTTACCGATAGAGGGAATAGGGCCCGGTAGAGACGGATTGAGATACTGATTGCGCTGGATCATACCGCCGCTTCTACCGTTGTTGGCCTGTTCCATGAAATTCCGCCGGCCGCCGTTGTTGCTGCGGCTCGTTTCGTTCATCATTTCCTGTTTGTTTTTTGTTGTCGTATTTGCAGAGATGACACAAAAGTATCCAGGGTCAGACACGATGGTAACCAAAAAAAAAAAAAAAGGGAGAAACAAAAGAGAAACAAAACATCATCAATCAAACGTATTGAAGCGTGAAGCTTTGATCGATACGATCGAAGGCCGCATAGCAACATCAACCGCAGAGAAAGGCAGACGGGAATCGCCACGTTAAAGAAAACAAACAACAACAAAAAAAAAAGCTCATAACCTAAATATGACATGAATTATTATCTTCGTCTGTGTTTGTGCAAGACCACGGAGGATGTTTAGCCGGAAACCAAAAAAAAAAAAAAAGCTCAACATTAAAGTAAAAAACCAAAAAAAAAAAAACCACTTACCCCTTCGCTACTGCAGTCCTGATATTCTTCCGGTTCTTCGGCAATATCAGACAACTCAGACGGTCTTTCGTCGGATTCAAGCGTATCCTACGTACGTCAAGTGGTTTCATGCAATAATCACACACAATCAAAGCATAAAAAATAATAAATAATTAAACCAAAAAATGTCGAATGAAATTAGGGTCAATGAGAAACCGTAAGAACGGCTAAAAGGCTACCAAGAGAGCGTAGGACGTGAAGAAAAGACTTACCTTGATGCTCGCCAATAGGCTGAGGTTCCACAATCCGACAATGTCTTCCTCGCTAGCTACGACCGGTTCAGACTCGCATTCTACCTCGTCTTCCATAATGTCGACATTACCGTTCTAATTTAACGTTAGCGATATTCGACAAACGATTACGTATCATGCGGGACGGTCAAAACAAAAATTTTAAAAATCAACAAAATGAAAAGGAAAAACAAAAAAACAAAAAAAAAAAACAAATGTAAGAATGCGTCCTCCCTCACTTACCCTGTTGCCACCACGGTTCTTGATCAAGTCGATGGGCACCGGAGTAGGTACGCTGTCGCCGGATTGGCTTTCCCTGGCTTTGGTCCGGACCGTCACGTGCTTGGCCTGCAATCCCATGAAGCTGGAAATGTCCAGTAAGGCGTGGTCTCCTGAAAAAAAAAACCAAGAAAATTTAAATTCTCCACTAAAAACATGAAACCTTGATTGATTTACCTGTGGGGCTGTCGACTTCCGTCACTTTGCGTCCGTCGGCGTAGACGGCGTAGCCGGTGACGGGCACACCATTGGACTTGCCCGACTGGCTGTTGATGGTGACGGGCAGCCAGGTGACGAGGAGCGTGCCGTCCTGCGGTCCCAGTTCCACCTGGACGTCGACGGGCGGGTCTGGAACACCTTTGGGCAGCGTCCTGAACTCGACGTGAGTGCAGTACTTTTCGGCGTACTTGGCCGTCGTCTCGTCCATCGTGTTAAAGTGCGGCGAGCGGATGTTCTTGGCTTTGACGGTGACGCGGTAGATGGTGTTGGGCGAGAGGCCCGAAATCGTGTGCCGGAAGATGCCCGGCTTGACGGTCCGCACTTCGACGTGATTGACGCAGACGGCGTGCTGGTAATTGGAGTTGGCCGGCAGCCACGAAATGAGCGCCGACGTAGCCGTCACGTGACTCACTCGGACGCAAGTCGGCGCCGATGGCACTTCCTTGCCAATGACCATCGTGCAAGCCGCGTCCAGCGATGCCCGCCGTCGTAACGTCACCGACCGGACACTAATCCGATGGGGCTAAAATCAAAACAAAAATTCATTTAACAATCAATATTTAATTATTAATTTTGATTTGATATAAAAAACTTTGCTGGAATCGACGCCTTCAATGAGTGCCCGGCAGCGGTCGGCGGCCCGGATGGTGGTCCGCAGGATGCCGTCAACGTAGACGTGGTAGGAGGCAATCTGGCCGGACTCTGGAGGCGCTCCTTCGGGATGGTTCCATCCGATCAAGATGGACTTGTTCAGCTGTCGTTCCAGCGTCAACTGACGGGGTGGAGGGACTAGCAGCGAAAGGAAGAGCCACTCTGTGAATCGAAGACGCTCAAACGGAAAGAAAAAGAAGGAGGAAGCGGAAGGAGAAAAAAAAAAAAAAAGAACCCAACCAAATTTTGTTCCAAAAAAAAAAAGGAAACAAAAACAGAACGTTTAAAATATTCAAAAAATGGGGGCGTGAAAAAATGAAAATGAACGAAGGTGTAAAACATCAAAGAGAAAAGAAAGAAGAAACGAATGAATGGGGGACAAGTTGACTATCACCATTCTTTTTGTTCCCACTACGGTGAATAAAAGATGCCCTACCACTTGACTACAAATAGCTATAGGGATAAGAAAATCATATTCCTTTTGATCGCATCAAAACATAGGAACGATGCGTGTAGGAAATAAGAAAGGAAGAGGAAAAATGTTGAGGGAACAAAAAAAAAAAAAAAAAATGAAATGTCATACCTGGACCTTCTCCTTTGACACCGAGTGCTAATTCTTCATCTTCCAGGAACTCCTGGAGTTCCATCAGACCCCAGTCGAGAGCCTGACGTGCAGCATCATCTAAAGTTTCATCAAAAACATTTTTTAAAAGAAAAAAAAAAAAAAGAAAAAAGAAAGTTTAATTACACGATTCAACACGAACGAGACCCGTGCAACGAATAACAAACACTAGATGTCTCTGCATAACTACCCCCCCCCCCCACTTGTACACAGCTACAATATAATAATACGAGGGATCATAACTAACTAACTAATATCAATGTGCTGAAATACGACGGACAACGATAAGATTTCACAGACACTTGCCTCGAAAATAAAACTAAATGCTAAACAGTGGTTCCAAAATTCTAGCGATGTTGTGTTTGTTTCCTTTTTGGTACAGGTGCTTCACCAAAAACACAGGGTACGTTCTACAATCATACCGACACCACTACATACCCAACTTCCTTTTTTTTTTCTTTTTAAACAACAAAAGTCTTAAAAAAAACAAAAAAACAAAAGACAATGTGTACGTGTGGCCAAATTAGCTAAAAATAAAAACGAAGATTTTAAATAATCAAAATGAAACGTACACTGAGTGATGCCCCTGCGACTGGCCGGACTATGAAAGGCCACCTGACTGCTGCCAGCCACGGGGATATGCGCTATTTGTTTTACGTACGATTCGTATAAGTTTAAGAAAGTTTTCTTTTTTTTTTGTTAAAATTCATTTTCGACTTAATTGCCATATAAAGACATGAAATCTTTTGCGACGTGGCATTATTTTTTTTTTTTTTGCTAGTTGGACTGACCTTGATCGATGGGCTCGTTGGTCCGAATCGGTTGCTGATGAGGCAGACCTTGCTGTTGCTGCTGTTGGTGATGCGCTGGAAGTTGATGCATCGGCGCCTGATGACCGGCTCTGTTGCCGCCGGCCAAATGAGACGATGGATGATTGTTGGGGCTAACACCGAGCAGGTCCCTCGGTAAGCTGGTCGTGCTACTGTCGTCGCCGCAAATCTGCACGCCCAGCACGGCCGCCCGATGAAACTCAACCAAATCTTCACCTTGAAGGCGCTGGATGAAATTCGACGGCACCAAACCCTTGCGGCCATCCAACAATTCGCCCTCGTAAAATCCATCCTTTTTCATTTCAATCATTTCATTAATGCAAATTTCGCAATTAAAATGATTCAAATTTTTTTTTTACCTCGTCCATGTTGCCCCAAACGAGGACGTAATCGCCGGCCGCCAGCGAAACTTCCGCTTCGGGGTTGTCGTTTGGCGATTGGCTGAACGGGTCGTACGTGTACTTGGCCAGGTAAACGTAGCACCGTCCTTTGCCCGGGATTTCCAGCATGTCGGCGCTACTTTCCGGCTCTGGATGGCGAAACGACTGGAGCGGAACTGTGTGCAGCAGCGATCCGGAATGGGCGTCGAGCGGCAGGGCGGGCAAACTGAGCGGCGATAAAGGCGGATGCATCATCGAGACGGGCGCCGTCAGCGTCGTCGAGCTGCGCTGCTGATGCAGTCCGGCATTCTGTTGCTGGCCGAGGCTCAACGTGTGCGCCAAATCGGCCGCGGCCGACGAGGCCGACGCGGTCATGCCGCCCGGAAAAAACACGGACGACGTATTGGTCAATGTCGTCGAAGTCAAACCGGAACCGATGGCCGCCGAACTTGTGCTGCCGTACATCGGGCTGATCGATTGCGACGTCGGCACCGATCCGCTAGCCGTTCCATTGTGATTCGAAAAACCAGAACCTTTCAAAAAAAAAAAATAAATAAAGCAAACAAAAGACATTTCGTTTGTTGCATTGATACGTCTGGAACGAGCACGTTAAGGTCTACCTATATTCTACAGTGTGTCGTCTACAAAAACAACAGGAATCCAATTAGCAAGGCAAATAATAGAAATCATATTCCATCAATTTTCACGCTCGTCCTACCTTACCAAACAAAAAATGGAACGAAAAAAAAAACAAAACAAAAGAACAACAACTAGGAGGCCTTCTAAAACTATCCAAGTTCACTTTGGTACGCAGCGGGGGGTAAAGGAGGCTGTGTTCAATCGATCGGCTATCCACAAACGTGGGAAAACATGTCGCATCCTACCATCTGTGTTACATTTCCAGTACGTCCAGTTTTTTTTTTTTTTTTTTTTTTAACCCGTACACACACACACACTCACGCACACACACACACACACATACACACGTACAATGAACGAAGATACTTGGGTGGACGTAACACGATGCTGACGGTTTGAACGTCTCGTTCTCTTTGTCAAATAGCATACCATCCAGAAAACAAAATAAACCGAGTTTCTAATCGATTTAACGTGAATCATTTCGCTGAAAATGCTGCACCAAAAAGAAGAAAAAAAAAGAAAAAAAAGGGGGATAGAATGAAAGTGTAGCGTGATTTCGTGACAAGCAAAACACACATACGTCAATAGGAAAAAGAATCGTGTGCTGTTTTAGCCTAATCTTCTAAACGCTATTTGTTTTAAAGCTAGACCATTATCAACTAGCTCCCCGAGATGATTTTGTAATCATTTAAAAACGTCTTTTGTTGTTGTTGTTGTTGTTTTCAGTCGTTCAAAACTACATTAGAAGTCAGCATCCAATGCCGTCATCCGTCGTGAATTTGCTGCAGCCAATTCGTTTTTGATTAAAGGGCTACAAATTGTGTGTTTGTTTTGCATGTTGTTCGTTGCTGTGCAGGCCGTCCAGGTGTGCGGTGGTAGCAACCGACTCAAGAAAAAAACAAAAACAAATGAGGCAAACGCAAAAAAAAAAAAAAAAAAAATAGAGAGAGAGAGAGAGAGCTCTACTTTTCTATTAGCGCGGGCAGGGCCAGCAACGACTGTGGGCCGTTGGGGTTCACGCTAAAAAAACACACACACTTACTCTTCTTACTCGTTTCAATCGTGTTCGAATTGGCCGGCGCTAGCCAATGCCTCAGATGGGCAGAGACGGGCGACGATCGCAAAACGTGATGCAGACTCTGATGATGCTGCTGTTGCAAATGGTGTGAAGAAGGCTGTTGTTGGTGGTATTGGGGGTTGTTGTGGTGGTGGTGTAAAGGCGTCCGGTTGAGGCTGGCCGGCGTCGACTTGCGCCGGTGCCGGTGAGGGCCGCCGTAGTGCAGCACCATATCGTCGTTGGCAAACGTCACCGTTTTGGCCTTCTCCTGAGACACTGGTTTACACACACACACACACACACGAAACACACACACACACACACACAACCAGCCACGTTAGACACAGACACAAGACACACACATTCTCACACACACGCATACACCACTCGGATCCTTGTTTTTTTTTTTTTTTTTTATGTCCGTCATCTTCTTTCTCCTTTTTTTTTTTCTTTTTCCATTTCCTATCAAACAATTCCCTGCATTCCCCTGTGCATCTCATCATCATTTTCTTCCTACTTCCTTCCTCCCCCTATCCGTTCGGGAAAGCGCAAGAGTTCCTGGAACTATACAATCATCTTCGCGGCCTTTTTTTTTTTTTTTTTTTTTTTTTTTTCAAACTTTATTTTCAAAACTTTTCTTTCCCCCTACTTTTCTATTCTAATTTAGTTTAAAAGAAACGCTATCCTGGAAAAACAAAACAAAATCAATGAGTCAACGAAGTGAGGGAGCCACATGGTCGACGGAATGAATTCAAAGATAAAATAATAATAATTAAAAAAAAAAAAAAGCCTTTCCTCATTAATTTTCTCTTTGTCCGCAGGGAAGGTTGTTGTGTGTGTGTTACAAACAACCGGAAGATTTTTTTTTTTTTTTTTTAAGAAGTCGTGTGCAAAAAAAAAAAGAAGAAAGAAGAAGATGATACAAAAAAAAAAAAAAGAGAGAGAGAGAGATCGGAATGGAAGACAAAAGAAATTCGTTTCTTTTTTTTTTTTTTTGTTATGAAATAAAAGAAAAATAAAAAAATCTGGAACTTACTGATCGTGGCCCGGGATTTGTCCAGCTCGGCCAATACTCGGTTATCCTGCTCGATTTTGGCCATGATCCGCTCAATGTCACTACCGCCAGCGCTTCCGTGAATCATGTGGTGATGGCTATTGCCAACACCTGCTCCACCGTTGCCCGTCAATTTGGAGAGGGACGAAGCCGACACGACCGGCTGCGACATACTTTTGCCCAGATTATAATCTATTTTACATTTTTCGTCAAACAATTGTTAATTTAAAAATAAAATCGATATGTTTTGTTTTACTAGAGACGGCCAAATCCATTTCGAGGAGAGCATCTAAATTGGAGGCACTCTGTCCCAGCGGTGTTGTACGCGTCACCGATCCAGCTCCATTTGCTAAATACCGCAGCGAATCTATTTTAAATGCCAAAACATTTTCAATTTCATCATTGACAATCGTCAAAAGAACAAAAAGAGAATTTAAAAAAATATATATATATATACCTGGACTGGATCCGCGTGAATCCAAATCGAAAGCAGCGCCTAGTGATTGGCTGCTGCCATGGTGACTACTGGCGCTGCTATTGCTGGCGTGATGGTGATGTTGGTTGCGTCTCAAGGCGGCCAACTCCAGCAACAATTCATCATGTCTGACATTTTGCAGCTCCATTTTCCTTTCGAGTTCGCGAATACGAGACTGCCGTGCAGATCGCAGCACACAACGCCGATTACCACCCATAAAACGCACAACGTTAGACCGAAATTGTTTTTGGACGGACGGACGGATGGATGCCGTGATAAAAATTTAAAAAAAAAAAAACAAACAAAAAGAATGGAGAAAATCGATCGACAACCTGGAGCGACTCGATGTTCTGAGAATGCTGGGCCCGTTCCACTTCCGTGTTCTTGTTGCTGGCCAGCAAACCGAGCTGGGCTTGAGCCGTCCGCAACTCGTTGACCGACTCTCCATGTTGTTTTTCCAAATCTTTTTTCTTCTCGGCCGCTTCTCGCATTTGCTAAAAAACCAAAACAAAACAAAAAGAAATGTTTTCATTTTTTTTTTTTTTTCAATTTTTGTGTGTTCATTCTATAATATGTGATTGTTTAATCAAATAATACGATTTTTTTTTTTACCCTGAGAACATGATCCAGGCTGGCCATCTTCTCCTTGAGCTGAGCTACTTCGCTCTGCGCCTCCTGGCACTGGCTCTCGACCGTGTTCAATGAGCTACGAAGCGTCTGACATTCCGCTTCAAACTGGCCAAGCAAAATGAAAAACTATTAAAATCACTTATCAAAAAGATGGAAATTGCGCCCCGCTCCACATAGGGCAAAGATAACACACCGATTAACTCTGAATTTTTTGTTTGTTTTTTTTTCCAGCTGCTTGTCAAAAAAAAAAAAAATAAAAAATAGAAATAGGAAACGAGTTTATCCATTTAAAGCTTGACGCTTGTACGATAGCCGGACAAAAAAGAATCGATAGACACGCAGACGGTTTACCTGGTGTAGTTCTTGCACTTGCTTTTTCAAGTCGCAATTCTCAATGGTCAATTCGGCGTTCTTGTCGATAACTTTGCTCAGCTGATTCTCCTGTCCGCCAGTCAAAAAAAAATAAAATAAAATAAAATAAGGTTGAAAATTTAAGGTTTTAAGCCGTACTCTTGTACTCTTAAGCCGATGAAAAGAGAACAAGAGAAAAAAAAATGGAGGAGTTCAGAGTCCTTACCAAGTCTTGACTGTATTCACTTTTGGCTTTAAGTCGTTCGGCCAACACCTCACGATCCTGTTTCTCGGCAGACGAAATCCATTCCAGACCGGGGGGGGGGGGGGGGGGGGGGAGGTTAGTTTTTGATTAAAAATTTCTTTTTTTTTTTTTTTTTTTTTTGGTGTGTGTTTGAAATGTTTGTTTGATTTTTACCTGTTGCCTTTTGCTGAGTTGCTGGGCCGCTTCGGCCTGCTCTTTGCAGAGTAATTCGAGCTGTTCGACTTGCCGCCGGAGCTGGACGTTGGTCGCCTCCAACGCGGAGTAGCGGTTCACGTCGAGCTCGGCACTTCGCTGCAGACCCTGATACACACACACACACATGCACAAAATTTTATTAATAAAAAAAAAAAAAAAAAATGGGATCAAATCAACATAAATTGATGAGTCAGCTTTCAAACGAAACTCAATACTTTGTTGTTTTTTTTCGATATGTGACACGAGCCAAAAAATAAAATAAAATAATACAGATCCTTATTGACTCGCCCATTTTTTTTTCTCCAATCCGTTACAACATTGCCATATATCTTTTATGGCATTTCAGAGATTGAAAAAAAATAATAATAATAAATAAATATTAGAAGCAAAAGAGAAAAATCAGTTTACGTTTTGAAAATGTTAGTTGGACATATTCCTTGCGTGCTGTTCGACGATAGGCAACAATTCAAAAAAAAAAAAAAAAGAAAATCAAGGTACGAAAAGAACACAAGGCACAATGCACTTTTCTTCTTCGGGGGCCCAGGGCACCCCCCCCCCCCTCCTCTTGCAAATAAAAACAAAAAACAGCAGCACCAACAAATTTGCCTTTGCCTCGATCGCTTGTGCCCCTCTTTAAAAAAAAAAACACACACACACACACACACACCAACTCCCACCCCCCCCCCCGTCCTTTCACTGTTATGGATCCAAGAAAGCCGGTCGAAATGGACGGCCAACCAACCAACACACACACACACACAGACACACACACAGACACACTAGACACTGTCAAACTTGACAAGCGAAAACGGGCCAGCCAACCACCCGCTAGTTTTTAGGTCCAGACGGTGGCAAAGATGGGGAGAGACAGAAGTCGGAGCAGAGATGGCCCAAAAATATCGGAAGGGCGATGGCAGTCCATCCGCTTTTTTTTTTTCCCTTTTCTTTTTCTATGTCAACGCGGCCTTTCGGTACAACACAGCGCCAGTCGAGTTGGTGCAAGAGTCACGCAAGAGGAGAGGGTGTAGGAGGAGGGTTTGGGGCCCAAAAAAAAAAAAAGAAAAAAAAAAAGAAAATTGCACGCCAGCTTTTTTGGTACGGCAGTGGCGCAACTCCTCGGCACAACAGACGACGGGCGAGAGAAAACGCGCAGCCCATTGACGCAGTCAAGAGAGAAAGAGATAAGGAGGGGAAAGAGGGGAGGGAATCACGCAAGCTCTTCTGGTCCGCCCATCTCCACCCTCGACCCCCGTAAAGAGAGCCGGGCAAAAAAGCAGGAAAAAAAAAAAAAAAATCAATACGGTCCGTTTTAGACTAACTGCTCTAGCAGCGGTGGCGCTAGTGGCGCGAGAGAGAAAAAAAAAACGGGCATTTTCGTGAGCGCTGTCAGGGTGCGTGGAAATCGAAGACGCCATCGACATGCCCGTTCCAGTATTCTTCGTTGAGCAAAAGTCGTGCTGCTTTTGCACAACGTTTGGTCCATGCGCTGACACGATTGGCTGGTGTCCCTCGTCCCGCGGCCGTTTGGCTCTTGCATCTCCTTTTGCCAATGAGGTCACGACATCCATGACAACATGAGCCAGTCTCCCTTATATAATAGTTGGCGATACTTTGGTCGAGCTCCATCGACGTTCCAGTACCATCTTATCAAGCCGAACAAAAAAAAAAAAAAAAAAAAAAGTCCAGACGATTGACACTTTTTCTTTCTGACTATCTTGGCCATTGCAGCCACCGCAAGTCTTTTTTGTTTTTTCTCTCTCTCTCTTCACAAAAGAAGAAACAAAAAAAAAAAAAAAAAAAATCTTGTCTCGCTAATACATCCCCCCCCCTCTTTTCTCGTCGCCTGAAAAAAAAAAAAAAATGCAATACAACGATATGTAGAAAAAAAACAAAAGAAGAGCGAAGAGCTTTTCTATATGTGTCTTTTCTTGTGTTAGCTCTCTCTGTGTGCTGGTCGGTATCGATCACACCGATGGGGGGGGGGGGGGAGGGACGGGCGAGTTTCTGAAATGTGAGTGTACCATCGTTTTTCTTCTGCTTCTTTCCCCTACACACACACACACACACACAGACAGAGAGTCTTCTTCGTCGATGTGTGTGTGTGTGTGTTTTTTTCCGGGTGGCTCTCTTCCACCCGGCTACACTGTATAGCAGACCACGGACGACATATACACACACGTACGTACAACAATCAATATCAATCGATTATTCCGAGTTGATGTGTGTGTGTGTGTGTGTGTGCGACGGACGTGATGTGCGCCGCCGACGACATATTTTACATACACACATACTTTGCTATACCAAAAGATGGCGTCAATTGATTGGCATCAAAAATCTTTTTTCATTGGCTGGAGATGTTTCATTTTTTTTGTTCACGACATATTTTCTTAAACTACGTGAATTATTTAAATGATGATTAAGAATTATTGAAAACATAATCGGCTAAGAATAAATTCTGCTCTTTGCAAACTAAAAAAAAAAAAAAAAAAATATTGGATTGATTTAGTTACGATGATTTCATGATTTTTTTCGATCGTGTTCATCGACCCCCCCCCCCCCCCCAACGTTTTGTGCGGATGCCCACTTCAAACATCGGCGCAGGCGCTGATGTTCTTGATGCCCCCTCCTCTTCCATAACTTCCTTTTTTTTTAAAAATTCGGATATCGATATCCTCTCATTTTGACCAAAAGGGCCGGTTAAAACTAGTAAAACTAACATCGATGATGCGCTAATCTAAACCAGCAAACGCCCACTACCTGAACGTTCCCATTTCCATGGATGCGGATTGAATTTAAAAAAGGGGACAAATAATAAAAGAAAAACAAACTGTCGATTTACATACCTGAGTGGCGAGGACAAAGTTGCGTTCCAATTGAAGTCGTTCCTTGGAGACGAGTTTGAGTAGACCTTCCAATTCCCTGGAACCCTGCGATAAAATTGTCCATTCGGCTCCATTTTGTTGCTGTTGTAACGACTCCTACAGTGGAAACATCAACAAGAAAGAAAAAAAAAGAGGAAACAACCGTTTACAATGGTGCCATTTACAATCAAACAATAACATAATGTGCCTTCATTCCCCCCCCCCCCCCATCAGTAGACCTCGTTCGTGACGTCCAGTTCACAAAGCCAAGTCGCACAAAGTATACACAGTAACAAAAAAAAAAAAAAAAGTCCGATTGACCTGGTCTTCACGACTCGTTCCACCCCCCCGATGGCATTTGTTTAAACATTTCTTTTTTTTTTTTAAAGATTAACTACGTAGACAAACAAGTTAACGGTACACACGTACTTGTTTCTTATCCTTTTTCCCCGTAGATAAAAAAAACAAAACAAACATGTTTTTATTTTTATTTTCGAAACAATTCACCTTGCTGTTGTAATGCTGTTCTTGTTGGAGCTTCTTGGTCAGATCGCGAAGCTTTTCCTTGAGACGGCCGATCTCTTTTTCACGCTCCGTCAAGCGATTCTGCAGCGTTTGCATGGCCATTTCTTTTTCGCGCCACTTGGTCGGTGCCGTCTGTTTAGCGTGTTGTTGTTGTTGCTGCTGGACTTGCTGATGGTGCAACTTGTTGTCAATTGACCGCTCCCTGGACAGCACAACCTGCTGCGTTCCACCGTTCAGCGACGGCAACTCTTTCGACTTCTGAAATTTTCAAAATAAAAAACAAATTCAATCATTTTAAAATTTAAAGAGTTTGATCGCATAAAGCGCTTTGATGATCATTGAATAATTTCAAAAAAAAAAAAAAAAAACATGTTCAAACTTGTTGATGAAATCACGTCCCCTCGTTCGAATTTCACGGCCATTGGAGAGCTGAACATTTCAAACCGAGTACTACAAAGCATTTACAAATAAAAAAAAACAAAAAAGAATAGGTGGACAGTCGTTTGTCGTTACGGTCTGCTAGTCATCTGGATTTGATTGAACGTGAGAATAAGATGATGATGATGATACGTTCCCCGCAGCAATGGCCCGTCTTTACTGATAACAGCCGGATGCATCCATCACTTTAAGCAGAAAGCCAAGGAAACCCTTTAATTATACAAGGCGCACTTGAAAGATGTTCTGCCGTCTCGTGTAGACGACGCAACGGAGAGATCTCTTCAACAATTTAGTGCCCCCCCCCCCCCCTCTTTGTCCTTCAGAGCTGGATCGATTAGGGCGGGCCGGCCATGCCCAAGTCCAATTGGCGAGTGCGAACTAATTGTGGGGAACTTTTCAACAACAAACAAATTTTCTTTGACTTTTAGACGATCAAGAAAAGTTTGAATGCTGGATCGAAATCGAACGCCGGGCCGTTTGACTTATGCTAACGCATGTGTTTTTCTTTATTGAAATTAAAAAGCGGGACATTGAGAAGTTTTTGAATTCATTTGATTCTTTACCTTTTCAAGACTGCGCACTTTCTCTTCTAATTTTTTCGTTTGAATGGCCAGCTCGGCATTTTTCTTGCGCAGCAGTTGCAGTTCTTGCTGACGTTCACGTTCCCGTTGCAGCTGGCCGGCCGGCCGTTCTCTTTCCATCTCCATTTGACGTTTCTTTGATAAGATACAACAGGAAAGAAAGAAAAACAAATGTCAACTCGAATGTTTTCAAGGAAATATCCGAATGAAATGTCAAAAAAAACAAAAAAACAAAGAGCTGCCAGGAAGACGGACATCATTTTCCCACGGGAATTGTGTGTGTGTGTGAAACGGACACAGAGAGAGAAAAAAAAAAAAAAAAAAAGAGGCTAACATACCAATTGCTCATTCTCGCTGGATAAGATCCGTTGCTGGCGTTGCAGCTGACTGACGTGGATATTGAGGCTGTTTGTCCGCTGCAATAGTCCGCGTTCACGTTCAGAAATGACCGGTTTCGTCTATAACATTGAATCGCACAAAAGATCCAAATCAATTTCCTTTTTTTTTTTTTTTTTTTTAAACATGAAACAAAATTCCAAGGACACACACACACATTCACAGACGTTTTCAAAATCGGATGATGTCCAGGTCGTTCTGATTTTTGCACGAAAAAAAAAAATAATAATAATAACAACACGCGGCGATTAAGAACGTAAAAGAATCGAAATTTGTGTCCGAACGTTGGCCGGGAACGAAGCGACTGAGTTGCGAGTCCGCAAGTGACTTTTACCCAATTGTTGCATTGAAAAAAAACAAAAAAACCCTGTAGAGTGGAGGAAGCTAGATAACAAAAAAAAGGGGGAGGGATAAGTTGTTAAAAAAAAAAAAAAAAACATTCCTCCGGGCACTTCCCGTTGCCCCCCGGACACGGCAGGTAGACACGGCAATAGCGGGTTGCACCTGGTTTTTCTTCTTCTCTTTCACTCAATTTTTTTTTTCAAAGAAAAATAAAAAAAAAATAAAAAAATGAAATAACAAGACCTTCGTCTCGTTTTCTATAATAGGAAATATTGCGGGGGGGGGAATAGAAGAAGAAAATGAATTGATTTCAGTGGGTCTTGGAATTAGCAAATCTTCACGGTTGGTGCTGTTCAACTAGCGATTGCTGCAAACTGCGGTATTGCTTCACCTTTTTTTTCAGGGGGGAGGGGAAGGAGAGACCCATCGTTAGGCTATGCGCTTCCGGGCTCAAGTGTAAAAAAAAAAAAAAAAAAATTCCGTTTTTTTTTTCTTTTGGGGGAGGGTAATAACAATTTTCTGTTGAGGAACGATGTGTAGCGTGTCGGAAATGAGACAAGGTAGCAGATACCCCCTGAAGGCCGAACGGAAGTCTTATCCTTAACACTTTATTTGTTTTCCTTTTTTTTTTTTTTTTTTTTTTTTTTATTTCTTCAATTTTAATTTTTCTGGCCTTTTTTTTCTTCGTTAGGCCCCGGCCACAAAAAAAAAACAAAAAAAAAACAGAGGGGCAGGCCAACCGCAAAGGGTAGCGATTTTTTTTTGTTTTGTTTTGTTTTTTAAAGAAAATGAAGCGACCGAGTTGAACGAGACGTGATAAACAACCTGCGGACTCGCGAGCCGCAAGAAAAACTTAAAAGAAAAAAAGTTCGTGTTCTTCTTTCCTTCCCCCCCCCCCCCTCTCTTCGTTCAAATCCTTTTTTTTTTTTTCTTGTTGTAAATCCAAAAGTTGAAGGACGCTCAAATGGCGCCCAATAGTCGACAGGGGCATTTGACGTTAGCCATATAAGTAAAAAAATTAAAAAAAAAAAAAAAAAAAAAAGGGAAAGGTGTAGTAAATAAAGTAGCAGTTTTGCATCGGGGTCGTCGGCCAGCTCGAATGACTCTCGATGACTAAAGCACGCACGCACAATCCAAGCCGGCCTTTAAAAACATGGGGGAAGCGTGTGTACGCGTCCATCAAACCGCAACAAATGGGCCAGCGGCGGTAAGAAGAATGGCACAGCTGAGAGTTTTGGTTTTTGAAAAAGAATGCCCTTGATTTTTGTTGTTTCTTCTCATTTTTTTTTTTTTTTCAGTGTCTGCGCGCAAGATGGCTGCATTTATTGCCCGTATGCAAATAAAAGGGGGGGGGGGAGGGGAAGCATGTCGATTTCTGTTGGGTTAGCGGTTGCCATGCGCGAAATTGCGAATCTCTCCGTGACACGACATTCCAAAAATCAGAGTTTTTGTTTTCTTTATGATTGGTGATGGAAAACAAAAGAAAACAGGCGGATACCTGTCGGACGGATGGGATGAAAAGTCGCCAGTGTAGCCACAATAAACGGGCGTCCTCCAAACGGAAGTCGTCGTTGCCTTGGTCATACAATGGCAAGGCTACCGGACGCATCCGCAACAGTTTGGGGCTAAGCGATCCGCCTGTCATTCCGCCATCACGAGCTTCGTTTTCAACGTCGTTGTCGTCGTCGTCAATAATAACGTCATCTTCGTCATCATCATCCGCGCCGGATGAATGCGTTTCATCCGCACTCGTCCGCAATGACTCCGCCTCCCTATGGTGCGATGGTTCATCTCGTGCCGCGGCACCTGATGATTCCCCGCAGCAAATGGCGTTCGGCAGCGACTGCGCGCCATCTAGCGAGCACGGCGACAACTCAATGGAGGGCAACGACGACGACGACAACAACCTCAAGAAGAAGAGACGGGATGCGTGTCGCTCCTCGTCTTCCACTCGCAACGCGCTCGACTGCGCCGAAGTGAGCGATCCTTCACACTCGGTTGCGCTGCATCTGTCTAAACCAGTCGACAACGAGGATGGAGCAAACTGGGGCCCGACTCGAGGAGGCTTAGGAGGAGGCGTGATCGGACCAAAATTGACGTAATCCGACGATCCGAACGCATCAAGAGCGTGAGCCAGAGGCGGAGAATCGTTGCCTCTGTTATTGTCGTCACTCGTGCAGCTGCTCGGCGAGCTGAAGAAATTGATGAAGCTCGCGCTGGACCATCGTCGCAGCAATTGACGTCCCCACGAGCGGCATCGTTTAGGTTTCGGCAAACGCACGAACCGATTGAACGTCGGCGTCGAACCCGCATTCCTTCGTTTCGCACTTTGATTCTCACGATCCGGCGGAATATTTCGCTCGACTTGAACACGCGTTTCGCCAGTATCCATTTTTCACGCAAAACAGAACTCTACACGTTTTTTAACTGGCAAAAAAAAAAAATAAACGAAACTAGGGAACGTGAAACGCGCAATAGAAAAATGTCTGAGGTGACGTCAATTCGCATCTGGCGGACTGCGACGACAGAGCAGAGGTTTTCTTTTTTTTTTTTTCGAGTGTGACAACTCAAATGATTCACACAGCTGACTTTTATATGCGACTCGGCTAACTGAAAATCGACCCCCATTTTACACCCTCCCTTCTCCTCCTCTTCTCACCTTTTGGGAGAAAAGAAAAACAGGTGCTAATTTTTACGCTTTAAAACGATCGAATAACCCCCCGTCGTGTCCCGTTCCGTGGATATTCGACGTGCGTTAGCAATCCAAAGAAAAAAGAAACGAAGATGAATCGTTTTGCGGGTACGTGTAGAGAAAAGAGGGGAAGAGATTGATGATCTTTCAACCGGAAGAGGAAACACTGATTCTTTCAATTCGTAATGCTAAAAGAGAATGTGAATGTCTTACCAAGATTTCGTCGCTCCAGAAACCTTCCTCGACGCCGGTCAATTCAAAGATCCGTTCGCCTAAATAATATTTTTCGGCTTCCAATTTGGCAATTGTTTTATCTTTTTCCTCCACGGTCTGATCAAAATAAAATCCATTAAGGACAACACGATCAAATAAATAACAAAATTTTGCGTACCTCTTCTAACTGTTTGATTTGCATGTTGGCCTGCTGGACGGCGGCAGCTTCCATGACCTGAAGCCGGCGGGCGGCGCGGGTCTCCAGCCGAGCCTTTGCGGCCGCTTGTCGGAGGGTGCGCCGTTGACTGGCGTCTTCGTCTCGGTTGCGGATACGTTCGTTCTTTAACATTCGAGTCAGCTCGTAGTTCTCCCGGCCCAGGACCTGGACCCGCTCCTTTAGCCGCTCGTTTTCCGCAACGGTTCCGCATCGGGTTCCGCGCTGTTGTTTCTGCCACACTAAACGCTCCTGGTGGACGGCGGCGTCGATCGAAAGGCTCTTCTCCCACTTTGCCAATGAAAATCATTTGACATAAAAAAAAAAAAAGAAATGATGATTATTAGCATCTCAAAACATGATCAATCATCAATGCTGTAACTCGAGAAAGGCTCTTTTAATCACCGCCCAAAAAAGCAAAAAAAAAATCAAAAGGAATTGGCATTTTATTTTCTTGTTTTTTTTTTTTTCTTCTTCTTGGAATTAAACCAACGCACAAATTCTCTCCCCCCCCCCCCCCCCCAAGAGTTCAGAATTCTGTTTTTTGTTTGACGGAGAAATAACCCGTTCTTCTAACACACGGACGTGCGTGGTGAAATTTTTCAACCACCATCAACGTCTTTCGTAGAGATGACGAGGACGAACGGAGTGCATAGCCAAAGGATTTTTTTAAAAAGAAAATGTTGCCCATTAGATGCACCTTTTTAGGACCCGCCATGATGAAGAGCCAATGAAAATGGCTTAAAGAAAAAAAAAAAAAAAAAGAGATTTTAGCTCTCTCGCGCCCTCAAAACGAAAAAAAAAAAAAATACAGTAACTAATTCTTATAAGTTTTTAAATGAGGAAGAATTTAATAGAAGAATGGCAAATGGGTCGTAAAAATGGCGACAACTCTCGGAAACCTGTAATCAGGATTACAAACTTGCAAATTGATTTTCTTTCTTAGTTTTGTTCTGGCCATCATTCAACATCGTTTTGACATGGAATTTTGTTGTTGTTTTTTTCGCTACAAGATAAATGAATAATCCTTGCGTGCTCACAAAGACACGAGTCATTTACTAGTCCGACTTTTTTTTTCTCGGACGTTTTCTCTTTGCCTCCGGCTTTGCTGCATTCCGTGCCGAGGAGGAAAAAACAACAACAAAAAAGATACAAACTAAAATTGTTATTTTCTAAGAAGAAGAAGATATTCTCCTAAAACAATCGACACACCATTTCTAGTGGGCACGAGAGTCGATTCACGGCTCGTCAACATCATTATCGAATGCTATTTACGACAAGGTCAAAGAGCTTCCTCAAAATCTGAAATCATCTTTTTTATTACCTGGAACCATTGTTTCAGCTCTTTGAGCTCCTCGTTGGTGACGGCGCTATTGGCCGTCTCGACGCTCAACTCGGACCTGACGGTCGATTTGCTCCGCCACAATTTCCTTTGTTGTTGTTGTTGTTGTTGTTGCTCTTGATTCTGAGTAAGGCTGGCACTGGAGGCATCCGATTCTTCAATTTCCATCGACGTCAATTCGGCACAGCCGATGTAACTGTTGTTGTTGCTTTCCTCTTCGGATGCCAACCTACTCCGACAGTCCTCCTTCTCTAAATCCATTTCCGATTCCATTTCTTCCACATGTCCTCACTGGCTATCCGTTAGTGGCCCTCCTGTTAAAATACACGATAAAACTGGTCTCAAAAACTACGAACACACGAGCATATAACAGGAAGTTTTTTTCTTTTCCTCCAAATTCTCCGAGTCAAGACATGAATACATAATGCGCCATTCATCCAGGCCAAACCCTTGGCAAACGACCTTTGGGGAATCACGTCACGCACGCAAATAGGTAGTACAGATACATCACACACGCACGCACTAGAGCTAAACACAAAAGACTTTAAGGACGTTGATTTGCGGTAGCACCTAACAAAACTTCCAGTCGACCACTAAAATTGGAATTCCTTTTTTTTTTTTTATCTTACAGGGAGTTTTCATTCCGCCCATGACCGTACGCGAAAGAAATCAACGTTGTCAAGCCACGGGCAAACAACTTTGATGATGAACAATAACCTACAGCGAGACAACATCATCAATTCCATCTTGCAAGGGGAAAAACAACTGATGCTGATGAGTCTTGTTAATAAAAACGATGAGACCCGACGATACGAACCGAGACACAAGTAGACTGGACAACAAATGGTTGGTTTGTACAAGACCGGCAAAAGGGACGAGATAGAAAAAGAAAAAAGACATAAAAAAAAAAAAAAAAAAAGGATGCGCCATCCCTTTAAGCTTCTACAACCGATAGCTCATTTACATTTTACCTTTTTCTCTTGACGGCCGGCAGTTTTCTTTCAACCTTCAATGGACCAGCAACGATCGAAGGTCCGGCATTTCTTGGCGTTCGTTTGTCCTTAGTCACTGCAGACGACGACTACGCCAGTAGAACCTAATATGGGATTACAAAAGGGCCTTTTTTTTTTATAACAATGCGCACATTTTCAAGAAAATAAAGTCGCAGGTTGTTGATTGTTTTGTTTTAAACCAAGGCCTTTCGGAGGATTACACTCGAGGGGGAAGTTTCGAGTTTAATACTCTCCCAGCAAAAATTATGTGAACATTGAACTGATCGGCATCTGTAACAAGAAAGTTCTTATCATCAAGTACCTAGATAGAGCATTATATACACCTTTATTAACGTTCTACCTGCCCCCCTTTGCCTCGGGTGTAGTATATGTTACAAGCCCGCAGGTCCGTGCCCTGGTGAACTTATTGGAGGGGGGGATATATACCTAATGTCAGGTGATGATGATGAGTTTGAGAGGGGAATTGTCGGCGATGCCAGAGGGATTTTTTTTTTTTTTTGTTTTCTTTTGGCTTTCCTACGCTGAATTTGATTATACAATCGGGTCACGAACGGAATGGAGAATTTCTTTCGACTTGTTTTTATTTTTGTTGTTCTTCGTGCCACCATCGCAGTCGGAGAAGAACGAAAGCAGTCGGTGGCGTCTATTACAGGTGGACGGCCCACCTGTCGAGAGGACACGATGAAAGTGCCAGAAACTGGAGGGAAAAGGTTCCAAAGGAATTCGACACCAGCAGCCAAACTATTCATGGCTGCGTGGCGTTATTCCTTTGGACATGTAAGCTGCTGGACGATGGACATCGTAGCAGATGAAAAAAAAAAAAAAAGAGTTAGAATTCATTTCCATTAATAACGTACTAACACGAATGTTTCCCACACACAACACGAGGCTGTTGGGGCACCAGTCGTGCGTCCACAGCTTTCTTGTTGAAGAATTGAACGGGCTACGTGAGTTGCAAGTAATCAAAACACAGCTGCCGATCTCATCGCGGCTTCCTATCTTTTTGCTTAATCCGATTCCCACTTATATTGCCCACACACACCAACAACATACCAAAACAAAGACCATAAAAAAAGGGAACATAAAGCACAATCCAACAGTGGTTGAGCATTGTTTTCCTTGCCGTTAGATTAAGAAAATAAACAATAAAAAAAATAAGGAATTCTTATCATCCCGCATTCACCAACCTCAAATGTTGTTGGCGTACCGAGTGCATAGACGCAAACGCAGAGGGGAGCTCAATTAGAGTCGACTAAAAGGAATGGTCGTGATGGCATTTTGTTAATGTTTCTGGGAAGACCACAGAAAATAAAGCACAATCCCCGTAAGCTATGTCTTGTGCAAGTACAGTACGTGTTGGAAATGGGGAGCAAAAGAAAACGTTTAAAAGAATTTTGTTTCGTCGTAAAAAGTGCCATACAATTCAGTTCCCTCCAAAAAACAGCATGGCAACCCTCCTCGTTTACTGCACCACGAGATCTTTCACGTTCCATTACGACACATTCGACCTGAGTTATCTGTTGACATTAAAAAGGCTGAATCTGTTTAGCTTACCATGAAAAGAGTGGATAGACTGAAGAAAAAGATGTAAACACGTGAGAAAACTGAGGATGAGATGGGTCCAGCAACAGCACTTGCTTCCCGCCTGACGTCTCGCTCAACACTGATGGGATCTATGGTACAGTCGTCTGGTTTTTGGCTTATGAAATGTTGAACCCGCCATTTGAGTTGTTTTCCCTCCCAATCTGGAGAAGATGGATAAAATCGCGCGAAAACAAGAAAGGAATAACCTGCTGACCCGATTCCATCGATGGCGAGGGTCAATAAAAATGTTCATCTTTAAATCAATCGCCAGATGGCTCTATTCTTTGTTGGGAATCTAGCAACACATCAAAAGAAACATTGTCTGCTGGAATTAACAATTTTTCAACACATTCTTTTAGTTATGGCTCTGCAACTGCGACGACTTTCTCTCGGCCGTAAGATGATTGATTTATGTTACATTTGTATTCTGTTTTGCATATTGAAGCGCTAAACTCACTTTGATTTGGCACTGATCACCCACTATTTAAACTCTTACAAGTTATGTAATACACCTGTGGCTCAGGTAGTTTAAAGAGATTTCTTTACGTTCTCTTCTCGCAGTCGCCAGGTTCCAGCAGGCTAGAAATGCCTCGATATTGACGTCTTTACCTGAGACGCATGAATTGCTAAGAAAAACATGCAGAGACTTTGCTGAAGGTGAACTAAAGCCAAATGCATCACGATTTGACAAAGAACATCTTTACCCAAAAGAACAGGTACGAAACAACTTATCTCTTCATGTGCACAACTATACCAAGTTTTTTTCTGTTCTTAAGATTCTCAAAATGGGTGAGCTGGGCTTAATGGCCATAGTTGTCCCTGAAGCCCTTGGTGGAGCTGGACTAGACTACTTGGCTTATGCTGTGGCTATTGAAGAAATATCAAGGTCTATTAAACCCCCTTTTTATCACTATTCCTTATTTTTGTCATAACTATTTGATTTCACAGGGGATGTGCTTCTGCTGGAGTAATTATGAGCGTCAACAATTCACTGTACCTTGGTCCTCTCATGAAATATGGAAATGATCAGCAAAAAAGAGATTGGGTTCAACCATTTGTTAATGGAGACAAAGTAGGGTGCTTTGCACTTAGCGAACCAGGTAACCACTATTTATTAAGTTGTTCAATAGATCTTGTTTAAGCCGCCTTAATTACTAATCAGGAAATGGCAGTGACGCCGGTGCGGCGTCAACTACAGCTGTAGCATCGTCGGATGGAGGCTGGAAATTGAATGGAACCAAAGCATGGATCACTAACGGCTACGAGTCTGAAGCCACAGTCGTTTTCGCTACCACCGACAAATCGCTCAAGCACAAGGGAATCTCTGCCTTTGTTGTCCCCAAACCGACACCAGGCCTTGCTTTGGGCAAAAAAGAAGATAAACTGGGCATTCGGGGTTCTTCCACATGCAATCTCATTTTCGAAGACTGCTCTATTCCTAAAGAAAATATGCTTGGCAAGCCTGGGTATGGATTCAAAATTGCTATGGGCACGTTAGGTAAAGATAACCACAAATTTCTAGTAAATTGTTAGTCTACTTTTATTATTATGCCTTTAGACGGTGGAAGGGTTGGTATTGCAGCTCAGGCGTTGGGTATTGGTCAAGCAGCATTAGATTGTGCTGTCGATTATGCAAGCAAGAGAAAAGCTTTCGGACAGTCAATTACCAAACTTCAATCCATACAAGTTCGACTAATTTTGATTGAAACTCATGAGTTAAAATTATTGCATTTTATCTTCTTATAATTCCAGAACAAAATCGCTGACATGGCCTTGCAGTTGGAAAGTGCACGCCTTTTAACTTGGCGAGCTGCTGTGTTGCAAGACGAAGGCAAGACTTGTATCAAAGTACGTATTTGAGAATCCATGTCATGGAGTGATTAACACGACTGAAACTTTAGGAAGCAGCTATGGCTAAATTAGCAGCCAGTGAAGCCGCAACGTTCATCTCACATCAGGCTATTCAAATTCTCGGAGGAATGGGATACGTTTCCGATATGCCTGCGGAGCGACATTACCGGTAATGAGGCTGTCAAATCATCTCGCACGATGCTTTTAAATATGTTTTTTTTATCCCTTGAACAGAGATGCCAGAATTACGGAGATTTACGAGGGTACCTCTGAGATTCAAAGATTAGTCATCGCTGGCAATGTGTTGAAAGAATACGGGGTTTAGGTGAGATATCACTTCCTAAGGTGATAAAAATAAATGTCAACAATGCAATTTTCTATTTTACATAATACATGATATACGTGATGGAATAAACAAGTTATAGGATATACCCATGATGTTTTATCTATTTGACTCGCCTTGCTTGCGTCGAACATGAATGCGATAGCCATTTAAACATTTTTAAAATGTTGAACATTTGCAGAAATTTGAAACGAAGAGACGAGGACCAATGTTTGAAAAGAGGATAAAAAAAAAATTTTGGACACTGATCTTTCCTTATTCGTGTTTTAAAAATTGTTAACTAAATTTCTGGAATGCGTCCCTAAAACATCGAGTTGAGTGGCGCGAGGCATGCCCCTTTGATTTTCTAATTTGAATGAACACTTCTATTCAACAACAAATTTAGGTGCCAATATTGGTAGAACAGCACGTTTCGATTACTTTTGGGAAGTTAACCCATACATGCACATACACCCAACCATACGCACACGCACACACATTAAATGACGATTTGAAGAAATTTCGATATTTAATTAAAATATTTAAACTCCCCTAATTTGAAAAGAAAAAAAAAACAAAAAAACAATCAATATGTATATAGGGGAGAATTGGGGTTAATTGTAGCTAGCACAAAAAGAAAAATCCGGCTAAATATGAAAGGAAAGGAATTTGGCCAAAAAAAAATTGGCTCAGGAGTAGAATAGAAAAAGATAACAAGACTTGGGCGAGAGAAAAAAAAAAAGAGCAGCAAAAAAGAAACCGGCAACGAGTTTCGATCGATACACTTTCGTCTAGTGGCAGGCGAGGCGGGCGCGGTAGTAGCACTTCAATCAGAACTTGAGCCTCGAGACGGAGAAAGATGGGAAGAAAAAAAATATTTCCGCATTTCTTGCTTGTTAACTTTTGGGGGGAGAAAAAAATAGGAGGGAGAAAGCCAAAAGCAAGCCGCACAAGTGGGCAGGCAAGAGAGCCCGACATGGAAGGTTTGGGGTGTTCCTTGGTAAATAGAACATTGAGGGTCTGAAGCGGAAACCCCGTAGCGCAAAAATTACTAGTCTCCGACCACAAATGAAAATTACAACGCCTGACGTTTATGGATCCCCTATCTTGTAAACGCTGACTTGAACTCCAACCAAACATAAATAGATTTGGTAATGGAACGTAAAACAGATGGAGATAGATGCAAAAAAAAACAACAGAGACAGAAGAAGTAAGAAGTTCCACGAGACGGGAGGTAATCTTTCCGTAACACTTGCCGCTCGCCGTGTGCACTATTCGGAGGCAGAGAGCGGAAGGATCAATCCGAATCAGCTTTCATTCCACGCACTGTTCCTTGATTGCGTTGCTACAAGAATATTTAAAAAAAACGGGGAAAAAAGGCGAAAAGTAAATCAATATTCGAAACCTGCGCATGATTCACAGAAACTTCGATTCGGCTCGCCTCCCTCAAGGCCGCCACTTCTTAAAGAGATCATACATTGATTTCTTTCGAGGCCGTTCAGCACAAGCAATAAAAGATTTAAACAAAAAAAAACCTTAGTCTTACCCTATCTAGTTCTTCCCTTGTTTCGTCTTCCAAGCGCCTAATATCTGCCATGGTCATTCCATGCCATCGGTCAAGCCAACAAAAGACTTGCCTAAACAATTTTGATAAGGCAAACCAAAGATAAGAATTATTTTGAAAGGTCAGATCAGTAACTAAGATACAGGTACCGATGGAAATTGGTGAAGAGTCGTCTTTCTGCTTTCATGATGAAACTTTCGACTCTTGTCTGAAGACCGAACCATTTAAATTCGGCAGTGACTAGCTTGTAACAGGTCATAACCGGATCAACCTTGGGCGTGAAAAGATATTTCGCTTTTAATCGGTGTTAAGGAATCTTTTAATAAATTTACTGTGTCCTGCCATTTGCCGACTAGAGGTCCTCTTCCAGTCTTTTGCGATTTGAATTTGGTAGGATCTTCAAGAGGCTTATAATCAGTGGACTGTATGAGATCGTTTGCAATATCGATCATAACTACTTCACGGACTTTCAATTTTTCAGGCGGCAACTCGTGGATCTAGATAATACAAAAAAACATAATAAAACGCGTATGGTGGGACTAGATATAACGGCTTACGTTCTCTGATATGCCTTTATCGGCATAGTGCATTGTTTCAATGACGATATAAAAATTTTCTTTCATATAGCCAGGATTCTGCCAAGTATAGAAGATGTTACAAATAAAAGAATGGTTATAGAATTTTACCAAACTTACTGAAATTACTGTCCTACAATATGGATATGCGTTCCAAGCTTCTTCGTGAATTTCTAATGCTCCTTTAGGAGCAAGCATTCTGATGAAAGCTGGCACTTTGCTATATAATTTTATAGAATGTATTAGAATGAATTTTGCTTGAGTATAAATTTCTTACCTTGCTAAATGGTAAATCTTGTAGGTGTACTGCCCTTTGCTGAACCTGCCACCCAGAAGAGGTTTCCCATCAAATGGTTCATTCTTTAGCACTTCAATTCCTTCTCCTCCACCTGTGTTGTTCTTTGACTCTTCTGCCACAGCGAAGAGTTGGCCAACTTGGTACTACACTCGACAAACAAAACTTGGTTAAATAGCTCCTTAACATCAGTTCAGTTTCAGCTCACCTCTTCTACTGTTACTGGCATCACCACCCGACTAAATTGAAAAGGATCATGATTAGTTAGTTTAGCATATGTTAATTGTAATATACAAAAATTCAGTAATTTTCAGTAAATTTAAATACTTCAGTCCAGAGATTTAATTAGTGGAATACATAGTTTGATAAAACTTATTGTGGAAATTCGAAACCGAACCACCATGCATGTCAGAGTCGGTAAATTATTAATTTCACAACTTATCACGTATCCGATTTTGAATAATACGCTGAAATACTCTTGTAATATGTAAAACCATCTTATTGGAACTTACAATTCCTTGATGAACATTTTCTTCCGTTGATAGGGATGAATAAAAAATATAGATTCGGGCAGCAGAAGCCAGACTATGGTCCGGTGACCTAAACTCCTCGCACAGACTGTATAGAAGACGAAAGGCCTAACAGTTGCTAAAGGCTGACAGTTCGCACCGACTGGGAGCCGATGACACAACAGCTACAGGGATGAGAAACGTTACAGTATGCCAAGGTTGAAACAGGAGGGCTGGCTGCCTCGTGTGGCCAATGTACAGTACTAACACGACCCTGCGTAGCAAATGTTGTAAAACTTCACAATACTATAGTATAATTTGAAGGTTATCGCAATACATTTTATCTTAAATTTGACCCTAACCTAACTAACATTAGTTTTGACCGATTTTCTACAGTTTTAGTACCAATTAACTGTTTTCATTACTCCCATCCACAGTTCTTTTATTTTGCATACTTTTTATTGGTAGATTTTACGAGATCAGGGACGAATATAGGCAAATATGCAAAAATGACAAAAGCGGAAAATTAATATTCCTTAGGCTTGAAATGACAGGTTTACACAAACCTTTGTTTAATCTAATCATAATACTGGTCAGTTTGAAAAACCTAGTACCATAGATGGCCACGCTGTTCTCTGCTGTGGTTTCGTTCCACACGATCTCGCGAACAAAATGTCTAGAAAGGAGTTTCTTATCCCTAAAGTTTCGTGATGACGTCAAAGCAACTCCCTCTTTCTTGATCGTTCACTTGGACATTGCCAAATCTCTTATTTTGGACATATTAAGAAAAATTTCTGTTGTTTAGTCTAAATGGGTCGTTGATATTTATTTAAGTTAAATAATAGATTTTGTCTTGTCATATTGCCATGTTAATCAAGTTTGCTTAACTCGTGCCCCACATAATATTTAAGTGTTACTAAAGATCGAAATGGGCCTTCAATTACGACTGCAAATCACGGAACATTAATGGTTAGGATCGATTATTGATCGAATACCAATGGGATCAATATGAACAAATTCCACAAATAGTGTCATTGCTATGACGGAGATCGATGACTGAAGCAGAGAACTCGTTCGCACCAACATTTCAAATCAATTTGAGTGTGATCCAAGATTTGTATCTGTGTCGGTTAAACCACACACGTTTCGTCACCATTGCCGGCTGAAGCGTAAAAATAGATTCGCCGGCTTTTTCGCGACACCTAGTGCCCATCTGGAGCACTAGTAATTATCTTCTTACGGAATACTCCTATTTTGACACATACCGTCCGCAGGCAGCATATCCAAGAAGAGTACAAGAGTACCTCGAGAAAGGAGAGTGGAACGAACTGATGTAGCTATTAGTTAGTCTGGTAGGACGATTATCACATCCCGATCGTGTTGAAGTTACAGCTCTTCAGAGAATTGTTTTCTTTGTGGCATCATGGTGTCTGCTGCAACCGTCATCTTGAACAAGCTTCGACGACTCCGTTCCTGTTTTGCTTTCTTCTGTTTTGTTGGAATAGCCCTTTCTTCCTATGCTTTTTATGTCGAAACAAAAAAAGAACATGATGATTCCTACGTGGCCATGTGTGACATTAGTGAATCCATGAGCTGTACTAAAGTGTTTTCATCCAAGTATTACCTTTTAATTCCTTTTTTCCTACTTACAGTATGATTCATAATGGTTTCTAACATTTTCTAGGTATGGCAAAGGATTTGGATTGCTCCAGTATGTCCTTGATGAAAACTCACCTCTTATCCAACCCAATCCTGTTTATGGTGCTATTTTTTATGGTCTGGTTTTATTATTAGGTATTTCTCATAAAGTTTGAGCTTATTTAGCAATGTCTTAACTTCTTTTTATTTTACAGGACTTGGGAATTATTTGTTTCTGGCAAAAGTTCAGATGTTGCTGTGTATCATGGCAAATTTAGGGTCTGTTTATCTTGGCTACATTCTCTATTTTGTTCTTGAGGATATCTGTGTTGTCTGTATTTCAACTTACTTTGTGAATTTTGTTTTGCTGATTGTGACACTCCTCCGCATTTCA
Source organism: Daphnia carinata (assembly GCF_022539665.2). Classification (NCBI taxonomy): domain Eukaryota; kingdom Metazoa; phylum Arthropoda; class Branchiopoda; order Diplostraca; family Daphniidae; genus Daphnia; species Daphnia carinata. The sequence goes on along the minus strand of NC_081336.1, from coordinate 1,731,910 downwards.
AAATTGAAACAACTCAGCTTGGAAACTGGTGGGCCAATCCTTCAAACAGGAGGATTTAACAAAACCAAGAAAAGAGTATGAGGTCTTTCAGTCTCAACAGTTATACTCAATGGCCAAAAGGGTTGTGCTATACAAATTAGGTATGGGGGAAATTTTGATAAATGCACTGTTTCTGGTTCTCATTGTTCAGGTGCTCTTTTGTCATTCCTTAGTTGTGTTGTGATTTGGTTCAGAGCTATAATATAATATATTTAAAATGCTAATGTACCTCAATTTAACTTTACCTTATTCAATAATTGATAGCTCTGTAGCTGTCAGGAAAGAATTGTAAAAACTTGCACATCACTCTGTTTACAGCATGGTTAAATCACTTAGGACATAGATGTTTGCAAAGATATTAGATGGTGAATCAAGAATAAATAAGTATCTTGTAACATAATTTGAAAGGCCCCATAACTAACAAAAGGTATTGGAGTGAATAGTACCTTCCAGTAAAAAGCTGGGTCTCACAAGGCCGAACCATTATGATTCCTAGCAATGCACCCTTTGCACCATAACATATTATTTATTGCATTCAATAAACTTCTTCATCCAGAACCCAATTATATGACGAAAAACCTGCCAATCGAGTAAATACTAAATTTGCGAGGCAACCTTAATGGCTCAAGGCAGCCAGAAAATTAATCGAGCGACTCAACCAAGTTGAAGGGGAGTAGAATGCGTTTTATTCGGTAGTATTCGTCGAATCTTGAAACTGAATACCTACAGTGTAAAAACGAACACTAAAAGTTGTTTGTATTTACCTTTAAAGCTATTTATATTACCCCACGAAGTCGAAATCCAAAGTCGAATGTGTTGCCTGATAAACGCCCCACGTTCCACAAAAGAAATGGCTGGCAAGACGAAAATGTTCAATTTCGTCCATTACTTGTTGCAATTTCTTTTCTTCCACGTGCTGAATATTGTCAAAGACCCTCAGATAAGCCTGCAGCCATTCGCGCCGAAAATTTTCATTTGGGTACGACGACCAGCTACTACCACCTTTCTTGGTAATGGTAAATTTTAGTGGCAAAAGTCAAAGTGTTTTAAATAGAAGGGCTATACCTGAAAATTCATTGAAATGGTTGGCAATATCATACGATCGATAATTCGGCCCGGCATATTCAAAATCAATAAAATGTACAGTTTTCGATTTCTCATCGTAAAGGACGTTGGCTAAAAGCAAGTCGTTGTGGCACAAGACCAATGGACTGTTGAATTTCTCCAAATGTGATTTCAGCCATTCCAGCTCTTCTATCAGCTTTGATTTAGATGGTAAACTATAATAACAGGAAGGAAAAGTATATAAATACTGGTTTATCTGCTTAACTTATTGTGCCATAACACTTCAATACCTTTGCTTTTTGATTAAGTTGGTCAGTTTCTCTTCACAACCTGAAACTATAAAACATTTTATTTTATCCCAAAGAATGGCTCTATCTATTCCATCAGAAAAAGTCTTGTACACAGGAAGCTGCAAATGAATTTCAGCCATTTTCTGGGCAACTAGAGGATAAATGTTGGGATCATAGCATGATTTTTCATCTAATGTTCTACCAACCAAGTATTGGTAGATTAACCCATTAGTAAAAGCTGCATAAATTTTAGACGAAAGGCCTAAAGGGTAGAGAAGCTGTTTTAGGATCATTAGAATGTGAAATTTTACAACCACGAATGAGTTAATTATTCTATAATACCTGCATTATTTTTATTTCATTTTCGCGATCTATAACTTGTTCGGTATTTTCTCCATACACACGAACTAAAATCGTGTCAGAATGATCGTCATTCTGGTAAACTCCAATTAATTGGTTGGTTATTCCGCCAATGAATATCTAGTTACGTATTCACGTATAAAAACAATGGCTTGCCTGAATATTGTTTTCGTCTTCACAATGAGGAACTCTCACCTGGAATTTCATTTTGTCGAACGACCATTCGGACCGTAGCTGCTTTACAACTTCGAAGGCTCCACCGACTAAATTAGTCCTTTGAACAATTAATTCAAATTTCTGATATGAACATTTCGACGACATTTCAGGTCAACGATGGATTTCAAACGGAAGCGTACTACGGGCAGAGAAACCTTTTCTCGGTCCTCTTTCCCAGGAATGATTGAAAACGAAAAGGAGGATTATAAAATAGATTAGTTGTAAATCTATTCTATTACACTGCAAAAAATATATATCTATTACCTAAAACGATAAAAACACACAAATATGATTAGTAAAATTGGCGTGGAAAATAATAAAAAAGAAATGTAAATAAAAATAAGAAAACTTAAAAAAACTACACATTTAGGGGTATTTAAATATTTTATTTATATTCGTTACTAACTGGGTTTGGTCTTAGTAGGCATACGTGGTATTTAATGCTAAATAATCATAAATATTTAACGAATGCGAAACATTACTAGACAGTCATTCATTTCACTTGTGATTTCTTTTTGATTTGGACTGAGAATAATAAACTTTTTTTCCAGTTTCAATGAAACGATTCACCCTATTACAGAACTATTCCAAAAAAAAGACTGTGGTTTCTTGAAACTGCAGGTGTGCGACCTATGCGCGTTGAGTCTATGATCGTTTTGTTTGTTTGTTTTTGTCTTTTTGAAGAATTCATAACGGAAATAGAAAATAGTTGATTCGTAATCTAAAAATATATGACATAAAAAAAGGAGGATGGAAACGTGACTGGGTTGTAAAGGCGCTGGAGGTTTCTCTTGACAATCTTAATCGCTGAGAATTTCTCCAGAGCCACGATGCTGTCTCTGACGAATTTCTACCCGTTTCAAAGGAGAGTTTCTTGGCTGTTGCTGTTTTTCTTCTTGATCGGCTTGCTTCATCCACCAGGATATTTCATCCTTGTACATAAAACTTAGAAGAACATCCTTTGTTCGCCGACGGAAACCCGTGAATGTTACTGATATAGGACGAATCCCCGGCAAATCCGATGTAGCTTCGTCCAGAGTGCGGAAGGGTTCTTGTTTGCGCAATCGGGCAAACCAATTGCACCATGCCTTTTCCTTCGACAATTCTTCCGCAGATTCGACTGCAAGAAGCCGTTCATATTCTTCAGAATTCAGGGTAACGGTTTTCTCAACTAAACGTTTTTCTATAGATTAAAGTGAAAGAATTATGGTCTATTTCATCATATTTAAGCGAAATTTCTTACCGTCATCTTTAGTCATTTTTTCTTTGTATGAAATGCGAAACATAAATCCGTCAAGAACGGAAGCAACAACAATGGACAGTAACATCATTATAGTAAGGTAAAAGCACATAAAATATATGCGGCTCCATTGAGTGGTAGTGACCGCATATCCTTCCATTATGACGTACCAGTTATTAATAACCGTTAGTTCGAAAAGCGTCACATAGGATGAAATAACATTCTCGAAAGTATTTAGGTAATAGTAGCCGTTCGACGATGATCCATTTTCATAGCGAAAATTAGCTTCAACAGTTGAATTCCTAGGTAAAAACCATTTAGAATTAAAAAAAACATTGTAATAAAAACACCAAGAATAATACGTGATGTATAATCTCGTAATAAAACCTTACTTGCAACAATTGGTTAGGTCATATTCTGCAAATAGTTCCATTCCAACAATCGAATAGGCGTAATAAAGAATGAGGAAAACTATACCGGCGCACAGTAGTCTTTGGCCTAAAATAAATATCGTCCCAAAGACATCTCGATATCGCTTACGTAGCTTGAAAACACGTAAAATCCTAAAAGTAATAACTGCAAAATGACGCTGCTTTTGAATTATCTGTTTGCACAAAACTGTTTTTTACCGCAAATGCCTTGCTACCACAAGGAATGACCAGTGACCAAGAATTTCGGCCGCTAACCCAATCAAAGAAACTCCTGTCACGGCGAAGTCGAAGCAGTTCCAGCCAGAGGAGAAGTACACGTGGAAGCCCATGCCAAACATTTTTAGGCTTGCTTCAAGTGCATAGAAAGACACAAAGGCGTAGGTTTCCCAAGTAACACCTAGTTCAAGCGGGTTACTCATATGCACCGATATAGCTGCAGTTCTCGTTAACATCAGGATTCCCCCCAGGAAAATCACCAGGGCTTCGAACGACAAACAAAAGTAGAAAGAATAATCAATGAAAGCTGAACGTGTAAACATTGAAACTCACAGACGAAATAGTCGAAAAAAGTCCAGGTAACCAGCCGATGTACTTGCTGGGCGATATTGGCCAATGTACGAGAACGAAGCCGGGAAAACCAAAACGGTTCCTCATCTCTTATCCGCCATTTCATATCCAACACATCGTAAATATGATAGAATTCATCCACCTTAATTATTCCGGAATCCGATGTGTTTAGGAGACGGAACATCAGATACACTTCCCTGTAGGCTACAAAAAAATTTAAATTTTACAATATTAATTTGCTGCACTAATAAAAAATTATTAAGAAATAAATGCTCTGATATATACTTCGAGATGGATCAACATTGCGCAGGAGACCACGGAAGTGTTGCAGTGTAACGCCCATTCTATTGCTCCGACTAAGCAACAGACGGAAAGCATGTTGTGCCGCTTTGCGTCTATGCAGCAATAACTGTTGAAACTTGTTTTTCTCCATACTCGAAAAAGATGCATAGACAGCCGCAAGTAACTGGAAATTTGCAACATTACTATTTAGTTTTTTTTTTATCTTACATTAGATAGAAGTAAAAATACTCACCAGATTCATCAGAAAGTACAGAACAATGGATAGATATGTGATGAAAAAAACAGATGACCAACGGGTCACCGCATAGGACGGCATCATCACATCAGGAAAACTGTCAAGGAATAATGTGATTTGTTTACAGTAATGTATGAATAGAAACTCTTAATCGATTATTACTTAGCCGTGGTTAAAAGTATGAAAAGCGAAATGAAGGCTTGTTGTAAGGTACTGAAATATGGATCGTTTACGTTCGAGCTGAAAATATAAAAACCTAAAACACTGTAGAATAAAATTACGAATAGTAGTAGGCCCAACATATCAATTGCGGGAGGCATTGATTGCAAAACCTGCACAATGTATACCAATTTCATAAGCATGAGCAATTTTTATAGGTATACTGATGAATTTTACCTGCCGTAGATATCTACGGACTCCACCAAAGTGGTGATTATCTAGAAGGAAGATGGGTCGGAGAGCGCGAGTAACCCTAAAGTGCGAACTTTGCCGGACGAGAACCACAATAGATTCAGCAATCATTATTAAGAGCGTCAGCGCCTATAAATAATTTTTTTTCTAGTAGAAATTTATCTGTTCATTTAACAGGCTTAAGACTTACCTTAACCATGGATCTAGGGTGGTGAATAAATATCTTGAATCCAACCCATCGAAATTTCATAATCAACTCCACACTTACAATGACCAGAGCCATGAGTTCCATACTACTATGTACACCTACTGGTAGCTAGATTTTAAGATAATATTTTTAAATGTATCAAGCCCAATACAAGGATAACAAAACTTACCCGGAAGAGGGGATTAGCTGGTCTCTCTGTGAATGTCAGCAAGATGAGCAACAAGGAAGCAGCAAAATCTAGGGCATAATACCACTTGTTGTGGACAAGCAAATATGCAGGAAGTGCTTCATGGCAGTGTGGATGAGAAGTTAGCTTGTCATTGTTAGCCCCCTCTTCTAGGAATATGGCTGCTTCTCGATAATTCAGTTCCCAGCTTTTATTGACTTCATCTAATGGAAGACTCTCAATTGCTGGGAATGAGTGGAGCTCAGTGAACTGTAACTGTACTGTTGATTCCCGCACAGTGCTTGCAGTCCTTGCCGTGTTTCCTACTTCTAATGGCACATCTCCTTGTTCAGCTGTATACAAATAATACAAACACTGATAATGACTGATCCGAAAGTCCAACGTGTTTTCATTGATATACATTAAAATAACGAACTGCTGTAATATCTGAACTGGTTATGTCTGGTTAAAAAACCGCGCAATTTTTCCCTTAAATTTTTCCTTTTAGAGAATTAAAGAATAGAGTTTAAACAGTTACCTTCTTCCATAATTTGTATTTGAATACCCTCTTGCTCAGTGGGCATCTGATCATCTTCTCCCATCCTGGCGACGCGTGATAATGGGTGAATAAAACTTAATTAATGAAATAAAATAAAATATCGAGGGGTTTGAGTTGTAAACACACCACAGACAAGTATCAATATGAAGTTAACTTAGGCCACCTGTGCCAAATCATATATTTTAAACACAAATATTTTGTAACTATTAAAAGAGTTCACAGTTAACCGTGAAAAACATTTATGTAATATTAATTTTTTTAAAAGCTAAATATAACTTATTGATATATTTACAAATTTCAATACAAGAAAATTTTGCGAAGTTTACGCCGATTGGCAGGCAAACCCAAATTATTCTTTTGATCTTGCAACGCAGCTGTTGCTAGAAGTCCTATTTCCACTCCTCTGTCTTGTTTTTTTCCAGCAAATTTGGAAGGTAGGTTGATTTTCGTATCTCAATTCTTCGGAGACATCCAAATCTGTCGTTAAATTATATTATCCTTAGTGAAATTGGTAAATTTTCCTGTTTGAAACATAGATTCAAATGTGCCCATTTAGTTTAGTATTTGAAGTTTCGTAACTCGACAAAGTTAAGACACATTGGTTCACTTGCCTGACCGCTGTCATATTTTTCTTACCTTTGTATCTACATTGTTAAATCACTCTCTTAATATCTATTTTTAATCATATAGCAATGGAGGTCTCCAAGAAGAAGCCAGCTGCAGGCGTACCGGCTGCCAAAGAGCCAGCCCCTACTTTGGCGAGCGGAAAATACACATTCTCCAAAGCTGAAGCTCTTCGCCGCTATCTCTCGAGAAAGCAGGCAAGGTCCGGAAAAAGAGTTTCCAAAGCCAAGCGCGACGAGGTTTGTATTGTTTTTACCTCTGTTAAAATAAAATATAATGCTTGATTTTCTTGTGTAGCAAAAGAAGAAGCCCAAATTTGTTGAGAAGCCATTCAACAAGGGTACCAGGATTGTTAGCTTGAAGAAGAGACCCAACAACTATCCCTGCAAAAACCAGTAATTGTTTCAAATGTCTCATTGTTCGAACACAAATTTGAATAGCTGTTATTGTTTTCCTCTTTCCTTAGCTCAAAGCCCAGGTCCAAAGTTCCCAAGAAGGTTGGAGCCCCCAAGGTACGCAAGTCCCTTCAGCCTGGTACCATCCTCATTCTCTTGGCTGGAATCCATCGAGGAAAGCGTGTTGTGCTTCTCAAGGCCTTGAAATCTGGACTTCTGCTTGTTACTGGTACATATATTTAACATGTAAATTTTGAAATTTGATTTTATAGTTAGTTTTTGGAATTTACAGGACCATACAAGATAAACCGCGTCCCCATCCGTCGTGTCCACCAGAAGTTCGTGATTGCCACAAGCACCCGGCTTAACATCGAAAGTGTCAAGATTCCCGACACAATCAACGATGCTTACTTCCGCCGCATTCGCGAAAAACGCGCCAAGAAAGCTGAGGGTGATATCTTCGCTAAGAAGAAGAAGGTATTTGTTTTGTGTTTCAGTGCTGGCCATGATAATAATTCATTTATTATTAAATTCAGACCTACAAGGTCTCGGCCACTCGCAAAGCTGACCAGATAACGGTCGACAAACAACTCCTCCGGGCTATTAGACCTCATCCCGACAGAAAAATCCTCTTGAATTACTTGAAGTCGCGTTTTGGTTTGTCCACCGGCCAATATCCCCACACGCTTAAATTTTAAAAAGTTGATTGCGTGTGTTTGGACAGTCAATAAAAAATTTGGCGTCGAAATATTTCTTTTATTTTATTAAATTAATCGGAATATAAAAAAAAAACTTATATATTAAATACCCTCCAGAACTAAAATTGAGATCAGACTTATCTTTTACTTGATGTATGTGGATTTTATAATTCACACAGATGTATTAATTTTCCTCCCCCAGAAAATTGAACATCCTTTAAATTCAGCATTCAAATAATAATTAATATTTAATGCACTTCATTTGATGGGAACACTTTTCAAAGTTTTTGCTGTGACGGGACCGTGTGGGGTTAGCAAAGAATTACCCTGCCATTCAGCATTTCCACTGGCGCTTACACGAAAATCTTCTTGAAGTTTTTCCCATACCTTTTTCTTTGGATTGAGCACAGCGTCTGGTTCACCAGTCTCATAACCTTCCACCAACACTCGATCTCCCGGCTGGCTGCCGGTGGGTACATCAAGTGGTTCACATTGCCGAGGTTCATCACTATACAGAATTTGTGTATCCCATTAATGATCACTCGGATATTAAACATTTAAACAAATAACCTACCTGGATGCACAAAGAACCATTCCTGCTGATTCAATACCTCTCATCTTGGCAGGTTTCAAGTTGGTCAGCACTATAACCATTCGGTTGAGCATCTCTGATTGAGGTACGAAATTAACAAGGCCGCTGACAATTGTACGGGGGCCGGAAGATTCACCTTTTCAGTCAAATATGAATTAATAATTCTTACGATTCCAAAGTTCAATGTTTATACCCAGATCAATTTTTTCAACATAAAGAGTTTCTGCTTCCGGATGTTTATTAACCTCGACGATCTTTCCCACTCGGATGTCGAGACGATGAGGCGCCACAACATCGTCAGTAGCAGCAGCTGTCTTAGACACCTTCGCCGGAGGAGGATAAGCATCTTTGACTAATTTCACCAGCTCAGGGGCTTCAAAGATTTTTCGAATCGGCTCTAACAAAGCATTAAGGCGCACTTCAACTGCTGCTTTCAAATCACCCGGATGAAGCAGTGCTTGGGAAAAGTCAGACTCCATCTGCTCATAGGTAGTATATTCAACGTCACCACCATTGTCTGCACCACGTTGAATAAGGAATCCTAATGCGGAGGCAGAGAATATTTATATTTAATCGCTTGTAGGAAGCCGGGAATCGGTAATTTGACCGTGATATTATGTGAATTCTAAGACGGTGGTTTTCGTCAATGTTACCTTCACCAGCGTTCAGCAGTGGAAACAAAACATATTTCGCAAATGCCAACACGCCGTTGTTTTCAACTTTTCCTGGCTCGCAGAAAGCCTTCTTCATCTTCTTTTTAACACTAGCGGCCGAATCGAGCAAGTCAATTTTACTGTCTTCCTCGGATGACGACATTTTGGCTCCAGTAAGGCCAGGAACTGCGATAACAAATGAACTAGTTTTCATCAAATATCTAGAATAAACTGCTCTGACATTGCCTACTCATTGGATTCATGAGGTGGGCACGTTTAGAATATCCTAACTGGGGCAAGTATTTGTCCGCATATGTAAAAATTTTCCTCTGATCCACACCTCCAAATTGTGCGTCTACCTTCAAGTATTCCTCATCTAATGCTTGTAAACCTAGTGGAGAATAGAAGTTATCAATAATATTTACATTGAATAGTGTTGAAGACACATTACCAGGATACATTAATCCAGAGAGCAAAGGATTGCCTACTTGCTTCACTACTTCTGCTCCAGCTTTCTTGGCATCATGCTCAGTGACCAATGAAGATAACCTGTACATGTCTAAGGTGTATTCCCTGATGTAAATGAATAAAAAAATGGGAGTAATCAGCACCAATTATTAAACACACCAAAATTTTTCTACTTAAAATGAACTGTTGCTTACTTGCTTAATTGATATTCAGACCCTTTAATAAACTTGAGCTTTTCAAGTGGAACTTTCAAGGAAGTAAGCATTGCTTTAATGGCATGTTCATAGTATTGAGTACGAAGAGCAAGTAGTTCCCAAGGTGCTTTCATATTGTCAAGATAGGCATGAAGGTCAGCAAACAAAATAGTGACCTGGAAGACAAAATAGCTTGTAAGTAAAATGTTGAAACCTCTGTTGCAAATTATATTATCTAACCTCACATCCAGCTTTTAGAAAATCACCAATTTTACTCATTGGCAGGAAATAAGCTACATGGGGCTTCCCAGTTGTGGCTGTTCCCCAATATAGCTTTAGATCTCGTTTGGCAAGAATTTCGGTAATCTTTTCTTCACCAAGAACCTCTTGTAGGTTCCGAGTTATCAAATGTTTCTTTTCTGATGGTGTCATAATAGCCTTTGTGTCCAGGGAGCCCATTTTTTCTTCTGAAGTAATCTACAAAAACATCAATATTAGTCAAAGTATGTAAAACTGTTAGATACAGAAACTGAGAGTAGACACATTGTGTCTTGCAGTCATTGATATATTTGAACGATAACGGGTAATGACTGACAAAACTTCGGCTTTGATTTAATTAACTTGACAGCTGACAAATACCAATACATACCTCTGAAATCTTAATCCAAAAGTATTTATGAAAATTCGATGGCGTAGGGTCAACCTGATCTGTTGCAATACGGTTACAACTTACAACATGTGGCGTGACACAAACAGAGGAACTAAAGGAAGTGAAGGGTGAACGACATTTCTGCCGTTCACCAACAGGGGATGAAGAGTAACTTTCTAATGGTTCGGCAACCGCTTTCGGCATCTTTGCTATTTGCTTAACCATGTTTTACATTTTGGTCAAATTTGCAATATGCATATTAAACAACCTACCAGGACAAGAAATAACAATTTAATACGTGCTGGAAATCAAAAGTGTATTTGCACAAACAGCTTTTTGAAACATATACATATTCCACTTTATTAAATGGCATTTTCCCCTTCAGCTCACATTAGGATTCAAGGATGCTTTACGTAACGTAGCATATGCAAAGATTTGAAATCATAAAAAAAGATATTTCTGGTAGACAAATAAAACACAATGAAACGATTACTAACTATGTCATTTTGAGAACAAAAATTTGTCATAATCTGATTCTCTTTCACACAATTGAACGAATGAGAAAAATTTTTACACCTGCATGATTAAAATTACTCATAATTTATGTGCGAACTTGCCGCTAGGTAAGAGCACAATGTGTGAGTATTCTCTTCCAATTGTGCTCTCAAATTGCTTACGTATTCGTTTGCTTTGTTCAATTCTGCCCTCAAGTTGGCTAACTCACTGTTACAAGATTCCAAAGCAATAGACTTTTGGTTTAATTCTGATTTGAGACGGGCTATTTGTAGAATGCAGCTATTACGATTGCAAACTGTTTTTTCCGCATCCGGAAGAATATAGTCACAGTTATTACTGGTGGCTAATTCAAGTAATTTTCCCACAACGGAATTCTTTACTTGAGGTATATTGATAGAAGAGTTCGAACGGTTTTCAGTTGTAGCTGGCGATGTTAATTCGGTAGTGGGGACCGAAGCTACTACCTTTTTGGTAGTCTTACGAGTATCAGTCACAGATTGATGTGTGCCATTCTGGACGATGTACATAAAAGCGTCGGTGGAAAACGGAATACCTTGAACGCGTTGGCCGCGAATGGGCTTAACTGGTTTCCCCGTAGACAAAATTTTAGTTTGAATTAATCGAAGTTTACTCAAAAGAGAAACTTCCTGAGGGCAAGGATCCTTTTTGGACGCAAGATACTGGATATGTAACTTGTTATTTTGCAGATTCTGTGGAAAAAAAGTGATGGTAGAATTGCAAGATCCCTCCATAAATGTAAGGCAATACAATAAAATTACCTGTAGATCTTCAGGGGGTAAACTGATGATCTTCACGTTGGACACGAGTCGGGTATTTCCTTGTGTAGTTTTGTTAGAAAGGTTACTTAATGCATTTGTGCTTGGAGCTGAAATGGGCGCAGTAGTGGTGGCGGTTATTCCATTGGGGACGGAAGGTTCGATCATGGGAGATTCGATATTCTTTTGAGAAGAAATGCTGTCTCTCTTGGCTAGGGTGATTTTGATGGTTTTTTTCGTGTTTGACGGATTCGAATATGTACGAGTTGGCACGATTTGGGTAAGCGCCAAATTTTCCAGGAAATTGTTTTTACACTCACTCATGTTTGTATGAAGGATGACGTGAGTAACAGCCGATGGAACCGATGCTGCTATATTCATTTGAGAGTTCAAAGAATTAGCTTCATTGGTCGATTTTTCCTGAACTTGTGCAGAAACCTCAGTCAGCTGCACCACGTTTACTTGTTCAAGTATTGGCGAAACGACTGGTAAAATAGCAGGGCCTTTGGGTTCAAGATCGATGGAAGTGACAGTCTTGATATTTGACTGTTCATTATTTTGGTTTGATTTTTGCAGACGGTTCAACAACTGTAAGTCATGATCAGGTAGTGTAACACCATGTAGACGAAGCGTCTCAACGATGTTCGTTTCAATTCGGTTTAATCTAAGAACCATCTATTTAAAAATTGTTGTTGATTATACGCATAATTTAAGTAATTAAGGAAGATAATTAAAGTTATCAAATACTTTGTTTTCGTTAGGGTGTTTAATAATAATCCTTGAAGACCTTGTAGGGCTTTTTTCTTTGGAGATATTTCCTTCTGGTTGTATGGTAGCAGATGTTCCTATTGTAGAATCCTTTGCTGCTTCTTCCCGATTTCCAATAATTTTTGTTATCATATCACTAGTTTTTCTTTTAGCGGCCCGTCCCGGTGTTTCTCGTCGGCTAACATTTAGTTGTCTTTCTGCTTCAGCTTCTTTATCTGTGGTAGCTTTTTGGGGGGTAAGAACACCTTGCTTTTGCTTCTTCTGTATAGATGTTATTTTCTTCTTCCCAGCCAATGATGAGAATTTCCGTTTTGGCATTATCTACCGAAGACATTTATAAATGTTTACTTTATTAGTACTTATGTTGGATTATGCCAAAACAAATAGCTATGACATTGAAAATAAAAACATAAGATTCCTACGTTAGTTTGAGCAACCAGTGTGCATTTAGATCGATCGACGATCTACAAAAAAGAAAAAAATGTAAAAATGTTTGCATACCTCTTACTTACTGAAGTATACGAATCTTTCGGAAAAAGAACTGGTCACAATAATCCAACCGTGTCCAGCAAACTAGATTGTCAGTATACTTAAATTTAACAATTGTGTCGCAGCACCATTTACCAATTTGTTGTCGTACAATCTTTGTATAAAACCTTAGACATAGCGGAACGGTGGGTAACGAAAACAATTGACAAATGCTATGCGTGGGGAAAAGAGCCGTGGCACGATTGCACGAAACACGATTGTACAGCCTTTGATACATAAATATCTGTTAATTTACAGATATAAACTTAGAAGCTCTTTTTTCATAGGAATCATAATTTTTTTTGTTGCTTTTACTATGATTAAGAACTAAAAAAATGTATCTCGACTGTCAGTCAATAGAAAGCTGGCAGATGGCTGTAACATCAAAGCAGACGAATACATGCTTTTTTACCTTTAATTTCAGAAGTTGAATTGCAGTTTGAAACAACAAAATGTTCAATAAACCCTTTCGTGTTAAATCTAATACTCCAATAAAAGGATCGGAAAGGCAAGTCACAATCATATGAAAACGGTAATGATCAATAACTTTTCCACTTTAATTACTGTAGGAAGAAATTAAAAGCAGAGCTTCAGAAATGTTATCCTACTATAACAGAAGAAGATCTAGCACTAGCAATCCCTAACAAAGAGGAGATGTCTGTAATGAAAATTGAAACTCATGGAGGAGAAATCGTCAGTGCTCATGTGGTCGGCAAAAAGCCAATTGTTTTTCACATCAGAGATAAACTTTACCCTACCATCTATTTATTATGGATACTTCCTGGTAAGCTTATCCCCTACTTCACAACTTGGCATGAAGTTGTCCCAAAATTCAACAATGGAGCAGATCTTATGCTGCCTGGATTTATCATCAAAGAAGAACTTGGACTCAGAGCTTATGGAAGGTTGAATAAAGGTGTCACAGTTGCTATTAACAGCAACACTAATTCAGCAGCTGTTGCTGTAGGGATCACAGCTCTCTCAAGTGAAGATATGTATATGGCTGGAAGAAGAGGAAAAGGCATAGAAATACTACACTGCATTGGTGACTTTCTCTGGCAAGCTGGAACCAAAGATTCACCTCCTGAACTGGGGCCTCCAGGATGTCAGCCTGATGCTGACAGTAAAGAAATACCTCCCCAAAATGCAACTACTAGTAGTGAAGAACAACCAGCTGAATCACCAGAAAAAAAAGAGCCAGAAGAACTAGACACAAACCATGAATCCTTGTCAGAAGCTAAGGTATCTGCAGAAACTGCAGTTGAGCAAAAGAATCCACAAGAAACTATGGATGACTTGCTCAACTACTGCTTTTTCAAAGCACTTAGAACCACTGCTAAGAAGATTGAGCTTCCTGTTCTTACTAGTAATTTCTACCGATTGCACATTGTGCCATCCTGTCCGTCAGAAAAAACACTCGACGTCAAGAAGTCTTCGTATAAAAAGCTTTCAAAGTTCTTAGATGTTCTGACGAAGGAGGGCGTCATTGAAGTAAAAGAATTTACTAAAGGCGTTGAAAGCATTTCTGCTATCCGTTATGATCACGAGCGTGTTCGCAGTTTCCGTGTCGATATTAATGACAAGCAAGATCAGCTACCTGTTTTGGAGAAGGTTGGAGAAATGGAAAAGTATCTTCCGCCAGTGATAACGCGGATGTATGCGGTCAACGCCATTTGTTTGCCGCTTTTCACTCCAACCTACCGGTCAGTATCCACTTGTCTGACTGATCCAATTTGATATTTTTTGTCTGATACTTGAAGCACTAAAATAGGAAGGGGACAAATTTGACAACACAGCAGATCCGTCAGTACTTAACGGAATATGTCCGAGCAAACCAATTGCAAAATGTAACCAATCCAAGGTTATTTCGACACGACTTTCTTTTGTGAATAATTTAACTTACATGAATGTATAGTCAGGTGACATTGGATCCCATTTTAAGTGACGTCATGCTTAAAAAAGGCGAAATAATTCCTTCGCTAAGCTGGGAAGAGCTAATGAACCGTATCCAAATGAAACTTTCGACCGTTTATGAAATGATTTTTCCGAACCAGACAACTCCCCTCATTGTAAAAGGAGAATTGGAGCCTGTGGAGATAACTACAGCATCGAGAGCGGGTAATAAAAAAGTCACTCTGATCTCTGGCCTAGAGACCTACAGGATTGACCTAGACGAATTTGCTCGGAGGTAAATGGGAAGAACATCCTTGCATCAAGGGCTGTCCAAAATAATTTAGATTTTGGTATTTGCTTTTACTCATAAAGGTGCCAAGTGGGTGTGGCTGCAAGTACGACAATAACCAGTTCACCGGCTAAAAAGGGTCAAGTAGTGTTGGTTCAGGGTAACCAAATTAGTTTTGTTGGAAACCTGCTTATTGATGAATATGGAATTCCCAAGTAAGTAGTTTCTTAATGTTTTTTTTTTTTTAATTTTTAAAAAGGAAAAAATTGTGAATCTTAACCTTGGAAATTTATCTTTTGTTTCAAAAGGCAATTCATCCAAGGCTTCGACTTGAAGAAAGCCAAAAGCAAAAAATGATGGTCTGAATAATTGTTTATGAGGATGAGCTCAATAAAAACAGAATTAATACCTTATCCTGTACAGAAAGAAATGGACTACTTTCCAGGTTTGCGCTTCTCTTGCAATTTTGTGGCAGCTCGTTTTTTAATGTTCTGGAGTCGTTTATCGGCATTGATGAGAGAAGTGTTGCCAATCGTATTATTTCCCGACGAGGAATTGCTACTGCTGCTTGATGAGCTCGTTGACTTGCTTGACGTGCCGCTTCCGCCAGTCGACTTGTGTGGCAGGGTTTGTTGTTTGTTGAAAGTGGCCATTAAACCAGCGCTGCTTTTGCCGCTTACCGAGTTTGGCGAATCAGATCGGCTCTTGTAAAACGTGATAGGGCTCTCTCTACTGCTACTTGATTTAGGTCGACTAGCCGTCTTCTTTATAGACTTGCTGCAATCTGAACAGAAAAAGACGGATCGAGGATCGTTGACCTCGGCATCGCTAATGTTTGGTTGGTGGCATTCTTGATGATAAAGACCATGACATTCTTGGCACTCTACAAGCTGGTTTCCAGAGGTTACATCCAGACCACTGGAATAGAGATAAATATCTTGGATACCGTTGGCCGGCTAACAACCAATAAGAATTACATACTTGCAGATTACACAGTGGAGATCCATGATTTCTTGCGCCAAGTCATCGGCATCGATCAAAGAATCGAGGTCGTCGTTTTTACGCGTCGCGCTTGGTGATCCCATATGTATTGGAGAACTAAGAAAACTTATTTGTATATTCAAATTCCAATGAACCTACATGATAAAATAAACCTCCCAGCTGGTGATCCTGGTTGTGATGAGCGAGGGGAATCCTTAAATTTCTTAACATCTTCATCATTAAACACAGTGTCATGTTTTCGTTTAGGTTCCTTGGTTTTCTCAAAAACACTACAATCCAGAACTATCTGAAGGGTTGTGAATTAAAGTACTGTATGTGGCATACCTTGTTGCTGGGGAAGAAGGCTGGGAAGAACGTGGAGATTCCTTTCTCCTTTTACTAAGAGGAATGTCTTCATCATAGAAAAAGTCATTTTTCTTTTTTGTTTCCTGTGACATAATAAAAATTTAGTTATAAAAACATTGTTAATATAAAAGCTACATACTCTTTTGATCATAGTGAAAGGTGGGGGCAATTTGCTCACAGATGAGGAGTTGTTGGTTTCATTTTTTAACCTTATTGCTTCATCCAGCATAGCTTTCAATTGGTCACCAGAATCTTTGGCACTAGAATGCAAAAGACTTATAGCTTTAACTAAATACGGCTCTATAAGCCCATCCATTACAAATATATAATTAAAAGCGATTTTTCTTAACTAGTGTATGGGAAGACCTTGATTGCACATTCACAGTCAGAAATTGAAAGCAACTTCAAAATAAATACTGCTACAAAAAAAAATTGCCCCCTGGTGGTAAACTCCCATAGGTAAAATGAATGTTTAATATATTTTACATTAAATTTACCTCTAAAGATATAAACAAATTAAGCATTCTTAATTAAAATATATACGTGATTCGTATTATAATAAAATTAATATGGGAATTTTGTCAAGAATCTATTAATAGCGACATGACTCAGCGATGACACCTAGCGGTAGTGTGCTAACGATGGCTTAGATTTGTGGGTCTGCCGAAACGGGGAGACCAGAAAGACATTCATATTCTGCACACACAGACTTGATTTTCAGCCTTCGACGAATTTTTAATCCTGATTGAAGATTAAAATAATCAGTTTTTTCTTGCCTGTGATTGTCAATCTACTACTAGGGATGCTGTAATTCGTCTTATAGTTATCAAAATTGATTTGGACAATTGAAAACGTTACTTGTTTTATCACGTCCTCTGTGATGATTACATATCAAGTGATGTTGTCTGTGTTGTATGAGGTGCAGTGAGGATGTGAGGCCTGTTGGACAAGATTATCGTTGATAGAACCAAGATTAAAAAAAAACATTTAGTTACCTCATAGTAGACAAAGGATTTTGCAATTACGTTCAAGTATTGGATTGTGCAAGTTTTCACCTATATTTACTTGCTGCCATGTCGACATTTGAGCCAGCAGACAGGAACAGGTAAAGAATTTCAACATATTTGTTCCCCTAACACCTAAGTTCTGTAATTCTTTTTAAAACTAGAAATGGTGTGGTATGAATGTTCTTATGATATTGCTGTTGTTTGCATTGGCTGCGACAACTAGATAATTTCAAGCTTCTATATTTAGGATTCAAGTGAACCCCCCCAGCCAGACGAAAAGGTTGTTTAGAGATGAAAGTGTTAGTGATGCATCCTGCATCCTCAATTTAGAAAGTCTTTTATGTTGTCAATGTCCTTTTTATTTCAATGAAATTACTGATAGATGACAGATGATGATCATGAAGCCTAACTGCATTTTAGTCCTTTTTACATCCCGGATTTGCCTCTCTCGCCGTATATCCGGAGACCAAATCTAAGATAGGGAATGATTTTCGGAGGGGTGGGCGTTATGATAAATATTTAGATGTTGTACGGGGAATGGGGTGGGAGAAACCAGGCGCTGGCGGTTGGATGACGCAGCTCAAACCTCGGTTGATCACATATGTGTCGGTTTTTATTCGAAAATAAGAGAAAATGGCGACGCGTTCTCCAGAAGAAATGATGAAGTCTGGGAGAGGATGTGATGGTGTGGTATAGGAAGTGAGCCCGTGTGCGTATGTGTTTGGAGGGGGAAACACAGTGGTGAGAGAAGAAGAGGGGGAAAAAAATATAAAATAAAAGAGAGCCATTTAGATACGGCCGGATGCGCTCGAGTCGGCCCGCCCGGCAGCGGTATGCGCGGGAGAGAGTTGATTGGGTCTTCCTCTCTGCTTCCACCCTTCCTGAGAGAGTCTCCGAAGACGACGACGACGACTCATTCGCACGAACAGAGCTGTCTCGTGGAGTCTCTTCCCATTTTGTATCGACGCCTCTTTAAAAAAAAAAAATAATAATAATAAGGAGCCAACAGAACAGATTTTTTTTAGTCTGCCTTTTTTTCTCGCTCCGAGTTTTGTTTCCCACTCGGCTGAAAAAGAAACACTAGCCAAGCAACACCTGCAATCCCAACCGTTTGCGGTTGGCAGACACGTCCCGACACCATCTGGCTCTACCATATTCTTTATTCACCATATTTTTCTTCGTCTATTCTTTAACGATCGTCACTCTCCCGAGCTTTATTATTATTTTTCTACTTTTTTTTTTGTTTTTCAAATTGAAAAGAATGTTCTTAATTTTCATCTCCGCTATATTGCTCGCGGCGTTGTTATTGTTGTTGCCTGTCGTCACCAATGTTTGTTCCTTGTATGCAGTTGGTATTTCGGCCCAATGTCCCGCCAAGATGCAACGGATCTTTTGATGGCCGAGAGAGAAGGTGGAGTCTTCCTGGTACGCGACAGTACTACCATCATGGGTGACTACGTTCTCTGCGTCAGGTTGGTTGGGATCTTTTGAAACATTCCTTTCAGCTCAACGAACTCTAATAAATGTTGACGTTTAAAACGTCATGTTTTTCTTTAACAGAGAGGACAGCAAAGTCAGCCATTATATCATCAACAAAATCCAGCAAGGTGATCAAACTCGATACAGGATCGGTGATCAAATGTTTCCCGATTTGCCCGCCTTATTGTCTTTCTATCGGCTGCATTACCTGGATACGACACCGCTCATTAGGCCGGCGCCCAAGCGAGTCGAAAGGGTTGTAGCCAAATACGATTTTGATGGAAGCGTAAGTGTGTCATCCGTTTTGACAATTGTTTTATTCACTAGGAAAAATGCGAAATGAACCGTTTTTATATGGTTATGGCAGGATGCGGATGATTTGCCGTTCCGCAAGGGTGAAATATTGACCGTCATCAGCAAGGACGAAGAACAATGGTGGACGGCCATGAATAGCCTTGGAGTAACGGGTTCGATACCTGTTCCATACGTGCAAAAGGTTGAACTCTTTTAAAAATTCTTACGGTTTTAAATTTAAATTTACATATCTTAAAAATACATAGCATGATGGAACAGATGGATTAATTGGAGAAACCAGCAACAGAATCAGCAACAGTCCGACAACACCAAATGCTGCCCCGCAACAACAAGACAAGACTAAACGGCCAGCCAACATCCAGGTACGTAGAAAACAGATGTTTGAGCCATATTTTTTCCTTTTTACAGAAATGTAACGGAAGCTGTTATTTTTATTGCAGCGCAAGTTGCCGGCTTACGCCCGAGTGAAACAAGCTCGTGTACCTAACGCTTACGACAAGACGGCCCTACGTTTGGAGGTGGGCGACACCGTCAAGGTGACCAAAATGCATATCAACGGCCAGTGGGAAGGCGAACTTCACGGCAAGGTCAGTTTTTTAGAATGGGAAAAAAAAATTCTTTCAGGTAGACGGGCGATTCTTTTTTGCGGTTGGATAATCTGATCACTGGTCCAGCACGAGTTTAATACGATGTGAAAGTATGTATTTTTCTTGTGTTTTTTTTTTTTTTTTTCTCCAACAGGTCGGCCATTTCCCCTTCACTCACGTCGAGTTTATCGATTCGGAAAACGCTGACGATGGGATCGACAGCTGAAAAATCGTTAAAGACAAGTTTAGATAAAAAAAAAGAGGAAAGAAGAAATGTGTTGCGTTAGCGCCGGTGCCTGACCCATATAATCGCCCATCCCCCATGCGGTTGTATTTTTTAAACTTAAAAATTTCAATGTAAAAGAGAAGGGGAGAACGACGGATGTAACTGTACGTTAGTTTCCCTCCTCGCTGACGACACAGTGACGCAGACACAACAATTGCAATCGATAACAAACAAAAAAACCATGATTTTCACCCTCACCTTTGCTTTAATTTTCAACTACCACTTCCTATTTTCCTCCTATCCTAATGAGAAAAACTCGAAGTCGAAAAAAGTATTGACGCACAGAAGAAACTAATCCTGGAGCGAGTTTTTGTACAGCTGCTGTAAGAATGAAATTTAACTTTCTTGGCTACATTTTTTTCCCCCTCTTTATTTTCTCATTTCCGCCCCTACTACCCCTTTAATTTCCCATTTTCAAATTATCCAGTGCGCTTTAATTTATCAACAACTACAAAAAAAAACAAGCAGATGCTATTACTGCTTCTCACGCTTTGGAGATTGATGAACATCTCTCCTCTCACCCCTTTTTTCTGTATCCATTGAGATAATTGTGTGCGTGAATCCCCTCCCACCTTTCCTTCACCTTATATAATGTCTCGTATGAATCTGTCTGCAGGATCAAGTAAAACAAAAAAAAAAGAAAATCGTGAAAAAGGAAATAAAGAAAGAGTTGTACGAAGAAAAACAAACACATGTGTACGAACGTCACAGCAAATGGCTCACGTCATATTCACCCGTATGGGCGGAGTCCCGTGAAAACGAAATGCAGGTAAGTTGTTCTACTTAATATAATTGACAGTTACGCAGATGTACGGCAGCTCGTGAACGAGTTCGGATGGATCAAAACAACGCGGGTGTAGAATTACGACAACTTTTCCAAGCCTGCGATCGCCATCAAAGAGGTTACATCGATCGCCATGAATTCGGACAACTTTGCGCGTCGTTTCACATTGATCCGGCCGACGTGGACGTCATCTTCGATGACCTAGATCGAGATCGTGATCAACGTATTAGGTGAGTTAAAAAAATTTTACGAATTGCAACACGAACGAGTTCTAACACCCAAAATTAGTTTAGATGATTTCAGTCAAGGATTTCGTGATTTCCTCGAGCCCGGAAGAGCGGAAGAACAGCGTGATGATAAACCGAATGTCTCATCACGTCGTCGGCTAAAGAAACAAGCGACGTTGAAAGCCTGGCGAGAGTTTTCCGACAGACTGGGCCATGCCACGATCCGTCAATTTCTGGCACATAGCGCTGATCATCTGTACGGTCTTTATGAAGAGTTGCAGGAAAGCGAAGCTCCTGCCCAGCTCATCAGTCATTTCGAAAGTTTAATGGAAAGTCTCGTGTCGGATGCCCGTCAAGTGGAGCGGGAACGCGAGAAATTCGACGAGGCGATTCGTCGCGAACGGGAACAACATCAAGTTCACCTGAGAAGTTTGGAAGAAGAGCTGGAAATCCAGGTGCAACGGGTGGCGCAAGTAGTCAAGAACGAAGCGGAAGTCAAATGCGAGGCGGAAAAGCGAGCTCTGCAGCACAATCTCGAATCGGAAATTGCCCAGCTGCAGACTCACTTGCGTCTCTTCCAGAAAGTAAAGAATCTTTTATCATTTCTTGATTGTTGTTTTTTCTTTCGTGGGAGACCCCCAACTGAGTTGTGTGTCTTTCTGGGCACAGGTGGAAAATTGGCTGAATCGGGAACAACAGGAGGCTCAGACACGCGATCAGCAGGAGGCCGTCGAACGGGCTTCCACTGAGAATCGCCAGTTAAAACTCTCACTGGTCGATGCTCAGACCACACTGGCCCTCCTGCAAACTGAATTGTCGCAATTGAAATCTCAGTACTTTGAAAAGGATAGGCTTCTCTATAGGTATTACATCGATGTTTTTAAATGACTCTTAACGCTCGTTAACTATATGTTTTTTTAACGTTTATTTTAATCGTTAGTGAAAAGGAGGCCATGTTGGATTTGGTCGGCCACCAAGAACACGTCCAGCGCCAACTGGAATTGCTCCAGTAACGATTGCAATTCTTTAAAGTTATTTTAAAAATCCTAAATCTTTTAAATCGTTTCAGTGATGCTAACCGTCAGCTGCAAGATACGAATGATTCTCTAAGAGCACACGTTGATATTGGAACTCTACGACGATCGCCCGTTGGTAATTAAAAATGATTTAATTCGTAAATAGAATTGAATGATAATTCAGTTTTTCCGCAAAGGCTTTCTTTTCACTCGGCCGTCTTCCAGACAAGATTCCAATTCCAGCTATTGCTTGCCACTGCCAACGGATGAGGAAGTCACGTTCATAACTGGAGGTGGGTACATCTATCATACAACGTGCCTTTCATTAAAACTAATAAAGGCAATTGCAGATAGCGGCCATAGTTCGTTGATGTGCAGTGAGCAAAATGAGCACATGCTGGAAAGAGTGGGCTCCTTGAGACGGAGTCACAGTTTCCGAGCACCTCAACCGCCATCTTTACGTAACGAGTTACACCTGGCCACGTCTTCCCCTGTTTCATCTCAGAAATTCAATCATTTTCAGCCGATAATTAAGGTGAATAATCAAGTCACCAGCGACAACAGATTTCGTTCGTTAGACGAATGGGAACCCACTGGCCCGGCCGACCGGACATTTAAAATAATTTTTGCTGGAGATTCCGCTGTAGGCAAATCCAGTTTCATTTCTCGGCTACACGAAGGCGTATTCGTCAGTAACACAACAACGACCTTGGGTAACATTTCTTTCATTGTGAAGATTTCCTGTTGATTTCGTAAAACGTGTTTTTACAGGTGTTGATTACAAAGTGAAAACAATTCGAGTAGACGAACGTAACGTTGCTGTTCAATTATGGGACACTGCAGGTAAAAACGAGATGTTTTTTCCCTTTAAAAAATTATTTTTATGGTGTTTTGAAAGTAGGTCAAGAACGATTCAGATCTATAACGCAGTCTTACTATCGTAAAGCGGACGGTGTCATGTTATTGTTTGACGTCAGCAACGAACGTAGTTTCCTTAACATTCGTCATTGGGCCGATTGTCTGAACGATTGTTTGACTCGTGACCAACGCAATTTACCGCTAGTCGTTTGTGGTACTAAAGCGGATTTACGTCCGTCGTCAGAACATCAAGGGCTGTCGTGCGTTCAACCCATTCAAGCTCAACGATTGGCTGCTCAAATGAAGGCTCAGTATATCGAGACGAGCGCTAAGACGGGCAGCAATTTGCTGGAAGCTCTAGTCATCCTGACAAGGTCTGGTATTACCTTCATGACAGTAAGTCGACAACTAATCTATTTCTATTCGTTTAAACACAGGCAAATGATGATCATGCAAGACGATGAAGTACAAACATCAGGTTTACGGCTAACAGACCGTCGTAGTATATTAAATTGTTGCAGCCGTAATTGAATATAAAAAACGAGAGGTATCTCATTTGCTTGGGGATTTCTTGTTTATAAATCTCGAAAGTTTTTTCAGTCTTGGCGACAAACGTTGATACACAATCACACTGATCATAAAATAATGTCACGTTTGAAATGGAAAGCAAAGAACGGGAAAACAGAGACAGACAAACTTTGACAAGCGCATTTTGAAAAAAAAATTGTGGTTTCCACGATGCACATATAACAAAATCAAACAGAAAATAAATCAAAAAAATTGCAGTCTCTTTTTTTATAAAAAAGAACAATTGGTAGTGAAAAAAAAATTAGATATCTGATTTCTTTGTGGGGTTTGCACGAGTTTTCCTGGCCTTCACGATTTTTGGCTTCTTCTTTCTAATACGGTACTCGCATATGTTTTGTATAATGTTTCAAGCTCTCGGTAGATACCTGTGGTGAGGAGATATGTCGTTGATTCAAATTCGACTCGAATCGTGGAATCTATCGAGGTAAAAAACAAAAAATCAACAAAAGATTCAACATTGAAAATGTTAAACAAGCAAAATAAAGCCATGCCTTCCCCAATGAAAAGCCGTCACAGCCTACATGTAAGGAGATACGTGAAAGGTATTTGTTGTTAATATAGTTATATATATATATATAGATAGAATATAGTGTTAATTTTCTGTGTGTGTGTGCCAACAATCAGGGGAAAATAAGGTAACTCTTTTGAAACATGCAATAGGTTATAGAATCATCTGAGATCGAAGCGCGAAAGCGGAGTGGGTTTGGTAGTTTTCCCATGTTAATATCAATAAGCCTCTTTTTAAAACAGGAAAGGAGATTAAGAGCGATTTGTGTGTGTGCGTTAAATTTTTTAGTCCTCCTCTTCCTCAAGCTCTTTGCGATCGCGATTTAATCCGCGGATTTGAACGTACTGGACATTTTTGCTGGATTCCGGACCACTGTCTGGACTTGATGCGATATCGCCCGTTTTCGATTTCTTAGATGTCCAGCTTCCCCAAGGCATCGGGCAACTCCTCGGGCGACTAAAAACGACTTCCATTTCTTCCAGTGTTCGACCTTTAGTTTCCGGCAGGAGCCACCAAAAGAGGAGGAGCCCGACGGTGGATAGTGCGCAATAGAAAATGAAAGCACCTAATAAAAAAGAAGAACGATATTAAATGAACGAAGCTAAAACGTGAAAATGTTTACCTTGACGTGTTAAGATCTCGGTGATGGTCAAGAACGTCATGGAGACGAGGAAATTGAAGAACCAATTGGTAGAAGTGGCGATGCTGTTGCACGTGCTCCTGGCCCAAAGTGGGTAGATCTCGGCGTTGATGGTCCACGGCATCGGTCCCATTCCTATTCCAAGAAAATCAATCACGAAAATTCAAACCAATCATCACCAAGTCAACTACCTGGAGCGAAAAAGAGGAGATAAGTCATCAATCCCAAGACGGTGATCCAGCCATGGGGTGACGGGCACCACCCATAAGCATAAATGAATGGCGATTGGCCAGCAGCAGCAGCACTACCAGAAAATCCGGCCTAAGAAAACAAAAGATCAATGTTGTTTCCTCTTCGATCGTTTCCGATAACCATCGAAATAACGAGGAGCACAGATCGATATATACCATGCTGGATAGATTGCTACACGGCCCGTAGTCTGACATAAATGTGGAATTCTCTTTGCTTAAAAGACAGGAGCCTTTCAAGATACCGCCGCTGGCTGGATTGTCCATAAAACAGAATCCGCAATCGATGATGGAGTTGCATTCGTTGCATTCCCTAGCCACGAAAATAGAAAAAAGAAATAAAAATGGAGAGGGCGGAGACCTGAGGGCGGATCACTCACAAAGCTGAATTGCAGAGATCGGTCTTGTTGTGATAGAATTCCGTCACGGCGTAGCCATTGGAATCAACGATCATGAATCCAACGGCTAGGAAAGCCAAGGACAAAACGACACCCAATAGGGAGCCGAGCGTGAGTCGACGTCGGCCGACTTTCTCCACCAAATAGATGCCGAGAAAAGTGCAAATGAAATTGACGGAAGCCACCAATGCCGAGAGCCAAATTGCTTTAGCCGTATCGTAGAATCCGGCCATTTGAATAATGGTGGCGCTGTAGTACATGACGGTGTTGATGCCTGCAATTTGCTGGAACATTTGCAACAAGCAACCGAGGAAAAGTGCCCGACGGACGGGCGCACTTTGAAGGATTTGAATGATGACATTGGCTGTCTGGCCTCTCTGTCGTCGGTACTGTCAAACACAAAGTCGTAAACGTTAATTTAAAAAATCGTTCGTAATTAGAGGACCTTCCTCCGCTGCTAATTTAAAAAATTTCATTTACTCCGAGTTCACGCTCCGATTCGTCCACCGAGGCTTTAATCGCTTCGAGCTCATCATCAATGTTGTGGCACGGTCCACGAATGCGTTGGAGAACTTTGCGAGCTTCTTCCGGCCTGCGATGAATTAAAAATGAGTCACGGGAACAATTGCGGACGAATGAAAGAGATTACAGGGCACACACGAAATAATCATTTCGTGATGGCTTGTTAAAAGAACAATGTAGTCGATGATTGATGTCACGTACTTGCCGTGGCTAAAGAGCCAGCGTGGACTTTCGGGCATCAGCAGGAAACCAACAAACTGGACCACAGCCGGAATTGCTGCTATGCCCAACATGTACCTAGGTAACAATCACAATTATCATGTTTAGAATTTCATGATCTCCATTTCAAATACAATTTCAGGTTTTTTCTTTAATCAGAAAGGAAAAATATCAAAAAAGACTTACCTTTTCCTAACTTTAAAGTGAACACATCACAATCATCCAATTAAATCAAAGGATTTCCGCTTATCAAAAGCCAACGTTTTGCTACAACCCTTAACTGATCAACATTTTTTTTTATTGTCTTGTCTCTTCTTTGAACCAATCAATAGATGCTCTACCAACAAGGTGCAATGGCACACGATCAATCAACGTTGTCACACGGTGAACATCGGCTCGTGCCTTTTTAGCAAATCTACTGGTCGATCACGTCAAAATCCTTTCCCTCCTCTTCACTGTCCTATTTTATTATTCCCCTTTAACAATAAGGTCCATCATTTCGGATAAAGCGCGTCGGATCGAATTGACGTCACGGACCTCTTCTCATTTTTTATTAATAAATACGTTTCCCTATCACTTAATTTACCCTGTCAGTTTAGTACAATCTAAAAAAAAAGGGAAGTTTTGGTCCTTTTGCTCTCCAATCAGAAGTTGCCGTAGTGATGGAACGCAGCAAGTGAATCGATCACAGGTTGAGGTTGTACAACATTGATACACGGGACTTTTTCCTTTCTTTTCCTGCCCCCCCCCCCCTAAGCTTTCTCTTCTTCTCGCCCTTTAGCACTTTGGCCCAGCTGCCGTTGGGGATAAAAAAAAATCAATAGGAGGACACTACCACCCGCCGAGGAGTTAACACACGCAGAGCAAAAAATTTCTTTTTCGGTAGTTGTTCAAATAGTAACAGCTGATTCTTGATAAATAATCTGATTTGGGAACGGGCAAAAAGTGTTGTAGAGACATGCAGCTTACCTCCATCCATCAGAGACGGTACTGAGAGCTCCGCTGAAAACGGCCGCTATCGCCTGGCCGCCAGTGATGAACATGACGTTCATCGTTACCAGCATCCCCCTTTGGCCGGATGAGGCCGTCTCGGCCAAATACATCGGTACCACCATGCTGGCCAGACCTTATTTGTTTTTCACAACAACAATGCAAACATAAAAAAAAAGGTAAACTCAAGAAACTGAAATCAAATAACTTAAAAGAGAAATCAAATGAATAAAAATGATGTTCAACCATCCGTTTTTAGGTAGCATCGCTACGTCACTACCAAGAATAAAACGAGAGCGGCGGACCATGCACGAATGCTCCAGCATCAACAGACCCACCCAAAGGTGGAAATGTGAGAGTGCACGAAAGAAAAAAAAACGAGCTCGTGTGTCATGTGTGTGTAAACAAAACAGAAAGAAAAAAGGACTGAGCTGACTCGAGGTAATACATCAAAGTTAGACGGACTAGGACAACGATCGATGTAGTGGGGAGAAACGGACCTGCGGCTGGAGAAATTCAGCACGTCCAGCCATTGAAGACGGAATGGCAAGTGATGGTGAGAATGAGAAAGATGAGCTCCAGCAGCTTTGGTGGCCGTTAGCAAATCAGTTGTCATCATCAGGACAGGCTGTTTCCGTCCGGTAACGGGCGGATAAAGCGTGAACGCCACGGCAGATGCCAACGCTCCAAAGAAACGTCCCATCGTTATCATGACGCTCTGGAAGGCTACCAGACGGCCACGAAGATGCGCTGGACTTGCCTCAGCTATGTAGACGGAGACGGTCGTCGACATCCAACCTGGCCGTAAGACCAATTAACGAACCCAAAGTAAAGAAAACAAAAGTCAACGAACCATTTGGCCGCTTCTTAATGTCGGAAAAATTGTTCCCTTAATCTTTCTCCTGGTACCACACCTCGATCGATTAAATGTTAAACGCTTTGGCCCCTCAATCCCGGAACTCCCCAATTGTATTCGCTTCCGATTAAAATGTCATAGGCCGACGGCGAAGCAAGGGCATTTCTACGGAAGTAACGGATCGATAGCCTCATCAAGACAACTTTTTAAACAAGTCACGATCCTCTACCTACGTCAAGTCCAAAAGGTCGCCTAGCTTTCGCGTAGTTGTACAATATAACGAGCACATAAGGGGCGAATAATCGATAAAAAGAAGCGCAATAAGTAAAAGAAAAAAATCACGAGCTTGTTGATCCAACAGATTTAAAACGTTGGATAAATCTCAGTTTTGTTTAAATAGTAAATAAGAAAGAAACGTCTGAATGAGATCTATACCCCCGGCCACTGTTTCTTTTAAAAGATCAGACTTGCGAAGCGGCTTTGAAAATCTGAAACTATTGAAATATTCAGTCCCTTTAAAATAAATTAGATTCGACGTGGACGGTAGACGCCCACATTGGATCGATCCTCTTTACAGAGGAAAAATTGACACATCTTTCTGGTCTATATGGCAAGAACGACGTGTGGACTTGATTTAACTTGGCACTTTAGGGTAGGTCCCATGTGCAACTCAATCTTCTGCCTGGTTTGAAATATTCGGCGTTCGCGGAATCCAATCTCATTTTCCTCATTATGACACTGCCGACGTTCTGCCTTCTCTGCATTCTTTTGTTTTCGTGGGGACGGTAATCTCGGGAGAGGCAAGAAGAAAAATAGATCGCCTGTCTTTTTTTTTTTTTGCTGAAATGTTCGACAGTGTGTGTACGTGTTGCTAAGGGTAACACACACAATGTGAGGGATGGATGTGAGATTTTAATTCTTTACCGATTCCGATGCCGACGACAATACGACCAGCGAGTAGAACTTCCTTGCCATCGGCAGCTCCCATTATGATAGATCCGACAGTGAAAACGACGCTAGCGGCCAAAATGACGGGCTTACGACCCAATCGATCTGGGGCGTACATGAGCAAGTGACAACAAAGAGATGAAAAAATTATAATTCAGTTGGAAGGGTGAGCAACAAATGGCTGTAAATTACCAGAAAGGTAGCCACCAAATAATGAAAAGATCCAGGCTGCTGCAATGGTGGATGCCACGATAGCTTCATGCCATGCATTGCTCAATTCCATTTCTTTCCTGTAATCATTTTTACTTAATGAGATGAATGTTTAAATGTAAAATAGATTGATGATGTGATACCGGATAATCAACATAGCACCCGACACGACACCCGTATCGTATCCAAACAGGAAGCCACCGATGGCGCTAAAGAAAGCCAAAACGTAGACGAATTTCGAAGCTGAAGAGTCAGAATTCGGGGTAATGTTGTCATCGTCGCATGCAGAGCTCGGTAATTTCTGTCCAGTTGATCTCAACGGAATGGTAGCGTCGTCCTCGTGTTCGTTCCTACTCGAACCCACAACATTCTCTCCCACCATCCTTGATTTTTAAAATTCACACGAAAAGATAGAATTAAAACGTAAAAATCATTAGGCGTGTGGTTAATGGAAGAAACAAAGTGAAAATGATTTGAAACATGATGTAATACCTGTTGCTGTTAAACTGATTCTTATATAGACCTAAATGAAGACAAACAAGAGGTGCACGTTGCAATTACAACAAGACGAACAAGTTTAGCAACAAAGTTAATAACCACGCTAGCGAATAAAAATGTGGATTTGGCGCTAAAAGAGGACGAGAAACTTGTTTTGTTGTTGCTAACCGCATCACGTTTGAATCCCGACTGAAAAATATTTTTTGCTGGAGCAGTGGCATAAGGCAGTGCCATGTTATTCGGGTTCTTCTCCCACCACCCATACATCCTCCTCCCACCCAGCTGAATAACGCTTCCAGCGAATGGAGCAGCAGCGCAAGCGTCGTCACTTGTTTTTCTCTTCGTTACGAATTTTCGAACAGAATTCTTTCTCCTATAGAAGTGAAGAGCGAGAAAGCGTTCGAAAGTTGAAGCGGCCATTTGACCCCACTTGAAAATATGGCAACGAATCAACACTAGCCGCTTGCATGTTGGGTTTTTTATTTTTTTTTTTATTCCGAGTACAATGACCACGAAGCCACATGCAGCTCACAACTTTCTCTGCAGTAGACGTAAAAGGGAAGCTACTAAAGCAACATTTTTCTATTAAAAGAAAGTCAAAGGATGGCATCTGAGAGACAGGGTATAATTCAAGAACCCCTTTTTTGTTCATAGGCTCTTTTGTCTTCTTGTTAATCAGTTAAAAAGGGCAAGGATGAGGAACTAATCATCTAGTTGAAGACGAAAAATGGTGGCACCCCCGTCTGAGTATAACTCCTATTTTGTGCATTGTCATCGTTTTCAAAGTAAACGGGAAACGAAGCATTTAACCATATTACTCAACACACACCATATCCCCTTTGGGCTATGGATATCCGAAGCATTTTGTTGTTACGAGGATCGACAAAGTAGGTCAACCTTATTTCCATTTTATTTTTGTTTTTCCAAGAGGGAACTTGAGCCCTCCAACCATGACCGCCAACTTCATTTTGTTCTTTTTCATTTGCTCTTTCGTGTTTTCTTTTCCTGTTGTTGTTTTTATTGTCGTTCTTTTTTGAACAATATGGTTAAACCCATTGTATCTTTGATATCTTTTCGCTAGATGGCGTTTATTTTAATTGTAATATTGTTCGCTAGGTATCGCGGATGTAGCAGTCAACAGAAAGCAGAGACATGCACCATGCAAACCAAGATTATCAAGTCGAGAAATAAAAAAGAAAATAGAATCGTGTTGTCGGTGCCGACAGCAGAACAAGGAAGACTCTTCCTCCTTTGCCTTTCCCTCGTCAACTTACGAGGTACATGCAGAGAAGAGCCAGTCAGGCCAGACAGTCGTTATCGGACCATTACAGGTGGGAGACGTGTGCAGTCGTGGTTGCATAGCCCGCCAGACCACTTGAATTTTATCCAAAATGACTCAAGTCTCACCGACTGTCGGAAACGACCCCTCTGAAATGGTGAACAAGAAATCGACCAACGGAGGACAACAACAACACACGAATCCGGTGCCGGAACAATTGAGGATCAAGTGCGGCAAGAAACTTCACTGCCGGTACTGGGAGCCGACCGTGTCGCCCAGGTAAACTATTAGACAAACTGTGAACGCATAGCAACGTAAGCATAACATAATTCGGAATAGCTTAGAAACCTACACCTTTTTTTCGCATTTATTTTCTTTTTTCTTCTGATCGTGGAAAATTGTAATCGCCTGCAGCTGTTCAAGTTTTTACCCTCAACACTCCTCTACCCAAATGTGGTAGAGGAATTTTGAGGAATGTGTTACACAGCAGCTAGTAACAATATTATCTTGCCTGTTTTTCATTAAACATTTTTCAACAAAAGAAAAATGAGTCCAACCGAAATCGTTCAAGTAGAAACTTTTTATTACTTTCCACGTAAATGGTAGCCTTCCAAGAGTGCTCACACAAAAATTGGTGATGATTCATAAAAAAAAAATATTTTTTTTTAAGGAAACAAAAACTAAAAATCAAAAAGAAAATCCACAAAAAAGAAACAATGCTTTAAGATACCTTGTATGGGTAAGGAAAAAGGGATTTTCCTTTATAATCTACCTTGGGGGCCAATTTAATCTTTAAAGATTGATGGTTATCCCCTCTGGCAATGGTGGCATCAATAATGAAGTCCTCCAATCAATTTTCCTCTTGCCAATCTTGAAAAAAGGGGAAAAAACAGCTGTCTAGTAGTTAATCGGTTTATCTTGCTTCAACGCGTCAACTCGTTTCTTGTGTTGTTAAGTTGATATCCAAAGTTCCGATTTACTTTAAATACGCATTTTTCTTATCTGATATCAGTGTGTCAATAAGACTTCTTTTTCAAAATTTATTCAAATGAACTTTGTAACGGTGTCTGGCAGACTTATTGAGGTCGTCTAATCGAATAGCTATGATGCCAAAATACTTTTACTACAACGACATGTCATGTTTTGATTCTTGCGGTTTAACCTCGAGTTCCAGGTGGAACTCTATTTTTCTTTATAGCCTATAAAAACATGTTTTGTTTCTTCTTTCTTCATTAATTATCATAACTTATCGTTTTGCAATCGATGCAGGGGACTGGTGATGTTGATTCACGGACTGGCGGAACATTTGGGCTGCTACGACGAATTGGGATGCAGATTGGCGGCTGAGAATTTCCTCGCATTCGGACACGATCACGGTGAGTTTTCTTTAAAAAAAAAGTATTTCGCGAATAGGAAAATGGCCGACTAAGTAAAAGAAAAAGAATTGTATAACGGGGTCTTTGAACGTAAAAATTCTTTGCGATTATCCATCGCTGCGGGACATGGTTGATCGTTCATTTAGAAAACGCATCTTTTTTCATTACTGATTGTATGACGTAAGGTTGAAGTAAGCGCACCTTGCGGCCATCATCATCTCGGATGGGGGACCATCATCAATGGCTCATAATATAGCAGTACTATTACGAATCGTACTTATTATGTTTATATCGAGATGAGCAGATAAAGCACGCCGATCCTATACGGTACAATATATCGCTTTACGGTGCAGCCCCAACGTGATGGATCCAATGACTTATAAAAAAAAATAAAAGAGAAAGAAACGTCTAAAGAGAAAGAGCCAACAAAAGAATGTCTGTGAGAGACGATCGGCCTCCTTTTTCTTCTTTCTACTGTTACGAGCACGCCGTATATCCCCCCCTCTCCGAACGATGGTGATTTGCGGGAGCCTCTTGATGTAGTCTGGCACATAGCCAAAAGGGGATGATAACAGGAAGAACTTATTTGCATGACGTTACTGGACATAATCGACTTTTCTATGGTACCGTGTTGTAACAAAGGATTTTTTCTCTATCACACAGTTGGACACGGAATGAGCGATGGGCACCGCGTTCACGTCGAATCCATTGACGAATACGTCACGGACATCCTGAATCACATTCAACTGATGCGAGAAGAGCATCCGCAAATACCCATCTTTGCCGTCGGGCATTCCATGGTGAGTTCTTTTCCGACAAATCAATCTCCTCCCTTTTTTATATAAGTTTTATTTTTTGGACTGGAGAAAATCGATTGCTTTGTTGATGTTGTGTTTCTATCTTCATGTTTATTTATAGGGCGGAATGATTCTTCTATCAGCTGCTCTGAAAGAGCCATCGGCTTTTGACGGTGTCGTCCTGATGGGTCCGTTGATTTTCATCGATCCGGCTTTAGCCTCGCCCGTCAAACTCTGGGCGGCCAGATTGCTCAGCCGCGTGACTCCACAGCTAGCGGTATACATATCGTTATATCTTTATTGAACATCCTCGGGCACACAATTCTGACCGTCTGTCTCTTTCACCACAGGTGAGTTCTTTGGATGTCGCAGACATTACCAGCGATGAAGCAGAACAGGAACTGATCAAAAACGATCCATTGATCTGGCATGGCGGAGTCAAATGCAAGTGGGCTACGGCTACTCACGAATGCCTTGTCGTACTAAACAATTTATTTGATTCAATTATTATTTTTTGTCTTGAATTTTTAGTTTATTTTTAATTTTCTCCTTGGGGTATTGTAGGAAATTAATAAGAAGCTTACGTCGATGAAGGTGCCCTTCGCGGTCCTCCACGCCGAACAGGACAAACTCTGCAACGTACAAGGCTCTCATGCGCTCTTTGAAAAAGCTCAAGTCAAAGACAAACATCTGAAAGTTTATCCGAATGGACGTCACCACCTCTATCGTGAAACTCAAATCATTCGCCAGGAAGTATTGGACGACACAGTTTCATGGATCTGTCAGCGTGCTCCCAGTCGGACTTAAGTTTTTAATTTTTCAAACTTTATTCCCATCAGCTTTTTTTTGCAGAATTTTTTTTCGCAAAAAAATGGGCTCTTTCCTAATTCGCAAAATATTCCCTTCCTCCCACATTCCGCTATGTTTATGCACAGAACGAAGATAAGGGACAACAGAAAAAATTCCAAATAATACTTTGTGTATCAAAAATTTTAAAATTGGTTGTGGATTTTTAAGATTTTAGAAAATATGAGTGGAACGTTCGAATATATTGACAAAAATGGCTTGTTATTATGGAAAAAAAGAGAATCTAATAATGTACTCCAGAAAAAAAAGACAGTGCTCTAAATTTTCAAGGACCCTCAAGCAAGAACTCGGTTACTCACACTGACGATATTTGATTGAACGTGAGCTCAGCGCTATTTCCTATAGGGTTTACCATCAACAAACATCTCCTGGCGTGAGCTGCTATGGTGCTTGGGAACTTCTCTTTTTTTCAGCGACATTTTCCCAGAGTCTTTATTCGTGGTAGGCGTGTCTGCTGCCTTTGTACATAACCAGGAGTGGCAGCAGCAGTGACTTGACTTTGATTGCCGTCAATTATTGAGGGCGTCTGGAGTACACATTTTTTTTACGACTGACGCCTGTCGCCATATGTATACAAACAGCTCGACTGGCTTACTTTTTTCTTTTCTTTTTTGACGAGAGAACAAGCAAGGCAAAAAGAATTACTTCAGCATCGTTCGTTCGAAATGAGGCAAAAAAAAATACAACCCACTTCCTCTTTTTTTTTTTGGCCTGGAGAGGAAAAAAAGAGAGGAGGAAACGGGAGCATGGTGCTCGGCTTCAGTGTGACACAAAATATTCGAGCGTGACCGGCAGAGAAATGTTCGTGTCACGCATGTGGTATTATACGTTCATGTTAAAAAAAAGGTGCGTCTTGTCTTTTTTTTAGTTTCTTTCCCGTTTTCTTTTTTGTAAAAAAAGTAAATTATTTAGATAATTTGTACATGTCGTATCACGAACTTTTTGTTGGTACAAGTAAAAAAAAAAGCGTTTGAACAATTTAGATATACGGAACCCAATTTGAACCGTCTTCCGGAGTTAACCCGCCACTGACCAGCAGTACAATATCTACAATCCACCAAATGCCAACTCCACCTAGAGTTAGGAGCTTTCCAACTGCGGTACCAGTTTGGCCCAAGCAGAATCGGTCAATGCCCAGAAACCCCAGTAGAATACTGTAGATCAAAGTTGTTGTGAAGTAGTGACCTGTGTACCTGAAATGAAATAAGACAGCTATTACATTACACTCATGGCACAACACAACATTGGATTTTACTTTATGCAAGGAAATCCATCCTTTAGAAATTTGTGATCACCGTAACATTCAATCCCAGGAAGAATGACACATTCCACCTTGGTTTTCTCAACATCTTCATATCTTTGGCCTCCCATCTATTAAAAGAAAGACCATACAATTTTACGAAAATGCATTTGACAAAATTGTACATACTTTCAAACATCCAAATCCTAGATGATCTTTAGCTGTCGTATTCCCTTTCAAGTCTACAGGTTCATCACAATCCATAAAATCTAAAGACCTACCAAATACGAAAACTTATCAAACTCGAATAAATCAATATTCTTATTATAGTAATATTTACAACAAATTGCATTGGACTAGTGGTCCGAGTGGATTGTACACTGAACTAGGAGACATTGAACTATTATTATGGCTTCCACTATGTTCCGGGACTTCAGTTGTCAAAACCCCAATAATTACGAAACAAAAATGTAGAACTAGGAGAAACGTAGACACCGCTTGACTGTAATGAGCCATGTTAACGGGTGTCCGAAACAACAAAATCATGCTAAACTAAAATGCATCATCACAAAATTCACGTGTAAGCGTTTTGTCGATTATCATCTATGCGATGTGTTATCGATTCCGGTGTATCGATCAAAGCAATTTTTCCTCATGAAAATGCTTAAAAAGTCGTGAGTGGAAAGTCGCGCCCCCTTTTCGTTCTTTCGCGAGTTGTCTGCTACAGTGAATGTTCCTTGGTTCTTTGCCCGTTACGAAAACACCTCGAGAAACCAAGGACATCAATCAGAAAGGGCCGTTTCTGCTGGTTGTGAAATATCTTGACGCGCAGATCCTTTTACTGGTAATATCCGACACGCCATTTTGATTACGAACGTCCGAGGATTGTAGTGACGATTGATGCTTACCACTTGAATTGTAGCTATAACCTATTTTTACGTATTTTAAAACTTTGGCCTAGATAGTCTGTAGTACAATATGGGGAACCATTCGTCGCTTTTGCTGAGAGAAGATGAAATTGCAACCATCCAGCAAGAAACTGGGTTCACTCCCAACCAAATTGAACGCCTCTACAGCCGATTCACCAGCCTTGACAAAGGTGACAATGGATTCCTTTGCAGGGAAGACTTCCACCGTATCCCAGAGTTAGCCATCAATCCTTTAGGTACAGTAAAGATTTACATATTGTGAGCTTGTTCAGACTGTAGTCATTTTTTTTTATCAGGGGACCGCATTGTCAATGCCTTCTTCTGCGAGTCTGGTTCAGAAGACCAGCTAAACTTCAGGCAGTTCATGAAGGTGTTGGCCCACTTTCGACCGGTGAAGAAAGATAAGGAAAATAAACTGAACTCTAGGGAAGGCAAGCTCAGATTTGCCTTCAAAATGTACGACACGGACAACGACGAGCAGATTTCCAAGGACGAGTTGCTCGGTGTTCTTCAAATGATGGTTGGCGACAACATTAGGTAAAAAGCTTTAATCATGTATTTGCAACCTTCGGCTATTCACGATAACAATCTATTTTTAAATCAGTGAGGAACAGCTGGTTAGCATCGCGGAAAGAACTATTGTAGAGGCTGACAAGGATGGTGACCAAATGATTTCATTCCAAGAGTTCTGCGCCGCTTTGGAGAGGACTGATGTGGAGCAAAAAATGTCCATCCGCTTTTTGAATTAACACAACCAAAAAAAGTTCTCCTGTCAGCACCTACCGAATCTACCGAAATTACAGTGAACATTTTGTACAACTTTACTCTCACTCTTTATTCTACTACTATTATTACGATTACTAATACTAATATAAGTCGTACAGATTTAGGGTTAGCCTACCGTATATATGCAGATATCGCTTTTCATGACTCTTTACAGTCTCTCGGGTGTTAGTGTGTGATCTTCTTTTTTTTTGTGGTAAGGCAGTTTTGATTGTTACTTTATAATAAATAATAACGGCAGAAAAACCAAGCCCCATCTTTTGTGTAGTAAAAAAAAAAAGAAGAAAAAGTGTATAGATTACAGGTCAAAATATTTTTTAATTTGAAAATGAAAAAAATCTTGAAAGGTGAAACCAGTGGGGGGAAAGGTTTTTTTCACAGTTTTTATAACATTTTCTTTTCCCTTTTTTAAACTTTTTTTCATGGTTCGTTGGTCGTATATCGAAGACATAACTCGCGCGCGCGCGGGCTCCTTGTTGAGCGTAATTCGACCCCCATTGGGGCGCCAAGTTCACAATTTTGCGCGCCTCTAGCGGCCAAGGATGGAAACATGAAAAGGCGCCAGGGCTGACCCCGGTGCAGTGAAGGGAGGCTGAGGTAGTCTTGGTCTGTCCTCCGGACTACCAAGGACGACATGTTGTTCATCCGGTGAAGGGAAAAAAAGAAAAAAAACGATTCCCAGGAACGCAAACTTCCGTTAAGTCAAACAAGCAGTTTTCGTTTACATGTGTGTGCATGAGCAAAAGAAAAAAAGAAAACAGGAAAACAAACAATTGACAAGATGCGTTGGTTGATTTGCCTGTCGTTGTTGATTGCCGTTCATCAGTGCCGCCATTTATCAGAGGAAAGACGTAAATTGAAGGTAAGAATAAACCTAATTGGATAGATGATATTCATTTGAAATCTCGACAGTGTCTTAATTGCTTGTTGATTGTTTATTCATTCGTGTGTCTGTGGAGTTGCAGACGAATGATCGCGTGCTCATTACGAAAAAGCAAAGCAAGCAAAATCTGTTTCGAAAGAGTTTTCCTCTTTTCTTTTTCGTTCGAAATATTTCTTTAAATAATCCATAAATAGTCCGGCCAAGTCAGAAGGCAAAAAGCGATGAAATTTGTTAGAGAAAACCGCTGGTCGGTTTTTCTCCTTTTTAATATTTAAAATATAGGAAAAAAAAGGGAAGAAAAAAACAACTTGATATTTTTATAGTTTTATGTAGTAGTAGGGGGAAAATGATTTTTCGAACGCGCGGCGTAATAAACCACGTCAGGGGGGCGGACGGGAAAAAAAGCTACAAAACAATCCCTTATGTTGCTCTCACAACCACGTGTTAATAGCTCATGGAAAACGAAAAAGAAACCTTTCTCCATTCTATCTGCTGATGTGTGAGAAGGGATTATATAGACTCTCGATTCTCATTAGAATACATAGCCTTTCGAATGCCTCCGCTAAAATGGTGGTGAGAGGCCGCCACGAGAGACTTGTCTAAGAATTTGTGTGTGTATTTTTGATTGTATTCCTCTTCGTTTGTCTTGTTCTATACCTATCCCGAGGGCCTTCATTTCCTTTTCTCTCCCACAACCGCGAACCAATTAGTTACGACGAGTCTTCCGCCTTCTTCTTCTTGTGGCGTTGCCTATTTATTTATATGTGAGAACCGAGAAAGAGCTTCGTTCCCCTCCTCATTTTCTTCTCCTCCCTCTCTGTTGCGCTGCCTATTTTATACTTATTTATTTATGATGATGATTATACGACGAATGAGCTTCAGAAACAACAACAAAACAATTCCAGCTGACCTTTCTTCAAGTCGTTTCCGATTTATTTTTTCAAATAGAAATTCCTTTTTTTTTTCTTCCAATGTCGTCCATTAGACCCAGACATTCCACATTTTATTTTACCAGGTACCAAATAAAAAAAATGTGACAAAATGTTGTTGATTTTTAAGTCCTACCTATCGTTCTGGGTGGCCATTTGCTTCAGAAAAAAAGGGTATATCGTTTGTATACATAGAAGACTTTTTTTTTCCTTTACCGGTGCGCACAGCACTATTCCCATTTATTAGTCGTTAAATGGACTGGAACCGTCAGAAAAAACGGGATCTACCGCTTCCAACAAAATGCGTGGAAGAGAGAAAAAGTTTTGAATTGCCCTGTCACAACAATGACACTCTCCCTTCATATACACACAGAGTGTGTGTGCGTATATAAAAGGTGCCAGCTGGGTGGGCATCCACCCTTTTCTTTTTTTACGATCCCACGTTGAATTATAAAAGAAAATCTGAGCGTCTGAAGATGTGTGACATTTCACAGCTGCAGAAGCGGGTTTGGATTTCTCATCCGCCCCACATCACGTGTCATTGGGACTGTTGTGATGTCCCATCAGATTCTTTTGATATAATATTCGCTGTGTGACATACCAGATGACACCGTTGCCTTCATCATTCTTCTTTCAAAACACCAAAAGAAACCCTCGTCCAACTCTTAAGAAATACTCGGTTTCAAATTTCATTACGTCCCTTCAAAACCGACCGTCTTTCCTCCTTATCTCTCTATTTATTATGTCTTATCAAATAAATCTGTATAGACATTTATAGAATACGAATATTTTTCTCTCTTCTTCAACATTTCATCCCTCCTTTTTCTTTTGAAGGAAAACTCCCCCGCCCTTTTCTTTCCCCCCTCTTGTAAGGTTCTCCGACACACAAGGCTCCCTACTGTTTAGCCCTCTATGCACTACTCTTCTTTCGTTGGAATACCAATATAAAATGCAACCCCAAGAAAAAATCCAATATCTTTGCCTCACCCATCTTTTGTGTCCCATGTTTGAGGGCTCCTCCTTCCAAGACGTGATGGACAAATTTCTCTTCATGGAACGTCAAACACGGCGCGGAGGGGGTCGTAAAAAAAAGGGAATCGGCCAACAGTGGAAAAAAGTGGGGGTCCCAAAAACAGCAGGGGTATATTTCTCGGCTTTAAAAAAAAATTATATTTCTTCGGGTTCCGCAAGGAAAAGAAAAAGGCATATTATTGACACAGAAAGGTCGCATTCCATCGGCTCGCGCCAGCGAAAGCCTGGACGGCCCATGGATATTATCCTAAAAAAAAATGTACCGGCAAGCGAAAAGCACCCTATGGTCTTTTTTGGCTTTAAGGCTCCGTCTTTAACCGTCCTTCATCCATTCATCATTTATTCATTTTTGTTTTTCTTTGTTATTCTTTTTGAAAAATATTTACAGCGCCAAGGACTTGCAGCTCATCGACATGGCGGTCGAAGGAGACATACTGATGATGTTGCTGGACCGACCGTGGTGGTCGAAGACGGACAACCGGACTGGTCAGAGAACGAATATCAACCGGTCGTGTTGAAATTCGAAGTTCATTTTGCCGCACCGAGACGGAAACATCAGAAAAAGAAGAAAAATGGCGGAATGGGTTGGAATCGAACAAACGCCATTACGAGTAGTGGCTCCGGTTCATCTGGTTTCATCCACCTCTTCCTGCCGCTTTCACTCGACTCTGCTCCCCTTGCCCCGACGTCAACGACGACGTCTCGATCGACTCCCGCTGTGACGGCTGCTGCCATTTCCGGAGCGGAAATGATGGTGACTCACCGTCCATCTAGCAGCAGTCAGGCCTACAGCAGGAGGGTGAATAATAATAACAAGAAAAAGAAAAAGAAAACGAAACGAAAAAAGAAGAAGGTCCATCAACAGCACGTTGATGAGAAGAACACAATGGATGCAGTCGACGACGTCACGGCGTCGGTCGTAGACCGACGATACAAACCCATGCAAGCGTCGCCTAGCAATCGACTAATGCCTCTCCTTTTACACGATGACGGAATACCACCGATGCTCAACAGCCTTTCGAGCGACGAAACGCAACAATGGGCTCGCTGGCTTCGCTGCACTCTTTGTCTCAAGGTACAGGGCACACAGTTATTTGTTATCCGAGCAAAGTCTCTGAAGAAAATTTGTAATCATCTCCAACGTTTCTAGAACGACAAAAAGCAGTCGGACGAGGAATCTGCTCTGTGCCAGCTGCAGAATGTCGAGTGCCGTCAGGCCAACGTTACCGCCGAAAATGAATTGACTACATCCGGTTGTCAAGGTAACGCACCATGGAT
Organism: Daphnia carinata; assembly: GCF_022539665.2. NCBI lineage: Eukaryota > Metazoa > Arthropoda > Branchiopoda > Diplostraca > Daphniidae > Daphnia > Daphnia carinata. Next base: position 1,690,853 of record NC_081336.1, on the reverse strand, counting down.
CCATCATTTCTAACCCGTATTCTTTTTTTTTTCAGTTTGCCTCCCCTCGGAGAGCGCAACGGAAGATTCATATTGATTCCCATTAAATAAAGCGAAGAACGAAAAAAACATTAATTTCTTTCGTTCGTTTTTTTAGAATCAGACACTTGTAGTCTATGGCAACGATGTGAAACCAGCCAAGAAATACCGTCTCTCTTTGTGGCTCTACCCCCTTGCCCGTGCACCTACCCCACAGGTATGAAAACAATATTTATGCATATTACTAAAACAGACACAAATAAGATGAGCTCATCCTCGAATTCCATTAGCATGTTCTTAACATAAATAACATAATCTCATCCACCCGCTGATATTGTTGTTTTGTTTTCGCTGTTTGGGATTTTAGGATTAGTCTACAATGATCGAGTGTGGGATCCGCTCAACCGGCATCACTATCGGTGGCGGGAGATTAGCCTACAGAGCGAACGCGTCGACATCTACCGGCCGGGAGCCGCCTACTGTATCCGAAGCTTGTCGGTCGTTCCCAAAATGACCCTTTCGTCTCAGCAGTGCTGCTACGACGACCGCAGGAGGTTGCTCACGCGAGGATGGGCAGCTGGAACACCGGCACTCGTCTCACCTGAAGCTTCGGTTCACCTCAGTCGCGTCACGGAGCGACTACCCTGGCTCGCCTGTAAAGGCGATTTCTCCAGGTAAATTTCTTTAGCAATTTTTATTATACGGGGGTGTTATAATTAATTTTGAATGTTTTTTTAAAAAGTCAGGTATCATTTACAGAGACCACCTGATAACAGGTTAAACTGTTCAGTTAATCCTAGCGATGAAGAATATCAACGCCAAGTACTGCTGGCCACCAATTATTGAACTTGATAATACGATCTCGATAGATCAAGTCCGATACGCGTGCTTCTGGTCGCAGCGTTTATTTCACGAGTTTCGATGAAACCAAAGAATTTGGCAAATGAAATTATTGTTGGCTAGCAGAAAACCAGACAACGCCATTTGAAAAACATTTTTATCTAAATGAGAAAAAAGATTTTTTTTTTTCGGAAAAAATCAAAGCGATCCAGTTCCTTTAAGTTATCATCACACGGCGTCTAACAATAATTCAATTCTTTTTTATTTGAAAAGAAATCCTCACTCATCATCATCAGCAAATCATCAGATTCTTGTAAATTTCCCTTTGTTTCCAGTATAATATAATTTGCTTTTTTCTATTAAGTAAGCTATGAAAATACACACAATAAATATTAAGTGCCATGAAGCGGATTGAATTTATGTCAGCCACTCACTTAACCCTGTTACGCGGTAACCTTTTGCTGGCTATATACAGCATTTGGTTGTTCGTAGAAAAGGGAAAAGCAAACATTGGCGAAATTTCCTAGCCAATGTTGTTGCAGCTTAATGTTCTCAAATTGGTAACTGGAACGACACAAAAGCAGCTGGTGTTTTGAACTATTTGTTTTCGAATTTCGTAGAATGGGTTGTCATGGTGACGCTGGATTTGTAGTCTGCTGTTGCATTCAAAATCACTGCTCGTGGTTTCCTGTTATGAATTCGAAGTGGTTTATCTGCCAGTATTTAATAAGCGCGTCATGTGACGGCGGTTTTCTTTATCTTATATAATACAAAAAAGTCACAGCCAAGCTTGAAAGCCATAGAACACAAACATTTCAACCTTGGTATGACTTCTGGATGTTTTTTTTTTTTTTCAAATTGCTAGGCTTAGCACTCCGCTAAAACCGTGAATACAGCATGGCTGACAGACAAACATATTCAAATGAAAATGATGTTTCTTCAAGTGAAACCGCGCTCAGTATTTCAAAGAAAGTCACTGATACTGCACCAGATGTAGTCTTGCTTTGTGATGGAGAAAGAATCTCTTGTCATCGGGCTGTCTTAGCTAAAGCAAGTTCATACTTTAGTGCTATGTTCAACTCAAGTTTTGAAGAAAAGGATAAACAGTTGATAACTATCCAGGTATCTCATTTGAAAAACATCATGTTTTTCTGGTAGTTGTTTTTACTGTTTGCTTACCTTATTCAGGATGTAGATGGTTTTATGCTTCGAATACTTGTAGATCTATCCTATGGCTATCCTTTGGAGCTTGAAAATGAGAAAATGATGCTGAGTCTTCTTGAAACAGCATCAATGTTGCAGGTATTTTTCTAATGTTGTGGAACCTCAGTGAGAATTCTCACATAGTTATCATTTTGATTTCTTTTCAGTTTCTCGAAGTTCAAAAAATGTGTGTCCGATTTCTGCTGCATACTTTAAATGAAAGAAATGCCCTGCAGTTCTTTGCTCTTGGTGACATGATTGGAGTACCAGAACTTTCAAAGCAATCTTTCTCCTACCTATTGTACCACTTCAACAATATTGTTGAATCAAGAGAATTACTCAGTCAACTACATGTGGAATTGCTTCTGAAAATCGTCGGACATCCAAATCTCAACTGTGATGACGAAATCCAGATACTTCAGTTAATTGATCGCTGGATTACCGACCAAAGTGACATCGTTCCTGACGACAAGGTGTTCCAATTATTCGCTTGTACTCGATTCAAAGTAGTGAAGGAAGACGATTTTAAAACAATCTCCTTGCTTCCTTTTGTCCAAGAATCAAAACTGCTATCAAAACTTGTGTCCACTGTGCATCTGAAACTCCACACAGATGCAAGGCGCAAGCCGTGTACGTGCCATTGCCACGGTAAAGGGGCAGACTTGAAAGTTGAGGGATGCAAATTATGCAGTACCGAAAGTATTCAAAACGTTGATAATAAGAACAATGATACAGATGTTGAAGAAGAAAGGGCCTGTCTTTCCACCCCAGACTACGATAAATTCCGATTACGTGAAATTTTCCGATCTCCGTGTTGTTCTAAGAAAACTGAAAAATTAATCGTTGGTGATAAAGAAGAGGAAACGAGTGATTGCATTCCAGCTGGTATTTTCGAATTGGTGGACCAACTTTTATCCACTTCACCGAGGCTTCCACCTTTTGTTCCATGCGTCGTGGGCCATGTTCGACGTTCCGAAAATTCACCAGGTTCTTTATTAAAATTAAATTATTAGCCTTTCCGAATGTTTCGTCTAATTCTCTTTATTAAATTCGTAGATGGGCCAAGTTTGAAAAAATCGAAACAAGTTGAAGGACCCTCCCTTTTAATGTTTAGTTTCAAAACGAAAAGCTTCAAGAGCCTAGTTCAACTTTCCAAAGTCCACGAAGGACCAGTTGAAGCTTCTGGTTATAAAGCTTGTACACTAGGTATAATATGTCTTGAGATGTTTTTGATTACACATATAATACTGACATGCATCCTTTACAGGAAAAGATGTCTACATTTTTGGTGGAGAATACATGTTCGGATACAGCAATTGGCAAAACTCTGTCTGGCGATGGGATAGCTTCAAAAACATTTGGAACATTGAAACATCGTAGGAAATGTTTTCTTTATTTTAATCGCTCGTAGTAAAACGTCCATTATCTGCAGAATGCTGTCATCGAGAAGGCATCATTCGATATGCGTTCACGAAGAATTCATTTATCTGATAGGAGGATATGGAAAACACAGAATTATTTTAGATTCTGTCGATCGTTATGACACTTTTAAATGTGAGTCCATATAGTCTTTTAATCAATATTTAATATTATATGTGTTAATTGTTGTAGGTTCGTGGAAACGCTGTTCTCCCTTACCCAGTCCTCTTTATTCAGCAGCTTGTTGTAGTTACAAAGGAATTGTATACGTTTTTAGCCATCAAGTAAGTCGCACCTTACACCATTTAATTTGAAAGTTAAATATTTTTGTTACAAAAATCGCGATAATTTTAGATATTTACCTATGATCAACAATTGGACGAGTGGCATACATTAGCAAACGTCAGGTTACCTGCGGATGCAACATTTTCTCAGGCCATGTCCGTTAAAGATGGCGGGATATATTTAACAAGTAAAACTTATGCGAGAACAACAGTGCAGTAACATCCAAAAAATTAACACCTACCTGTTTTGTTCACTCTGTTTTTGCTTTGTTGACAGGTGTGTACTCCAACCTTCTTTACCACTTCGACCCGGATGCGGAATCGCTTGAGGTTTGTATCGTCGGCGAGTTTGGGAACAATGTGCTCAACAGCTGCTACGTTGAAAGTCTCCAGAGTATTTTCACATTTTCCACAGCTGAAGTCAGTGAATCAGCTGGATTCCCATCGGTGCATCAGGTAGAAAGTTTCGACTTGGATAGCAAATCATTTTCGGTCCTCTGGAAACAAGCTTCTAACGAAGGTCTCATTACTGACTTTGGTATTAGACACAGCTTGGGCTGTTTTTCATTCCTCTCTTATGAATAATGTTTTATTCCCTTTGAAAGGGATTGGGCTGGGGGATCGTCTAACACCATCTGCGTTTAACCCTGGAATTTTCCAGCTATTTTTGTCTGTGTCCATTTACCTTCGTTTGCATCGATTTCTAGTGATAGGTGTCAGTAGAATAGTATCAAAAAGAATAGAGCGCTTTCAGTCGTGATCTTTGACCTAGAATGAAAATAATATATATATATTTTTTTTTTTAAGTAAATCCTTTTTGTCTGGTCACACGTGATCCAAGGGAAGGGGGGCTGCTCTGTATTAAGTCAGCGGGGCATGATGGGCATAGAAAGAACTGAAATAGCAGCAACGGGGAGCTCATGGCGTTCTTGACCACTGGGTCTAACGCCTTGCAGTCTATAGGCGTGTCTTTCATTTTGAAAACTAGAATGTGAAATTGCCATCCAGGTGGGTCGGAAGTGAATGGCTCGCCGAGGAGAGCCACCTGTGTTTGCAGAGGGGATCGGGGGAAGTTAATTCAATTGCATTTTACAAATGACTTGCAGAATTTCGGGGTTTTTACCGGTACGCCCAAACTTGAGAAATTAGGGAAGGGGGGAATGCTATTATTATTTTTTAAATATTAAAACGAAACGTACCAACGTACCAGTTATACGATTTAATTCTTTTTCGCAAAACAGAAGTAAACAGATATTTATTTCAAGTGTTAAAGGGAGAATGACATCTAAAAACAACAGTCAATGGAGAGTGTATGATTGTACTGAATGATACTGGAACATCAATCATACCGGTGAGTCACCAGTGTCATTGATTGACGTTTAGTGCGGTATCAATCGGCGGCATGCCGATACAAATTTACAGTTATCTAATCGTTTTTTTTAGTGTCTCCTGTCGAAAAAGTTTTATGTCGCGCCAGAATTTCATTTCCTTGTTTTGCCATTATCGAGTAAAACATTTGAAAAAAAAAAAAAAATACGAGAAAGGTGGGTTTTTTTACGACACAAGTTGTTTAGGTTAAAGTGATGGAAAACAAAGGATAGACCTGTCAAAACATGCAGCTTAAGGTAAGCTCAATCAAATGTCATTTCCTAATCTTCATCCGGCTGATAGAAGCTGTGTTTCGTACTCAAGTCGTGGATAAACATCTAATAGTTCAGACACAATGTTATCTACCTGACTGATATTTGAGACATCAATAATACATTGCCTATGCCGTACCTGCGTCATCCGTGAACGTCTGTCAGTACTGTTTCATCCACGAAACATGATGCGGTGGCTTCCCGTACTCTTCGTTGCCCTAGTGGGTAGCTTTACGCTACTGGATGGTATTTTTTAAAATTTCAATTATGTTCAATTGTAAAAATTAACTGTAATTTTATTGTCCTTTTTTTCAGGTGCTCCGGCTCCTGCCCTACCTGAAGAATTGGATGATGCCGAGCTTTATACCGAAGACGGTAAAAACGTCGTCACCTGCGCCCTTTGCGCCACGGTGGTCGAAGATGTAATGATCCTTCTTCAAAATGGCACCGTCACAGACGAGCAAATTATCGACTACATCATCAACACCTGCGCAATGTTAAATATATTTACCAATCCTGATCAAGTGTGCGGTGGACTTACTGCAATTGCTTTGGTAAGTCGATGACTACAAAACGATATGTCACAAATAACGTATTAAACTTTATAATCGATTTCAAAACAGCCAACTATCAGATATATCTTTGACACGGGTGTTGTCATTCCTGGAAATATCTGTGGAATGCTTCTACAAGGACAGGAGTGCGCATTATCTGATCCAGAGCCATTAGAATGGACCATTGTACCCAGCTCAAACCCCAAACCACCTGTAAATGAACCAAGCCAGCCACCGGTATGCTTAAATTTTTCTTAAGCCCAACCTCATCGATAAAATTAATTATTTTAAAAAACATATTGAACTGACAAGGAATCGAAAAAGAATTACGCTGACAGATTTACTATTTCGTTTGCAGCCAGATTCACCAACCATTAAAGTATTGCATTTGTCCGATATTCATTATGATCCGGAATACCTTGCTGGAGCAAATGCCGTGTGTGGAGATCCTCTGTGCTGTCGTGCTACGTCCGGCCAAGTCGTTAATGCCACCGATGCAGCTGGATACTGGGGAGACTATCGAACATGTGACATGCCCTGGTATTTAATTGAAGATGCAGTCTCTCAGATGGCCACAAGACACCCGGTAATTAATGGAATCCAACAATTACCAGACAAGAAGCAACACCAATTAAAATTGTTTTCTTCTTTTCAAGGATGTTGGCTATATTATCTGGACAGGAGATTTGACACCTCACGATGTCTGGTCAACTGCCAAAGAAGAGAACATCTATATCATTGATCGTTTGATGACTCTAATGACGCAATACTTCCCAGGCGTACCTGTGTACCCAACGTTGGGAAACCATGAGTCCCATCCAGTCAACACGTAATTCAGCGGATAACAAATTTCATCTACGATACTCCTCAATAACTTTTCGTGTTTTTTGCCACGCTGTCACAGGTTTTCTCCACCGGAGATTACGGATCCCGAACTCAGCACCAGTTGGCTGTACGATGAAGCTGACCGACAATGGGCACGATGGCTTCCGGCTGAAGTTTCTTCTACAATCCGTTATGGAGGCTTCTATACTGCCCTTGTCCAACCTGGACTTAGGATAGTTTCGATGAACATGAACTATTGCTATACTTTGAACTACTGGACCTACTACAAATCACAGGATCCAGCCTCGAGCCTTTTATGGCTTAGTCAGGTTCTGGAAGAAGCCGAACTGAATGGCGAAAAAGTAACTTAAAATGAAGTTTTTTTTATTTTTTTAGCATCAGAAATTAGCATCTTCGTAATATGTAGGTTCATATACTCAGCCATATCCCACCGGGAAACGAAGATTGCTGGACTATCTTTAGCCGTGAATTTGCAAAACTTATCAACAGATTTGAATCGACGGTAGCCGCTCAGTTTTATGGTCACACCCACAACGACGAATACAAAGTTTTCTACGACGTCGTTGAAGTTACTCGGCCTGTCAATGTTGCATTTATTGCGCCAAGTCTTACCACTTATTCTAAACTCAACCCAGGATACCGTACTTACACCGTTGATGGTCAACGACCTGGTTCTACCTGGGTTTGTTTATCTTTCCTAAAACTAGCGATAATTAAAAATGTGATAATATCTATTAATTTTCTTTATCCTCCCCCCCCTTTTTTTTTTTTTGAAGTCTGTTTTAGATTTCAGCACTTTCATCATGAACTTGACTGAAGCTAATCAACGAGGTTCAGAAGTAGCCCCTGTTTGGTCAGAACTCTATCAGGCAAAGCAAGAATACGGTCTTACTGATTTGACGCCACTGTCGATGGATATGCTTTTCCAGCGGATGTTAACGGATGACGCTCTATTTCAACTTTATTTCAAGTATGTCAATGGACCGTATAAAGAATAGAAGTTCAAGTAGGCTTTGATATAATGTTTGTATTTCAACCTTCTATTGAAGGAATCACCACAAAAATGCAGATGAGGTTGTGGCAGAAGGCTGTACCAATCGCTGCAAATCTAACTTGCTCTGCCGCATTGTTACAACCGATATTGCAGACCAGAGCAAATGTGTCAATATTCGCCATGAGCTTTTCAGCCATCCTGAATTTTGATCAATTATTTGCAAATGTGTCTGTCAATTTGTTTTTTAAATTTCATTATTCTTTATGTGCTAAGAGAAATACATTATCACTAGAGTTATTAGATCAATCCGGCTTAAGGAACAAATTCCGTTGTGAAAGCATTATAGCTTATGTGTAGAGGGTCTGACTACGAAGGCAGAAGGCTGAGGTTCGAGTCCTATCCAAACCATTACGTCAATTTGTCATAAAATTTTTCTGAATATGTGAAATAGGATATCCTGAGATCACTTGCAATAATGGTTCATATAAAATCTAGCTCATGGCTCAATGGTAGAGCATCGGCTTCGAAAGTCAAATGTCTATGGACCGTTCCCTCAGCTAGCGATTCTGTAAATTAATATTGCAAGTGTAAAGAAGTTACCTTGTATTTACTGGCAAACGTGAAACATAGAATGTGTGACTCATGGCTCAATGGTTGAGCATCGGCGTGGTACGCCGAAGGTTTGGTGTTCGATCCTCAAAAGAGTCTTATAAAGGGATGTTTCCCCATAATAGTTCAATCATATATTAAAGTTTCCTCATATTGCAATAGATATGCAACATTACTAAAGGCAGACACATTAATACGAATTGGAATTACAATCAAAATAATCTATATAATGCGTTACTTGAAGCGGTAATAATGATGCGAATTGAAATGGTATCACCACTTGAAAAATCTGTTTGTCGATTTCAAACATTTATATTTATAAAGAAAATGACACATCGGTATGCGTTACTATCTTACAAGACGTGCCCCATACTAAATGCACTTGAATGAGATTCGAACCCACATATATCAGCTTACTAGACTGATGCTCTACCATTGAGCTACTTATGACATTTTTGTAAAGTCTAAGACTTCAACACATTAATGTGACAGTGCGCGCGAGTCGATAGAAAACCAAATCCCAATGGGGGGATATAGGGGGGCAGGTGCCAGAAAGGCAAGACGTCCGCTTCCCAACTCGAAGGTTCCTGGTTCGATTCCCAGGTCAGGTTTCCTATTCCACGGGCTTCCTACCTTCCCAGGTGTCACGATTCCACGGGGCCAGTCGGGTTGGGAAACTTCGTGCGAAGCACGCGAACGGATATTTTACTAACAGTTAATCTCATAACCAGTAAAAAATTTTAATAAATAAGTTATGTTTCTCTTTACTGAGTACCTAGAAACTGATACATTTTACAGCGGATTTAAAGCTTAGTCTTTCTAGATATGTCATAGTGATGCACATGTGTTCCAATATTTGGAAAACGTATGCATTGTGCTTCATATATTTGAATGCATATCCATTTGCCTACGTTTTGTTTAAATTGAAATAATCATATTTATGATTCGTTTGGGACTTGAACCCTTCACAATCAGCGTCCAATGCCAATGCTCAACCACTGAGTCATGAATCATATATTCAATTTGTCTGTTTTTCTGAATTAAGTAAGGACAGCATATTTACATTTACAATAATTTTTGTTGCGTGGTTCAAGATAAATATATATTAACTCACTCATATACTGGATATATTAAATTATCAGATTATCTTTCGGGGATCGATCCCCATACATTCGACTTATGAAGCCGATGCTCTACCATTAAGCCATGAGTTACATTTTGGCGAAAACTATTTTTGCATGTTATTTCAAGACTCCATATTACACATTCAATAATACGAATCACAAAAATGTAAATTGTTTGCTAGCAATTATGACGGGATTTGAACCAAAGTCTTTTGGTACCATCGACGAACACTATACACGATAGCTATACCACTTATATATTCGGTGATCAGACTAACAACTACTACAGCGACCCGCCATCTATTACACATTTTCAAAATTATTAATCATAATAGATATATTCCACTTGGGGTTGATGAATGTGGATGCTTATTGTCCTATGACTGGGTTTGAACCACAGAATTTTTGCACTGTAGGCGGACATTCTACATGTAAGCTGTGACACTTATAAATTATTGAAGGAGACTAACGAACAGCATATCGTGATGAGATACATTGACTTTATAATAATATTGTGACTCAAGCTATAAATAGGAGAATTTATTTGTTAATTTAGCCCAATATTTTAGCATCGTGCTGGGTTTGAACTTTAATATTCTGACACCGTAGCCAGACCCTTTTACAAATAAGCTATGATATTTTTACAATCGCTGATCATACTGGCAAATACAATAGCAAGAAGAAAACATTGACGATACAAAATGATCGTGCGTTGACTCGAGGTAAAGAAGATTGAAATTATATGTGACTATAGCTCAATGATTGAGCATCGGCAAGCTGTGCCGAATATTAGGGTTCAATACCCAATAGTTACAGAAAGTGTGTTTGGTGTCATGTGTGTGTGTATGTTTCCGGTGTCTACTATGTAAATGTATCAGTTATAATAAAATGTGTCAAATGTGTGATTGTATAGATGTTTCCTAATAATTAAAAGTTACAAAGAAATAATGGCTTGTTAATGCTATCCATTGTCAGACATCTGCCATGATTGTGTAGCCGAAGAGAATCTTGTAAGACAAATTAGGAAAAAAGCGAACATTTGTCGTGATACAGAAAAAAGTAAATTAATTTCATGTAATTAATTGTAAAGAAATACCATTCGAAAAAAAAAAAGATTTTTCGAGCTGCAGAAATAGAAGAAAATACTTTGACATTTTTTACTATATAGTTTTTAAAATTTTAATTACGATCAACACAAGTGCTGTATCATTACACGGTCACTCTTACCCATACGGGTAAGAGAAACATTTTGTCGGCACTGTTATGACGTCCATCACCAGTGTTTGTTGTGTACAATCGTCTCCACCGTACAAGGCACTCTCTAACGTGCATTTTTCTAACTATTAGAAGTTTCTTTTCCTAACACTTCAACAGACTGATTTATGAAGATCCACGATATTTTTCTGGTCAATACTCACAAGTATGCATTATTTTTTTCGTGTCAATTCGTTCGGTGGCTGCTTCCAGATAACTCATTTTGTAAAAAAAAAAATTTTCGACGAGAAAGCTTGATGTAGGAAGACGACAGGTTATCCCACCCACGCGATAGAAAACTGTGCTGTGAAGTTCAATCTGTTTTAACAAAAATAATGTTTGTACTAGGAACATCTAAGTCATCAACAACAATCATGGTTAAATATAGTATTTAAAGTTCAATGTAAAATACATTTCAATTAAAGGTACATCAAATTGAGGTGTCGAGTATCGTATATTTTCAACGTCACTCAACAGATAAGCATTTGGAGAATGGCCATCTTAACGGACAGTCACTTGCCAGACCCGGATAACATTGTCGGAATATCCAGCGAAGAGGGTCTGGCCGTCAGCGGACCAAGCCATCGACAAGCACTGAGGGGGATCAGCCTTGCTGTTCTGTGTATTCTGCGAAATGACTTCATTCTTGAGCTCATCGACCATGGTTTTGCCCTCAAGATCCCAGATCTTGATTGAAGGACCAGTGGCGGCGCATAGCCAGTAACGGTTCGGGGAGAAGCACAGAGCGTTGACAATGTCAGTGTGGTCGAGTGTGTACAACCTCTTGTCGTCATTTAAGTCCCATAGCATTGCTTTGCAGTCCTACAACACATAACATGTAACAATTGAAAAACTAAGCGCCTACTGAACTGATAATACCTTGCCACCAGAGGCGCAGAGGGAACCGTCGGGAGAAACGGTAACGGTGTTCAGGTAGCCGGTATGGTCATCGTGGTTCTTCTTCAGACGGCAATTGGCCAAATTCCAGACCTTAACCATGCGGTCCCAGCCGCAGGAGACGATGACTGGGTTGTTGTTGTTGGGGGAGAATCTGACGCAGGAAACCCAGTCAGTGTGTCCCTCCTCCTGTTAATAAGGAACAAGTTGCTACCAAAATCAAAATTAATTACTATTACCGTTACATTACCTGAATGGTGTACTTGCACTGGGCAAGAGTGTTCCACAGCTTGATGGTCTTGTCTCGGCTACCAGAAACAATCTGACGGTTGTCGGCCGAGAAGGCAACACTGAGGACATCCTGCAAATTGAATTATCTATGAGCCTCCTCAATCACCAAGTAATTTTCTCTAATCATGTGATAATATTCAGTAACAGATGTTCAAATCCTTATGATTCATATGTCCCTATCTGTTGTGGTTCATCATTATTGACGTGAAGAGTAAATTAGATTTTCGCTTACCCAGTTGTGACTAAATTCCTCTTCATTCAAAATAAAAAAAATTTTCAAAAAAAAAAGCTTGCAATTGCACCTTGGTGTGATCTTCGAATCGTCGGGTAGACTTTCCAGCGGAGAGATCCCACAGACGAAGGGTCTTGTCCCAGGATCCAGAGAGGGCAAAGTGTCCATCGGAAGAAAGAACAACGTCAGAGACGAAGTGAGAGTGGCCGTACAGACGTTTCTGGGGAACACCGAAGTTGTTCTCCTCGCGGGTGAGCTTCCAGACAATCAAAGTCTTGTCTGAAGTAACGGAAAAGCATGACATGAGTATAACACGTAAAAATATCACCATTTTCGGATACATTAGCAAACTTCAGTTAAAAACATTTGATATCATATTGCTATCATCGAGCTGGGTTTAGTAGCACGAGTTTTTCATCACAGTAACAATGTACACATACGCTAAATGGAAAATGGCTCTTACCTCGGGAGGCCGACAAGATCATGTCGGGGAATTTCGGGTTGGTGGCAATTTGGGTGACCCAGCCATTGTGACCGCGGAGGGTACCGCGAAGTTTCAACGATTCGCTGTTCATTTTCTCCAAGATGTGAGATGTCTCCGATATTCAGCAATAAAGCCGTCCACTCCAAGCGTGCTACTTCGGGCTGCTGAAGAGAATGAGAGAGGAGAATGTAAAGTAAGGAAGCAAGAGAACAGTTGCCGGATGAAACAGCATTGACAGCTCGTCTATGTAAAATTAAATTATCAGATCAAAATATATTTGAACTACAAATTAAGATTTTCGAATTTTAAAAACTATTTTTCTTATTCATTTTAAATTCTATTTTGAAAGTTAATAGTTTTTATAATGTTTTTGTAGTAAAATTTGCAGCGGCAACAAGGTTGAAAGGTGCAATTTGCATATGGGCGCCAAAAATAGACAGTTTCAGATGCAATTGAAATGTGTTAATACAAGACTTCATCACATTTAGTAATCTATTGATCTTTCAGTGAATCTATTATCCAGTTTTCCACTATTTCAATGACTACTCACGATTCAATTCATTTCCTCTATTAGTGAGGTAGCGTATGCCATTCCAGACTTAGGTTTAATCTAAAGGTTTGGGTAGTTATTGTTAAACGATTTCAATTTGACGCTATTTTGACCTCCTTTTCTCCCTCCATTTCAAGTTACGAACTTGACTTAAGGTTCAGATCATAATGTATTACAAAGTTAGGAAATCAAATGCACATAATCATGGGAAGGAGAATAAATTATGATAGGTTTAATATCAGTTCTTCCGACAAGATTAATTTTATTTATACAGTACACGAAAAGTTCAGCTTGAATATATGTTCCTGTTCACTTGTTCCGGGAAATAGGAAAGGGGATCTAAGATAGGATAATAGGGGATTTAACACTGGACGGATGAAATCCTACAGAAAGGGAGGGATAATCACTTGAAAGCCATTTCATCCTGCCCTGTAATTTTAAATTGGCTCACACTTAAACACGCCACAGGACAAACACATTTTATGAGCATCAAGACTTTTTTAAAGGAGTAAATTACGATGACACCTAGGGATAAAAGAATAAGATTGGATCTTTATATACAGGAGTGCCAGAATCCTGAGGAGAACCGGCCAGTCACGCATCGCTATCTTCAAACCGGGTTGATGGGGATAGATCCAGGCGTAACCTTCCTGAATCCAGAGTATGGCGCAAGGTGCCGACAACTTTCGGTTCTTCGTTTCCTGCATACAACAAGTAAGACAGATAACTTTTTTCAGCATTAGACAGTAGTAAATGAAAACATTGGCGAATTTTACCATGATCGTGGCCATTGCTCGCCACCACATCCACCGACTCTTCATTTCGGATCAAAGAAACTGGGTCATCCCAATTGGGAAAGAATTGATTAGGCTGAAATTCGCTTGTATTGAATGGTGATTGCCAATCGCCGAGAAGCAGCGATTCACTTGGACGGGCATCGAATTCGGGTAGAATAGCGTTCTGTTCTTTATCGTCTTCATCTTCGTCCGATTCATTTTCAATACCACTCAAGCGATAAAGCATGTTACTGGTCAAAGGATTTGGAGGCCGTGGAATAACTGATGATGTTTTGAGTTCATCGAGATCTCTGCAAAACGTAAAAGCAAAATGGATAGGTTATATCTATTAGGAATGCTTTCCTTTGGATGCTGCTTCTTACTTTGAATTGTCGTTCACCGACTCACGATCTTCATCCGTATTACCAAAATCCCAATCCGCAAAATCAGCATAAGCTGATTCTGGTTGTTGAATAACAGGTGTCGGGGCTCCCCATTGCCGTCGTGTTGGCGGAACAAATTCTTCAACTTCAGCTGGGTATTGATAGACATCTTTTTTCTTTTTCTGAGAAAAGGAAACGTTCTTTTTGTCATTGCTGGCATTATCACGAGGTGAATTTCCTAAGCTCTTTTCCGGGGTCTTAATAGCTGGACGGGTGGGTGTTGCATCCGCCCTCCAAATTGAAGGCACGAACGCCTCTTCTTCGTCATCCTACACATTTCAACAGAAAGCTTTATGTCTTGTACGCGAATATTTCGTGAAGTACTAGTTTTACCTCCTGGTCTTCATTTTCCGATTCCTCCTCAATAACTTCCATTGAGAACGATTGATTCAATTTGGCCGGGTAGCACGCTTGCCATCTAAAGTTACTCACGGCTATACCTTCGTCCCCTTCCTCGTCGTCTTCTTCATCATCATCTTCAAAATCGTTGACAATCTCGCCATCGTCTCCCTCTTCTTCTTCTTCTCCCTGATCTCCTCCTTCGTCTTCGTCATCGATATCATTATCGTTGTCTTTTTCAATTTCGTCGAGTATGGCGCCGTTAGGTGGGTCTTTTCTGTTGTAAGATGGAGACTTCCCATTTTCCTGTTAAAACCACAAAGAATTAAAAGGACCCGAGGATTTTCAAGCATTGTAAAACATACCATAATACTGTGAGCATTTGTGGGACGGACGGCAAATATTTCTTCATAATTCTGTGAGGCAATAGCTGCTTTCAATTTTGGGCTTTGTCCTTCCATCATGACGGCTCGCTTGTTCTCTAAATCTACAATAAGAACTTCTTCATCGTCGTCACGACAATCGTCGCTTCCATCCGAGTCTGAAGATCCTGAGACATCTAAATGGCGTTGCATTCGATTTTTGAGCTGCAGTTGCGAAAGCAATCCGCGACCTGTATCTGCGTTATTGTTCGGTGTGGCTCCCATTTCGCTGGAGCTAACACTTTCTCTTTCTTCCCTGATCGTTGAAAGATCTTTTCTTCGGACGGCTCTCTCCTCTTGTTCACGAATATCGTCATCAATTTTATCATACGAAAAATACGTATCCTCCCGCTTCGATGGCGATATGTATGACAAATCATTGGACAAACTGGAAATATTAGCAACGCCATCTTCCAGATTTGGATCTGTATCCGTTAAGGAGGCGTTGAGTTGATGAGGCTGTTGCACGGCGCTGCTGTCTAGCGCCAAAGCAGCAGCCAACTCTTCATTCCACATTCGTGCAACCAACGACAAATCATCCATCCATTCACGATTGACGCTTTCTTCGTTTCCTAATGTACTTCCTGAAAAACAAATTTCATCTTGTACTTCATCATAAAAAATAGCAGAAACGGCTTTTTTTTTACCTAGTACATCAACAGAGGTACTAAAACTTGGTCGGGCGATGCCGCTATCCTTGAGCTGAAGAGGGGTATCACTAACATCGACATTATGATGTTCAGCTTCGGAGGGATGTTGAGGGTAGGACTGCTCTAGAAAGTTTTTCCACGCTTCTAAATTTACTGCCAGACGAGCTGTTTCAGTAGGTGTAGGCTCTTCATCTTCTACAGCAAATGCATTTATGGGAACGGCAGCAGCGCCTTCATCAAAAGGATCTTCGCTTTCATTTTGCATCATCGATGTCACCCCTTGAAAAACGTGAAGACCCAGCTCGTCCGACGGTCCAAGAATCACGCTCTATAATGTCAATTAAACACCTTGAAAGTTAGTCTATGAATGAATAATTTATGTGTTATACCGTAGAAGCATTCATGTTTTCTGGAGGTCGACGAGCTGATCCTTGGTCCGTCGAAGTGAAATCAGTGGCATCTAAACTTTCTGGCGAGAACGGTGCATACTCGGATGGCTTCGTTTGATCTCTGAAACTAGTTTTCATGGTCACCAAAATGTACTGCATGTCGGCTAACGATTTTTTGACGCTACATCAATCGTAATCAATACCTCGATTCCATGGCTTCAAAGTCAGTGTCTTCCCGCGGTGTCGAGGTCAATCGATTCCGATTGCGTGTCATATAAGTTCCGGTATCCAAGCTATCTTTTCCGTTACTAGAGATAGAATGCTTCAGCATTTTTATGCTTAAAAAAACGTAAAATAAGTCAAATCGAAATACTTTGAATCATTCGATTCCAGCAATGGCACATCGGATTCCATCATGGGCGATCTAACAGTAAATGATGGTGACGTGACAGATATTTGAGGCGCAATTGGCTGTGAAACATTTTCTTGCTGATCCGGTTTCGAAGGCTGATTGAACGACAGAAACTCGATATCGCTCATTGGTTCGACAGCAGTCAAGACCATCAGATCCTGCACACTGCGGGACTTTTCGCGGACCATGGCGGTCAATTCACCGCGTACCACTTTCTCCTGCCATGATCGCGAAGAAAAAAGGCTCCCATTACTGTCACTAGACTGATCTGTTTCTTGTTCAGCTTCAGCTTGGTCTGCCTGGAGATCGCCAAATTGGAAACTAGGCTCAGGAAGGATATCATCATCATCATCATCTTCTTCGTCGTCTGTGGCTTCGGCAGCTGCTAAGGCTTCGTCTAAACTCCGTAGCGCAGCCGATACTATGAGAAACAAAAGGAAGCATTTAATAATGAACTCGATGAACGAGTTCTAGAAGCAAACCTTTAGCCGAGTAGCCACTCTCGGATTCTTTGTCAGTGCCTGGCGAAAGGATTTCTTTGCTTTGTTCCTCAAGATTGTCCAACGAGCCGTGCAAGTTGTTTAAACTAGCCGATGGCGATTCTTCGTCTTGCTCCGACAAACTTGACTTGCTAGGCTTAGCTGCGTTCCATCGAGAGTCAAAAGCCCTCTCCAAGTCAAGTTCCACGTCACGGCTTACACCGGCGCACGCAGCAGCCAAACGGGAAGCGACAACTTCCATGCGAGGTCGCAACGGCGCGTCAACCTCCCAACAATGTAGCATCAACTGATACAACGCTTGATTTTGTTGATAGGTGAAACTAGGAGGATTCAGGATGGTCCGCTTTTCCTGAACAACTTGTTGCAACACCTGCTCGTCTGTTAGAGCAGCATAAGGTCGACTGCCTATTGATAAAATTTCCCACAGGACAACACCAAAACTCCAAACATTTCCCGCTGAAAGTGCAAAAACATTGTCAAGACAAATGTTATGAATCAAAATTTATATGAATCAAACCTAGAGTTTGGTCAATTTCACCGGGTGTTTCGAAGTATTCAGGTGCACACCACCGAATGGGCAACAACTGATGACCCGTATCAAGATATTCTTCTCGATACGTAACAGTATGCGTACCGTAGTCTCCTATCACTACACTCATATCGCCCGTTACCATATAACTCCTTGCAGCCACATCGGGGTGAGAAAATCCAGTTTGATGCCACTGCGACAAGCCCTCTGCTGCCTCACAGGCCATGCGTAGTAGCACATTCTCTGGCAATGGTGGAACACCTTGAGTCCTGTAACAGCAATACTTGCATAATGCAAAAAGAAAAAAGCCCTTGTTCAAAGTTACCCTTTCGATGGGCTATATGCCGCAAGAAACTGTTTCAGATCTCCATTGGCACAGTGTTGCAAGAGAACGAGGAAAGGAGAAGTCTCGAGACAACACCCGTAAAGCTTCATCACATGTGGGTGATCGAGTTTCAGCAAAGGCTGTACGTCCTTAAGGAACTTGGAATGCTGGGAGACAGAAGCTTCTGGGCGTAGAATTTTCACAACACATCGAGAAGTTACTTGATCAGCTACAAGATCTTTGACCTCTGCTTCCACAACCTTAGACAAAATGGAATTATTATTTTCACATGATTTACAGACAAGCTTTTAATCTCACCTGTCCAAACCAACCACGTCCAACTTCCCGTAAATACTGTATGTTACACCTGGGAAACAAACCTTGGCCATTTTCTAGAGTGGGGGGAAATGAACAGGTGTTAAAAGATCTTTACGCTAACTGCAAAAACTGTCCTAGCTCACCTATCCACTCTGTAACCTCCTTGGGTCGATATGTATTGACAGCTTGATGCTGAGGTCTTGGTAGTGGTTCAAAACTCACTTCCAGGTCTTCACGGTTCAGTAACAGGGAAGGCGGTGGGAATAAAGTAACTTCTGCTGGTGGGGCTGAAGAAATCTCTGCCAACTGAGTTGAGCTTCTAAATTCTGCAAAACCTTTTGGTTTTCTGCAGCAAACACAAATAGCCAGGCTTACCGACACAACCACAAAACCTGCAGCTGCAGCCACCCACACACCAAACCCCAAGTGCATTCCGTCTTCATTTTGAGTATCTGTTTTGAAAAAAAGGACCAGTAATACTATAAAAATTATTGCTTCAGCTATAGCTATAGAAAGTTTTACCTGGGCTTAAAATATCAGAGGGTCTTGCATGAACATGGCAAAAAACACAGATCCATGCAGTGTAGAGTAGACAGGTACTTGGCAAAAAGTTGCTGAGCATTCCCATTTCCATAGAAAATTACGTTAATATGCTGTGTAGTCTGATTATAAAGTAGCATTCACAAAGTGCACTAAATCAACGATCAAAATTAATCGAAGAGTATCCATTTCGTCATTGGCCACATTGACGAGACAGAGCAGAAGTAAATAACATGCGCCACAGAATTTTTGACAACTCGATTGGCGATCAGCTGACTGAAGTACTACGATCGTGACGCTCTTGCCAAATCTCTTTCTCGTTTTCTACCTGGGATGCCGACAAGTACGTTATGTTAACCTGCAATAACCGTTATCACGAAACTGGCCTCTGGGTTTAGAATCACGATTGAAAAACAAAATCAGAATGTTTTGATTTCTCTGGGAACATAATATCGCTGCGTAGGGGTATTGACGGTACCGACGAAATTAAAACAACTTGTCTCAACAAGGCAATTTATTAAAATAATAAATCACTCAAATAAGAAATCGATCGAGCTGCAATATACGACGGATGCAATGGAGCGTGCAGTTGGTTATGATGCCGTTCTTTAAGCTATTCGTGGCATGGTAATGGTATGCGCAAAGTGTCACCCCATCGGTATGCATTTTCGATGTAGTAAGGTCTAAAATACGAATCTACCCAAAAATGTAAGTCTTGTCCATTCCCACGAGCCGATGCGACACATCTCCCTCAACCTCGCTTTTCATTTCCGTTTCCCAAGGTACGTCATTTTCTTTTAACTTCTCACGAGTGTCTTAAAGAGTTTTACCACTTTTCCACCGGCCCTGTTAGATTGGCGTTGGCCATCGAACGCCGACAACTGAAGCGTCAATGTTCTATCTAACGATAGGAAGAGAAAAAAGGTGTTGAAGTTTCATTCATTTGATCAGAGCGCGATCTCACGGGGTAAACCAATACTTTTTTTTTGTTTTTGTTATTTATCGCGGTACATTTAACTTAAACGTCAACACGGGAAAGTATGTGAGAACACTTGTACAAAGGTAAATGACCGAGCATTCGTTATGCCAGGTCTGAGAGAGTTTGGTCGCTTCATTTTCAACTTTGTCATCCTTTTCCTTCTTCCGTCTTACTCGGTTTGCCAGTTTCGTGGAACGGATGGAGTTTCATTGAACGCTGGACTTTTTCCAAGAATAAAACATCTCTAATGGTTGGTTGGATTTCCAATATTTTTCATTGACATCATCCAGCGTCTGCATCCCACTGAGAACGACAAATTGGCTCGGACCCGGAGAGATGTAAATGCAAAAGTTGGTTAGCGAGTCCGGTATCTCAGATTCCAAATCCAGGGTCAATCTCATTGCAAGATATTTGCTTAGATGTTCAACTAAACAAAAATAAAAATACATATAACACATTTATCCAGTGATGTCAACATACGGCATTGGAAAAACAGAAACGAATTTTTAAATTACCAGTAGCGTTTGAAGTTGTTTTGATATATCTGATGGAATTTTCTTTGAGAGCTTTAATCAGATCGTTGTCGTTTCCCATTTCCACTGGATGCGGTTTAAATACCAATTCGATCTCATTAAATGATTTTCCGCCGGAACAGGAAGGACCACTTTGTTCCTCACAAAGTTTTTCTGTAGCACCATGATCACTCGGTCCTTCAGCACCCGAGCCGGTAGATTCGTTTTCAGAGAGATTGGTTGATAACTTGGGCTTCTTTTTGGCTGAAGGTACAGATTCAGTTGGAGTAGGGGTAGAAGGTGCACTGACATTTGGAGTGGTAGTTATGGAATTGTTTGGCTCATTTTCTGGAGCATTCTTCCTGATCCTCGTGGCTCTGTTTTGGGACTGGATCTTCATTCCTTCTTCAATAGAATTGAGTAGTGCTGACTGTGAGTGACTCTTGCTCAGGTTTGCTAAGACTCTTTCCTGATGTGCTTCATACTCATCTCTGCTGGGGTATATCTTGGAAATGAGCATGTCAAAGTTGGGGTCTGGTCTCAGTGATCGTTTGGAAACTAGTTTCTTGCGGCAAGTTGGGCACTCTTTATTGCCAGACCGTAGTGCTGTGATGATGCAGTCAGAGCAGAATCGGTGCAGACACTCCTTGGTGGTCATGGTTTGCTTCAGCATATCCAGGCATATCGGACACATGAGTTCACTGTGAAGGCTTCTGGGGGAAACGGCGATTTCGGTGTTGTCTTCGATGGCCACTTGCGGTGTTCTCTGTAGCTCGTACAATGTTAATTCCCATGATTTGTTGGCGCCGGATGCATCAGACGCCATGTTTATTTGAGTTTTGTTTTTACCTCGAGATAGCACAGGAGCTCGTTTTGTTTTTTAACACAAACCTGTGTTGGGTACGTTTGAGTAAACGTTCTCAACTCATTCAAACATCCACTGCAAAGCTCTATACACTGACTATTACAATATCTTGACCAACTACGTGCGTTATTCTGTGGTATTTAGTCCGCTGGCCATCGAGGAAAAAAATGTGTTGACGAATTTTTTTTACAATATTCATAAGACTCTCGGCGAGTTTCTGAATGCCACGGAGAGATGGCGTTTTCCCCTAGCAGCAATTAAACGAACCGTGCCCACAGTTTTTTCATGGCCACTAGGGCGTTTCGTGTGTTTTACTGAGCAGTAGTCAAACGTCAAACGTGTTGAGTGAACGTACGTTTACGCTTAAGACCAAGCAAAATTATTTCTTGATGTGGATTAGATGAAGCTAGTGATATTGCGTGAAGAACACATTGTTTTCTCCACGAATTGTTTAATGGAAATCGAGTGAATCCTCACTTCGCATGTCATCTGTTCGGCCAAGAAGGCGAGAGAATATATCAGAGCCATTCAATTTTCGACAAGAAGAAAAAAAGAGGGAAGAAGAAAGAAACAATTCAGCCATGAACACCGTGTCGAAACGTGCTGCTGCGTCGATCGTCAGTCTGCTCAGCTCTGCTGACTCACTGGTGGGACTCGTTACCAATGGATAACTAAACAAAAAACTTTGCCCACCTAAAAACCTTAAAAAAAAACCCACCATTATCGAACATCATCACGACCTCAACAAAAAGCCTTGTTTTCGAGCACAACGTTACAAAGTGTTAAAAAAGCGATCAACCGTAGGGGAGTATCAACATCATCGTGGCCATTTTGGTCCTTCAAAAAAAGAACGAATCGTCGTCTGCGATTTCTTAGTGTGTGTGTTTTTTCCCTCCCAAAAAGAAGAAAAGAAATCAATTTTGTGTTTGTTTTTCGTGTGTGTTTTGCCTCCCATTTCCGTTGGGGACCGTTTCTTTTTTGTGTGTGTTTTGAGGTTGTATGTTTTTCGAGAAACAACAAACATCCGCCATGCCAGGATTAATCAGCGTTTCGGAATTTGTCGAAGAAAGCCGCGAAGATGTCGACTCGCCCACAGCTTCGACGTTCGTTTCGCGCATGTCGCAGTGCCGACAAACAGTGGCCGCCCTGGAGGAGGTGATTATCTTGTATTTTTTTTTTTCCTATACAAAAAGAAATCCCCCCCTCACAAAGTTCCCTAAAAACAGATTTTCTAATCGTTACCAAATGAGAATGGAAGCGAATGTGACGTGCTGAAAACGTAAACAACAGTAGTTTTGTGTGTTGTGTGGAACGATGGGATCCTGGATTAAGATAGATTACTTTACGTCATAGAAAGAGAGTATAGTTAGGGCGCATATTCTTTCCCTGGTTAGGCCAAGTTGTTTTTTTTCCTCGTGGAACGCGATCGATCTAGGCCCCTGCCAGAGCCTCACTGTGGAATGGGTGTGTTTCACATGTTTATGCGTGTATGTTAGAGAAATGCGAAATGACGTCAATAAAGGGGGGGGGGGGGGGAGAAACGAAGAAGACTGGGGTATTTTTCTTCCGCTATGTCGATCAAGTTATTTGTCACATTCCGAAACCTTCGTCAGTTCGACACACGTTTTTACTACGAATTCACGAGTAATCACGCAATGGATCCAAGGTTATTACTGTGGTGAAAAACCTTTCTCTTTCTAGTTGTGGCTTACGTATTGGTTTTTATTGTTATGGTTACGCTCAATCCCTACCTTATATATTTTTTTCCACATTTTATTGGCTTTGATTGGATCACGGACGCTTCGTAACCTTATTTCCGGCAATTTTGTTCTCCTTTTTTTTTTTTTATACATCTGTCTTGTCTAACGTGTGACCTTTATCCAATTGGGATTTGGCGGTTGGCAGAACTGGCGTCAATCTGTTAGGTAGCAACCGGAACCTTTCGTGTAACTATTTACGTACACACCCAAAGTCCGGGGTAGTCTGGGTTTTTTATTTATCCGACTAGGAAATGGAGCAAGCAAAGGAAATCGGATCCATGGGTATTTCAACGAGCTTATCCTCCCCCTTTTTTTCTGTTTGTGTGTGTAAAAAACAATAGTTAATAATTTTCTCCACTGGGGGTAGAATTTTGCGACTTGATTTTAATAAGAATTTGAACAACTTCCGTTTCCTGTAAGTTTTTTTGCCGGTGTTAACACGACAAGTTGACAATGTCAGGTAGCATCTTTATAAGCGACTGTCACTTCCTCAATGATGATCATAATACGAGTTAAACTTCTTTTTTTTTTAGAGAAGAGAAAAAAAGGGCGTTTCCATCCTATGAGATTCTTTTATGGAATTTTACCTCCCTGATGGTAGGGATGACATGTCTCCCCTCACAAAAAAAGATTTTTTTTTTTTTGTGACAGTGAAAGACGGTTAGATGTTTTTTTTCCCTGTCTTGGAGAGGGGAGGGCTTACAGCGAAACTAATCGGCGGAAGTTGAAGAGGGGACTTTGCTTCCGCTCTCTACTTTTTGTTGTTGTATACCTGCTCGTCTCCCTTGGCATTTCGAAATGAATCAAAGTCAACGTACTGTTGAGGGCAGGACAAAAAAAAAGAGGGGGACTCATTACGTCATTGAAATCGATGCCTTTTCTCTGATTTTTTTCTTCTTCTTCTAAAAGGATCACGTAACAATTGTCCTCGTTCTCTACAGCTGAAAGATTTCGTATTTTTTATTTTACCCTACGAAGAGATCAGTTTTCCACATTTTTTACTCGGAACAACACAAAGAGAATATAAACCAAAAAAAAACACATATGGTAGTTATTGCGTGAGAGATGCCTCGTGTAATTGCGGAAAGAACCTCGTAAAGGTCGTGCTGCTTCGAATTCAAACCGATTCATTTTCAATTCAATTTTTTCCTCCTGCTCTTCTTTTTTAAAAAATTGCTATCCCTCTTTGACTGAGCCTATCATTTCAGTCGTAATTGAGTTATAATGAGCTGTTCGTGAACGCCTATAACACCAAGTTTGGGAGCCCGTCAACGACCCCATCAATAAAAGTCCCTTTATTATTATTTGCTTGCTTCACAGCATTCCATTCACAGTCCATATTACATCATGTTTTTTTTTTTTTACATATAGTTAAAGAAAAGAAATTCAGATAAAAATCTAGTACGCCTTATAACCAGATGGTTTACCATTTTGATATTTGGGGCATTGCCAAGTCATCGATAGAGTTTGTCATCCACAGAGAGAGAGAAGTAGGAATGTGATATAGCCAACGAAACTTGGCAATATGATGGATTTCAAAGAAGATGCCAACGAATGGAGGGGGGAATGTTTACTATAAGAAAAAAGTCTTGATTCTGTTGTGCACCGTAGACTGTAAGGAATTTCGTAATGTTACGTCGATGTATAATTCTTTTCTGTTTTTTTTTGCTTATCAGATCCTGGATGTGGACCGCGAAGGACTTACCAAGTTGAAGAAAGCTGTCAAAGCAATGCACGCCAGTGGCAACGGTAAGAAGGAAAATTCCTTTTATTTATTTATTTTTTGGAGATTGCACGCATGCTTTGTATACCAAGTAGAGGATTTATTTCCCAAACAAAAAACGGAGCCTTCCATTCTAGTTTTTCTTGTAACAAATCCAATTTTGGGGAGAGAGGGGGAATTGCTGTTGATGTCTTCTCTTTTTTGGTGTTAGAATTTTCTAATTCCGAGAATTAGAGAGACCAATAGCTTGTGTAACGGGACCAAGCCGTGGCTCAAGAATAAGAGGCCTCATGATCCGATATAATGAGCATTAAAAAGAAGAAACACGCCACGGCGTTAACCTTTCACGTTTTATTTTCAGAATAGGAACAAAGACGGTGAGATTGCGCAGACAAAACGTGAAATTGTCTTGTGTGTGTGTGTGTTTTCTTGCTCTGCGGTTTGCTCATTAGCGTTTGCGCCCAGCAATGGGGGTAGTAAAAATTAAGGAGAAAATGTTTGAGATAAATAATAATCGTAAAGTCGATAAGAAGGAGGTAACATTGATTAGGGATGAATGGAAGTGTAGGACGAGAAAAACTGGTTCGCACGCTCCTTTCCTGTTTTTTTTTACGACATCGTTGGCAATTCATTCGTTCGGAAGACGTTAAAAATGATGAAACTAGATTAGACTAGAACGAGTTCTTTAAAAATATGTTTTTTAACTTTGTTACACAGCGCACACGGATAACGAGAACTACCTTTCACGGGCCCTGGAACGCCTCGGAACGACGGCTCTCAGCAAAGACCAAGAAACGGAAATCGGAGCCGCCTTTATTAAATTTGCCGTCGTCACTAAAGAACTTTCTGCCCTACTCCGCACGCTGGTATGTATAATTTACATTAAAACTTCACGCAAAAGATGTCAACAAAACATTTTTTTTTTCTTTCAAACGCAGATGCAAAACTGTGCTAATATCGTGCAGTTCCCGCTGGACAGCCTGCTCAAAGGAGACTTGAGAGGCGCCCGAGGTGATTTGAAACGTCCGTTTGACCGGGCGTGCAAAGACTACGATACCAAGTACGGCAAGCTGGAAAAGGAGAAGAAAGCCCAGGCAAAAGAGGCCGGCTTTATTCGGTCCGAGATCACGGCTGCAGAAGTCGCCGAAGAGCTCGATCCCGAACGGAAAATGTTCCAACTGCAAATGTGCGAGGTAAAAAGATGATCATTTCTCTTTTTTTTTCTTTCAAGAATGTCACTTGTTTTTTGAAAAGAAAAAAGAAATCCTGTTCCAGTTAGTCACTCTTGAAAGCACACGTTTCCTCTTTGTTGACTTGTCCTAGAAAAGAAAAATAATGAACAGCCGGGAAGTGTCTCTGAAATAAGTGGAAGACCTTGAAAGTGTCGTAAAAGATGAGTGAAACTAAAAGAAATAATTGTCTTTTCTTTTTATTATTTTCTTTTTCCAGTATCTGCTGAAAGTCAACGAAATCAAGACAAAGAAAGGTGTGGAGCTGTTGCAACATCTCCTCGAGTACTACCATGCCCAGCACAAGTAAATATTATTTTTTATTTTTTTTAAAAATAATTTGCGAATGGAAGTAGCTGATTCAATTACGAGATCATCGCCCGTTAATGTGACTTGTATACAGCTTTGAAAACAACAACAAAGAAACCAATGAAGCGTTTTCACGAATTTTCTTTTCTCACGAACGGCCGTTCCCGCGTCGTGCAATCTGTCCGCTCCACTGATCCGTTTGATTGATTATTTCTCTCCTTTTTGTTTTTTGCGCAGTTATTTCCAGGATGGTCTGAAGACAATCGAACATTTCGGCTCCTACATTGCGGATCTGTCGCAAGGATTGCAGAGGATCCGACAAAAACAGGACGAGGAACGCAAACAACTGGCCGATCTCCGTCAATTGCTCAAAAGTTCTCACGTTTTCGATAAAGAGGTCAGTGTTGACCGGTGATAACGCATCGATAACTTACGTAATCAATGCGGTTTTCTCACTGGCTCGCCGGCGTCCCTCACTGAGAAATTTATTATTATTTTTTTAAAAAATCTTCTCATCACCGTGAAAACAATGGAAAGCCCGTCAAATGCATTTAGCTGAACAATTTATTAGCCGTGTTGTGTCTAACGTGTCCGTTTCTTTATCTCCAACCCACACACCCTCAAAAAATGAGCCACACGGTTTTTTGATAAATGCGGCTTGTTTCTTCTCTTTATGCAGCAACAACAACAGCAGCCAACAGTTGCGCCTAGCCACGCCGTAGGCGTCGGTGGTGGTAACGGAGCGACGGCTAGCGGAGCCGGTGTCGGCGGTAACGCCGTGAACAACGGCAGCAACAACGGCAGCGGTGGCTACTCTCGTCACCAGCTGCAGGGCAACAAACAGCACGGTTCGAGCCGAACGGGTTTCTTGCTGAAGAAATCGGAAGGCAAAGTTCGCAAGGTGTGGCAGAAGCGGCGGTGCGAAGTGCGGGCCGATGGCTTCCTATCCATCTATCACGCAGACGAGACGAAACCGCCTACGCGAGTCAACCTGCTCACCTGTCAGATCAAGCCCGTGCCAAGTGGCGAAGACCGGCGATGCTTCGATCTCATCTCTTGTAAGAGCAATTGCAATTTTATTTTCCATCTTGCAATCCCCCCCGTGTGATATGCTAATGGTGATGGATGCCATCATTTCTCATTGGCTTTAGTGAGTCACGAACTGAGCTAAACGAAACGGCTCACAACATGGTTCTTCTATAAATGAATGCGGGGAGGGAGGAGGGAGGGAAGAAAGGGGTTCTTGTTTCTTTTTCATGCTCCAGACCTTTATTCTTTTCCCGTTTGCCGCAAGGTTACTACACGCGGCCATCCGCGCACTTTCAACAAAAGCAGCTCTTTTATTTTCATTCGTCTTTTGTTTTCCACACGCACAACAGACGCAATGGCCTTGCGGCAATTGGCCACATACACGACAGCAATTTTCCTCGTATAATGTCTCTCCCTTCGTTCCTTTTTTTTTTATTGTAATCCCAACATTTTTTTAAAAACCGAAAAAATAAGGGCGCGTGATCCGGTTGTTGATGCGCACGCACCGTTGATAACGGGTGGGAGCAGTTTAACCGGGTTAATTATTCCCCTTTAAAAAAAAAAAAAAAAAAATAACTCGTTTCACAAATTTCTTCTTTTTTGTGGATAACAGACAATCGGACGTACCATTTCCAAACGGAGGAGGAGGATGAAATGACGGCCTGGATTTCGGTGCTGGTCAACAGCAAAGAAGGAGCCCTCATGAAGGCCTTTGACGATAATGGCCGTCACGGTCCTAAAGTCAATCAAGGCTTCCTCGAACTGCAGCAGGCCATCATCCGATACATTTTGCGACTGCCGGGCAACGATCGCTGCGCCGACTGTTGCTCTCAAAACGGTATGTCAATCATATCTCGATGATGATGACCCCTCGTTTTCTTTTCCTTTTTGAAACAATAAGAAGAGAGAAATTCTTCGTGCAACGATGATGATGGTTTTAGCTTGTCCAGCCCCGCTAGCCATTTGTTTGTATTCTTATGGCCGAGCTAAAGGAAAAGAAATGATCCCCTCTGGATATAATGTGTCGTTTATACAAGCTGGCAGTGTTTTTGCTATTCTAACGGACGTTTTTCTTTTTGTTAATGAGCTGTACAGTTCTCTAATATTTTTTTATTCTTCTTCTTTTTGGTTGAAGATGCGACATGGTTGTCGACCAACTTTGGCGTGATCATCTGCATCGAATGTTCGGGCGTGCATCGTGAAATGGGCGTTCATGTGTCCCGCATCCAGTCGTTATTGGTGAGAAAACTCGGTTCATCAACATATTTTTGCTGTGCCTCTTTTTTTTTTTTTTTTCACTCTCTAAAATGATTAAAACTATTTTCGTTAATGAACTGACAGCTGGACCACGTGCCGACATCGCAGCTGCTCATCGCCCGGCACATGTCCAACCACAGTTTCAACGAGATTATGGAGGCTACGTTGCATATTTCCAAGCCGAACCTCCACAGTACCATGTAAATACGCCCTCCGTTTTAGAATATTTTCATTCCTAATTTCAATTTATTTTAGGGAGGAGCGCAGTGAATTTATTCGGGCCAAGTACATTGAAAAGAAGTTTGCCATCAAGACGAGTACGGACATACGCGATTTGCACAGTGACGTCGAACACGCACTCAACAATAAAGACATTCATCAACTCTTGCAAGCCTATGTCGAAGGGGCCGATTTTTCAAAGCCCTTCATTGACAGCGTAATTCATTTATTTCTTCAGACTAATCAAAATCAAAAAATCATTTTGAAGCTCGAAAACGTTGAAATGATTTTGTCGGTTTCTGGTTTAGAACGCGGGAGAAACGGCCTTGCACATGGCCATCCGACGTGAACGAGGCCATTCCCTTCACATTGTAGATTTTTTGGTGGAAAATGCCAGCAATCTTGACGCAACGACGGTCGACGGACACACGGCCGTCCATTACTGCGCCCTCTACAATCAGCCAGAGTGTCTGAAATTGCTATTGCGCTCTGGGGCTAATGTGGCGGCCGAGACCAAAGACAAAAAGACGGCCATTGATTTGGCTAAAGAATATGGATCTACGGCTTGCGAGGACCTGGTACCCATTCATTTAAAATTAGACATGAAAAGAAAGTCAAATCATTTATTTTGTTTTTTTAATTAGATCCGGCAATCGACGCAAAACCGCAAATCTCAGCTGGAGAATGTCAGCATCGATTGGAATTTATCACAGGATGAAGCCGGATCCATCGACTTGTCCGACGAGGACATGACAGTCATCGAAAATACGACGACATGCGTAAATATTTTCAACCAATTCAATAGACTTTTAAATAGTTTAAAAAATGATTTCCTTGTTCGACAGAATGGAATTCCAACTCCAGATCGTCGTGTTCGTTCCCGTCCGCCCAGTTTTGCTGGACGGGAATCACCAATTCAATTACGTTCACGTTCCTCAACATCAGACAGTTTGCGTTCCGGCTCCAGTCCCAACAGTGGAGGGGGAGGCAATCATTCAGCCAATCGCAACGCTTCGTTTTTCCCTCAGCCAGTGACGACAGCCGGAGCAGGATCGTCTGTCAATACGGCCGCGGCTCACATGGCAGGATCGACCAGCAATCTTTCAGTGCAGACGGGTAAAAAGAATAATAATGCGTCTACAACAACAACAGCCTCAGCTGCTGCGGCCGTTACAGCCGCTAATGTTGGCAGTTTGAAAAAGAGGGCGGCTCCTCTGCCACCTCCGACGACCACGTCCTCATTCACCAGAGCTTCATCGCAAAATACGCACAGTCGGAACGCGTCCGACTATGGCGTCTCGTATCCAACACAACGGATGAAACCGCCGAGCGAGTCGCATTCGCACTCGAGGAAATCGTTGGTAGCTGATTACCTTGACTCGACCAAACAAAGAACGTTCCATCATTCAGCAGCTCACCTTCGTATGATTAATTGGTTTTAAATCGTAAATTTCAAATTTTTTTAATTCGTTTGTTGTGAAATGACAGCGGGAGCTAAACTTGTACTGCCTAAAGGAGAACTGCCACAACTAAGGAAATTGCATGGCTCTGCCACCAGTTTGGCCAGTACAACCAGCTCTAATCGACCTCGAGGTCCACCACCGCCTACGCCTGCCAATGTCAGTACGGTGGTGAATTCATCAAAGCCACTCAGTCGAAATGGACGGTCAACTGAAAGCCTTTCGTCAGCGCCATCTGACGGAGAATTTAATGACAAACCATTACCGCCCGCCAGAGGTACACTTTTTGGCGCCATCTGCAGACGATTTTATATTGAAAGTCTCTCTTGTTTTCCATTAGGTCGACGTTGTCGTGCGTTGTACGACTGCGAAGCGGACAACGACGATGAGGTATCGTTCCGAGAGGGCGAAATCCTCGTGGTGATGATCGAGAAGACGGAAGATGAGAATTGGATGGAAGGCTACGTGGAAAGTGACCCAAAAAGGCGTGGTGTGTTCCCAGCTAGTTTCGTTCACATCTTAAACGAACGTGACTAACGTTGTAAAACCGAATCAAGTTCAAATCAAAACTGCCACAACTTCTAACTTTAGTGAAATTTCCCCTGACGACACTAAACTCATCGACCAGTGGCAAACACGTCATTTATGTCCAGTGACGCACAAATTCACGTTTCAAACAGTAACAAAGTTTTCCCCTAAAGATGTAATATTTAAGAAGAAAACAGGAAAAATTGTTGGATGTTGTAAATGGCAAAATGATGATCTTAAATTGGAGTAGTTTTTTTCCACCTCCCAAGCTTAATTGAATTCCATTTCTTGTTCTTTTTTGGCTCCTAGTCACTCTTCTCATCGCTGTCCCCATTTTTGAAGAAACCCATCAAACGAATCTTTGTTTTTGCCCCTTTGTTGAAGGCCCAATTTTTCTTAAGTTGTCTCTCTTTCTCTACTTACATACTCTTTATCTATTTCTAATTCCTCATCTACATATATTATTATATATTATTGGTTAACTTCTGTGATATATGCTTCCTGATTTTGCTTTACATTAGTTTCAACCTTCCCCCTTCAAATTTTGGTTTCTTGATGAACTCTTGCCCAAATCCCGTTTGTTGTCAGATTAGTTTTGGTTATTAAGTACGGCCGACATTGGATCCACAAAAAAAGTGTTTATTTCGCCAGTCGATCGGCCTACACAACTCTCAATAAGAATATCCCACATGTTTGAACCAAAACTATCTGTATTCTTATTACACTCTGCCAATTGTTTGATTGTTTACCACCCTCTTCTCAATTTCAACGTTCTCCTTCAGCATTTCTTGATGTGGCTTTCACTGTTATTGATGGCTTCCATTTATTATGTATGAGTGTGTCAATAATTCAAATGTCAAACATTGATTCCTTTTCTTCCCCATAGAGCGCGTTTGCGGAACCATTATGCAAGTTGAACACGACATTGCCATGTGTTTTTGCTCACGCACGGTAAACAAAACTTCAAAAAGTAACAAAAAATCAATGCACAAAAAAGATGTTACACAAAATAATTAAAAGTCTAGCTTATTATTATTTTTTTCTTAGTCGAGTTCTACAGGAGTGAAATCCACAACGTCCAAAGTGTTACGATAGAAAGAACGCGTGAATTCGTCTCCCGTCTCCACCAATACGAACCTGCCCCGAGAAAAAAAGAAAATTTTTTAATTCTTTCCCATCTTCAAGAAGTTCCGGAAGTTTTTATATATATTCGCTGGACACTTTGGCAGGAAAAAGGATGGGTGCTCACTATCGCGTGAAAAAGAAGTCTTTTCACCTTCCGTGTGATAGCGACTTTATCTTTTATACGACGATCGTTACTATCGACTCGGATGTTTGGAATGGTAGCGCATGATGCCATTTGAAATTCAAATGTGATCAATTTGAAGCACCCCAGCATATCCCATAAAGGAAATGCTAAAAAGGAGTTTCCCTTTTTTTTTTTTTCGGGAGCTTGAATGCTTATAGATGAGCAGCACGCACACCATTGGGAACCATTTTAGCTAGTAAACTAGAGTGGCTTCCGCAAAAAATATTCCGATCAGTTTGTTTCCTCCTTTTTTTTCCTATACCCGATTTTCTTTTATATCCGCAAAGATGCCCGATTTTAATTACCTTCTTCCGTGAACGGAAATGATATTGCCTAAAATCAAATCCTGCGGGTCGTAGAAGGTTAAATCGGCTGCATCCGCCGGTGAAGTCATGACCGGCCGTGGTTCTGTTTTCAAAAAAAAAAAGAAGGCGTTCTTGTTAGTGGCGTCGCCATGCGACACACGAAGCAATCAAAATGTTTGAATTATTCATAAATGTAATGAGAACAGGAATGCATACAATGTACCTTTGGGTAATCTCTGACGTCGCAAGAGAACCGCTTCCTGGGCTCGGTTCGAACAGTACAATCCTCGTTTCTGATTGCTCTCGAATTCCGCATCAGTAATCTGGATCGTGTCGTCGACCAGGAAGTACCGCAAAACGTACGGTTTCATCCGTTCATCCACCGATACGCCCTCTTCTGCGCGCCGGTCCCAGATGCAACCAAATCTTTTTAAAGAAGAAATGTTGCGGCAGTTTTATGTAAATCGCAGTGATGCCTCTTTTATATGGTAAATATCGTTCTTTCTTTTTTTTTTTTTTTTTTTATTGCAGCATAATATATTATACCTGAGAATTTGGCCGTCGTGTTCTAGGAACTTTTTCAACGGATGGCAACGAGGTTGCGGTGCAGAACGAGATCTCGAAGCTGCTTCGTTCTTTTTCAAAGGCGGATTGGATTCCGGCACATCTTCCGGAGCGTTTACTTCTATCCCAGCGCTCATAAGGAATTCCTTTTTTTTTTTTTTTCATGTAACATTTTCAATATGCAAATTTTTCTTTTTTGTAGTTAAATTCTCGGTCGTACTCTTGTCCATTGGTTGCAGTTAGTCAGTCGGAATCGACGTCCAAAAATATCGACGTCGGATGCCA
Source organism: Daphnia carinata (assembly GCF_022539665.2). Lineage (NCBI taxonomy): Eukaryota > Metazoa > Arthropoda > Branchiopoda > Diplostraca > Daphniidae > Daphnia > Daphnia carinata. Next base: position 1,657,638 of record NC_081336.1, on the reverse strand, counting down.
CATTCAAATCCTTCCAGTGCCAGAATTGTGGGTTTTCCTCTTCGTGACCGGACTTTTGAACCTTGTGACGGCAGACGAGTTTCCCTTGCGGACGCCCGGAATTCTTGAACGAAAGAAAATCAGCGTGAAGAACAGAACAGATTTCGTGTTTTGTAGGTGGAACAAGTCGATTGAATTTTTGCAGTGCAAAAAATCCCCGCACACACAAAAAAAAAGGTATAGGTTTTATTATACATTTATAGCTTATGCAAAACGTGATTATGCTAATTTTGTTATAAGCTTTCCCTCCTTTTTTTTTTTTTTTTTTTAGTAATCGAACCGGAGTGACAGGCTCGTGAACGGAGATGGTGTCGTCTTCGAGGTAGTAGCACAACTTGACCGGGTGGACGGTCCTGCAGGAATAGCCCCAGGCTACTGAATCCTCGACGTAGAATCCATCGAAGCGCAGTGTCTGTATACAAAAAAAAAACAGGATGGGGGAGACACAGAAATTTTGAATTGCAAATGAGGTTTTTTGCGTGTGCGTGGCCCCATCTTCCATTTGCATAGTAATTATAACAGCCCAATGATGCCAAAGAGTTTTGCTTACCAGTCGGTCATAGAGGACGCTCTTCGGCACGAAAGGTCGGCTCGAATCCGCTTTGTAGGGCGGATAGATGGGCGGTGACAAACCGGCTAGTTCACGATCCATATGTTTCGAATCTCGTTCGAAATGAACCGCCGATCTTTTGAATGTTAAAAAACTAAATAGTTAGTTCCCTACTTCCCCCCGTCTCAACATCACAACAACTATAAATATTGCCTTTCTATAATGTAAATACGTACGTTTTTTAGGTATCGGAACAAAAGGAAACTTCCCAAAAAAAAAAGAAGTGGGGGGGGGGGGGGTAGAATTGATATATAGGACCCTCTCTGCAGACAGCCGGACGTGTTAAGGAAATTGATCGAACGTATACACAACAAGAAATAATGGGAACAGTAGCAGAGGGAGTTTCAAAACGTATATACTTTTATATCTAGCCCATATGTGTCCCTTTTAGGTATAATCCAACATTTTTCAATCTCGCGTAGAGACAGCTTGTATGTGTATCATTTTCCGTTAGACTACACTCGGATTATTAGAAAAAGAAGAGGACGATCCAAACGGTAAAAATTGATTTATTTCTACTTGGTTAAATATTTTAAATTTTTCTCCATTTAAAAAAAGGGGGCACATGTTTTTACCTGGAAGCGACTAGCTGAGGCGGACGGAATCGATGCAAGTCGTAGTCTGCTTGGGACGATATTGAGTTCAAGTTCCCGGAAGTTGACGAATAACAGTTCCCCTTGGGTAGAGGAACTCCGTCGTGGAAGTGAAGCGTTTGACATTTCCGATAGTTGGACTTTTCACGAAAATTTTTTTTTGAACAGACGGAAAATTTTAATATTTTCAAACAGGAGAAAGATATGCGGGAAGAGTCAAAGAACATTAGGTCGATAGATCCAGCCACCCCCCCCTCCCCCCCTTTTTCGCGAGAAACGTTCATCACAATCACGGTGATGAGAATTTTCTAATCGACTCTTGAGTTGCACTCGTATCAAGGTATATTTGAAACCTTGCAAAAAAAAAATTAATCGGCAATTGCATTCTCCTTTCAGCATCAACTAAAAGACTTGAATTTGTGTATTGTTGATGACTCTATTCTCCTTAAAAAGGGGGGGACTTTCGTACGCCTCAATGGCTCCATAACCGAAACATTGGTCCGCTCGGTTGATTGCCACACAATATAGACTTTCAGTTCTTTATGTAACTGCCAACTAGTTCTTCGCTGCTGTTAGCCCATCACGCAGATATATAGGTCGAGTATTTCGTGTGCAGCGGTATATATATATCCTTTCCTATCAGAGAGTCATTCTCTTTTGGCGAGTTTCAGATCAGATTTATGACACACATTCACTTGACGCTTTGGGTGTGTATCCTCTTCGTTCTGCAACTCTCATTTTATAGATATATATATTTATGGCGTACAATCAAAAGGAAGGCTAAAGAAGAAAAGGAGACCCATCATCCAAAAGAATCGAGGCATTTTTTTTTTTTTTTTTGCACAACAGTCTACGACATATCGCGATCAATAATGCAGACGTGGCTCTCTTTACACTTTACAGCTTAAACACATTTTATGTAGATCTAAAAAAACGAACTGTAATTTGTTTGACATTTAAAGATTTTTACCTTGATCGCTTTTTGCCCAATTCCCGGCAACATCACGTGATTTTTCGAGCCGTTGTGAACTGCACACACAGACGAACGAAAGGTTTCTCTCTCTCTCTCTCTCAATTTTTAAAAACCCAACAAACTGTAAAACAACAGAGAGAGACAGGAGAGAGAGAAACTTTCTCCGGATGACTTGTCCAGCCAACTGATGTGTGTAGCCAAAATGTTAGGACGTGTCCAGGACAACCGATCCCTTTTCATACTTCTCTCAGGGTCTATAAAGCAGCGCTTGCCCTAGCCTTTATTTTGTGTGTCATCATCGTAAATGCATATACAGTAAGGGGAGGGGAATCAAAATGCAGAAGTAATGCCCGAAAGGGCAAAACTTATACAGTAGAAGAACAAGAAACTTCATATAAGTGTGTGTGTGTGTGTGTGTGTGTAGGGTGTAACCGTTGACGATTCGACCAAACTCTCATATGTGTGTGTGTGTGTGTGTAACCCTCGTCCGTCTGCTACGTGTTTCATCAGCCATGCGAATGATGATGATGATGCGGAATCAATATTTTCCTCGTCTGTATATATACAGCCGGAAGGAGGGCCTTTCTATAACGTGCCATTCGCTCGATTTGATTTTGTTTTATAGGCCTTCTTTGTATAAAATGTGTACATATATACATATAGTGAAAAAAATCAATGTCTTACCTATACATAGAAGTATAGACAAGTTGTGCGATAGCTTGAAGTTGATTCCATATAGAGCACGCTTTCCGGATTGTATGGGACAACGTAAGATAGACGTAGATGGACATGTTTATGGTACGTATATAATATTGATGATCATGTGGACCCAACAGAAATACGATAGATTCTTTTCCAATATACTATTGATGGTTCTGGATAAGACTTTTGTTGCCTCAGTGTCGTTGCATGCATCTTGTATACCACCACCGAATATAGCAAATAAGATTGGCATGATTAACGGTTTCGCTGTCATACGAGATATACTAGATTTCCAGAGTCATCTGTACAACTTGATATGCTGCATGCACGCGAAACGCGCCACGTGTATTGATTTGGACACACGGAAGGTTAGACAGTGTGGCACTAGGTTTAGTAAATAATACGAATTATTGTGTGTTGCTCATCAAAAGGACGTAGATGATCGATGTTGCTACATGTCACAGAGTTCGCCAACGGGTTAAAATGGGGCGAATGTCTGCTGCTCAATGACTCTTAATCTGATAACATCGTCGTGATCTCTTATCTCGTTCTTGAAGAGAAAAGTGGGGAGATATATCTAGTTGATTACCCAGTTTCTCTTTGCTCATTATTCATTAGCAGTTTACTGATGTTCTTTGCCCTTGATAATGTGGCCGTCCTCCTTTGAGGTTCTTCATGACAATGTTCTTCCCTCTTTCTACAGAGAATATGCTCTTCAATCTGCTTTGTCTTTTAAGTTTCACGATCGATGTTTTTAGAACGAAAATGTGGATCAAATTCTACACGAATTGTCAAATTGTGCATGTTGTAGGAATCCGGGCAAAAGAAGAAAAGGCTTCATCATAAGCTCATTTCATCCGCAGCATGCCTTTCAGCTGAAACAGCTGATTCTCATTCAACTGGTTTTGGCGGCTTAAACGACACGCAGATCACGTCCTGACCGCCAATTTTTTTTCCCTCCTTTTTTTCGGGCTGTATGCTGATGATTATAATGATGAATATTGCTAGAGCTTCTTGTTTTCGTCGATTGGCACGATGGGGAATAGGAAAAAGACAAGTCATTGGGCTCGACAGTCGAGCCTTTCATCGAATGAATGGTTCGATGATTGAAATTTCGGATGTAGTTACTCAAGCCATCAAAAATAATGAGCCTGTCGTGGCTTTGGAATCGACAATCATCACACATGGCATGCCTTATCCTGCTAACCTTGAAACTGCCCTCAAGGTTGAAAAGGCCATCAAGGCTAAGGTATATTTATATCGAAGTCAGCTCTTGATTAAACAGTGTCTATGCTATATTTCTTTCCAATAATCTTTGAAGTCGAGAAGCCACACTACCATGCATAATGAATGACCAACCCCAGTAGTCTAAAATTGCCTCATTAATGTGAGATGAATTCTTGTTTTCAATCCAAATCAGGGAGCTATTCCTGCCACAATTGGAATAATCAAAGGCCGTGTTCATGTGGGATTAACTGCAGATCAACTTGAGTTGTTGGCAACCATGAGAGAGCCTTGCCTCAAAACTTCCCGAAGAGACTTGCCCTACGTCCTCAGCAAGGTAAAATGAAACTTTGCAAAATTCAAATGCATCCGATTGTCTATTCGTATCTTGATCCTCTTTGCAGAAAATTAATGGAGGTACTACAGTGTCTGGAACCATGCTTGTAGCAGCTAAGGTTGGCCTTCCAATATTTGTGACAGGTACCACATACCAATTATTCTTCTATACTTAAAACATCATCCCACTCTTTCCATTATTCAAATACGTACCTGCAAAAGTTATTTCCTTCCCTTTTTAAGGAAAGCCTTGCTTTCACCGCTCACTCATATAAAGAGACCGACCGCCCTTGCTGAAAGATCGCATAGATCAACTAAACAATGCAATAACGTTAGAGAGTAGGCCTAATAACATAGCTATGGAAAAAAAAGAATTGATTGGTTTTTGTCCCCCTTCTTTTTTTGCAGTGATGACTTGGCTTCATTACTCGTTTCCAAGGCAGCATCGAAAGTAGCCCTATATGTATATGGTTACCATGAAAACGTCACGCGATAGAGGCAACTTCGGTGTCCAATAGTATTTTTCTCTCCCATCATTGATGAGTGGCTACTCGCCCGTCCTAAATTATAGATCCATCGCTGTCCCTATAGTGTAACATCTGACTTTTTTAACTAGCACGATTGTGATGACAATGTTATTTGTTAGGAGGCATAGGTGGAGTTCATCGCGGTGCTGAAGAAAGTTTCGATATTAGTGCCGATCTGACAGAACTTGGCAGAACTCCCGTCGCCGTCGTGTCCAGTGGGGTAATCAAGCGTTGGGCATTAATTATCTGGCAACTTTTTAAGAAGGATCGATTGAGCTAACTGATGCATTTCTATTTAATTACCAGGTCAAATCGATTTTGGATATTGGCAAAACGCTGGAATATTTAGAAACACAAGGGGTTTGCGTGGCGACATTAGGATCAAAGAACGACTTCCCAGCGTTCTTTACACCATCCAGCGGATTCCAGGCTCCTTATCGGTTGGAAACGACGACTGATGCTGCTCGCTTGATCCACCAGAGCTTGGCTTTCGACACTGGTAGTGGTATGCTTATCGCCGTGCCGATCCCCGAATCCAGCCAGGCTGACGGCGAAACGATCGAACGAGCCATTCGAGCCGCCCTGACCTTGGCTGATCAGCAAAATATCCGAGGAAGGGACGTGACGCCTTTTGTCCTGTCGCAAGTCAATCGGTTAACATCCGGCGCCTCTTTGACAGCCAGTAAGTTTGTTGAAAAAGAAATCGATAATTCTCGTCTTTCCAAACGATTGATCGTGTCGACGTTGGCACTTTTGTCGGGTGCAATTTCAGATATGGCGCTAATTGAGCATAACGCTGCCATTGGAGCGGCTATTGCTGTGGATCTTGCACATTTACGAGAATCATCGTGAGTTGTTCAACATTTTTTTTGTTGTCAATTTTGATTGAATTTCATTATTTTATTCTTTGTTATTTGCTAAATGCTCAATCGGAAAAAATAAGGATATCGACCGGGAAGAGTTGCTCGACGCCACCGCCGCTAAAATCAGGAGATCATTGCCCTACGGTAAATAATTCCTCACAAAATGTATTTGACTCTTCTTTCTTGTTGTTTTCATGTGAACGCCATGAAAACGAAATGAAAGAGAAAACTGAATTGTGAAGGGAAAATCCTTGGAACAAAGTCAGAGTTGTAGTAGCCGTCTTCTGTTTCTCTGTGTTCCTACAAGCTTTTGTTCTTTTGCGAGCAGCGTAGACACAATCCAATTTTGATGCGCCCCCAGCAGACCCTTTTCCTCCTCCCCTTTCTCCGTGGCATCCCACGAGCTCAATTATATTTTCTCCTGCCTAAGTCGATCTGATGCGCTCGACGCATACAACTCTGACTTTCTTTTGATATACGGGCCACTCTCAGTTTTTGAAAAGGCCCCCCCCCCCCCTGAAAGAGATCTCAAGAACTCTCCCTATTATTTTTATTGCATTGAGAGAGAGAGAGAGAGAAAAGGGAAAAAAAAAAAATCTTCTTTTTCTATTGAACTTTGACGTTTGAAATCGAAAAATGTGGAAAGCTTAAAATTGGTCTTTTTTTTTTTGATGGATAGGTCGTTATTGGAGGCTCCATCGTCGATCTGGTGGCCGCCGTCAAGGAGGACTCTATTCATGTGAGTGCCCCTTTTCGATTATTTCTTTTCTATCGAATGCGTAAGGTGGGATCAGATTTTGATCTTATTTAAATCGTTGGCGAACGATGAGACATGTGTCGCTGCGAAATTGAACGAGTCGTAGCTCGAGAAAAGACAAAAAGCGGATTATTCAAATAACCGTACATTCATATGCAATAACGATCAGTACAATATGTATAGGAGTTGATGGCAATCGTCACACAATAATTTTAATCACACATTTTTTTTTTTTAAATCAATTTTTTTAAAATTGTTTTTACAAACATTTTTCCCTCCCTGGAAGTTGTTTTCCAGCTGAACTTAGTCACGCCCCTCAGGTTATTTTTTATTTTTTTTTTTTTAAAGAAGAGCACAAAAAAAAATTCCATAACAAACGTGTCCAAAATGAATGACGTAATAATGAAGACTATTTTTTTTTTTTCAAAGAAAATTCACTGTCAATCATTTTGGACGCTTCGAAAAAGAAATGAATAGACATAAAAGGAACCATCACACAATCTCTTGCTCATCATCCGATATTTGAATATATTATATATACACACACACACACATCAATGCGATGTGTATATATAAAATAAATATCGATTGACGACAGATAATTGACAAATTAAATAAGGAACAAAATCGAAAAAGAACTGTTGTGTACACACCCACACACACACACACTCTCACTCGCTGATAGTATTATATAGACGAGGATCTTTGCCGTATTGAAATGCTGATAGAGTAAGGAGAATAGGGAAAGAGAAGAGATTTGTGGATGTGGTTTCGGATCACTTGTGTCTGGAGAAAATAGGAGAGAAAGTCAATATTGGCAACGCCAATCGCTTCTTCTTTTTTTTTTATGCTCTTTTTTTTTACTACCAAAAAAAAAAAAAAATCTGTTACCGGCAGGAAAATCTTTCAGGCGAATTGAATTCAAGATTTTTTGCTCCCCCACTTTTCTTTCACTGGGCACACACACACACAAAGAATGGCTGCCATTTTTTCTTTTCGAAACTCCGTGATCAGATTATCGGGTTGTTTCCTCTTGTTGTTGACTTTCGTGCCCGTCCCCGGGCGAATCTTTTTTTTTTTTTTTTTCTTTTTAACGTCGCCCGTGACGACGACGTTTGACAAAAAGATCATGGAAGAAAAAGGATTTTTTTTTTTTAAAGAGTCTTTTATTCTTTTCAAATCTGAGTCTGCTTGATTTCTCTCAGTTCGTGATATTCATTGTTGTTGCCGTTGGGCCGGCCCGGCCAGCCGTTTTCGTGTTGTAGCTGTTGCTGCAGTGGCTGTACCCAGTTGCTGGTACAGCCGGACTGCTGTTGAATTGTTGTTTGCGCTATTGTTGTCGTCTGATCGGAAGGATCCCATTCTTTGTGGATGAGACGACGCTGAGGCAGCCCGGTACTGTTGCAGCTGGACGGCAATAGGGCGCAGTGGCTGCCCGAGTCTGAATCGGCGCCGTTGTCGTTGTTTTGCGGCAATTGATGCAGCGTTCGATGTTGTTGCTGCTGTTGTTGCTGCTGCTGCTGCAAGTGATGAATAGGCGTGTCGGGCGGACTGAAGAGGTCATTGTCTGTCTCATTGTCGCCCTCTTCTTCGTCCTCGTCCTCTTCGCCTTGTTGTTGTAGTTGCTGCTGCGGTTGTTGTTGTTGGACAAACGGATTGATGAGGTGGTACTCTGCCGATGAGAAACTGGACTGGCGGCGCGGACGGGGTATCCTCAGGGCGCACAGGCCAGTCGTGGATGTTGTTGTTGTCGTCCCACCGCCGGAAGGCACTTCTCCGTTGGGCAAGTGAGTCGACTCTCTGTTTGCTTGTCCGGCCGACGTGTTGTTGATGAAGTTGTCGTGCAAATCAGTGGCCACTTCGGTGGCCACCAGCGCCGGGGGAGGAACGGGAGCGCCAGTTCCCCTGGCCATGACGGCCCTGATTCCGCTCATTTCGCAGTGGGTGAAGGGCATGTTGTTGGCGGGTCCGGCCGCGCCGGCGACGCCGCCGGCCGCCGACGAGTTCATCAGCGCCTGTTCGCTCTGCAGGATCTTGATTTTGGCCACCATTTCGCGCAGCTCGTAGCGCAAGATGGCCAGGAAGCAGAGCTTGACGAAGGCCAGCACACAATAGCCCAGCACGAACAGAGTGTCGCCCGTCATGTGCAGCCACGACGAGACGTACTCGCCGCACCCCGATTCGTGCACGTCGCTCACGTCGCCCACGCTGGGCCACACCCCGCCGCACTCGACCGACGGCCCTCCATCCCCGTCCGTTCCGTCCTCGTCGTCTTCGTCCTCCTCGTCGTCCGCCTCTTTCTCTTCGCTGGGCACAAGCCGATGCCTCTGCTGCTTGGCGTGCTGTTGTTGGTTTCGATGCTGCTGGCCGTCCTTTTTGTGGCCGACGGACGGACTCATTGCGATCGTAGGCGCCGCTGTTGGCGTTGTCGCCCGTCGCTGGATGCGCACGGATCCCTGATGCGGAATGGCGGTGACGGACCGATGATTCAAACTCATATTTCCCGCCAGTTGTTGTTGTTGCTGTTGTTGTTGTTGCAAGTGGAGTTGTTCTCTCATCATTCGCTCGTGGTAGCGTTCGTTGTAGTCTCTCAACTGCTGGCGGTGTTTGCCCGTCCCGTAGACTTCCTTGCGGCCCGGCGGCACTTCGCTGGCCATGGACATGAACCCGTTCTTCCTCAACTGGTCACTGTTGAAGCTGGCCGACTTGCAGCACGAGTCGGGCAGCGGCAAACGGCTGACGCGCTGGTCTCCGATCAGAGACGGCCTCAGCGGACGGCCGTGCGGTGTGGACGCAACTTGGACGCGATTGCTAGACAGTCCGGCCGGTTGCCAGGCTGGCCGGTCGGCCAGGTTGGCCAGCCAGTGCGAGTTGTTGAAATCGGCCGGCGATTCGACGCCACAACAACGGGCCGAGCGCTGTAAAAGGTCCCAGGCGGCGTCGAAATCGGCGTCGTTGCCGTAGTCGAGACTGAGACGGCTCTTGAGGTCGGGCACGAGGCCGGCGACGAGTCTTTGGAAACGAAAGACCCAGACGATGCCGACGAGCATGTCGCCGGCCAGGAGGACGAGCAGGAGGATCCAGTAGGAATTGAGGAGCTTTTCACTGAGCCTCAGGGCTCCGAGGCATCCGACGACGGGCAGAACGGCGCCTTGGAGGACGAGGGCGGCGTAGGCGTAGACGACGCTCGGCTGGTGAGGACTGACTGCCGATGGCGGCAGGAGCTGCCTCCTCGGGTCGGAGAGCAAAGCGGCCGCCACCGAGGCGAAGATGACCACGCCGGCCATCAGCACCAGATTGGACGCGTAGATCCACAGCCGGTAGTAGCGCATGGCCTGCAAGGCTAGCCGCACCTGGGCCGACACCATTGATGATGGATGGAATGGTTCCGTCTCCAGGGCTCCCCCTCCCCCCGCCCAGCAACGGCTAGCAGCTGCGCCGGCACCACCGGAACGGCGGTGGGGCCACGATTTTTTTTTTTTTTTTTTTTTTTTTTTTTTTTTTTTTGTTTTTTTTTTTTTTTTTTTTTTTTTTTTTTTTTTTTTTTTTTTTTTTTTTTTTTTTTTTTTTTTTGTTTTTTTTTTAATTTCGCGCCTGTTTTTTGAAAAGAAAAACAAGAAAGAACATTTTTTTTTTCTTTAATTTTTAAAAACTGCGAAAAATCGACATTTGAAAAATTGTTCTTTTGATAATGGGAGGCGGAGTGGAGGAATATCGTTGTGTGTCAAGAGGAAAAAGAGTTGCGTTTTTAATGGGGTGGCTGTCAAAAATTGTCGGCGGGACTTTTTGTGTCGTTCAGAATCTGCGTGTTTGATCGACATCAAACGTTCAAGTCCCGGAATGTCGTGACTTTTTTTTATTTATTTATTTTCATTTGTCGGCATCATCAGTCAACCCGGCTGACACATCCTCCTCTTCCTCCCTTTTTCACGACATTTCCTTCAATATTGCGTCATTTCCCGCTTCTTTTTTTTTTTTTTTCCTTCCTCGTCTCTCCCCCCTCTTTTTTTTTTTCGTCCTCTCGAGATAGTCCCGACAGCTGACGTGACCCGACATTCGCAGTTTCCACATGTTTCTATTTTTCCCTCATTTTTTTTCCAACATTTATTCTGCACAAAAAAAAATATATATAGAATGGAAGCTTCGTTTCGTGTGTTTTGTTTCGCGCCTATCGTCTCGCAAAAAAAAAAAAAAAAGGAACAAATTCCGCACGGGGTCGATATACTTTCTAGATGGAATCCTCCAACGTACTCGAATAACCCGCAATTCAATTGGCGAATCGTTCCTCATTTGATTGTGTCCAGTTTCGCTGACAGCGTTAACCGATCGATAACTTTGCCATCTATTTCAACGCCGTCCTACAGCGCCACCCTTTCTGCCATTTGTTTTAAAAGACGTTTAAGAAATGGAACTATTTTTACCTGTTGTTTCAATCGAATGCGGCTGTTTGTTTTTTTTAATGATTAAATGTTTTGTTTGTTTTGTTTTGGCGGAAGGAAAAATGTGTGTTTGTGGATATCAGTTGAAAATGGCGGCAATGGCGGAGCAGCCGCAAGGATCACTCAGTCCGCGATGATGTTGAGGGCGGCATCGGTCCGGCCCCACGTCGATAGAACAAGCCGACGTTGTGTTAGGATGAGCCATTTCTTTCCCTTCAATCGTCCGGCTTATTTTTTTTATATTTTTTGTCCAGCACATAAAGACACACACACACACACACACACACAAAAAAAAACGAATAATCATCATCTTATAAGTTTACGTGTATGAAAAAAGACAGGGGGGGGGGGGCATTTCTTTGTTTTGTTTTGATGAACTGGGGAAAAAACACGAGGGTTTAGCTGTACCCTTGGTCACGTACGAGTTAAGAGAAAACCTTGTTCTTACGACCACACAAAACGGTAGGGAGGGGCTCATTTTTGCTGGGCACTTTTATAGCTGCAACGTCAAACTGGAGAAAATGAGCTCATTGATAGACGCTTTTCTTGACTACACTAACTTGTAATATTTGGTCGTAACCGTAGCAAAAGAATACGGCATTCTTATGTATGTGGAAAAAACAAACAAAATGGAGGTCACACGAGCCATTAAATGACGTCATGGCGGTTGAGTGTCAACTGTCGTTTGTTTTCTTTTCTTTTTTTTTTTTTTTTTTGTTCTTACCAACTTTCATTTTCGTCCTGGCTAATGGCCGTGTGCATGGCCGGCTCTTGTCATCTGTCTGTCATCTCTGTACCCAGGAACGGCAAAAAGCTATTTTTAATGTTATTACACTCAACTCAAAGTTTTGCTCGTGTGTCAGTTGTGTAATGCATCCACCTGCTTAAAGGGGAGGAGGAAGCCTGGACATTTCCCCTGGACAAAGTTTCTCGTTTCACACCCCCTCCCCGTCCGTCTCCATTTTTTTTTTTGTTTGTTTTTTTTTTCATAATGAAAAACAAAAAAAAAGCTGGGCTTTTTATTTTTGGAAGAGGGTCTCACAGTCACGTCCTGTAACTGTAGAAAGTGCAGCCACTCAGCCGCTTTTATCGATCCACTTTGCGTCCCTCATTGGCGTCCCTACGTCAAACAATTTTCGTGTCTTCCCTCTTATGGCTTCGCCTTGTGCTTGGACGTCTAGTTTTAACTAACCGTGCGCTTATGTTGTAATCGACGTTTGAAACTTATGTTCATTTTTTTATATCGCGTTTTTCGAACTGGCGAATCAATAGGACGAAGCCTCGAAAGGCAAACGAACGGAAAGAATATGCGAGAAATGTCTTTTTTTTTTTTTTTTTTTTTATCTGTCGGCTTGCAGACTTTTCTCGCTGTCCAGGCCTCTTGTTTTTCTTTGTTTTTGTGTGTGTGTGTGTGTGTGTGTGTGTTCCACAGTCAGCCGGTGACTGGACGCGCCGTGATGGATCTACAATACCGCCCCGACTCGGGTGTGTTTTTGTGTGTATCGCGTGTCTGCGGTTGGTTGATGACTACTTAATGGGACGGAAAGCTTTTGTTTTTTTTTGTTTTGTTTTTTTCGTTTATTGCTGTCGACTAACAGCTGATGCAATGCGAGATGTAAACGTGAAAACAAATTGAATTTTTTTTTTTTGTTGTTGTTTTGTTTTTATTTGCCATGACTGCAAAGCGAAATTCAATTGATGCGTCACGTTTGACAGATGTTGGCAATGTTTTTTTCTTGTTTTTTTTCTCTTCATTTTGATATCGTTTGTTGTGACGTCATTGGACGCCATCTTTGATTTCGATTCGGTATTGGTTTCGTGACAAATTGCCCTGACTTTGATTGATTTGTTTATATTGTCACGTAGCGAGCCTTTTTTTTTGAAGACTTCGAATTTCATTTCGAATCGTTTCATGGAACTTTATTAGCGGATTTACCTTCACCCTTTTTTTAAAAGGAAGATCCCGAACGCTCTTGACATGAAAAAAAAAAAAAAAAAATGTGTTCCAAAACACGTTCTCCTTGTTTTGCCTATTGCTTATCCAAAAAACTCTTTCACGCGCTTTTAAGTAGCCGACACACACACTCGAAATGATGATGTTGATTACAGTTTAACAACGAACATCTTCCGTGTTATAGTGTTTAGTAATAAACAAGTTGGGGGGGGAGGGGAGTGAGATAGCAAGAGATATGCGAAAATGTTTTTTTTTCCCCTTGTTTTTAGTAAATGAACTGGAACAAGAGAGAGAGAGAGAGGATGTGGCTCCATTATTGCTAGCGAGTCGGGTACTAAAAAAAAAAAAAAAAGGAAATACTGTCGCGTTTAATATACTAGTTCCAGCCTACATGGTCGTCAAAATGAATCCAATCGGCACACCAACGCCCCGTGTCATGGGCGTGGTCTTTTTATAAAAAAAAAATTTCTATTTCGAAACTAATCCGTGTGAATGAATAGCGATCGATAGAATCGTCTTCGAAGTTCTCCGTCTTCAACTTCTTGTTTCTTTTCTCGCGAAGGTTGTCCGGCTTTAACGAACCGTAGCCCGGACAGTTTGAAACTTGAAAAGATAAACCCCTTTTTTCTTTTAAATTTTAAGTTTCATTGACTCAATTGTGAATGTCAAAAAAGACCGTCGGACCCTGTTTTCTTCAATCGATGGAACGCACCAGTTCCCCTTTATTTTGATTTTCTTTGCTTCTTCCATACATTTTTTTTTTTCGTGTCACGCTGCGCTGCGTGTTTGCCACGGCCAAACATCGAAGAAAAGTTCCGGTGGGGAGGATTAGCTTTACTGGACAAGTGAGGCCTTCAGTGACGTCAATCACGCTTTTATTTTTTTTCTTCTTCTTCTCGTGTTATCTGCCTTCTTTCCTTTCCTACTCATTAAACTAGCGGAGGAATAGTTTTCGCTCTCCGCTTGGAATGAGAAGGCGGTAAAGCATTGCTCTGTGTGTGTGCCCAGGGGGATGAAGGCCAGTGCAACTGCATGAGAAATGAACGAGTTATCACGCTCTGATTCCACTACAGCCACAACCGAAAATTTAAAAAAAAAAAAAAAAAAAAAAAAAGGAGCTTTAGCCCAATAGGAAGACGGATGATTGGGCCATTACATCAATAAAATAAAAATAACTTATGTCATTTTCATTCCCCCCCCCCCCCTTTTTTTTTTTTTCTATTATCGATTTTGATATCGGAGAAATGGACCCCGCCAGCAAGTTTGGCTCTCCTTCTTCGCCTTTGGTCTTTAAATCAAAGCTGATGATTCTCGTGTGCCCGTTGGCAGTCCTATCTTATCGATCCCATTATTTCGCCACTGTTGTAAATTAACCCCGCTGGAACGTCATCTGCCTTTTTTTTTTTTTTTCCGAGGATCCGCAACTCATTCAGTTTTAACTTTGAATGTTTTTCTTTCCTATTTGACGTCTTGAGTTGTTTTAGCGAAGCGAAGAACGTCGTATTAATTACTGCAAGTCTCAGAAACGGAAGAAACACGACCAAAAGTGGGCGGAGCTCTCAATGTTAATCAGTTCTTTTCCTTTTTAAGAGGAAAAAAAAAAAGATAAAATATGGACGGCAATAAATTTCGGGAGAACAGGGGGGGGGGGAACTCTGAAAAAAAAAAGTAGTTTTTACATGGATGCGTCGAGTTAGAAACGATTTTAATGAATCCTCAAACGCCAAGGTGCAAGATGGCGAGAGAAACTTTGCATTTTTTCCTTTTTCCTATAACGCGTGACATTTGATAAAAATCGATATTTTTCATCAAGTGTGATGGCGTCATTCTGACGAGCTGAGAATATGGGAAGCCAGCTTATTAGCGAAAAGCGGAACGCACGTTAGAGGTTGATGCCGCAGGCTAAAAAATCATTTCAAAATCCCTCCCGTTTCAAAAAAAAAAAAAAAAAAAACACGTTCCGTGACACGTAAACGGTGTACAACATACATTTTTTTTTTTTGGGGGGGGGAGGGGTTTCTTTCGAATAAAAATGAAGTGCTACAAGGATTTTGGTGAGAAGGGGGGGGGGAATCAACAACAATATCCATATTATTAGTTTTTCCAGTCCGGACGAGAAAAATGTCAAGATTTTAAAAGGCTTGCTGCTCTTTCGTTTGATTATTCTGAACAACAAGGAAGGGAAGGAGTGGGGGGGGGGAGGCGACAGGGAGAAATGGCTGTGATATCAGCGTCGATGAAGAATGTGGAACACGAGAATGTTATATTACCCCCTCATCCCCCCCCCCCCCCCCAAAAGAAGAAGAGAGATTGATCCCATTCTATTCGTACAGACAAAAACCGATTTTCATGGTAATTTGCAGATATGATTTTTCACGACACGCAGCCACTTTTAATCAAAAATATAAAAAAGATTCTCATTCATTTTTCGGTTGGGAGAATTGGGCCCGGTTTTTTCAAACGCACAAAAGGCAATTCAAAATTCGGCCATTCAGCGAAAAACTCTCTTTATTTCTTCTTTTGAACGATCCATAATTTGAATGGCGAGCTTTAATCAAACAAAAAAAAAAGAAAAAAGAAACCCATCAAAAGCAATGGTGGCCTCGAAATAATAATAATAAAGCTGCCCTTTTGTTTGGACCCAACGTCACACCCCGTCGAATGCGATAATGCGTTTGATTTGTAGAAGCTGTTCTTTTGTTAATTGGAAAAAGGAAAAGAGGAAGGCCTGACGAAACGATGATACACGCCCCTATTCCCCTATTTAGAAAGCTTCAAACTCTTTTAATTCATTTGGCTGGCAGAAGAAAAATTGGAGGAGAGTCCTGTCCCATGTTTTTGATTGCCTTGATTGAACGAATGGAGATTAAGACTGATGAACTCACGGGGAATTGATCGATGGCTCACCACCTGGTTTGCTCATCGTTTGAAACATAAAAGAGCGGCAAAATTTGAAACTTTTTGGCTCAACGCGATTGGCTGCGCGAAAATGGACGTTGTTTTTCTTTTTTTGAAAGGGACACGTGAGACAAAAAA
Source organism: Daphnia carinata (assembly GCF_022539665.2). Taxonomy (NCBI): domain Eukaryota; kingdom Metazoa; phylum Arthropoda; class Branchiopoda; order Diplostraca; family Daphniidae; genus Daphnia; species Daphnia carinata. Next base: position 1,641,585 of record NC_081336.1, on the reverse strand, counting down.
AAAAAAATATATATATATGTATAAAAGACAAAACAACAAATGGATCAATGAGAGAAAAGAGTCGATCGTTGTGGGGATTGGTCGGGAGTGGATGCTACGTGCTGCGCGTGACTTGTTCATCCATCAACGCAAAAAGAAAAAAGAAGAAAACATTCCAAGTGCTGGCTAAAGAAAAGATCGTGCCAACTTTCCCGAATGCGCAGTCTGTTTTTTGTTTTTGTTTTTTTTCGCCCTCCCCACACTTTTGCAATTTACCGGAAACTCGAAAAAAAAAAAAAATAATAATAAAATAAAATAAGATAATTTGACGTGAGGTTATTCTTTGGGGGATTCCCTGCCAAATATTTAAGTTAGCTTACTCGTATTAAATGTCCCGGCCGATATCCGCTGTGCCATTTGTCGTCGTTCCTTTTGATTCCACGTCGTGATTTTTTTTTTTTTTTTTTAACTAGTTTTCCCTTTTTTTTTTCTTTTTTTTTTGAATTGAATCAGATTCGATTTCCATTGATAGAAATTAGAGACGTGTGGGGCGAAAGCAAAATTCGATTTGTGAATCCAATCTGAAAGCTGTTTTTGTTGGTGTTGTTGTCATGTAGGAAAAGTTTCGAGTTTGCTCTCGTGTATGTTTGCATTTTACAATCCCCCCCCCCCCACACACACACACACAAAAAAGAAAAAAAAAAAAAAAAAAAAAAGAAAAGTTTTTATTCTGATGGGAACAGCAGAGACGGTTGATCGATCAACCAAGTAACCTCCAGGGTGCGCCAGTTATGGGCGTGGCCTTACACAATTGTACACAGTAGCTACTACATACGATCCTTGATGATTTTCTTTTTATTTTTTTTTATTTCGTTGAGTCCCGACGTCAAACGGTGGCAAATCGAAAAAGAAAAAAAAAAAAGAAATGAAAAAATATGTTGGAAAAGATGAGGCACGAGCGACAAAAGAAAGGGGCGACACACTAATTAATTAGCTTTTCAGCCGTTGGGCATGTCGGTAATCTTAAGGAAGGAACTGTCTGACATTTCTATTCTTTTTTTTTTTTTTTTTTTTTTTTTTTTTGGCTTGGTTGGTGCTCTTCGTCGTCGTGGTGATGTTGAGGCCCTTCTTCGACTGACGCAATATGCGATAGCAAGACATTCCGCACCGAGTCTCGTTGAGGACGCCAACCTCTACGAGTTTCATTAAACCGTGTCGAATGTTGTTGGGCGACATTTTTTTTTTTTTTTTCTTGAATTTTGCCGGGCCAATCCCTGCGACACTCGCACGTAGTTGTCCTCCTTTTTTTTTTGTATATACATATATATATATATATTTTTTTTCGTTGTCGGAATAGATTTATAGCGCCCTCAGGATAATGAATCACTTTGCCTCCTTGCGTGTCTACGTGTAAACGAAGACAACAATTGACTCGTCTCACTTTTCTCCGGCGCTCTCATCAACTCGCCTTCTCTTTTTTTTTTTTTATTCGAAAATGCCTTTCGCATTGTTTTCTCGTCTCTTTCGGGGAGGGGCCGGCCCGAAAGCGTTTCATCGACCAGCAAGCCACTCGTCTCAATAGATAACAAATAACAAAGAGTGCCGTAGCACACACACACACACACACACACACACACACAGTTAGTCCTATATAGTTGCCTCGCTACGTACCGTTGCTCCCTGTTTAGACCGATGGCGGGCAGGGACCTCTCCAGGATAATGTCAAGGAGCCACTCGGCTGATTGAGTCTACGTCCTTCTTCGTTTCTCTTCTCCTTTTCCTCGTTTTTATTTTTTATTTATTTATTTTATTTTATTTTATTTTTTTTTGAAGAACAACGCGCGCCAAGCTCTGCCCGTATCCAAAATCATTTATATCTCTTTGCAAGTGTTGTCAGCGAAACACTTTATTTCGCTATTCGTTAAAAAAAGAAAAAAAAAAGAAAAAACAACACAAAGCGATTTGCGAGGGAAAATGTTTTAATTTTAAAAATTGATCGTAGTTGTGTATCGTTATTTCTATTAGGGATATGCATTGCGAACGAGTAATGGCAGGTCGAATACTACTGAAATTTACTTCAAAATTCGTCTGCTACGTTTTGGGTGGTGGGGATAAACGTCGATGAGACGATGGCCTTATAGAGCTGACTATATATAGGAATTTGACAGCGCCGCACAACACAAGACAAGACAAGACAAGACAAAAAAAAAAAATGCGTTTTTCTTAGTGCCATTCTATAATTGGATGGCGGAGCGAGAAAGAGCAGCTGCCCCAACGCATTTTATTCTGAAAAGAAGAATGAATAAGAAGAGGCAACGCATTTTGAACAGCGCCTCTTTCGAAAAAACAAGTTTCGTCTTTCTTATTTCTTATTTTTGCTGTCGTTGCGACAACGCGTGTGCGAATAGAAAAGAAAGATTCGACATGCCTTTGCAAGAGTAGGAAGAAAAAGCATCAACAGCTGCGCATCAACCTAATTGAATCACGAATGGACTATTTTGTACACATTGATTTGCATAATAGCAGCGGACTTTTCCAGAAATCCCTAAGATGGTCGTTACGTATTCGCCTTAAAAACACGCCCCGCATACTCGGAGTGTCATTAACAAGAATAATGTTGACAACCATTTTTTTTTTTTTTTTGCACAACGTATTTGAAATAGTTCAAATAAAAAAAGATGGAGAGAGAGAGGGGGGGAATTGATTGCATCACAGGACGTAGGGGCTTTTTTTTATTTATTTTTTTTTTTATTTATACATGGACGATAGGATTGATGGGAAACGATCCATCAATCAGTCAATAAGCCTATTAGCCTATGTTGTTATTAAGAGTGTAGGTGCCTACGCCGATAGGGGCCAGTCCCAAATTCAATATGAAACAACGTTTCGTTATTGTTGTTTTCTCTCTGTGTGTGTGTGTGTGTGTGTGTCAATTTTTAATTATTCGCTGACGGCACACACTGCGCCACAGTATATATATATATATATATATACAAATATATGTGTAGCATACGTGAATAATTGCCGAGTGACGTCAGACAATGGCTGATCAATAGTTCTTGTGTGTGTGTGTAGTGCTCCTCCTTCTCTTTTCCTCCCATTCCCGAGTTGTTTGCCCTCTGAGTTCTCTCTCTCTCTCTCTCTCTCCGTGCTCTACACACTCAGTTCGGTTCGTCTTAATACCTTTCTTGTGTGTGTGTGTGCGCTTGCCTACTCATCCTCTCTTTTTTTTTTTTTTGCCCGTCGTGATCAGCGTGTGTGTGTAGCACAGCACTCCGCATAATCCCTCGCTTTTTTTTTATTTTGAATTTGATTTTTATTTTTCGTTTACGTGGATTGAGAGAGAGAGAGAGAGAGAGAGAGTGGCTAAAGAGAAAGAAAGGTTTTGCTCTCGGACATGCCCACACGCGTCCCGCACGAATCACGAGATGTTTTGCGAGCAGACATTTTTTTTTTTTTTTTTTTTTTTTTTAACAAGACGAATCGTAATGAAACGCGTTTCTCTGACGGACGTTTAAGCAGTTGCGTTTCAAATTGAATGGCCTAATGATGACACGCTTTGTTGAGAGGGAGACGATACAGCGAATGAATGAATTATTTTTTCTTGTTTTGTTTTTACCTGATGATGAAAAGATGGACGTGATGAGAGCGAAACGACAAGAACAAACAGGTGAACCGTAAAACGAGTGGAGAGTTTTAAAACGTACGCGAAATCACTTGAAGGAAGATGTCGATAACGAAGCACTTGTCAGTCAAGTTGTCAAACACAATCACGCACACACACAAAGACGCACATAAAACAAACAGATTTTTGTTTTTAAAAAAAAAAAAAAATCGGAATCACTCAATTCAAAAAATAATAAATAAAAAAGGGGGAAAGATGGAGAGAAAGAGAGAGAAAAAAAAAAAAAAAAGAGAGAGAGAGAAAAAAGTTTAAATTCTTCTTTCCCCGATGGAAGAAAGCGAGAGGGTCTGATCCGTCGTGGCCAGCCTCAGACTGAAGACTGAATCCGCACGGTTGGCTATATCCAGCTCTTGTATACGTTCACCTTACAACCCGCCAGTGTAACAAGCCCCACACACTCCCATATGAGCGCAAAAGGAGAGCTTCTCTCTCTACATCAGCCCGTTTGTTGTGTCGGAAAAAAAACAAAAAACACAAGAAATGCTTTGTGCGTTTCGGTGGGAGGAGAGAGAGAGAGAGACGGGCACCGAGTTCACTTATTGCTTCCCCCCTTTTTTTTTTTTTTTTTTTTTTTTTTTGTTAGTACCCCAGGACAACGAGCCCTCACTACTAAGGTCTCAGCTGATCTCCTGCCAAGGAAACAGTGGGCCCATTGCTAACGTTCCGTGTTGTGTATATACATACATGGCCAGCTTTTTTTTTTTTTTTCCCCCCCCCCCCCCCCCCTTCTTTTTACTTTCTTAGAAAGAAACTCGGTGCGTTTCGTAGTTGTACAATCCCAGACAGAAAAATTGATGTTTGCGCAGGCCTAGTAAAAACGCCATGTATTCCAGCTCGGCTTTGTGCATTGTCGATGGTGTGTGTGTGTGTGTGTGTGTGTGGAGGGGGGGAGGTATATACCCGTTTGTTATTATCATTTTTTTTTTTTTTTTTCTTCTTTCTATTGCCCGTCAGCTTGCATGTCATTTGCAACGTGCATAACAAAACAAAGAGGAAAAAAAAAAATAATAACAAAAATGGCTCCTCCTTTCTCTCCATTGGGACGTGCCCGCTCCCGCAAAATCTTAGCGGCGTTTGAAGTAGTTTGAAGTTGTTTGGGTTTTTTTTTTTTTTTCAAGTTCTACTTTTTTTTTTTTTTTTTTTTTTTTTGCACACAAATTCTCGCATTTTCACGACCATCAACAAAAAAAAAAAAAGCTGCGCGTGTAAAAAGGACTCGAGTCTTTTTTCTTTTTTCTTGGATAACAAAAAGATGCGGCTAACTATGAAGAGATAACCAACTTTTTACGTTAATTATCTTCTTCCCTCTTTCTTTTTTAAAGATTTACTTTGTACAGGAGTCGTGCGCCCAACGATGTCTCGGCGTTTAATTAAAGCAACTTTTGCTACATGATTGCAATCTGTGATGAAATAGCTCTAAAAAGCAATAAGCGTTCCATTGTTTTTTGTGTCTGGAAGGCCTTGGAAATATCAGCCGGAGGCACCCCGTTCTGACACGCCCACTGCACTCAGGGTCTATGGTAGATGCGTAATACTTGCAGTTAGTATCCATATCCGATGGTTATGTACAATCTAGTGAGCCGTTGGTGGCCAAATGGATCGTTTGCCATCCGATTGGCCGCGCTCTCGGCATTTGAATTTCTAAATCCTATTGACTTATTTTCTTCCTTCCATCTTCGTAATGACGGCTTCCTAACTATCAGAGAGTCTCTCCGCCTAATTTATTTTATTTTATTTTTTAGCTCTTCATTATGTGTGTGTGTGTGTGTGTGTGTGTCTGTGTGCAGATGCATATTCATTATCATACTGTGTCGGATGCGCTGAAGCTAAGAACATTTTGCGCGTACGATAATTAGACGTGCAAAAGATGGAAAGGGCGGGGTGGGGGGAGGGGCGCGCTCTTTGCCAATGAAGCCAAACTGAATTTTCCTTGCGAAAATTGCACGTGATGTACATCCAGTCCCGAAATCAATTACCTTGGCGTGGGTCGTCTTCTATAGTTGTAAAACACAACCCACCCCCTTGATTTTTTTGATTTTTTTTTATTGTTCCATCTACTTTTCGCGCGTGTGTGTGTGTTTGTTTTTACTCTTGCGAAGCTCTAAATGAAGCGGAAAGAGAAAGTGCTGTCGTCCTTGGCGTCGAGACGCGTCCTCCCCATCGTCGACTTGTCTTTTGGATCGATCCCGGCGGATATCCGCCACTCTTGTGTCTGTTGAAGGGACGAATGGGCGACCAACAACTTTTGATAGGTGCGGATAGAACAGGCGAGAAAAAAAGAAAAAAGAAAAAGAAGGAAAGATAATGGGACATTTTTCCGCATCTCATCGAATGATGACAGTCGGCACAGTAAGAGGGTCAAGTGCGTGGCCAGCATCTTCTGATGCAACTGGCCTTTAATGTCCCGCGCGTGTTTACACCGTTAGCAGGTCGTTTTTTTTTTTTTGTTTTTTGACGCAAGTTATTCATAGGGAGGCCAATGCGAAAGAGGTTGGGCTGTTACAACTCAGCGAGTTAGTTGTTTTTAACGATGACTCGAAAACTGAAACGAGACTTGTTTAGACACACTGTCCGTGTACAACAACCCCTCTTGGCTTTTTGACTATAAATAGGGCCCGGAATGCGCTAACAACTCGGTTGATTCCCCTACCCCTTCCCATGTGTTTTGTAAATTGTTTTCTTCTTCTGGGGTTATAACGAAATTCTACATCAAAGGAGAAGATATACAAAAAAGATCCTTTGACTTGTTTTTTTTTTTTTTTTTTTGTTTTTTTTTTTGCGGGGTCTTGAAGGAAGGACTCATCGATCCTGGAGGATAGGCGAAGAACAAAAAAAAATAGTAGGGGTCGTGTAATGGCAAGGATGGGCTTTGGTTGAAATGCTCAGGCCGCGTACGAGTACACACAGTAGCCAGCAGGTTTTATTATTTTTCTTTAAACAACGTCTCAAACTGTCTCAAAGTATTTATAGTCGGTTATAGATCAACCGTGAAAGAAAAAGAAAGAAGGCAAAAACGTAAACCCAAACACTGGGGAGGGGAAAAAAAAAAGTGTGAAGCAAAGACCACAATACACACACACACACACAATAAATAATCATTAAATGTGTGTGTGTGTGTGTCTAGTAGTAGAACGGTCTGCGTGTTGTGTGTATTATAACAATAAGCTGGTCCCCCAGCCCTTTTGAAGATTTTTGATTTATGCTTTTCTGTATTTTCTCTTGTTGTGCGCAATACGAAAAGACATCCGTCTTGGTGTCTGTTAGATCTGCTGTGTTTCGGTCTCGACTAACCCGACCCGAAACTTAGAAGCTTGTAACGATCTTTCTCTTTTTATTTTGTTAACTTTATTTCGCTGTCTTCTGGCCTTTTTGTGTGTGTGTGTGTGTGTGTGTGTATGTGTGTGAGGGGGATGTTTTTATATTTTTATTTTCACTCTTTTTTTTTTTTCCTCCTTTTTCATGGGAACGATGCCGCGCCGGAAACACACATGTCTAAACACACATAGATGGATGCGAGTACCCACCGCGGAAGTATCAGTCGTTCGTATGGCGGCGTCGGCAGAAATTTGGCAGACGGGCTGAGTCGACTAGGCAAAAGGCCGCCGCTTTTCGTATCGGTCGTCGGAGACGATGAATCCGGACGCGATCTCATCCGACACAACCCTTTGATGGTAAACCCCACTTTCATCCACATCAGTTTCATTCCTCGTTAAATTTATTTTTATTTTTATGCTAGTGATAGAGAGAACAGTTGGGGCTAGAACTCAAATTGAAAATTACATTTTAATTGTTTAGTTAAAGGGGGGCTACCTTAGGTCAAAGCCGTCACTGTTGTGTCCCGTCCCTTTTTGTGTTTAGAAGAGGCTTCATGCTATGCCTATCGTGCTACTTTAGCAACGGAGCTCTATTAGATTACGCAATAGGGCCCAAAGTGCGTGTGTTTCGCATCCGCGCTACTTAGCAACGAAGACTAGTAAGGTTGGGGGGAGGGGGCAGAAAAAAGCAAATGGAAGCAGCTCCTGAAGAGAGAGGACTAGCGATGGGGGGGGTTCGTTATGGGGGTCTGTGCAACTATCGTTCTCGTGATATCCGCTAATTGGGCGGGTGGGTGGGACAAACTAGTAGCACACACACACACATCAGAAGGCTTATAGGAAAAGGGAGAACTATTATGTGTAGGGGAGGGTGAGGAGGAGGAGTGAGGCTCGATGATGCGAACCTGGCAGATGTTGTAGACTTGTGCCACCACATCCAGATCGATTTCCGTCAAGCCATCCATCCATAAACTATAATGAACAAGAATGTATAGCTGAAGCTTACTGAATTTCCGAGCATAGCTCTTCTGTTTCTATTCTACCTTGTCCTCGTTGTTAAGATCGTTTTTCTTTTGTAGCCTGTAGTGTAATCAAACACTAGTTTTTTTTGTAATCATACAGGAGAGTCGTGGAATCTTTCGACTCGCTTCGGCATCCACAGCGTCTTACACTGTCATTCTTGATAACAAAGGGGACTGCCAATTTGGTATTGGAGACTTGAAGATTCACAACCAGCTCACCGTTGACAAGGTAAACAATACATCATGCTTCAGCCTAGGGTAGCAACTGTCTCCCCCTTTTTTTTTTTTTGTTGTTGTTGTGTGTAGGGAACACACTGCCCTGAATGAAAGTGACGGCACACACAACAGAATTATTTAAAAGATCCAATCTATTTTCGTCAACTTGCAATAAAAAAAAAAAGGTGAGGCAGTACGAGGAGGACATAGCCAAGTGTCGTTTGCTCATTATGGACGGAAACATCGAATTAACGACCATGGAGTACATCCTTGACCTCTGCCGCTCTACCAGAGTTCCAGGTAAGACCCCAAACAAGTTTCTGGCAAAACTACTTTACATTAAAAAAAAAAAAAGAGAAACATTATAGCTCACTCAACGATTTAAATTTAAGCAATGGACGGAGATGAGATTGTGGAACGAAATGATGGATAAAGAGATTCACAGTTGCAACTGTTGTAGCCCAAATATTTGAGGGTGAGGCACATATTTTCAGATGTAAATCTGGCTGCCGTGTGATTGCATCTGAACAACTAGATTGCTGTTGGCTTTTTTGCGTTCCACTGTCCTCTTGGCGTCCTATTTAGAATAGTTTGCTTGGTTTAAAATTATTTCGTGGTGAATTGCATGGAGAGCGAACTTACGAAGTAGAAACTTGCTGTGGCAGCCATTCCGATGAACATGGCGATTACGGCAAACGCGTACGACCAAGAGAGGTAGTTGAAATTTGGGTAGAGCATCCAGTCGCGTCTCCAACATTGTCCGCCAAAGACAGCCACAGACAGGAAGAGGCAAAAGGATTTCAAACCATTCATGAGTGCACAAGCAGACAGGATCTGCCACTGGTATCGGAATGTGAAGTTGAGCGGCCAACGCACAAGAAGCATTGTTGAGGCAATGTGGGCAGAGCAGGAAAATATCAAGGCCAGCGTCATAAAAGCCTGCACTGCCATCAGCCAACCTTTGCAGACCAAATGGAAGAGTTGTGAAGTAGCCGCCAAAGGAAAGTGTGACTCAAAATTTACCTGGTAGCAGCCATTCCCAGATCACAAAATATGTCTTGCTAAACACATAGTGGCAACCGTCAAATAGGTCATCAAACTGGTAATTTGGGTAACGGAATCTGCTGAAGCAAAACTCCCATAGACCCATATTTTTGAATGGGCTGTAAGTATCTTGCCACGACACAAGCCAGTGTGGACTGTACACAAAGGGTAAATTGGTATATGAATATTTGACAGAGAATTGGCTGGGATTACCTGGCAAATGACATAACCAACAGCATAAGTGATATAAAAGACAGAATAGATCCCAACATCAGTAAACCTGTTAACGAAATAATTTCATTCACGTCATGTTGACAGTTACACGCGCAAATCCACTTGTCGTATTTGTGATGCACAATTGTTACCTGATGTTTTGGGAGCCTTCTGTCCATCAAGTCCTGCCATATTGGTTTACAAAACGAAAGCTTTTTTTTATATTTATATTTGGATATTTACTGTGCGTAACCAAACAAGCTTCAAGATTTGCAACATAAACAGACGCCGTTTAAAATTCTCTACCTCTTCTCCTTGATCTTGACAAGTGTGCAAGGTGTGGCGCGATAGTCGATTGTTAACTATCGATAGTTAGTTTACATGTTCTTTTCTTTCAAAGATGAATCTTTCAACTCTTTTTTTAAATCTTTCCTTATAGTTTGGTACGAGCCGACTGATGTAAAAAAAGCTGCTAAACCCTTTACTATCGATGGATGTCGATCAGCAATTGCTTATACGTCGCCCAATTTATCCGAATTAAAGAAGATTGTCGATACCGTCCAGCCAGGATTGTCCTCTAAAAATGATTTGAATCTTAACCAAACCATCGAGGAAATTCAAGACCCTCTTACCAAATTATGCATACCGTTGCTGGATACCGCACAATGCATAATGATTACTTTAGGAAAACTAGGAATGATGGTAATTGAACCATTACGAAACAACTCCTGAATTTTAAACCATTCATTTTCATTTGCCTTCGTTTGGTAGATTGTTCGCCGTGGAGCAAAAACAGATAGATTACCGGTGGCTCCGTGGCAGCACCATCCAAACGAAGAAATCACTGCCACCTACTATCCAGCGCCTGCAGTGGACCACATAGTCAGCGTATCCGGAGCAGGAGATTGGTATTCGACTAAAATAAATGGCAGATTAACTTGAGGTTTACACCATTTATTTCCACTTTAGTTTGGCTGCTGGATTTATAACTGGAATAATCAATGGCTGGGAACAAGACAAATGTGCGGCGTTTGGGCTCCAAGCAGCTGCCTGCTCACTCCGACATTCCCCCGCTGTCCCTGCAGCACTTTCAAATTTGCAATTATGTTGAGCATGCTATTTTTGCAGCAAGAGATTTTGTTTACAATAAATCAGGAGGGAGTTACTCCTCCACTATAATGGGATGCCGTTCGTCAAGGACTTCTGAGTCTGCATTAATCTTGAAACCATTCATCTTACCGAAAGCAGCAATTCCTAGCAGACGGAAATTGCTCTGCAGTCGAGCACCTCAATCATCCTGAGCTTGTGTACGACAGAATCAGTAGAGGTGCATTAGGTTTCTAATTTAGACTAGGGTTAGTATGAACATCAAATGAAGTGAAACCCTCAAAACGGGTTGCATGACAAATCGTAAAAATAAAATTTTATTGGCTAACTCGTTGAACAGTATTTCAGTTGAACAGAAGTACAGTTATAAAATGATTTGAACTGAAATAACCCATAGATTAGCAGTCAAACGTATGAGGAACTCAGAATACAAAAATAATGCATGATTTTGTTGCGTTTACTTTAAAAAAATTAAGAAATCATATTTTTAAGTAAGCCGGGAAATTACCAAGTTGAATTAACACGACTTCAATCTGATTGACTCGTTGAATCTAATGCAACATGCCAAAAAGCAACTACCGTGAAAATCCGTTGGCCAATGTTTAAGGTCGTTCAAAAATAGCAAAAAATCATTTTACGAATTTGTTAGTCATTTAAATTACGAATTTTACTGTAGTTTATCTTAATAATAAAATAGGTATTTCGAGCTCTTAAAGTTCAATTTGGCAGTGTTGTGCGATCGAAAGGCAGCCGAAGTTTACTTGTGGTTGGTAGTTGGTTTTTTCAAATCATTCGAAGTCGTAGCTCTACGAAGCATGGAACGAAATGTTGCCTGTAAGTAAGATTTAATATTTAATAATCGTTAAATATCTTTGAAATCATAGTTATGTATCATTCTTCTAATCAATTTCGATGTTAGTTAAGTCGAATTAAGTATTTTTATTGAAGAGATTTTTGGTTTATTACATCTTTGATGGTCGTTTAATATAGTTGCTGTTCGACAAGAAATATGTGGTGTGATTTTCTTCGACACCCTTAGAAGTCTGCGTCGATTTTTGATTGAACTGGCGAAGAAATTTACTATTTAAAATTTTCTTGAAACCACTCATGGATTCCCGTACAAACCGTAAGTTTGGTTATCTTGTCATTACCTCTGACATTCATGAGGAAAACTAAACTCAATGACAATTTTCTGATATTGAACTCTCTCACTGATCACAGTTGAAATGTGCTGGTGTTTTAAAATCCAGAGAAGTATTAATGTTTTTTATTGTATTGTTTGTAGGTAAGGCTACTTCGCTCACGCTGACCTGGATAAGGTTGACTCACTTAAAGGTGGGGTATTTTATCTTAAATTTATGATATTTTTAGTATATGATGAATACTTCTAGCTCTTAACCCAGCTCGATGAGGATGCTATGAAATCAAATTCCCATGCTGAGAAATCCTTGTGACACATATTTGTCCTTCCTATGTTCAATTTAATGGAATTATACTCTGGTAAACAGGTCTGTTTGTATGCCAGAAGCCATGGTTACAGGATTTGGCAAAACACCTTGTAAAGCAACTGGTATCCTTGTGGTTCTAAAATTTTTCTTTCACAAGATGTTTGGGTGAGTTCATTTAATTATGTTGCAAGATTGTTAATGATCGTGATGAACTCTTCTCACTAAACCTAGCTCGATGATTAGCTTATGATATAAATTTTTTGTGCTGATGTCAGTCTTGTGGAAATATTATCCAATATTGTTTATGAGCTACTTAACATTGTTTTCATTTATAGGATGCTGTGATGGAGGGATGAAGGCATCAGATGCATTCCTTACAAGGCAGTTACCTTTGTTTAAGGTCTTCGATGTAGTTGATTTGGGAGACGGGGTTTGTCGTGTGTTGAGGTGAGTGAAATTTGTTTCGAATTGTTGGGTTGGATTGTAAAATGATGAACCACAACAGATAGGGACATATGAATCATAAGGATTTGAACATCTGTTACTGAATGACTTCTAAATTGTAATACTGATGTTTTGTGTACTAGGACTAAATTAGTTTTATAATGGCAGGTTTTTGCTGCACAATTTGGAAAAAAAAAACCTACCAGGCATCCCGTGGCGACTATTTATTGTTTGCTGCAATACAATTTCCCGAGCTTGATATTCTTGTGTAATTGTCATTATTGGCTGTGTTCAGTTATTATTCATGAATTGTCGTGGTTTGGTGAAGTTCAACGTTATTAAGCTAATTCAGTAATTATTTACTACTTTGGTGAGTTTTATAATGCACAAATGCAGTTGAATGGCTGTTTGGTGGTTAACATTCAAATTGAAAATATTTTCTTGAACTCAGGAAAAAGGTTACTGACGAGATACATTTTTACCAGCACTTAACTTCAAATAACGTACTATAACTTAAGCAAAATATTTGTTTTACTGACAGTTGTACTTGAACTTGGTTATAATAAGTTTTAAGATTAATTTTGAAAATACAAGTTAAATGTAAAATGTTTTATCGATTCTTTGGTAAAATATCAAAATAAAACTTGGCAGGTTCGCTTGCTATTGTTCCACGTCCATTAGAATCATTTCTAACGCATTGGGTATGATTGTAATAGTAGTCGTCAGTAGTCACGTGAGAGATGTTCATATGATCGATGGATTTTGTCAGCCATGCAATATGGCGACGTATATCGCATGAGTCGAGCACAGCAGGTAAACGTTCCCCAAATACTCTAATTTCGTATTAATTAGAAAACAATTTTTTTAAATGAATGTAAATTATTGCTCGTTGCTTCATCTTACGTTGTTGAGTTGGAAGAAAAATTGATATTGACGTCAGCTTTCTCTGCACAGATGCCGGTCCAGTAGAGATCCTCTAATGATATCATGGGGGTCGTTTGACAAGCAGCTAACAAAGGAAGAATTGCAGTTCCATGCAGTAAATAAGCTGGTCCACCAAAATAGCTGGGATAAGTGTTCCATGGCCATTCTTGGTAAGTGACTTTCCATTTTCCATCTATTTAGAAATAGGATTTTTGTCTGTCACTAAAATTGTTAGATTCACTAGTTTTGGTGCCATTTTTTGTTGTTAAACGTACTACCTCTGTCAGGCGTAAAGGGGACACTAGCAACCCCAAAAATACTGTGATTGAATTGACGATACGATTGAATGAATAGAGCTAGATTATGTACGTTTACGTAAACATCGTCATCGACTTTAAGAACGAAGTCCACATTGGCACAGTTTTTGTACAACCAGTTAAGAAAAGCAGCCATTTTCATCGATAGATTTTCGTAAAAATCAGGTATTTCTACTTGAATGATGTCACCGTAAGTTTTACTCTCTTCTTGGATTTGGTTTTGTATCAAAGTATCGTTTGACATCCCCACTAAAAAACCAGAACGAGCCATTCCCAGCAGACCATCTTCGTTAGCAGCTTGTAAATGTTTTTTCCATGTTTGTCGAATCATATTTCGCTTGACAAAATTGCCAGGTGCCGAAACCGTAGCTATGAAAACACTTTGATTCACATCTTGGCAGGGATCAATGCTAAGTGGATATCGAAAAGAAAGGACGTCGTTCAACACTGTCCCTAATTCAGGTTTGAGAGGTTTCACGATGTTGGTTAATGGTAACAATCCATCACGGGCCACTATATATTGGGTATAGTTTTCCACACCAGGATACGGAGTATTATGCAGCGATGCAGCCATGTAATTAAAAAAGTCACGCTTAATAGTCACATTTAATTGTCGTACACTAACATTCTCCTCTGAAGTTTGTTTTGATTGTAGCGACGTGTCCAATGCTTCTTCAAGTGGTTTATTTTCACAACGAATTGTTTTCGGCAGACGTCCAATCTGGGTTAGATAATTTGGTCAGTTTGTCTTAGCAGGAAGTTTGCCAATATTTACTCAACCATCTAAAATTTGTTTACCTGTTGGGAAGAGATGTCGGCCTGTTGGATAAAGTAAATCATGTAAATAACAAAAGCTGCTGTTGCCAACAACAATACTGCCTTTCCGAAAGGAAATTTGGTATCCATTAACTTAAAATAAGTTTTTTTTCACATTGAAATTTTTGTTTTTTCTTGAACAAGATGCATCAAGTGACCACCTGTGTCCGGCTTTGTTTGGAAACTGAGCCGCTTGATAGTAGGGAGAAAGTATACTGAACATTCTAGAAGTAAAACCGGTTTTATTTGAGCAACCTTGTGCAAAGAAAACGATTTATTTTTGCACTTTCAGTCTATCCTCGGGAAATTGATTCCTTTCTTTCCATTAGAAACGATTTTAACTAATTGATTTAGATTTTTTTAAATTTCTGACAAGTCCTTTCCTACAACGAGAGAAAGTTAATCGACTAAATTTACTTGGTGATTTTGTAATAATGACATTTCCGTTAATTGTTTTCTTGCTCTATTTACTGTCGCTTGCAAACCCTTTGGTTGGGCAAATTTATGTACAGTATCTTTAACCCTGATTTAAAAAATCGTTGATCCTCGTTTTTTTTTGCTACAAAGTGTAGGTAGTATCCATGGAAATTGGAAAATTCAAGTGCCAGAAAAATGACGTGCGTGCCAGACGCTGTGTGCACAGAGAGGCGTTCTGTTATAACCCTTTCGTACGTAGCACAAGTGCATACCACCTGCATTTTGTTATCGGATTTCAACGGAAACAAATGCGTGAATTTCCTGTAGTGCAGTCCATATTTTAGACCTGCAAGTACACTTGTTTAGTAATCCAAACCTGCAGTAAACCAGACCCCATTCTTATCGTTCGAGTAGTTAAAAGCTGTTTGCCACATCATGCAAGAAAGTCTGCGTATTAAATGCCGTAAAAAATGCGTGACTCAGTACTGGAGTTGACTGAAAAGCATAAACGCTGCTATTCTGAGCCAGCACTTAGATACTGTTTACCATGCGTCGTTTTCTTCGGCAATCTTCCGGATCTCTCCTTTTTGGTGTTATCTTCGGCTGCACTGTCATCGCGTTCTTGAATCAATCATTTAGCCTACGGTAATTTTGTTCTATTAATTATCTATTAAGGCAACGTAAATATGGAATGAAATTAACTTTATTCTACCTAGATTACATCAGAAAAATGTCACCAATGGTGATAAGAAACAACAGCCAAATAC
Source organism: Daphnia carinata (assembly GCF_022539665.2). Lineage (NCBI taxonomy): Eukaryota > Metazoa > Arthropoda > Branchiopoda > Diplostraca > Daphniidae > Daphnia > Daphnia carinata. The sequence continues at coordinate 1,625,872 of NC_081336.1, read as the reverse complement.
AATCAAAGCTCACGCTGAAAATGTCATAGTGGGTATGTGTTAAAGAAATTAAATGAAATTTTTCTGTGCCATAATAATAGAGGTTTTTGTTATGTTACATATTTAGATAAAAAAGGAAAAGATCTCCATGATAAAGTCCGTATTCTATGCTGGGTAATGACGACTCCTGCCAATCACGAAACTAAAGCTTTGGCCGTCAAAGAAACATGGGGTCCTCGCTGCAACGTTTTACTGTTTATGAGTTCGGCGAACGGTCGGTATTTATTCACACACTAAATTTCAATTTGTGGCTAATATTTTATATTTAAAAGATACGAAGCTTCCAGCGATTGGGTTGCCAGTGGCAGAAGGTCGAGAGGGACTATGGGGGAAAACCCGAGAAGCATTTCGTCACGTGTGGGAACGTTATCAAGATAAAGTGGATTGGTTTCTTAAGGCTGACGATGACACGTAAATATTTGAAAAGTTATTGAAAAATTGCTAGATTAATTCTGATCATTTATATTCATTTAATGTTTAGGTATGTTATCGTAGAAAATCTGCGTTATTTTCTGTCGGGATTTGACACGTCGAAACCCTTGTTTTTCGGCCACAAGTTTAAAGCGATTGTTGACAAAGGTTACTTCAGTGGTGGAGCTGGTAAGTTGATTTATTCTATGACCAAAGTTGTGGAATTTATTTTACAAATTGCAAAACATATTTTACAGGTTATGCCTTGAGCAAAGAAGCTACCAGAAGATTCGTAACAATAGGGTAAATTATCAGTATAATTGATATTAATGTTTCCATTTTATGGTTTTATCAATTTTTCATAGATACCATAACGAATCACTTTGCCGGAAGGACCAAGGAGGAGCAGAAGATGCAGAAATGGGTTTGTCTTGTTTGTTTTCCGATGAGAAATGTAACATTCCATTTCTATCCTAATTTCATTTAAATTTTCAAGGTACTTGCATGAAAAATTTGAATGTTTCAGCGATGGATACGCGGGATTCAAAAGGCAGAGGAAGATTTTTCCCTTTGGTGCAGATTCTCACTATTTCCCTGGTGAAATCCATTCCGGCGACTATTGGTACTGGGATTACATTTACTATCCTCCCACACAGGTATGAATCTCACATGATAATCCGTTTCATTGGCGAATTTAGTATATAAAAACAAATGTTATTAGGGTCGTAATTGCTGCTCAGATAGCACTATATCCTTCCATTACATTGACCCGAGAACCATGTACATACTGGACCTTTTCTTCTATCAAATTCGTCCGTTTGGGCTGGTGGACAATCGGCCTGCGATTCCAGAACCACCACCAGATGTAAATCTCACTGGTCCTCGTTGGTTTGCTCCACCTAAACCAACAACACCGTCTCCCCCTACGACGATCCCAACATCAACGAAGAGTACTACAACTTTGAAACCCAACACAACAACAAGTCAAACAAGCGCTCCAAGTACCAAGAAGGTAGAGGCCCAGAAAACGGTTGATTCAAATAACACAATGGTGAATGCAAACACTACGAAGAAAAACTGACACGGCTATGAAATTAGTCATTTTCAACGCTCTTCGAACCATGACAAAGCAAAATAGGTATCAGTTTAATCAAAAATGCCTTTATGCGTGTGTGTGTTTGATAAAATTCTTAAAAATTAACGATGAAGATTAATCTTATCATTTAACATCGATGTGAATCAAGGAGCATATTTTTCGACACGTCAATTAAGAATTTACAGTTACAGGTAAAACAAGTTTCAGTTCCCTAGGTCTTCACGTACGTAAATTTATTATCAAAATGCCAAGTGAAGGTAAGCGCAGTTTAACTGTGTAGATGGATGCTTCAGTTTATTTATTTCTAGTCTCAGAAAAATTATTAAACTTTTGTTTCTATAAGGATAGAGCCAATGTGGGGATAGGTAACCAGAAGTATTAAAAGAAATCAAAATGCGAAAATCTGACGACACCAGAAGGTGGAACTTATGCATTTGTGCTTATGGAGCTTTGGTAGTTGTAGTTGGTTCTGTGGGAACTACGATAGGATTGATTTCTTCCCCGTTCAGCATATTCTCCACAATCCACCCATTGTTGACATAGGTGGAAACACGCGTGAAGACCGCACCCCTCTCACAAGCAGGTTTACCATTGAAAACTTTAACGTAGCTACTGATTCCGACTTGCACTCCATTTACTAAAATGGGTCCACCGTAATCTCCCTAGCATTTAGTAAATTAACAAATTCAAATGAATTAATGCAACGAATTTTGGTTGAGGTTCTTTGTCAACTTTACCAAGCAAATGGATTTCCCAGTAGTGTACGTACATAACTGCAATTTGTCATCGTAGTTGTCATGAAGGGCTTCACAAGCCAATTTATCCCGTATCTGCAAGCTAACCTGTTGCATTGATCGCGCAACACTTGTTCCATCTGTTTTCATTAAGTAAGCGTTAATTAACGACGATTGAAATTATTAAATGACAAATTTATCAATCTAAAACATTTTGAAATGCCAAAAATGTAGGTATTCAACTCACTGCTGAGTGTAATACCCCAACCAGTGGCTATTCCAGTGGTTCCAGCATACGACGGACTGCTTGCTGCCTCTGGTGGCAACGTTACTTTTGCGATGAGCGTTAGGTCAAGAGGAGAGCTCATTCGCAGAATAGCGATATCGTTTACCTATCCACGTAGAGCAATAATAATATTTCTAGGATTAAATACGAATTTTAAACTTACTCTAGTCAATTTGTTGTAATCTTTGTGGATTTGAATGTCTGTGTCTAAGACGTAACGAATGATTCTCGTTGAATCCATTGGGACGATGGTGTAAACTCGCACAATGACTTGTAATTTGTCATAGGGTTTCCTATAATTCACGCGATTGAATCAGTACAGGAAATTGTAACTTACCTTGTTTGACTTACGCATCAACGCAGCTGGCCGACGTGAGAATGTGGTTTTCACTTATCACTGTCCCGCCACATAGCGTGGTCTCAGTGCCTTTCGTTTTCAGAATCAACGCCTACACAAGTATGAAAATTGCGATTTTTGTTCAAACGGGAATAAAACCGTGACACCGAATGGTTGGATATCAGCAGCCAATAAAATTTAAAGTTGTAAAACAATTGGTCTTAAATTTTAAAATTTTACAGACCTTGTATTTGTGAGCACCTTTCAGAACTGTAGTACCACCAACAACTTCGTCGAGATCACCATCTTACGTATACGAAAACAATAATATTGAGTAATTAAGGTATAAAATAATAATATGAACCTAATGGATAAATTAGCAAAACGTACCGTATTTCAACGTGCAGACGAAATTTGTCCATACGAAAAGCAAACAAAGAATCTAAAATATTAAATTGTTGACAACAGTGTATGTCATTCAGACTATCGTGTTTAAAGACTGTTTTAGACTTACAAGTACACTAATGGAAATAGTTTAGACTTACCTGGAAAAGAATCGTGGATTTCAACATGATGCCGGGATGACTTGTTGTAGTAAGTACTTTTCGATCGCTGGTGATTTAGTTAAGCAATTGTTGGCCTTTTTATATCAAATCCATGCTGTCCTCTCTCTCAGTGGACATGATCACGTAGTCGATAGTAACTCTCGATGACGCTGACAGATGATAGAATAACTAGGTCGCAATCTGGGCAAATGTTTTCCCACCTACTATTTGCTCTCTGCCACATGAGAAACGTATTCCAACGGTCAATACGTAAAATTCGGCCAACGGATGGAGGTTTTGGGAGAGCGAAAGACCACAGTTTAACCGTGTCATGCTGTTTAGTCTGAATTCGACGAAAAACCAGTTGTCCTAATATGTACAGAATTTCGAAGTATCAAGTACTCCCACCCTCTCAGTCCGACCTCGTTTAGCGATTTTGGCAAGCGACTAATGTTTGGACAGCCGGATGATCAGCGTCATAAATTTTGCTCGTTAGTTGTAGTCAGACATCATCCGAATAAATCAATTAGTAAAATGAAAAACACATATACGCAAGGTATTTCAGAGTAAGGCAAATTTAGGACAACATCTGATTAAATATATCGTCAGGTCGATGCTGAGCTCAATCCCAATCCGACTACATAGATGTAAATCTCACTGCTCCTCGTTGGTTTGCCCCACCAATACCCTCGACACCCACGCCTCCTGCGACAGGGCTTAAAACTAAGTCAGCCATATTTTGCAATAGTTCTTTTGCAACCTCTTTAGAACAAAGCAAAACAGGTATTAATTTAATCAAATGGTGCTATTGTGCTTGTGTGTTGAAATCAAATTGTCACACTCGTTGAAAGTTAAAGAAATTCAATGGTGTCCTTACAAGTTGATGTTAGTGGTAACCGATGGAACAGTGTTGAATTTTTGCAAATCTAAACAATTAACCTATTTGTTTTCAACATATAATTCATTCGAGGAAATATTTCATTTTTCGACTTTGTACAAATATAGTTTTATTTATCTATTTCATTTCTCAAGGATATGCCAATCGAAGAAAGGAGTAGGAAGGGAACGATATTTCTTACCGCACCCATTCCTTTGCGAAATGGACAGCACAAAGTTAAATAAAACACCGTTGCCAGCCTATCAAATCAGTCAATAGTTGATCAACATGGCGGCTGCAAGGTAATTTCTTCTAGTGCAAACACATTATTGTAAAAAGAGTTAGCTGAAACTTTGGCTATTAGTTCTGAAACACAGTGATGAAGTTTTGGCAGAAAGGAAGATGACAATGTGTCTTGATTGCACGAGGCGCTAGCTGTGATGATGATTTATTAGGCAAGGTAAGTCACATTTTCAAAATCCTAGCTTAGCTCGTACACGTAAGCCTTGCCGTAACACTGTGCAATTGAAAACGCTTGGCATCTGGTATCCTTTATTTTTATTGAAATGCAGTAACGGCGTACTTGTGATAGATGTACTGTTTTTCTCATTTTGGTTTGTCTAAAGCCATTACCCAGAATAGCGTCATTGCGTAAATTTCATTTTTGAACCAAAATTGTGTTCCTTGCTCACATTCACGTAAGGCTTAAGTATTTTAGTCAGTCTTTATTGTCAAAAAACGTCATATCCATCATAGTTTTAAATGACGTAACAATATGTTTGCCTCTGAGGCGTTTCTTAAGTCAATGTGCAACTATATTGTAGTAGTTTTTTTTCAGTAATTTTCGACAAGTAGTACTTCAAAAGTAATTAGTTGTGTTGCCAATTTTAGTATTGTAATAGCTGTAGTTATTGCTGATATACCAGGTGAGGGGATCGAACCCTCGTCTCTATATCGGGGACCAGATCTTAAGTCTGGCGCCTTAACCACTCGGCCAACCTGGTTGTGTAATTTACTTAAATTAATTGAAAAATCACGATGCTCTAAACTCTATTCAGCCACAATCCAGTTACAAAAAAGCTTAAGTCATAAACGGGAAACATCTGCAAGATAAAATGTTAGGCCAACACGAACAAAACATCAATTATCTGCCTGCAGATACAACTTAGTTTTCAAATAGTTGCTGTAGTGTTTTAGAAAAGGCAATTAACCAGCAGCAGCGCATACGACGAAACCTGCTGGTAGACATGCGACAGGTACGCACTCACCTGGCCCGGTTACAACATTGTCACCAGTCGTATCTCCAGCACATTGAACAGCTGGTGCTGGATTAATTAGATTCACCGTTTGGGTGATTGTTTGGTTTACAAATACAAATGAAGTCATCGTTGTTGTTGTGAGAGAAGTCAATATGGATGTCGATACAGTTACTGATGTTGTGGGAACAGTTATGATCGACGTCGATGTTGACACAGACGTAGAAGTCGTCGTAGATGTTGTTAGCAATGTGCTAGTAGATGTAGAAAATTGGTATCTATTTAAGAAACGTTTTTCTCTCAAATTATCCTCATCGTTGAGATGAGTTTCATCTTTAGACGAAGCTAATGCATTCACATTTTTTTGTTCATCCTCGACAGGTAGATCCGATTCTGTTGATTGTTCCACATCTAATGACGGAAGAGCTGTCGTTGTTAACCTACAAAGAAAGGAGAAATAAAAAGTAAGATTTCCATTTTGATTTTCTCAAAGATTTAATGCCGAATTTACTCGAGTGTCTCTGTAGGAGCGATAATGAATTGTTCAGAATCGTTGATTTGACGTTTCCTGCGTCCAGCAGCACAAGCCACTGCTCCTACCACAACTTGGAACTGTGGAACACAAGTAACTAGTGAAGCCACAGTCAAAGTTGCTGTGTTGGACACTACAACTGTGCTGGTACTGGTGGTTGAAGTGATGGATGTGCTGATTGTTGTGCTGGTTGATACGGTAACTAAAGTGCTGATCGAAGTAGCGAATATTGTGCTTAAGGACGTGCTAGTTGTAGTGGTTAAGGTAGTAAATGTTTTATAAAAGCGCTTGTCAGTATTGTAGTAACCGTTGTAGGTGAGGCCATTGGTTCCAAAACCACCGATTAAAAATCTCCCTTTTTGGTTATTCAGGGGAGACATTCGATTATTTGAGAAGCCTCTGACTCTTGATTGGATATCGGGAAATTCGTTTTGGTCATCGTCTGTATGATTGCGACCTTCGGTTGGTATGAAGCTGGGATTGAAGTCTTCGTGCTGTAATAAGCCATTTTAACATCGTATTGATTTGCGTAGATTGAATAGAAGTAAAATGGCATTTGCTTACCGTGATAAATATTAGCGGCCGGTAATTGTTAGCAGCGTGAGGGGACGTGTAAGGTGGCGCCCAAAATACTCGAGAAGACGGCTGACGAAGGTAAAATTGTTGGGAGATGACCACCAACGCCAATAAAAGAAGAAGGGCAAATTTCATCTAATTCAATTATGTCACCAAAATTTAATTTAAAGATGTATTAGGGTTAATGTAACTTCACTGAGGCATTATAACAATGCGATATGTGACGTGCCAGTAGTACGAATTGTAAAATTGATATTAAACATGTGCACCTTGTAAAAATGTAGGATGGATTGTAGACACAGGTGATTCAGCGGCTCACCTCCAGAAGAGCTGGTGCAATTCTGGACTGCCAATGAGGTACCACATCAGCATTTATATACTGACCATAATGACGTTTAGAATTTATTCATCTTTTTTTTTGTTCAATTGCAGTAAGAACAAGTTAAATCCATTTTTCAAAAATCCCACAGTTGAAAAGTCCAACTAAACCATGTGGCAATGAAATCATGTTTGACTCAGCAAAAAGCTAAGCTGACAGGTCGGAAAAATGATTAATTATCACCCTAAAGTAACGTGGAACTGGCCAATTGCATTGCACCGTAAAGTGCAACGACCTTTTTTTTTTTTTTTTTTAGAATCTTTCAAGTATACAAGTCACATAATGGAACTTATTAAGGTGATAGGCTGTTCCTGAAAAAAAAAAAAATTGAGTTTCAAAGGTGAGAATCGCAAGTAATTGGCTAGGTTATATGAAAATAGAGATCCATTCCATAACAATAGTTGCATCCGGGAAAGACATGATCAAAGATTATGTCCGCTTATTCGTCACCAGCCTTTCAGGAATTTTTCATCGATGAAAATTTTTTCTGACACTGAAAACTGGTATTTGAATTTTAGCGTTTAAAACTAACATTGATGCTTCTAATATTATATTTCACTAATAAACATCAACCAGATTACAAGGCGGATTGAAATGGTACGTAATCAGAAAAGCCTGAAAGAAGGAGTAATGTTAGAAGAAAAGAACAAGCTGAGGTACACACTACTTCTACATTGCTAAGTCAGCTTGAACTTCACCAACTCGCACTTAGTTCGAGTCAGTCGAACTTAGTTGCATTTCTTGATAACGCCCGTGCCATGAACCAAGATGCTTAGCCAGTGGCAGCGCAGAGAACGTAGCCAGTTGGCAAACAAGAAAGGCAATTCACTATGGGCGCAACGGCTGCCGGAACACATTGAGCTGCTGGAACTGGGGTTATCAGGTTAATTGTTTGTGTAACGGTCGAGTTTGAAAAGACGAACGAACTGAGTGTCGTCGTAGTAGATGCAGTCACTGTGGTGACCGACTGCATCACTGATGTTACCGGAACTACTATGGTAGAAGTCGATGTAGTCGTCGATGTCGACGTGAAGAAATAGTTCCTGTTAAGAAGAAAAAATCTTTTCTCTCTGATAGTTTTCTGTTCCTCTTCTGGCGTCTCATCGAGGTAAACTTCTGTTTTAGACGAATGTAAATTTCCAATAACTTCGCGCTCATCGTTCGTTAGACCTAATTCTCTTATTTCTCGTAGAAGAGTCGATTCGGACGGAAGAGCCGTTGGTATCACTCTGAAACAGGACAAACAAATTAAAACATTAAAACAAAATTCAAAACTAAATCCTCAATATTGATTTACTTTAGCGTTTCGGACGGATTAATGGCAAATTGAGACTCGTTTTCGGAATCATGAGTTGATCTCTTCTTCCGGCCACAAGAACCCGCTCCTGCCGCCACCTGGAACTGTGGAACGCATTTCACCACGGACGTTAGAGACAAAGTGGCTGTTGCAGTTATAACAGCCGTGCTGGTGCTGGTGGTGGACGTGGTGGATGTACTCATGACTGTGCTGGTCGATAAGGTAACTACAGTGCTTGTACTTGTAGTCGTCGTAGTGTAAGTGTTCAAAAATGGGTAGCGCACGTTTCCATTGCTCGTGTAGCCATTGTTTCCGAAACTACCACCAAGTAGAAAGCGTTGCGCCGGTTCGTTATTTGACGATGACGGCTGCTTATTACCAAAACCTCTGATTCTTGATTGAGCATCCGGAAATTGATTCTTGTCATTTTGGATACCTTTTGAAATCACGCCTAAATTTTCAGGCTAAAAAAAAAGAATTCCCCAGTTAAAGAGCAATTTTAGTTTATGACAATTAAAATTCAATTGATTATTTACCAGTGGCATTACTAGCGGCTGGTAATGACCGATCAAATCTTGTGATGGATAGGGCGAAAGCCAGAACGTCCGAGAGTATGGCTGACGAAGGTAAAACTGCTGAGAAATAACCACCAGGGCCATCAAGAACACTAACGCCAATTTCATCTAGAATTGAAAATTGTAAATGGATTGAAAATTAGCAACATCGAAGTTAACTATAGCGTTTTATTTTACTTTGCGATAGGAAGGACAGAAACAGATCCGATACAACAAAAGAACTGCTGGTGAAGTTCTGTTTCTGGAACAACCTGCGACCGAGCTTTTATACAACGACCAAAAACACTTCGGTGTTCCACTGCCATCTTCGTGAAATGCTTGTGACATTTTACGAGTTTTCAAGGCATCTTTTACCGAAATGGGAAGCTATGAAAATTTCAATTTCTACGAAGAAGGCAATTCATAAAAATAGCTTAAACAAAAAAAAAAAAAGGATTTTGAAATGCCAACATTTTACTAATTTATCTTCCAGGTTTTTTGTTCTGTGCAGTTTTGTTCTTGTGGCAGTTAAACATCGTTGGGGCTGAATATGAAAGACCTTGCCTGGAATATTTTCGAAAGATTATGGTACGTAAAAATGGAATTATCAAAGCCTTAGTTGACACGTTTCAAATACGCGATTTAAGCAATAAAAACTATAATTATCTACCATAATTTTTCATAGGCAGGACGAGGATGCTTCGACATACTTTCCTCAGCATGTTGGCTTAAAATTCTGAACGAAACAGAATTCACTTTGCATATTATGGATTACTACGGTTACTTTATGGCTGTAACTGCACAGTGCTTACGCCTCCTAAATCGGATCACACCACAAGCTTCAACATCAATGAAAATGACAATTAACATACAAGACGAAGATCTACTCGCTTATATTTCCATAACCAGCGACAGAAGCAGCCGGACCATTCAAGTCGTCATGTTTTGCGTGCCCAATACGGCCATGTTAGAATCCAAGTCCACCTGGCAAGCTTTTGACGTGGAATTACCAATCAACAGTTAACGAAGATGATTCCAGGATCTGCTCGTGTATTAACTGAGCTTTTTTAAACGATAAAAAATGGTCAGTTAAATTTTATTACTATACTTATTTACAAAGAAAATGAAATCGTACAGTGAGGCCAACCTTTTGAGACCTATGCAGAAATTTCCAAATATTAACTAATTATTTCCATTTGTATTTTTAGGATGTGGATAACTTGCACATTATTATCATACAGCTCAGCCCTGCAAAAGGGTGTATATTTATGCTAGGAAGGATCCAGGACGCATTTTCCGCGTTATATTTCGAAGGGTTGCACAATCAAACGATGACTGACATGTTCCAAACTGACGTGTCACCTAAAATTATACATCGTCAGCTCATCTTCTCACAAAAGCGACCGGCTTAGAAGTATTGTGTAGCGGAAACAGCAGTGTGGGCGCATATTATGCATTTAAATTTCGTATGTTGGCGTTGTTTCGTGTCTACGTATGTTGGCGACCGTGACCTTTAATGGGCTTGAATTTTGCCTGGTATAGCAAAGCTGCATTGTGATGTTAGAATATTTTTCATGATTTCTTTTCTATACCGATATTTAATGAAATCGTTTTCCGGTTATTACTCAGCAGAGCGTTGATAATGGGATTTGCTTTCTCTGCGGCCAACACCACAAAAAAGGACATGGACCTGCGTAGGTAGCGCCCTATATCCTCCTTTAGAAATTTCAGAAATATTATTATCATGCAACAAAAGCATTTAAATCCTGAGTCATTACTATACTTAATAAATTGTGTGTTTTGTATTTTTTTTTTACTAGGTGGTTCGGTTGTCAACGCAGAATTCTCATGTCAAGATCGTCTATTTCAAAGGATTACGCACCTTTGGCGTAAATCACTCACGGTTAGATATAAAAGCACTGCTCAACTGTATATTTTTCATCTAATGTTTCTTTTATGTGGCATTGAACTGTCAGTTGACTATTACCGTAAGCGAGGAAGGCAATCCATGTTTATTTACTTTTCCTAACGAATTTTATTTTGGTAGGAAATAACGAAAATAATTCAGTCATCATCCAACAACCATCTCTTTCATCGCATCATCCCGAAGAGAACAGTCGAGACCTGAATTCTTCCGCTCCAAAGGATTCGTTCGTCGGAATTTAAATTTCATTTCGAAATTTTCATCTTAGATCGTAAGTTCAATACTAATTCTTAATTAATTTGACGATTGACAATGTCATTTTTAATCGTAAATTTAAAATTGTTTGGTATCTCAATTTGCAAATGCCTCAGCTGACATGTTTTGCTTGCTTTATTAATCAATTAGTTCCGCTTTTAGAGAAAGAATTGTTGTGTGGCAGCTTATACTAAATTATGCAAAAGTCGATGCCCTTGAGCTTTAAACCGAAAACATTTAGCTTTCAGCCACTCTCCTGTAACTATAACAGGTTTTTCGTGATATTATGTAACGGTTTTTGCTATCCTAATCGCATGTCAATAAGGAAACAGCATGTGAGGGATTATAAACATCAGGTCACTATAGAATTATATTTTCTTAAAAATTTAAAAACAGCCATAATCGTAGATTGATTTAATAAGAGTACACAGATTAGAAAACTAAATTAAAGGATAAATTTTGTTTAATTAGCATTCGTCAAACACCTCCTTGTCAGGTTTATCGACTGTCGTTTTTGACATGACGATTGTAGTCGTTTTCACATCGTCAGACTCTGTAAAGCTCGGCCTTTTAGGGAAATGTTTTGATCCCCTCAAATCTGGCAATTTGACACCAACGTGTTTCTGCAAAAATCATTGCATTTATGAAATATTTAATTGGCACTAGCTCGATATAACTATCTTGATTAATTTGACTTAAAGTTTATTCACCTTTTTAGATAAAGTTGGAGTTGATCTCGCAGAATTTGATTCATTTAAATGTGCAGGCCAACCGTTCGGTTGTTTTGCTCCGTGAATCTAAAGTAAGGAAAAATAAAAGCATTTAATTAATTCGAATCACGTATTCTTCTTCTACAGGGAAACGCACCGACTGATGGCGGATGAAATTTGAACTTGCAGCTTTGTCAGACCAACTGGAATTGCTCATAACAGACGATCGATTGCTCGTGACGTCATCACTGTCAACGGCTTTAGTGTCTTCACTCCATCCGTCGCAAACCATGAGCCGGAGCACGTGACCGGCTTTCCGGAAAGCTTCGATGGCTTCACGTCGCGTTACGCCGATCACGTTAGTTCCGTTCACTTCTAGCAAGCGCATTCCAACCTTAATCCAGTTAAACTCATGCTTAGTTTTTGTTTCGTAATGACATTAGAGCCGTCGATGGATTTGGATTACCTTTACTCGGCCGTCTCTAGCGATGGCGCCACCGCGATGGACTTTGGATACAAAAATACCGGAATCGTATTTTTTGCCGCAATAACTATCCTGTTCCAAGACTCCGCCGATAATTTTGATGCCAAACTGTTCGTCATCTTTCCGCTGGATGAGAAATTCGTCGAGCCCTTCCGGCTGCGGATCGTGACGTACGGTAAGAATGATCTGCTGGGAGGGTTGAGAGAGGGTACGAATCACTTCGTGGTGGGTCCAATCTGAAACCTCATTTCCATTGATCTTCAAGAGCCGATCGCCTATTCTTAATCGTCCAGAACGAGCAGCTGTCCCTTGCGGAATCACTCGTGAAATGAAAATGCCGGGCTCATCCACGCCGAATGGAATGGAACATGAATCTTTGCCGCCGGCAATCCGCAATCCAAGCCTCGATCCCATATCTTTACGGATCACCACATCCTGGATTATAGAACACGTCGGAATGCGACATCGCAATTTTTCAATGATGCGTGATAACAGCCATGTCAAACAACATAAAACAAAAATGAAGGAAGTTGTAAAAACCTCTGTAATGACGGGCCGCTGGCCTTTCTGGTTGGTCGTAACTCGCGTAACGACCGTTTCAGTTAAAGTGTTTTTCGTAATGCTTTCCCTGAAACGGCCCAACTCTGTCGGAGGCGGTGGGAATTGAAGCTCGTGAAGTTTGAGATCATTCGGATCGGCTGATTTCATAGCGAAATTCATTGAAGCCGATGATGAACGACGAGGCGGATGCGGTGGCGACGGAGATGGTGACGGATATCTTGGATGGTGCCTCACTGGCGTTGCTATGGGAGCGCTTACGCGTGAAGAGGCCTTTAAACTGCTTTTTAAAGGCATCGCTGCTCGTGGTGGTGGATTGTGATTGATCTGGGTGTAGTTACTTTTAAAAAGAATTTTATCAACTTAACGTTTATTATTATTTTTGTTTTTTAACAGATGAGACTTTACGTTTGCCAAGGCTCTGAATGATGTGACATGCTGCTACGTAACGTACTTCTACGAGTGGCATTAAAATGTTCTGGCTCGGTTTCCGAATCAAACACTTCCGGATAATTTGCTGAGGGATCGCGTTCTAACTCTAATTGGACGTAAGGTTTAGAACGACTAAGTAGAGTTACCACTTCTTTATGATGGGCCTTCTCCACATCTAACCCGTTAATCTGAATTTTTTAAATATTTGCATATCACTAATGTCTTTTTTAAAAATTCAATTAGATTATGTGGTTAATACCGATAGTATACGATCTCCGACCATTAGCATACCACTTCTATCCGCCACTCCGTCTTTAATTATTCCCGAAATGTAAACACCCTAAATTTAGCAAATAATCAATTGAGTTAATCCTTTCTAAACAGTTGACAGGGAATTATTGGACGTACTTCTGAATGGGCTTGGCCGTCTCTGGTGGACACGATAAATCCGAGTCCAGTCACTTCATCGCGCTCAAGTCTTACGGTGAATCGATTTGTATCCTCTGGTTCATCATCAACCCAAGTTGCCGCAGGCCGGGAGGAATTAAATCTTTGCGACAGTGTTGGCGAAGGGTAACCATTTGCGTGATCGGGTGTTGCGTAAATGTGCTCCGTCGGGAAAGAAGAAATGGAAGGTAATGGTAACTGAGGTATGTTCGATGGATTTAAGTGAACAACGGACGGATTGCAAGCGAAACAATAGGGATGGAAATGAACACCAGTGGAATCCAGGTGAGTTGTGTGTTGGAGGGCTCTGGAAGAATAAGGAGTTACACTTGACGGTTCAACTTGATGAGAAGTTGACATCCGTCGAAGAGGAGGCGTTCTCGGTCTCAGATAGCCGGTCTCTTCCATCGGAGTCGGTGGGTAAATATCGTCTGCTCTATGCGAATAAGAACGTCGTCGCATTTGAGGATCGGGAGTTCTACTTCTGCCATTCTCCTCACGTCGTGCGGAGTTGAGCTGATAACTCGATCTTGAACGAATAAGTGGAGCCACGTTTGGTGCTAACGGCACGGCGGATTCGACTAGTCGAATGACTTTGCGTAGTACTCGAACGTACAAATCTCCGCCAGAATTTCTCAACAAATCAACTGCTTGATGGTGTTCCAGATCCGAGCAATAAACTCCATTAATCGATAGGATTTCATCGTCTAACTTGAGCCCAGCTTCGTCGGCTGCTCCTCCGGGCACAAGTTTGGCAACGAAAATGCCCTCTTCTCTGCCACGGTAGGGAAACGATCCTCCTCCACCTGCGACTGTCAATCCTAAACCGTGCTGGCGATTCCATTTGCGACGTTCCACCCGCAACTCGTGCACCTCTTCCTCTTGAAGTTCGACGTATGACCTCCTTCGTTGTTGCGAAGAACTTGCCCTGAATTTCAGAATAACCACATCGGTGAAAACAAAAACAATGCTACCGCTATTGTGTGTGTGTGCGTGTGTGTGTGAAAATAGTATGAACTACCTGGGCAGCCTTCTCGACATTCTTGCACCGCCAAACGAAACTAGAATAGAAATGCTGCAATACTACGCGTCCCCCCACCCTGGGAATAACAAATGCCCTCGTAACACTTATCAATGGTAAGTACCAAGTGTAACAGAACATTGCCCTAGATGATAAGCAGAGTCGCATAGCATATCTGTTAGATAAGGACGTATACTGATTATGACTCATATTGTGTATAAACGGTAGGTGTACCTTACACTTGGGAGGGCTTTGTATACAATGGCGTTAAAAACAAGAGAGCTTATCAGTTTGGGTTTATTTGAAAGAGAGGAGGTGAAAACTGTGACTTCAGGTGTTATTGTTTGCATGTTGATTCCGGTTTTGTGTGTAGTAATTTTGAAATTTGAAAAATGTTCTTGCACGATTGGCTAACATTCCCCAAAACTTGAGTGGGGGTTCGTACCCCAGTAAAAAATGGACAAGAATTTAAAAATCAACTTGACTGCGTCGGCGTTCTTTGGGGAATGTATCCTCAAAAGTTCAGTGGGGACAATTTTTCCTCCTTGCTTTTCAGAGGATAATTACATGTTTCCTCATTACAGCTCCATATGTATGAAGCTATTGCCATTTCTTTCTCTGTCTGGTGCCAACGTACGACGATACAGATTTTTCACACACCATTTCCTTTAAATAACTGTAAAATATTGCACACGTAGGAAATTATTTCTTTACAAAAATAATAATAATGAATGCATTCATGGCAGTTAAATTTAGCTGGCCTTAAACGTGATAGCCTCGAACTTTTTCTCCTCCTACGTTTTGCCGTTCGCCCGTGCACTCAGCTGTTGTTTGCGAGAGTTTTCACTGCAATCTGACTTGCTGCGTGGGCTTATACCCCAAGTCAGACGCCCAACGGCGTTCACTTCATACCACGTCCAAGGTTCCTCAGTCGACGTGAAAATGTCGTCCGGGAGGGCCGGCTGATAGCGAAACTGGTGACGCACAAACACCCGTGACGATATTATCTGCTGTCCAGAGATCTTATTCAGATCATTTGGATAGTTTTTTCCTTTGTTAATAGTGTGGTTTCAAATAATTTGCCGTTAAATATGTTTCGTTCCTCGCCTGCTGTAGGAGATGACGAAGAACTCGATCCAAGAATTCAGGTCAGTGTTTTCTCTTCTGCTTCAAAACATAGGAAACTGCACTCCACTAACCTCTTTGGTATGGATTTAGGTGGAATTAGAGAAACTCAACTCAACAACAGATGAAATCAACCGTTGGGAAGCAGAACTTGATGTAATATCTGAAAAACGCAATGAAGTAGCCATAACTGACCTTGACATGTTGGTATCTGCAGGAAGCCAATGCTGGTTTCCGTACCTTGTTGAGTAGATCTACCCAGCAACTGAAAGCCTTGGCCAAAAAACTAGGAAATTCCATTGAAAAATCGAGACCATATTATGATGCCTTTGAAGAATACAAGACAGCTCAAGAGTGTTGCCAGGAAGCAGCAGTTCAGTTTCAAAGAGCATTTGGTAAGTACAACAAACCCAACAGTTTTGCACATCATCATGTCTATGGTCTGCTGTTGTTGCTCAAAGGTATACACAAAGCTGCTAAAGAAACTATAGCCCTTGCGGAACAACGATTTCTCAGCCAAAAACATGAATGGAAGTTTGATAATGCATGGCAGGAAATGCTGAACCAAGCAACAATGAGGGTATTTTTATAATGTGGTTGTGTTAGAAATTGATTCATGTTAAAGGTATACTTTTTCAAATTTAGGTAATGGAAGCAGAAACCCAAAGGCAGCAAAGTGAAAAGGAACATCAGAAGAGTGCTGCTATTTTTGAGGCAGCAAAGCAAAAGGTATTGTGTAGCATTTCAGAATATTACAGAAGTTTCCAAGTACAATTCCGGTTTTGTTTGCAGTATCAATATCTTGAGAAAGATTTGAAAAGCGCTATTCAGAAATCGCGACCCTATTTTGGTACACACAATAAGAGATACGTTCTGGTAGTTTTGATCGCTTCAGTAACCTTTTGTTTCTTTTATAACCAACAGAGCAAAAGGAAGACTTTCAAAACAAACTGATGGCGCAAAAGTTAAAAGTAGAACTTCTTCAGTCTAGTGTCGCCCAAGCCAAACAGAGCTATTCAGATACTCTGAAGAATTTGGAGTGTATATCGGAAGAAATCCACGAACGACGCCTACTTTCCCGACCAAGAGAACCGGGTGTGGGCGCAGAAAAGAATTGCTCACCTCCGCCGTCCCTGAATTTTGATTTAGACCAATGCGATATTGTCAGCCTGGTGTAAGTTCCAAACCTTTTTTTTGCACTTTTATAAGAAATTTCTCATCACCATCCTTTTTTTAAAATTTGCGCAGTTCCAATTGTACCTTGAATCGGGCGAGTGATGACGAAGAATTCTCCTGTTCTTCCACCCCTAATGCAGCCTCCTCTACTAATTGAAATGGAGACCAAATGTATTCTGACGATCCAACTATTAGCTTTGGTACCTTTGTTTATGTTACCGTACCTGCATGAAGCTTGTTTTGCCAACCACAAAAAAAAAAGCCAGCTTTTAGGGTGACGATAGAACAAGTGCCAGCCATGTCCGCATGATTAATTCTACACTATTCCATTTCCTATTTTCTCCCCTCAAAGTTCACCTCCCCTCAAGTTGCCAACAATCACCGCAATAATTCAACAAAATTGTTTTCCATTCCTTCCAGCGGCAGTAAATCCAATCTATTTCCAATAATAATATCATGGGTTCTGAGTTAATAAACATGTAAATAAAGTAATCCCTTTCTCCAACAGTTTTGTGCCTTTACATAATCTAGCGGCGCGACTACGGAATGATTGAACTTCTTTAATTTGCAAGTCCTTCTCCAGTGGCCATCCACACCCACTTGTGTACAACGAAATTATCCCCAGTCCAGTTCCAGTGTGCGTCCACCTCCAAGATCTTCTTTACATGATGCCCGGGCTGACTTGGCAAAGAAACATCACCACAAAGCACCAACATGCGAACTCCATGATGGTTTAACAAAGCTCGATTATTTTCATCATTCAACGTGCAGGTAAGTATAACGTTCGGTAAACCGACATCTTTCGCAATCCTAAGATAATTTTAAAATGTAAGTAACAATAACAAACCAGGGATCAATGTACAGCCTATCTTACTTTACGAGGGTCAGGGCAATGTCATTTTGGACATTGCACAGCATTATAGCATTGCCTTTTAATAAAGCCAATGTGATAATGCGGACCAACGAATCGAGTCGATCACCATCAGATGCGACAACAGCAACCAATCCTACAGCATCAGTAAGCTCGAAAACAACGCCACGTTTCGCTGAACTAATAGCAACTTTTCCCATATCTCGACTACTTGCAATTATCAGTTCTAGAAGTAAGTCTGAAAATATTTACATAAAGCTTTTTCCTTAAATTTCCTTTTCACTTTTTTAAAATATCTTACCTGTTTTCGTGGAAAACGAGTCTTGCACCAGCAACTGCTTGAGAAATTTAATAACGAACACATTTCTATTTCCTTGAATAGCCCAGGAACGCTGTGCAGAACGGAGCCCGTCGAGGATTGGATACAATGAAGTGTTGGCTTTTCCACCCTCAACGATAATGAATTTTTCACATTTACTTTCTTTGATGGGCAACAAGTGATCAAATCCTGGCTCGTATGAGGAGAAACCGTTGACCCAAATGCGTGGTACCTATCATTGCCATACAATGTACGCAATAAACCCCAACGATGTGGTTAACATGATTACGCAAATTGCAACTTCGTCATACCTGGATTTGGTTGACGATGTGCAAGGCAACAGATTGCTGCTCACACCACAATGAGATCTCAGAAATGCCAGAGAGATTACCAAGAAGGGTGAGTAACTCGGCGGCTGAACGATATGAGAAAACAAGCAAGGTTTGCCCCAGTTGGTCCCACTGAGTAAGAGGCATTGAAGGCTGAGCATTGAAAACCACACGGGCGTTGCCGACGGTCAAAATCTAAGGACATTTGGTTACGAGGACTCTGACAATGAAATATTTATAGAACTTACATCTAATTTAGTTGTTTGGAAGTATTCGGTCACTTTCGATGGGCATGGAAATCGGGCATCAACTGTGAAGTCTATTGTTTTATCTAGCAATTCACCCGAACGGCTAGAGATAAAACGTTCTTTTAAACGCCAATCCACTTCTTCCAGCATGGAGTCCTGAACGACTAGATAGAAGCCAGGGCTCATGTAAGAACTCGTCTTCAGAGAAGTGAGGGCGGCATCCACTGCGGCGTCACAATCACCCGATTCCATCACCACAACTGCTTTTTTCCCATCCAGATCTTTGTGGTTCGACAATTCAACGGTATAGTAAGGGTAATTTTTAAAGCATTCATTTAATACACATTACCTAATTTGAGATTCGAAGATCCATTGCGTAGGGTGACCGCTTGATCGTAGCTTCCACAAAGAACAACATCAATATCATCCACTGCAGTTATCTCCTTCAACCTTTCAGAGCTACCGGCATATACACTGCAATTCAGTCCTGCTTTGTTTAGAAGTTCGCCTATCAAAAGACAAGGCAGAGCTGCCTGGTCGTTTTCAGCGACCAATATAATGTTCCTAAAATAATTCGAGTTATCATCATTTCGTTCAACCACGAAGAAATTTTTACTCACATTCCCTTCGCAACGAGTGGTGCTACAGCACGCGAGACGGAAAGCACTGGGTTAGATGAACCCACTACCACAACAGCAATGTTGTTTTTCATCTTTCAATAAAAATTTAAATGATGAATTTTTCCACAATAAATGAGAAACATTTATAGACTCCACAAATACTTGGGTAGGGGAGCATGAATCTAGCTGATCAGCATAATAGCTCCAATAACTTGCAGATGGAGCAACTTCATACTGGATACAGTAGCGAAGAGGTCTCCCATATGTAGTAGAAAGAGCCAAGCCCAAGAGTCTCTGGTTGTCAGCTTGATTCAATAACTTGCCAGCTCTGTGAAAATGGATAGTGGTAACATTTTAAAATTGGAATTGTGAATTTGGATGGTTGCATACTCAGCCATATGGCTGGAAATTTCAAGCCATTTGGTAAAAGTCCATTCTTCCTGACTTCTTGGTCTAAGTGCTTTCATAAATTTCTCAAAATCACCTTCAACACTTTTCAGAATGGCAATATCATTGGCTAGCTGTTTATGAACAGATCCAATCATAAGAAACTTGCCCCATTTTGTCTCTTCCCCATGGCTAGCAGGAACTTGTAGTGTTGAAGAAGCCATCCAATCCTGTATTTGATAACCATTGATCAAACTTTGCTGAGGAATAATATCATGGATTATACTTTTAGAATACGATCCGTCTCCATGCTGGCTGTTCCGTAATTAAGAATAGCTCCCTTTACGGCTTCAAGAATATTGACCATCTCAGGATTAACAAATAATTCTATATAGTTGTCAAATAAGAAAAGATGATTTTAAAATATAATTCTATAATTTTAAAATGCCGAATATTACGTCTTTGCTTTCAACTGCGCGGATTGTGTCAAAACAAGTTGAAATATCGTGCAACGTGCCCCTGGTGCCATAAGAAGGAACAAATGCCCTTTTATTTATTATTCAAAATTAATTTGAAATTTAATTACAAAAGTTACATCAAATTAATTTTTAACCTATTTTTACATACGAAATGGCTATAAACCATCTACTTTTAATGTCATTTGATGATTGAAGCTTAAGATCCGGCAACCGTCCTGACTGTCGCTACATTCGATAGCAGACTCTAAAAACGGCGAACAGTGAAGTCCACACACGAATTGAGTGACAACGTGGTCGAAATTATTAGGGCTGGTTCCCGTCTGTTTAATTAAGTAGTTTTTGAAGTTTGAATCAAGTATTTTAATTTTTAGTTTCGAAGTACCAATAAGTATTGGAAATCGATCATCATGGCGAGTTCCTACTCGCCCTTGTCTTCAATACTGAAGTCCTCCGCATTGAATGTGCCAAATAAGAAACTGACCCAACCATTGCAAGTCAGATTTGATTCGCTTGTTACCATTGACGTGGTTTCTATCCTAAAGGACTATATAGAAGGGCGAAATGATGTGAAATACTCTCAGTTACTGAACCTAAAAAATGATCCCAATGTTAATGTAAGTCGACAAAAATGATAAAAAGTGCTGTTAAAATAGTTTTCATTTTCTAGGATGCATTTTTACTTCTGATTCTTCAACAAATCAACAATGCTATTAGCCTTCTTGTTCCTAAAGTTGAACAGTTTGTGTATGCATTGCTAAATATATCGTGGACCACAAGACCACCAGCAGTACTTGATGAATATTTAAGTTTTGTCCAGACACTAGTCTCAGCACACACATATTATTGTAAACCAGTAGTTAAGATGCTAGTCTCAAATCTAACATTGAATCCAGACACTGAATTGGCTACTAGACATGTCCATGATCTTTTGAGAAGAATTCTTGAGCTTATACCTTTGTAAGTACCACCAAACCAACTGTGTGTTTCAGAATTTCAGAATTTCTATTTTTTTTTTCAGGTCTCAAAGGATTGTACTTGATTGCTTAAATGATGGTTTTCCTTACATTGGTTCAGGATGTGCTGAACAAGTGAATTACGTCAGGAATCTTCTAGTGTTTGCTGAGTACCATGTAAATGCTAGATCCTACATTTTAAACATTATCACTGGAAGGTTTGTTTTCCAAATATGAATGTTACCTTTCATTTAACTGACACCTTATTTCTTGTGAATAGAATGATAAAATTGGACAGCAGAGTTCCAATAGAAGACCTGCTGAAATCATTTGGTCTTACAATTAATCTTGATACTTCGGTCAATAACCAAGCAGTTCAAACTCTTGACGAAATGATGAAAGTTATGTTTGAACTGTGCAAGGCAAAATGCCAAAGTGAATGGGATGTCCATAGAAGTTTCTATTACGACATGTATTCTGCATTTGAATCCTTGATCCTTCCTGCAGTTGGCATCCATCACGTTCACTATTTGATGTTTTACATCTGCAGCACTAAGCCGGTTCTGTATGAAACCTACATCGAACGTCTATGGACCATGTTCCAAAACCCTTCATCTCCGCTGAACATTCGCAAATCTTCTGCTGATTATCTTGCGTCGTTTCTAGGAAAAGCTGCATTTGTGCCTATGAAGTAATTTCAATTTAAAAAAAAATCTGTTAAATTGAATATTAATTATTACTTTCATAAGGGTCGTAAACTTCTGCTTAGAGCGAGTTTGTAAATGGATCCATGCATACCTAGACCGACAGGTAAAAGGTGAAGGGGTAGCTGTTTTCAAGATCCGCGCACACGCTGCATTTTATGCAGCATGCCATATTCCCTTCTATGTTGTGGCTGCCAGACATCATGACTATCTCGGCAATAAAAAACGTAAAGATTCGCTGCTTTGTGAAATTGAAATATGCATTAATCTTTGTTATTTGTCCAAGCAGTTCTTACCGAATTGCAAGCGTTGGATTTGACACGGATTGTCAGCTCATCGTTAAACCCATTACGCTATTGCCACGCAACGACCGTCAGACAATTTGCTGAATCGGCTTCACATCTACAGGTAAATACTTGAAATAATTTCGCGAAAATAGAATAAAATACTAAAATCTTCCTTTAGGTTGTATTCTGTCACACAATCATGATTCGTAACCAGAGGGTATGTTTACCCGAGGCAGCTACCGATACATTTGTCATGGAAACTGAGTATCCGTTCGAGAAATACTTGTTGCACATGTCGATGAATTTCGTTTCAACACTTGTTATTGATAAGCCTATTGGACGAGACGACTCACTCTACGATAGCGACCAGGTCATGGAGGAGCTGTTGTCGGAGTCGCCGAGAGTAGGTGGCTTCATGCACCACTTTTTGGGTTGAATCCATCAATACCATCGCCGGTAAACATAAATTTTTTTTCGTTTTTCTTTATTTTCCAAAAAAAATTCTACATTTTCTTTATCATCACCTGACCGTCTTGTTTTCCATTCGTGTCGGTTAAATTATGTACATTTAACGTTAATATCGTACGTTTTCACTCGCGCGTGCCTCGTGGAAATGAATACCGTTGAATTAACATTTGTCATTTGGGTTTCGGTCTTCGGATTAGTAAGCTGTTATAATATGAAATAACTTTAGAGAGCTGACCATCGCTGTGGTTTCTCTTCGTAACAACATCGTTTTTGTTTTTCTTCCATCTCGTTCGTATTGGGCGGTTCAGGACATATGTTGTAACACCCCTTTGATTAATAGTATGTTGAAATTCCTTTGAGTGTTCTCTTGATTACTGCGATGTTATTCACTATCCCTTCGATTTCATCTTCTGTTCCCACATTCATCGATTTTGTCTCGCCAATATGTAATAAGAATAAACTTGGTGTACTGAGAAAAAAAAACTTGTACTTCAACCTTGCCTAGTTCTTTTGACGGAAATATAATTTAATATTGAGAATTGTTTATTGAGAATGTAAAAATCGTATAATTCTTTTCATCAAACACCTATGATACATCAGCTGATAGAAGGGTTACAAACTTTGGTAGGTGAAAAAAGGCGGGTAAAGGCACTGCGTTACGACGCTCAAAATGTAGATTCAGCGCATATTTTTAAAGACCAACAGAGACTACCAAACAACCACAGGTAATAAACTCATTCATTCTTTTGAATTATTCGTAATTGTAATGTTTGGCCACGCGGTAGCCTAATTTGGTCCACCAGGTGGAGTAGCCATTCCAGTGTTCCTTTGATTCGGCTGCTGTTTCAGAAGGTCGAATGTCACCGATGGGCTTTTGAGTTAAGCCAGGCAAAATTGATTGTTTGAAGATTGCTGGATTCTTTTTCTTATCGTAGATAGAATACTTTTTGATTTCTTTGGTATTAAAAGATACATCCGAAGTGAATGGATCCTGCTGCACTGGGACGAAGTCGACATTGGCAACGCCACCTTCTTCGTAAGCTGCTGTAGGTTCATCAGTCACGTCGACTTGGGCATGGGTAACGCTAACTTCATCAACAGCTACAATAACACGTTCGTCTTGATTTTCTGCTGGTACTTTGACGATGATGATTTCTCCTACAGGTTCTTCAACAGCTGGCTTATCATCAGTGGGCCTTGACGAAGTCTGTGGTACAATCTCAGACATCACTGAAGATTTAGTCAAGTCCTCTTCGATTTGGGCCACTATCATCTCATCAACTAAGGGTGACTCGTTTTTCAGGCCATCTGCTGGAAAAGTGTCATCCTGTACAAAACAAAAATGTGGTAAGAAAATAGTTTCATAGTGTAGTTGGTCAATTTGTAATGATACGATTTCGTCCTGTCCAATGTCAGTTTGTGAAACAATTTTGTCCTGTACTTTGTCAACCTGTGGTGAAACTGTCACGTCCTGTCCAACGTCACCATACGATGAAATAACTTCACCCTGTACCTTTTTCGGCTCACTCTCGTGTGAAAGAAACTCTTCTTGCGATCGAACATCGGCTGTTGTTCGAGTGACATCTTCTACGGATTCAGTCGAAGTTTCATCCGTTTTGGCATTTAGAAAAGAATACTTGAATTGTTCGTGGACTTCTTCCGGGGTAAGAACTTGTTGCTCCTATTATACAATTTTTGATAAGTTTAAAAAAAATTAACGAATATTGTGAGTAATTAGGCACTAACCTGTTGACGTTCTTCGTTCAACTTGCGTGAATGACGTTGTCTATCAGCCAAGCTCCTCAAGCGCCGGATGGTGTAGATTGGTTGGCTGTCGTCTGTGTGTCTGCGCCTTCGCACTGGAACGGGGAGAGGCTGACCATAGGGTAAGTAATAAACCACGTATTCATCTCCATTCGATCCATGCACTTGCGATCCGACTGATTTCACACCGGTGCTACTTTCACCTCCGCCCACCTTTTTGGGCAGGAAGGCACTAGAATCAGTTACTTGATAGCGACCGATAATGACTGGATAATGTTTCTTTTTGGGAGCCTCGTATGAGGGTGATGATCCAGCATCCGCTCCGTAAGTGTCATCCTTCTTAGTCTCATCGTACGAAGCTGAAGCGTAAGATTCTTCTGTTTTTTTCACTTGATCGTAAGCCACTGGCGGTTGAGCGTAATCGTCACTGGGATTATCGTAATTTTTCGACACGGCCTGGTAACTTGTGCTGGACAATTCGACATCATCTTTGTAGCCACTAGGAGCGTAATCGTCGGCCGGATAACTTTCCTTGTAAGCCGGAGTCGTTACTTTTTCGACAGCGTAAGCATCCGGTTTGTTCGTAGCCGGATATGCAGGAGCATCGTAAGTTTTAGGAGCTTCATAGGCCGGTTCAGAGTATTTTGCGGGGGTTTCATAGGCTGCCGGTGCTTCGTATTTCGATCCATGAACAGGTGGCTCGACGTACCTGTTTGGAGGTTTGTAATATGCGGCAGAGGGCGAGGTCCGTGCTGGAGGATTCTCGTATTTCTTGGCTGGCAAATAATCACGAACGGGTGGCGTTTCGATGTAACGTTTAGGAGCCTCGTAAGCTGACTGCTCGTATTTCGGTGCTTCGTACGGTGCTTCCGTTGCCTTGTATTTCGTAGTAACAGTGTCGTAACCCTGGGTAGGTGAATCGTACAATGCTTCGGGAGCTTTGTATTTGGCAGTGACCGGTTCGTAAACGGCGGTCGGTGGGTATGCGTTAGCAGATGGACGAGCTTTCTCAAATGCTTTCAAGATATCGTAAGAGAGAGGAGCATCATTGTAAGTAGTAGTCGTGCGGTATGTAGTGGTGGGCGTGTCGTAATTTGCTGCTTGGCTTTTGATGGGAATGAAATCACGTTCCATGTAGACGGGCGATTTGGGACCGGCGGCCTCGTACGGTTTGCTCGTCGGTCTGAATTCACTTTCAGGAGCGACGTAGTCGGACTGTGGCGAGTGATAGTTGATCTTGGGGGCCTCGTAGGTCTCTCCTTTGTAGGCTGATTTGTGGGCCGTCTCTTTGTGAGGTGTTTCTCTATAGTGAATCTCGTCCCTGAAAACCGGCCTATCCGTGCGAGGGGCCTCCTTGTAAGATTCTTCTTTGTAAGCAGGCTCTTTGTATTCAGGCTCTTTGTAGGCGGGTTCTTTGTATTCGGGTTCCTTGTTGTAGGCCGGCTCCTTGTAGGCGGGTTCCTTGTACGCTGGAGCTGGATCCTTGTATTCGGGTTCTTTGTAGGCAGGTGCTGCCTCTTTGTACGCCGGTTCGCTGTATGCGGGGGTAGGCGCTTGGTAGGCAGGTTCTTTGTAAGCGGCGGCTGGCTCCTTGTAGGCTGGCTCTTTGTACTCAGGTTCTTTACTGTAGGCGGGCTCCTTGTATTCGGGTTCTTTACTGTAGGCGGGCTCCTTGTATTCGGGTTCTTTACTGTAGGCGGGCTCCTTGTATTCGGGTTCTTTACTGTAGGCGGGCTCCTTGTATTCGGGTTCCTTGCTGTAGGCGGGCTCCTTGTATTCGGGTTCCTTGCTGTAGGCGGGCGCCTTGTATTCGGGTTCCTTGCTGTAGGCGGGCTCCTTGTAGGCGGGTTGCTTGTGTCCAGGCTCCTTATAGTCCGTCTCCGTGTAGGCTGGCTCCTTGTAAGATGGAGAAGGTCCCTTGAAAGGTGGGGCTTTGTATTCGGGCTCCTTGTAAGCCGGTGCGGATTCCTTGTACGCAGGCTCCTTGTAAGCTGGAGTTGAATCCTTGTATGCGGGCTCTTTGTAAGCTGGCTCCTTGTAGTCGGTTTCCGTGTATGCCGGCTCCTTGTAAGATTGCGATGGTCCCTTGAACGATGGGGCTTTGTATTCGGGTTCGCTGTAAGCCGGGGCAGGTTCCTTATAAGCCGGTGCAGATTCTTTGTAGGCCGGTGTAGTTTCTTTGTATTCCGGCTCTTTGTAACTGTCCTTTTGAGACGTCTCTTTGTAAGCCGGAGTATTTTCCTTGTATTTAACTGAGGAGTACTCCTTTGCGGCAGCCGGATTAGCTCTCAGCTGATCATCGACGGCATCTCGACTAGCCGCGCTCCACGATCGAACGAATTGCAGATAATCCTCGTAAACGTGTTTCGATGGAATGGGGCTCCTGATGTAACCTACTTCGTAAGGCTTTACCCACGAAATTGAACAAAAGAGGGAAAAAAAAAAACGAAAACCAAACCTCATTATTCACATGGCCACGTTAATTTCAAGCGAAAACAATGGAACTGCTCCACTTACCGGACCGAATAGTTGCGTGTAAACGTAAGGGCCGTCGTATTCTTGTTTGTATTCTTGTTTGCTTCCTTCACGCTTGCTTGGTGCTGAACGAGACGATGGTGCTGGAACGCGGGTCTCGGACGCTTGTCTTCCTTCGATAGCGATGTTGTCGTAATCTTCAATGATCTTTCGGCGGCCGTGGTCGCGAGATGGTCGTTGGGCTGACCGACGCTTTCTTTTGCCCGCAAAGATGGACCAATCGACATCCATGTTCCAGTTTTCTGCGGTGCTACTGATCGAAGGGAAACCCAAATCGAGCGGGGATGGTGGCGATTCCAACGAGCGTTTGGCGAATTGGTTGTACGAAGGTTCAAAGTTGAGGTTTCTCGACGACGCGTAAGAACTGCGATGATGTTCAACCTGCTGCGGTGTTGGGTATTGCGCATTGCGGGCTTGGGCCGGCTGCTGTTGGACGTAGTTGTCTGGCCAGCTGATCAAATTTTGGCGAGCCATTTCCTGGAACACGGAAAATTGTTCCGTCGGTTCGGGTGGCCCGTAAGGTCCTTGCGTTTCGGCAGCTTCGTAGGGCGATCGGGCATTTGCTACCGGTTCGGGTTGGGAGGCGGATTGATAGGATTGGTGGTTTGAAAATATTTGTTCGGCTTTAGAGTACGTTCCAGACGCGTCGCTGGGAGCAAATGGTGTTGGCTGTGGGGCGGGGGAGTTGTACGGGGTGAATGGGATTGGAACGGGTTGATGCTGTTGAACCGGGGCACTGTATGGGGTGAAAGGTGTTGGAGCGGGTTGAGGTTGTTGAACCGGGGCAATGTGCGGGGGGAAAGGGGCCGGAATGGGTTGAGGTTGCGGGTTAGGGGCGATGTATGGGGAGAAAGGTGTTGGGATGGGTGTAGGCAGCGGAGGAGGCGTGTTGTAAGGGTTGTAAGTTACCGGGGCAGGAGTCGTTGGCTGAGGAGGAGCAGTAAATGGATTGTAAGGCGCCGGGGCAGGAGTCGTTGGCTGAGGAGGAGCAGTAAATGGATTGTAAGGCGCCGGGGCAGAGGCTGACTGTTGAGCGGGTGAGATGTACGGTGGGGGCAGGGGTTGCGGAACAGGCGGAGTGTACGGCCTATAAACAATGGGAGATTCCGTCTGGGGTGCAGGTGTTGAATTCTGAACTTCGTATTGTTGCTGAATCGGTGCCGGATGATCTACCGCCCTGTGTTCGACTTCCAGATTTCCTAGCGGAATGAAAGAAGATGAACCAGCAACGTGCTGGAATTGTCGTATGTTACGCTGGCCTTGATTGAGCGGAATGAATTTCGGCCAGGAGACACTCTCTGATGCCTGTTCTTGTTGCAGTTGGCGATGTAGAATAGCGTTGCGTAACCCGCCGAAGGTGAACGGATTCACCGCATCAAACATGCGATACTGGATGCTCGCACAGGTCCAGTTGATCGCCATCAGCATGACGTAAAGTGAGAGCACCATCGTTAGCTGTACAGAAACGAAGAGAGAGAGAGAGAGAGAGAGAGAGAGAAAAAGAAAAATTAGAAATCACAATTCAATCTTTTTCGTTAGCCGCGTAGGCCATCTGTTCTCTATCCCGCGATCGGTTTCGTGAGAAATGCGCAATTACCCAGCTTTCCTTTTCGCCAGTATGTTTTTATACGCACATGTGTAATCTTATTAACAACAGGCCAAGACTTTTGAGCCTGGAAAAAAAACACAACAATAATTTTTAACTAGTCCACATAGCTGCCTACGACGTTCCACGAAAAAATAGAGGGGAAAACCGAAGAGGGAAAAATGCGGTGATAAAATGTTGAAAGAAAAACGCTTTCACCGAGATGTGCGTCTTTTTTTTTTTTGTTTTGTTTTTAAAGAAGGAATTGGCTGCTTTGTCCTCTTGTTTAGAGATAGCTACGCGCAAAATCATTCCGGGCCTGACCACGCATTCAATTGGAAAAACCGCAGACGCAGATGCGACTCCGGAGCTTTAGCCGGATATCGAACGTCGACCTACATTTTTCGCTAAACAAGTTTTCCATTTCCCAGTAAAGAACCATTACTCTGAGTGGGGGAGGAGAAAATAAGAAAGAGAGAGACCAGATAAGATGGGAATTTTTTCGACGCTTCTTTTTTCGTATTGGAAAGAATTTTTTGAGTGTGGGATTATAGAAACACTGAATCGCTAGTGAAATAGCCTTTTTTTTTTTTTTGAATGTGGCAATGTCACCCAATTTTGTTTTTGTTTTTGATGAATGACAATTTTCCTTGATTCGGTTAATGTGGTTCAAAGCTTAATTCTTTTTTCTTTTTTTTTTTTTTCAAAGTCTAATGGCGTGGGAATTTCAAAGAGTAACAAGGCAAAGTTTTGATGAAATTTATCCTTATCCCAACTACTTCCGTGGTTTGTCGTGTAGACTTTTTCTCCCACTCTTTTTCTTTTAATCAAAACAAAGGGCTTGCGGAATACAAGAACGAAAAAATCAAACAGTACCCGACCTACTACTCCAAATTTTTTGGTCGGCCTGAACTGAGACAAATTAACGGAAACAACCAAAAAAAAAAAAAAAAAAAAAAAAACGGAACAAACGAGTTGAGCGAAATCAGTTTTGGTTTGAACTTACGCTTCGGGACGATTGAAGCCCCATGATATCGGTGACTTGATGCACTTTAAATTTGAAAAATCTGATGAGAGATCCTCGCCAATAGAAAACCAAATGTCCGGACTCGATGTGTCGCTTTTAGACGATGAACTTTTTCTTTTCTTTTCTTTTTTCGATGAAAAAATAATTCAAGCGAGTTGATTTAGCTGGTTGGGTGTAGGCCTGTTGTGTTACGCTTAGGAGCCGCTTTGTTTCTGCTCGTTGTTGTTACCGATGTCGAAGACGTTCCTTGACTGAGGTACCTACCGTCTTCCTTGCTTTTTATAGGCTCCTCCAAATGTGTGGAAAGTCTCGTTGTTTTTTCTTTGGTTGGCAAGTACGAATCCAGGTGAATGGCAGTAGAGGAGGAGGAGGAGGAGGGTACGTACCTATACATCGATATATAGAGTATATACCTGTACACACGTACCGTCTCGCTGGCGTTACAGGGCCGGCTCGTGCCGCGTCGAGGACCGGAGAGAAATCAGATGAGGGACGCGGGCGAGCGTGTCGGCGGTGTAGCACACGTCGAAAAAGCAAAAAAGTGAAACCATCGTTTTCGATTTAAAAAACTACATTGGGATTTTGAGGTTCAAAAAAAAAAAGAAGAGGAGGGGAAGGGGGGGGGTGAGCTTTACTGTTTTGACGTTCAGCCGTTGAAAATTGGTCGTATACAATACACACGTCGAGCAGCTGGTATTGCAACGATGGCTTTCGCCAAACCGAACAGTATGTAGCTGCAGAGTTATGGCCCGTCTCATCATCATAATCGGCCGCGGACGACAGCATTTTCCACCCCAGTCTCACGCTCCTCATCATTGGCGACCTCCCACGGTTGTCATTAAAAGTCCACCATTAAGGTGTTTGATATTTTTCTTTTCTTTTTCCCTTGGCTCATTTTTTTTTCCTTTGTTTTTTATCCGGCCTCCATCAGCGTGCGATATCGTAAAATAATAGCCACACTTATGATGCACGATTATCCCTGTTTTGATTAGATAATGACGGGTAGACCGTGTCAAGTCGAGCGTGTATTTTTCGTGAAGTAAGAATTTGTTTTGGGGGGGGGGGGGCTGGCTTTCCCTCTCGCTGCACACGCGTATTTCATCGCGAGATATATCGAGTTGATGTACCTAAAAATAAGAATCGCCATCTTTTATTTTTTTCAATGTGGTTGATGCTTGTAACAATCCCACTACTTTTTCCCCCCAGAAAAGAAAAAAAAAAGAAGAATTTCATGTCTTTTCTTTTTGTCTTTATGAGTTCCAGATGTTTTTTTTGTTTTTTTTTTTTGCGTGCCCGTCTTTCAGTCAGCCATAATAGTAGCACGGCGGCTTGTCATTTTTTTTTTTTGTTGCTGTTCTTTTTGTTTGTTTTTTCTCTTTCACAGTCTGTTTAGCCAATGTCCCATTATGCATCGGCGTGTGCTGGTAACGCACACGCATCTAGTATCTCTTTCACCTGAATTTCGTCATCGAGATTGAAGCCACCACCACATCCTCCTCATTCTTTTCTTTTGGTTGGACTTCCAAAAAATCGACATCATTTAACTTAGTTCTCTTGTCTGGACGCATTCCACAAAACAAACTACAAAGCGCTTTTTTTTTTTTTTTTGCTGATTAGTCGCAACAGTTGCGTTCTTTTTTACGAGCAGTTGACTTTCCCCTCCTTGTTGCATTCGAGTCTTTTCCAAAGTCCCAACTTGGCTCGATTTTTTTTTTTAAACCCACGGTGGATGAGCTCCGGTACGGTTGATTTTCTTTCCATTCATGAAACGATGCGGGCCGTTCTTTTTTTCCCAATTTCTCGGTCTATTAGTGCCGTCCGATGGAAAGAAAGCAAAGCTTATTATTAAGTCGTCAAAAACACTGACACTGACGCAACTAACGTGCACGCCACAGGTGGCATACGCCATTCTCATCTTCTATTATAATTATTTTTTTTTTAAATATTTTATTTAACAGGCTGTGCAATTGATTTTTTTTTTTTTCATTAAAAAAAAAAAAAAAGCCCACAGGACCTACGAGGAGATTTATTGTTGATCGGATAGAAATCTATACCCCACCAACTGGAAATGATTTCGGAAAGTATTCTTTATTTATTAGATTACATTGATTTATTTTTGAAAAAAAAAAAAAAAAATTCTTTGTATACTTTCTTTTGAAAATGCCAGGATCCGTGACGCCAGAGTGCAATGTTGCATGTAAAACCAATCGTTCAACATGCCTTTTCTCTTTTGTCTTCCCCCCCCCCCCCCCCACTTCTTCAACATCCATAGTGCGTCTTCTTATCTGGAACATTCAGGTAGGTCGTTTATGTATCTCCTTTTTTCTTTCCCGCACGGTACTATTACGTATTTGTTAATCGTTCTGCGTAACAACAAATTAGTTCGGACTTTATAGTCATTTAGGTGTTCTTTTACACCTATTAAAAAAAATATAAGCCAATACGTAGAGACCCAAAAGCAATTGTGGGGGGATAGTACGAGAGCATGTCGAAGTGAAATTCGAAAGGGTACGAGGAAAGAGAGATTACGTTAATTGTCTTGATGGAGACAGTAGTACAATGTGAGACGGAATCCACACGTGTGGCTAATAAAATCCGCCGAACCATTGCGTCTCGTAGAGTACAAGAGTCAATGCGGCTATTGGGGATCACGGTTTATTTGCCATGCCTCTGATCATACCAACGGAACTTTTTCAATGATGAAACAGAAACTTGAATCACTCTTCTTTTTTTTTTTTTGTTTTCCTAATTTATTTCCATTTTATTCCTTTCAAGTGAATGCACAATTTTTCGGTATTTAAAAAAAAAAGGTTCCAGAGAGAAAGCTCCATAAGTTACCGTAGCTCATAAACTAGTTCGTTTTTTGTTTAAAAATAAGAATACATTAGGCAACAAAAAATTCCATAATTTTTTTTTTTTTTTTGGCTAAAAAAAAAACAAAAAACACAAGGGATTCTCGCCGTGTTTAGAGGCCGTTAATGTAGGTAAGAAACATTTGAAAAAGAAAAGAAAAAAAAAAAGGTAATTGGGTCACCTCTTGGAAGTGAACACGGAGGAACAAACAAGAAAGAAAAGAAAAAAAAGTGGGGAAAAATTGTTTATGACAGTGGTCTACCTTGTGTGCGACGTTGAAATCGCGAGAAAGTTTATTTTATTTTCCGGTCTACTGTTTTTCAGAGCCGATCCGCGGAGCTGCACACGCAGCAGGTCCGGTGTTCTTCAAAATTTCTGATAATGGAGTAATAGGCTACAGGGTACGTATTCTACTCCGAATGATTATACGAAGAAGTGAGCTCAGGACACACATATCCCGCCGAGATCGTGAGTAGAAAAAAAAAAAAAAAAAAAAAAAAAAAAATAAAGAGAATGTTAACGTTTCATAATGCATTTCTTTTAGCAGATGCACGATGTGTAGGAGCTGTGCAAAGATAGCCTTTAGCCAAATAAGGACACGCGGCAGATGGTCTAATTGCATAGCTGCTGTTCAACCGAACTGTTTTGAAAGCAAATATGAAACACAATAAGCTTATGCAC
The DNA here is from genome assembly GCF_022539665.2 of Daphnia carinata. Classification (NCBI taxonomy): domain Eukaryota; kingdom Metazoa; phylum Arthropoda; class Branchiopoda; order Diplostraca; family Daphniidae; genus Daphnia; species Daphnia carinata. The sequence continues at coordinate 1,592,711 of NC_081336.1, read as the reverse complement.
AGGCGTGTCAGTTTAATGCAATAACAGCCGCGTGTTGCGTTGCTCAATCATTAATTAATTTCTTTCTTTCTTTTCTAGGCTTTCGAGAGTCCTACTGTGACATCTTGTTGCACAATCACAAGTGCCGTTTCTCTCTATTCTTTTGACAGAGACATGATGATATCGTGAGTAAAAATTTCACTCTATTCGTTCAAAGCAAAATAAAAGAAGATTCTCTTTTCTTTCGTAGGTGGGTTGAGGGAACCAATAAGCAGACTCCAAGCGTGTACCACTAAAATAAAAAAAAATAAAATGTGGGTTTTTTTTTTCATCGACCAACGAATGAAATCCACAAGGTACGCTTTCTATCTACCATACAAGCTCTCAATTCACTCTTTTTCTTTTTATCTACTTTTATTTGGACCAACAGCAGATTCACCGCGTTGAGCATGCGAATTCGTGGCCTTTGTTTTCAATTCGGTGTGGAGAGCCGATGGTTCTTTTCTCTCTTTCTGCTCATTTTCACTTTGTTTTCTCCTTCTGCATTACAGGACGGTCATGTTTTTAAAAAAAATTTTATTATTTCTTTTGTTGTCAAGCTTACATTATGTAGGCCCTTTTAGTCGAACAAAATTCGTGTCGTTTGACATGCAATTACGGAGCTTCGCGATCCATGTTGCCGGCCCACCACAACTTGACTGCATTTTCTCTACCTGGCGATTTCTGACGTGAATGTTCGCCATCGATTTCAGAGTCGCTGCTGCTGTCGTCCACTGAATCGTTGAGACGACAGGTTAGATGCCGCTGGCCGGAACTGGTGGCCACTAACGGCAGCCAAGGATGAAAGCTGCGCGCGTGTGGATAATTAAAATTTTAAAAAAGAAACGATTTAAAATGAGATTGATGATCACCCCCCCCCCCCCCCCAAAAAAAAAAAAACAAAAACAAAAAAAAAAAAACAGATGAAAGAGTGAAAGTCATTAACATGTCCTCAGGTGTGCTCGCAATAATTTAGTGTTGCATCAAACAGAAAATGACGGCCTTGCCATGCGAAACTGAAGCTCTCACCTGACACCGTTCGTACAGTCGTCGTTCATTCTGCAACGAAACCTTTCCGGCAGCGATTTCATGGACAACATGGGACTTTCGCTATTGCTCGTTTCCACTCCGGTTTGTGTGTCCCAAATTGTCACGCAGCCACTCGTGTCTCCTATGTGTGTGTGTTGGTGGTGGGAGAAGGAAAAAAAAAATTACCGTCCAAATGAAACAGAGAAATGAAGGTATGATAATTAAGTATTTGTAGGACCGCCCACTTCTCTCGGGACCCGATTAAACAAAGAAGATGCGGCGCTACGTAACATAAACCAACGAGTTTTTTCTTTGGACCCGATTTGGGGAAAGTTGCCATACCGCTGATGAGGTAATGCCCGCTGGGATCCAAATCGAAGTAGATTCGCTGGTTCGTCTCCACCGTCCTGGACATGGAGTAGAGAACGCGACCTGGATTGCGCAGATCCCAACTATCGAGGCGCAGAGAAGAAAAAGAACGTGTGCAACAGTTTGCCCGTATCGATTGTGATTATTCCCTGGCTTGAACAATTGAATTTAAAAATTTAAAATATCTACCATAATATCTCTGGATCCTTTCTTCCTCCGCTGTACAAGACCATACCGTCTGGAGAAAATTTGAGATGCGTTACGCCTCCTCTGTGTCCCTCCAAGACGCAGAGTGCAACACCTTCAGGCTCCGAGTACAATCCTACATGCGGGTGCAATGATTCGTAACCCAATAAGCATTAGGTGTCCTCATGTGATGTAACAACGAAACCTGTATCGGTTTCGTTGTTACATCACATGAGGACACCTAATTTACCGATCGTTTTCAGGTAACTAGCTGCTGCATAAACCGAGTGTAGAGCTCCATTGACCGCGATGCATGATATGATCCCAGACTGGCTAGCTGACAAACCGTCAGTCGCTGGAAACAAGGTTTCGAAAGAAAATGATTACATTACATGCAATATCGCACTTTCATCAAACCTAACCGAATGATTCTCACATTTGGTGGGACGCATTTCGCAATGTCTGCCAGGCGTCTGGATGTCAAAAACACGGACGCATTTGTCGAAGCCACAATACAATTTGTCTCCATCTGGACTGATGCACAAGCTGTTGGCAGCTTCTATTTCGTCGACACTATAGTTAGAAAATTTTATTATTATTGAAATTGTGGATAATTGAAAATCAATAAGTGTAGTACTTGTTGTAAGCTCGGTATGTGGCAGTCAAAGTCCCTTTGTAGGCATCCCATAAATGGGTTGGGCTGCCTTTAGCTGTACTGGCAAGCAGACAGGTTTCTAGATTCCAAGAGGACATGTGAGGATGCCAGCAATAGTCGTAGATGATTTCACCCTCTTTGATTCTCAATGAAGGTGAAAGTTCAGTGGTGGAACAACCCTGAAAGGTTTTTTTGTGGCTGTTGTAGAGATCAGCAGGGAGATCAAATAGCCTCAGCAGACCATCATCAGCACATGCCAAAAGGCAGGTTCCATCGGGTGACCACTTGCATCCTTTCAAAAACCCTTGGGTTTTGGTAATCTCAAATTCTTTTTGTGCTGCACAAACCAGTGTCCATGGGCTATCAAATTGGTATTCTGGATAATACACCGGTTCGGTAGCTACAGAAAGTTCAGCATCCTGAACAACCAAAGTCTCTTGAAGTGCATCAGCATTTTCACTTAAGTCATTCTGTAGTATATCTTCACTTAATATTTCAACATCTTGAACTATTTCACCAGGGACTTCTTCCATAACAGATTCCATAATAACATGAGAGCTTTTCACTTCATGACATGCAGCAGGAGAGAAATATAAGTTCAAAAAGAACCGGGAATGTGGTTTCTAGCTCCAATAGAATTTTTGAACTGTTGACAATTTAAACATCGTCTGCGTTTTCTTCCAAGGGTTTAAGCAACCTTGTTGCTGAAACCTAAATAATTATTAATATAGTACCCGCTTTATCGTATGAAAGCCATTATATGTAAAATGGCTGCCATTTACACCACCCCTTTTATTGGAGATCGGTTTAATTATTCAAAAAAAGCACCAAAGGATATTTAAAAAAAAAAAAAAAACGTGTTTTCCCGAAGTCATATGCCACCTAGCGGCGGCCATTCTAAGGTGTTGGATTTCTCATTAACATACTGCTTCGGGGCGTTTCGGGTTTCGGCTGCTTTCGCTCTTCTCTCGTTCGGGTGACGTGATGATGCAGCCCCGTTCTTAAACAGTTTTTCGACAAATATCCCAGTGACAAACAGTGGTGTTAGAGAGAGGCCTCCCGAGAAGAGCAGTGAAGGAATATCCAAATGAATTGACCCAATCGAGCATAGTGCCGAGAGATTTACTCGTGGGAGGCTCCATATGGTGCCTCATGGTTTGAAATTATGTTTGACGGGGTGTTGTGCTCGTTTGTCTCAGAGTAAACAAGGTTTCTCCCCTTCGTTTCGTCGAGGTGTCGAAACCTTCAGCCAAGAAGCCGACCCTGCCCCATTTCCCTGGTCAGAGGAGAGCCTAGAAAGCTGATCAGCTTTTCTTCAATCTTATGGCGGCAAATGAAGCTGCCATCTCAACCAAGCCAGTCTCAGCAGCGGGTGATGACTCCTCTGAAAGCGATGGAGAGACTGAGCCAGCCAAATCCTTCCATCGTAGGTTCTCCACCAACAAGAACATCAAGTCTTCGGTAAACAAGCATATTCTTACTCAGAAACTTATTAGAATACCATAGATTAAATCCCATTCAAACAGCTTATCACCACTAATAGGTAAGAAATTCAAGACACAAGAACCAGGGCTCCATAGCTTGTTCACCTTCAATAGCTAAGCTACGTTTTGTTCTGACAAGTAGGGTAAAGACTGAAAAGAGTGTGCAAACAAATATTGCACTAGCGAGAACAACCAACTGCCTGTAGAGAGTCCTTTCATATTCATGTATATTTTTACTATAGTCTTTGTGTTACAAGTTTCAGGTATACAATAACATGAAGCAGTTCATTAGCATTGTGAGGTTCAAAATCCCATCATGCCAACAGTCTAGTAGAAGAGAGAGTTCCCTCCTGAAATAGCAAGAGTGAACCGTTTATAATATCAACTTGATGGGAAATCCCCCTCCCCGCCAAATCCAGCATTCAATTATTGATTAGCCGGTCTTAGGAGCGTGCGTTTCTGTTAGCAATTCAGTTAAAACATCCCGCCAGTATAATTTGTTTCTTCGTAAATTCCCCATCTTTTAAACGTCCCTCATCATCCCCTTGTCAAGTCTTTGGCTGGCTTTTAGCCACGGAAGCAATGGGCCCATGACTTTTGTTCGCTTCCGCATGGGTGCGTGATGAGCCATAGAAAGAGAGGCATGTCGGGGGAGTAACGAAACGTCTCCCCCCTTCATCCATTGGCCTAGTTTTCGTTCATTTTATTCCCTCGCAGGCCCTATGTGCGTGTACATACGGCTATAGGACGGCACGGGATTTTACTGGTATCGATCCTTGGACCTAAGCCAACAAAGCCGTCGCTTCACGTCCGTTCGCCTCGTCAAATGAAAAGTAATTGTCCCTTCCTTGGTCCATGGATTGAATGGGCGAGACCCGATGCACACGAATATACTGCGTGTTGCTTGATTACGAGTCTTACCGTCTACCTATTGACCTACTGCCGTAGTCTAATATCACTGTGATCGTTACAGGTCTGCACGCGTGAGGGATTCCTCATGAAGCAGACGTCATCATTCCAGCGATGGCGGAGACGCTACTTCAAGCTCAAAGGGCGGACTCTTTACTATGCAAAAGATACCAAGGTGCGTATAATTTATCGATCATTTATCTCTTTCGCGTAGACAGACAGACAGGGTCAGAAAAAAGAGAGAGAGAGAAAGTGAAAGGAAATCGATCTGCCCTCGATCCGGTTACACGGTCAACAACAACCACCAGCACATTCCATTCGCAGCTTTCCCTTGCATTGTTTTGTTTTTGCTTCTTGTTTCACGTTGGAGTAGTGCATAGTAGTTGTAGTAGTGGTAGTGTGCCAGCAGCTCATCGATCTGAACCTTTCTTTTTTTTTTCTACTTTGGCTCGTTCTTTCTTCCGCGGTGCACGAACGCCTGTTGTTCGTGTAACCCGTTGCACATCGCCAACTCCGAGAGACTCCTTATTGACAGGCGTACGGGGTAGGTCTTGTTGTTGCCTAACAAAAATCGATAACACGATCCGGCAGGTGGTGGTGACGGCAGTGGCTGATGGAATATTACCCTAGATTTTATATTATTTTTTAAAAGGGGAGACAGTTAGAACGTACGAATGGCGTATGTTCCCACAGTTTGTCGATATATGCGATAAGATGAAGGTGCCTGCGATATCGATTGTAGGCACCGTCTCTTAACGTACAGTAACCATCCTACTCCACTTTTCGTTAGATTGCTTTCTGACAGATGATTGATACGACTGAGTCTTTTTGCCGTCGTCGCGCTGAGGGAGATCCGATTTGAAAGGATCAACGAACGTTCCGAATAGGATCTTTTGCCTACCGATTGCGTTGCGTTTTTAAATTATTCAAATCCCATATGTTTCGTATGTATTTTTCGTCTTAGACGTTGATGAACACGCTTTTTCGTAGCTCGGGCAGGTGCTATCCAATGACGTCTTTTCCTTGAAAAAAAAAAACAAGGGTGGGAAGAGGTGTGTCCTTCCTCCCCTTTGTGCGCGATGTCGTTGTTAGTGACTAGTCCTTTTTTTTTTTAAAGGGGGGGGTGTCTTTCAATCCTTTACCTGATGATGAGATTGGCATTTTGGTTTTGCGTACGTCATTGGGATCACAAGAGAAGATCACAAGGTACACGAGCCGATGAGATGATTGGTCTACAAGAACAAAAGAGCAGCGTTAACAAAGTTTCCACTTTCAACGGGAAAGCCCACGGTTTCGATGAAGCAACCACCCAAGATTGTGCCATGCCGCTCCATACAAACGAACCTTTTTGTTATTCTTCACCACCCCGCCTTGCCGACGTTCTATTTTTGGCGCTTGATTGAAGACATGAAACGCCCCGAAAAATTAGTGACAGATAATCAAAGGCAGAGTGATCCTGCGAGGGGTTATTGGCATTTGCCGATGAAGGGGGGAGCGAAAGATTATTATAAGACTTAAAGAAAAAGCAATCTATTCTTTTTCAGCGCGTTTTGGGGAGTAGTTTATCGTTGAATGTGTGCGCGAAAAACCCATTTTGAAGGGGCATGATGTTCCTTCAGAGAGCAACCATCGATTCAACTTTAGGTACAGGTCGTTTTCCCTACTCTGATGTTGACATTTGAAAACAAAAGAAGAGCGCATATTTTTTTTTTTTTTTCACGTTTCGTCTCGGTCGTTTTGTATTGCTCAATTTGTTTGGCCTTTATCTTTTACGTCGTCGACGGCCTCGCCTTTCGTCGTACCCACTTATCAAACGAAGTTGTCCTGGGCCATTTGCGTCCCCGTGCATTACAGTTGAGATGCTCGTGCAAATGGCTCCCCCATGGCCTTTGCAGAAATGAGCTAAAAACTTGCATCATGTCTTGTCATCCAGCGTATATTGTCTATTACGTGCCCCGCATCTCGTCTTGAAAGAGTGGGCTCGAGCTTAGCAAAATGGAACGTCGCAATTTCTCCAGATCTTACTCTCGTTTTCATCCTTTCAACTGTTGATGGCTCTCGGGATGCCTGACTGAACAGCCTCTGTGCCCATCATCTTGCGAAAAAGATCCTCTTTCCAAGCCTTTTGTTGCTTCCCATGAGGCAGATCGATGTTCAAACTGCGTCGTTTCGCTTTCAATTTCACTCACCGTCTTAATTGGGGGATGGCTTTTTGCAAAGCTTAAAACAGATGAAAGGTTAGCGTAATGAAGAAGAAACATGCAAACGGATATAACAGGTGGTGTAGGCCTTTTCACACACCTCTCTCTGCCACCACCCGTTGGCTAGCTTTATGTTTTTTTCAAATATTTTTGATTTGACACGTTGCCATGGTTACATTTATTCATTTTGGAGGTGGAGTAGCTCATTAGAAATGATTTGCTTTTTGCCTCTGCATTGTTTTTATTACTGCAGAGACGTTTGCCACTTTTGTGTCGAACTCTCTTTTTGCGTGAGACGTTGGGTCCTCTGCCTCAGTTTGTGTATCGATCGACCAATTATCCCGGCTCCTTGGGGGCTTTCCCCCCCACCGCCTCTATCTACACACTGTGCGCATTTTCCGGTAAAAACACAGCGAGGCACAGACACAAAAGGCAACAACTTATAAACAGGGAGACATTGGGATGTTGCGTAGCTCTAAGTAATCGACAGATGATTGTTCCAGGTTTTCCTTTCTCGTGTGTATCCCATTGTTTTCAAGGGGATTAAATAAGTCTTACTCTTCTGGAAAATGTCTCGATTTGCTCACCGTGCTCCTCCTTTTGTTTTTTCTTGAAATGAAAAGCCCTACTGCGTGAGCTTCTTATCTTTTTTTTTTCCCGCTGGCTCCCGCGGGACAGCGCGGGCCGAGAAATAAGAACAACATGCCCAATATTTGCCGATGGTCAAATGTGTGTTTGTCGTAGTTTTTAGCCCCGGTAGAGTCATGCGCTGTAAAGATGTCGGTGGGGGTTCACGCAGAGGCGCCCAAGTATAAACAGGGCCATCGGTGAAGGGAATGCACCGCAGTCGCAACACATTCGTCAGTCACGATCGAAACGGCCGTTCGATAACCTCGTCGTCGGCGTGAAACTTTATCTGGTTTTTCTTTTAAGTTTTTTTTTTTTTTTTTCGTTTTCTTGTCAGCGCTTTGAATGATTGACGGACAGCAATTGGAAACAATTGTTTAACTTTCTGTTGTTGTTTCGTGTGAATTTTAAAAAACCTTGACGATTGCCTCAGCCATCACGGCGCAATCCATCATCCTACACCAGGTTTGACACATTCAGTTCAAATTGATCGTTCATTTTGTTGTTGTTTCCCTCGGTGTGTGTTTTAGTCATAGCGTTCTAGTCTTAGTAGGTCTGTTTTACAAATTCGCAATCGTGTTTGAATATGAAATTAGACATCTGAAAGTGAGCTGCTGATGTCATCGTCAAGGTCCCCCCACCCTCTCCGGCGTAGGTTGTATTGAAATCTGCCGAGCTATTTGTTAAACCCAACTGGCTTGATTTGCTTCCAATCCGGATGTCTTTGCCTCTTTCTTTTTTATTGTTCGGTTTGAACGGAAAAGGAAAAAAAAAAGCCCTTTAGTTTGAAGCTTTTTTTTTTTTTTTTGTTGGTTAACAACCGGGATTGGTAAATAAATATTGCCGGGGATTGACGTCACACACAGTGGTAACACAGAAAAAAAGAAAGATTCGCAGGTGCGTTCGGGCGCTGGTTGACGACCACTTTACTTAGATACATAATGGAACAAGCACTTTGAGGCATCCCAAACTGGCTGTATTGCTCGCCTTATTTTGTTATGTTCTTAGAAAGATAACACACGGAAACAAGAAAATCCCGTTCCCGCGGGGTATTCCCGCGTCTTTTGCCATTCCAGTTTCAATCACTCTCGTTTTTTTTTTTCTTTCTCTTCTTCGTCGTGAAGAAGAAAACAAATAAAGAAAAGCGATTTACTTGTAATCGAGAAAAAGGGAAATTGATCCATAAAAAGAAGGAGAGGGGGAAATGAGTTCGGAAGAATTTTTGGGGAGAGTGATAAGAGAAAACAATGACGTCAAAGAAAGAGAATTTTGTAAAACATTTTTTTTTTTTCGTAAATTGGACAATCATCCATTTTGTTGTTGTTGTCTATCTGTTGAATCTCTTGGATGGAGCGTTGTCCAGGTGAATTCATTTGCTCTCTGGCTTTGCTTGCGAACGAAAAGCGAAGACGCACGTTATCTGTTAACGTAAACTGGGTTTTTAAGGTTAAGCGAGACAGCCGAATGGAGTTTAAATCATTTGCTTGACCAATTTCTGCTAATAATAGATCACTTTTAAATGATCTCTCTTTTTTTTTTTTTTTTTTGTCGCGCTTGGATGGTGTTTCCCAGTTGACAATTCATGTCGTTTTCTCCAAATTTTATCTTCCTGTTCCAATCATTCCTGATTTATCTTTTCATCTTTTTGTGCGTTGTACTTCCGTGTGCATCGCTAAATTTAAAGCTGCAATATTTAAAGGTGGCGTAGCATCATCCAATAGAGGCAAGTGTCAAGGGCTTTTCTCCTTCAACAGCAAAAAGAAAAATGATGTGCCTTTGTAACGCGAAACCCATGATAATGTCGAGAAGCTGTCCCTTATTATTTTTTTGCAGCAACTCGATAGACAATAATTAAAAAAAAAAAACATCCTTTTTCCTCTGTTCTGCGGCCTTGTGTGTAGAGGTAGATAAGAAAGAGAAGAAGAACCTAACGAAATTGAATGTCAAGCCAAGCTCCAATCCGTAATAACTCTGAGTGTGTGTGTGTGTGTGTGTAAGGGTTTTTATGCAATTCTAGCAAGGCACGCACACACATCGTCTCCGGTTTCCAAAAGAATAGTGGTTGTTCCAGGCCAGCAGATCTACGATGGGCAAAGAGCATCTTCTCTCACGACGTTACATTAATGTCGTTAAAAAAAAAAAAAAAAGGAAAAGGGTAGAGGGACACACACACACACAAAAAAAAGAAGAGGAAATGGATTCTTTTCTTTCGTGGGGAGATCAAAGAAAAGCTAAAAGCAGCTACCCTCTTGTGATGCTCCTTGTCGACTCTCTTGTACCTACTCGACTTTTTGATGTGGCGTTACGTAAGCCCCTCGTTACGCGTAGATGTTTTGGGTCGGGTATAGCGGCCAATCATTATCGAATCATCATCAACTGCGCAGCGTCCAAAGACATAAGACGTGAGAACGACAGATTGGTCCCGCAGATCGATGAAAGAAAAGATAATGGAATCCAAAAATATATGTTCAGTTTGTCAAACGGTTCGTTTCACAGTCGGTTTGCGTTGAATTTTCAAAGTTTTGAATGATCCCTCCCTTGCTCATCGTCTTTCACGCTGCGGAAGAAGAAGTTTGAGCGCTCAAGATCCCCGTGCGCACGGAATCCCGCAATTTCCGTTCCTTCCTCGCGGCTGGATCCAGCCAAAATGCGCTGAGATGCCCGCGAGGTACGTCGTTTGCATTTAATATGGAGCCATTTTCTCTCTTGTTATCGGAGAGGGAGGGGGGGGGGGATCTCGCTGAAAACTATTGCGCTAGTCATAACTATTAAGTTAAGAGTAACGCAATAGCTCATTATAGCTCGTTAGCACTCCCTCCCCAAATGGCCAGCGTTAAAAAAAAAAAAAACACAACAAAACGAGGGGATGTATATCTCGTTGCCATTGATGGCCGTGTAACATTTCCCAGACGACCCGCTTAATAAGTAACTAGAGATAATTGCGAATGCTTGTGTTGCCCGTTTGTCGTTGAAAAAACGGGAAATTTGGCCAGGTGGCAAATGGCATGCCGTTTTCCCATCGTTCAGTGAGTAATGACCTTATTAGTGTAGTCTCTTTCTTGATGAGCTATGGATGAATATTTTTGTTGTTTTTCTCACAGTTGTAATGAAAAAAAAACAAAAAAAAAAACAAACATTCTTTTAATACATTTTTCTTTTCTTTTTTTTTCCTGGATAGTCTGTGATCTTTGACGAGATCAGCCTTCCTGATCTGAGCGTGGCCGAGTGCAGCACCAAGAACGCCAACCATAGCTTCCAGGTGTGTGTGTGTGTGTGTGTGTGTGTGTGTGTGTGTGTGTGTGTGTGTGTGTGTGTGTGTGTGTGTGTGTGTGTGTGTGTGTGTGTGTGTGTGTGTGTGTGTGTGTGTGTGTGTGTGTGTGTGTGTGTGTGTGTGTGTGTGTGTGTGTGTGTGTGTGTGTGTGTGTGTGTGTGTGTGTGTGTGTGTGTGTGTGTGTGTGTGTGTGTGTGTGTGTGTGTGTGTGTGTGTGTGTGTGTGTGTGTGTGTGTGTGTGTGTGTGTGTGTGTGTGTGTGTGTGTGTGTGTGTGTGTGTGTGTGTGTGTGTGTGTGTGTGTGTGTGTGTGTGTGTGTGTGTGTGTGTGTGTGTGTGTGTGTGTGTGTGTGTGTGTGTGTGTGTGTGTGTGTGTGTGTGTGTGTGTGTGTGTGTGTGTGTGTGTGTGTGTGTGTGTGTGTGTGTGTACGGTACACTTTTAACGTTCGTTTATAAGTATAACGCGATGTGTAGAGTGTAGGGTTGGGGTGGGACATTTTCTATCTGTAAATCATCGATCCGTCTTCGTTCTTGCTTTTCCATCCTTCCCTATACGATTTCGTGTTCCCGCTCTAGCTCAACGGGTTGGGAGAGCTATTTCCGTCCCGTTGCACACATATATATCCATGGCTGCACTAAAGCTTATAAAGAAAGAACGAAAAAAAAAGGAAAAACGCTTCACCAAACCCGAAATGTAGTGTGCGGGTTTTGCGCTCCTGTCTCTCTCTGTCTGTTTGCGTCTTGTATCAATTCAGTTTGACTTTAACGAAGTACGGAAAAGAAAAAGAAAAACGTAAAGCCCGTTTCTCGGAAGTCGGGTCTCAAGCTTTTTCTTTGCGTTCGTTTCATTTTTTTTTTTTCTTTTCAACTTTTCATAACGCACGAAAGGGGCGGAAGGGGAAGATTCAGCGAAATCGGGGTGATGCTAAGGTTAGTTGTGTCCACCGAAGCGCAACGACGTGAACCCCACTCCCGAAACATCAGAAAATTTTTCACATTTTTAAAATTGGACCTTAGGTTAATAGACAAAGTTGCGCTTTATAGGAAATGCTGCAATTTGGCTTTTAGATTTTATTTCAATTCGAATTTATCCTAGTGACTTTGACGTAGTACGAATCGATCGATTCGTCCCTTTCTTCTTTTTTTTTTTCACTTTAACCTTGAGTTAACGTAATCTAATTTTATTTATTTATTTTTTATTTATTTAAATCTATTCTTGTTTTTTTTTTTTTTTTTTACGTGTATATTATTACGATTGGACCCCTCGTGATTTGCTGTGGAACGTGGAACCCATTTCGGCTGGGCGATGACAATGACGACGACACTTGAAACATCAACAAACACGGGGAATGGCATGACGACGATGTCATTGATTTTGGCCGTTCGTCTAAAATAAACAAAAACCGTTTGGCCGTCGCCAACACGGACGAAAAACAAACTAGGTCATCACTCCGTTTCGGTCGCTGGTCCTGTGCGCCGAATCCCGGCGCGAAATGGAGGAATGGATCACGGCGCTCAAGGCGGCCGCCAACAAGGAATATTACGATGTGAGTTATTGTAATTTTCCTTCTTTTTTTTTTTTTTTGGGTTGGACACGGCTTTACGTGCAGTTCGTGCAGTTCGTGTTTCACATTTTTGAACTGGTCACGATGAAAAATAGTGGGCGGGGGGGGGGGGTTGTGGGCTTGTCACGTTCACCGAATCTTGAGAAACTAAAGGGCCGACCATTGGAAAACGTTCAACGCCGGAAGCGGGATAAGCAAAGCCATTTTCACGCTGTCGGATCGATACGTGTCACATCGATGATTTTAAAAAGAAAATTTCATTTTGATTTATTTAATTATTTTTGGCCATTTGCATGAAACAGAGCGCCGATCATCACGATTTCTTATCGGGGAGGCATAATTGGTACGCGACGTCGCACGCCAGGCCGACTTATTGCAACGTCTGCCGCGAAGCTCTTTCTGGTAAGAATTATGGAATGATAATTTTTGAATTGCCCGCTTCAACAATGTGTGTATAGGAGTTACGTCGCACGGGCTCAGCTGCGAAGTCTGCAAGTTCAAGTCGCACAAGAGGTGCGCCGTCAAAGCCATCAACAACTGCAAGTGGACGACGTTGGCCAGCGTCGGCAAGGACATCATCGAAGATGACGAAGGCGTAATGTTCAATCATTGTAATATATTTTCCATATAAATGTTTAAAATTCACATTTTAATTGATTTTAGAATATTGCCATGCCACATCAATGGATGGAGGGCAATTTGCCCGTCTCGGCTAAATGTTCCGTGTGCGACAAAACGTGCGGATCGGTGCTCAGGTGAATAACACCCTTCTTCCGCCCTACAGAACGAATTTTCTTTCAGGATTCTCTCTTTTTTTAAAATTATTATTATCGTCTGTTGTTTATTCATTCTTTTTTGCTTGTTCTGTTGTCACAATGATGACGTAGATTGCAAGATTGGCGCTGCCTGTGGTGCCGGGCTATGGTTCACACGGCCTGCCGCCCACAATACCCCGTCCGATGCCCGTTGGGTCCCTGCCGAGTTAGTATCGTCCCGCCCACGGCTCTTCACAGCGTCGGTGCGTATACACACACGGCTACTATGATCGAAGGCGAAAGTCCAAACAGAAAGGGAAAACTCGGTCAAATACACACACCCAGCACGCTCGCTTTGCTTGCCCGCGGGCTAATCTGTTCAGATACGCACGCAAATATGGCGACAACGCCCTTGATAGTAGTAAAAAAAAAAAAAAAAAAAACTAAATAAATAAAAGGGGGGGACTGAAAAGAAGAATGGTGGGATATCGCGTTTCTTTGTTCAGATCCCAGACAAGAAGAAATAAATTCATCACTGTCACGAGCTCTGGTGACCTAAATTGACTTTCAACCGGCGCTCTGGCCAAGGGTAGACGCATATGAAAATTCAAATTGGGTGGTTTGCGTGAAGGCATTACTCAACATCTCTCTAGTTTTTTTTTGTTTTTTTTTTCCCAATTTATGTTTACGAATTTTCACGATTCAATTTGAACGGCCTAACTTAATTTTACATTTTACTTTCGTTTTTTTTTTTTTTCTGAAATGTTCCAGGAACGGACGAGGCTTGGGATGCCGTCCGTCCGCAGGGTTGCAGTCCTCTGTTCGTCTTTGTCAATTCGAAATCGGGCGACAACCAAGGCGTCAAGTTCCTGCGACGCTTCAAGCAGCTCCTCAATCCGGCTCAAGTGTTTGATCTGATGAACGGCGGGCCCGGCCTTGGGTGAGTCCTTTTTATTTGTTTATTTTTTATGCCTGCCTTTGAAAGCAAAAATGACGTCATATCCCATTAATCTTTTTTGTTGACTCCATTTTTTTTTTTTTTTCTGAGTAACCCCGTTCTAACTATAATATTTTTTTTTTCTTTTCTTGTAACGCCCGGGCCGTATGTGCGTGTTCTGTTGCGGACAGATTGAGGTTATTCCGGCACTTTGATCCCTTTCGGATCCTCATCTGCAGTGGCGACGGATCCATCGGCTGGGTCCTCTCCGAGATCGACAAACTCCATATGGATGTAAGTAGTGTGCCCGCTTTTCATTTTCTCTTGTTTTTGTGACATCAAGAGATGACTTTTGGGCACACGTGTACTTTTAAACACTTGTCACTAACAAATATGGATTCCATTTTGGCTGTGTGCAGAAACAATGCCAGATTGGAGTGCTGCCATTGGGGACGGGCAACGATCTGGCGCGCGTCATCGGATGGGGAAGCGTCTGCGACGACGACGCTCATCTCCCTCAGTTGCTGGAACGATACGAAAAAGCCTCTGTCAAAATGCTCGATAGGTCACATTTTTGTCCGCATTTTTAAATTGATTTCAAATTATGAAATTTTGTGTGACGATAGATGGCTCTGCTTATTATCATTAAATAATCCAGGTGGAGCATTTTCACGTCGGAGCGGAGTATGCCTTTACCTCGCAAAGTCGTCCTGCCTTACGAGCCCATCACCGCCTTCGAGGATTCCATCGTCAATCACCTGGGCAAGATTTTGCAATCGGACGAGCACACGATCGTCATCTCCTCCGCAAAGTCAGTAATAAAAAGAAAGAATTCATTTTCTTGTTTTAAATTTTTCGAACTTTTCAGAATCCTGTGCGAGACGATCAAAGAATTTATTGGCAAAATGGCCGGCCTTCACGCGGCCGATGACAACGCGTCTTCGTTGGCAAGTGGTGATGAATCCATCGCCCACAAGTGTCGCGTGCTCAATGAGAAGCTGGACCAACTTCTCGGCACGTTGCACGAAGAAGCTTCTCCCTTGCACGTTGGCACACAACGTTCCAGTGTCGACGAAGAGGAATCCCCCGATAACGTCGAATCTTCTGTACGTTTTTCCATCCCGTTTTTTGCTCAATCACTGTTGTACCATTCATATTCGTTCTCTCCTCATCAGGAACATCCGGAGATTATGAAAAGCTCCAAAGAAGCCAAAGAATCGCGAAACGAAGGCCGGGCCGCCCGGCAGAAAGGAGCGCGTAAAGTGGTGAGTTTGAAATGGAATGTGTGTAACAAAGTCATTCATCTTCTTTTTTTTTTTTTTTTAACGGATTACCCGATCTATAAACAGAGAGCCAAGTTCAACCAAAGAGAGGCGTTGATGTCGAGGGCCAACAGCTTGAAAAAAGCCGTCCGGCAGATCATCGAGCACGCGGAACGGGCCCTGGACGAGCAGAACGGGATCGTCCCGTCCCGTTCGATGCACTCGACCAGCGCGAGTCAAACGTCCGGCATGGTCAGTGGCGGAAGCGACATCAAATTGATTGTTACCCATCCGAACGATTCGCCCGTCTCCAACGAGGAGAAGATGATGAAACAAACGTCCAGCGCGGCGGCCGCCAAGTCCGCCGCTATGCCCATGGCCCTTTTGCAATTGTACAGCGCCATCGGTGGCGGAGCCGGAGATTCGTCCAGCGAGCCGTCTCCCTGTCCGTCTCCGATTCCCATGGCACCGTCTCTGACCACCAATTTCCCTCTTTTGCCCACGTCGCCCATCCGCTATCCCAACCCGCCCGTCTTCTACCGGATGGCCACGCCTCCCAACACTCAGCCTCAAAGGCCGCGCAGCAGCTCGTCCTCGCCTCGGCCACCTTCTGCCGGCCGGAGTTGCTACGTGGCCCATCAGGAATCGGCCGAAAGTGAAGGCGACGAAGACCGTTCGGCCATGTTGAGCCTTCAAGCGAAATTGAACGCCATTTCACCCGTGCCGGACGCGTCGGAAACGCGGACGTCCTGCGAGTTTGATTTCTCGGCTCTGGCCCTGCCCGTTCCGCTCGAATTTGCTGATACGGACAGTTTGCAGGACGTGCCCATCGATGTCTTTGACGAAGACACTGAAGGCCGCGACAACGTGCCCAGTAAGTTTCAATTGTTCGTGATCTGTTTGGCACTGATAATAATCGATTGTTTTGATAATTTAGGTGTGGAACTCGATGAGGAGCCGGCCGAAGTGGAAGTGAAGCCCATCTTACGGCCTCCGCAGCAAGTCAACATAAGCGTGGTGGTCGAACCGCCTTCGAGCGAGGACAGCAGTCAGGCGAGGCCGGCCAAAGACGAGGTGGACAATAGCCGTCAAGCGGAAGCAGCGGAAGCGGCTGTCGAAACGGAAGACGAAGACGAACAAGAAGCTCAGGAAACAGCGGCCATTGCGCGATTGGGCGAACGGGTCGTCGAAGGCGCCGAAGAGCCCGTGGCCGAACGGACCAATGCGGCTGCCGCAGCACGAGGTACTCATTCATTTTCATTCCATTCCGCATTTGATATGCAAAAAAAAAAAACAAAAAAAAAAACGAAAATGTTTGACGTATGACGACAAAACATGGCGACGAACGTGAATTTTAAAAGGAAAGGAAATCTGTCCCCCTTTGCCCCCATATTCCACACCGTAGTCGTACCTGCTAAACAAACAAAAATCCTAACTTTTATTAACAGTTTGCATGCTGATTGTCCTCGCTTTCAGTTTCACAACGGGTTCTGGTTGTCCCCTTTAAAAAAACAAAAACAAATTTTAGTCCCGCATTTCCCTCTTCGTTGTCTGGGTGTCTTAATGTGTACGTGTGTCTGTCTATTATGGGTACATCCTTTTATCCGGCCCTAGATCTTTTCTTTTCAATAACCGTTTAAAAAAAAAAAACCCTTTGTTGTTCGAAATCTTGCATTTGTCTTTTTGTTTTCTTCCTTTACCGGGTATTTCTTGCTGTTTGGAATCCTGTTTTTTCGAAGCGGACATACGTGCTAGGAGGCATGCACAGACCACCTTTCTTACCACTTTACCACCGTACCCGGTCACCTATCGCTCACCTACACCCACTAGTAGACTCACGCCGACACCACCGAGCATATCGGTGTGTCGCCAGCACGAACCGACGACCGTTTCACGGCCAGCGACACGGGCCACGGCCAGCGGCGATGAAGCGAGTAGTCGCCTGCTCACCGTGCCCGTGTCGCCGGCCACGTCGTCAACAACACTTCAACCTTCTCCAACAGCTTCGCGGAGGATATCCAGCGGCTCGACCTTGTTGGCCTCGGCCACGGCGTCCATCGATTCGGCGGCCGGAACGGCGTGCGGCGCGTCGGTGCACGCCTCGTTGGCGTCCATCTTGTCGTCCGTGGACGGCCATCAGCAGCCACGGCCTCCCAGTCCGGACGAGTTGACGGCCGACGGGCATCAGCATTGCGGCAAGGAGAGGGAAGCCACTCATTGCGGCAGCGCTGCCACCAAGAAGCGCAAAATGCCCATCATCAATCCACTCGTTACCCTTCCTATGTGGCCTAGTAAGCTTTAACATTCTCGGGGTGGGGGGGGGGGGGGGGGTTAGTCCAGCTTTTTTCTTTTCCTTTTTATTTCTTCCGGCTGTTTTTAATCTTCTTAGCTGCACTTCTCTCCTTTCATTTTGGGTCTATTACTTCGTCTTGTGGTGATACAACAAAGGGCAAAAAAACATAATAAGTTAAACAGTGCTAAATTCTTTAATATTCAATTAACATAGGAATTGTGGGTTTTCGGGTGCTGGAAATGTTTTAAACTGAATGAGATGAGTGTTATTTGAATGAACGTTTTGCTTGTTATTCTGACAGACGTGGAAACGGGCGGCCTTATTAGCAAAGTTTTGCTGGCCAACGCGGACGCCCTCTGCGCTGCCGTCTCTCCCCTGATGGATGTGGAAGAGGATCCCGCGTATTGAATTATTATTTATTTTTAATTTAGGAAATAAATTTTCATTTTCTGTTTGCCAATTTCGGTTTCAGTGAGATGATGGACGAAAAATGCGTCATGAATTCTTATTTCGGCATCGGGATCGACGCCAAAATTACGCTGGATTTCCATATGAAGCGCGAGGAGCATCCGGAAAAGTGCCGCTCCAGGGCACGCAATTACATGTGGTATGGCGTCTTGGGCAGCAAAGAATGGCTCCAGGTGAGTAGGACATTGTATTTGCATTATTTCTTTATCGCACAATCCTTGAGTTGTTGCAATTGAAGTGACATTTCCAAATTGTTTCCATGTAAACTTTTTTAGAAAACGTACAAGAATTTGGAGCAGCGGGTCCTCTTGGAATGCGACGGGACGCGGATTCCTTTGCCCAGCTTGCAGGGCATCGTCGTTCTCAACATCCCGAGGTAATTTTCAATCGCATTTTGATTTTTTTTTTTTTTTCCGTTATCTAAAATAATCAAATGAATTCTTTTTGAAATTGTATTCCCAGTTTTATGGGCGGCACCAATTTTTGGGGTGGAAACAAAGAAGACGACTGTTTCATCGCCCCCAGTTTCGACGACCGCGTCCTGGAAGTCGTCGCCGTTTTCGGGTCCGTTCAAATGGCCGCCTCGCGAATCATCAACCTCCAACACCACCGGATCGCTCAGTGCCACTCTGTCAAGATCACCATTTTAGGAGACGAAGGCGTCCCCGTCCAGGTTGACGGCGAAGCTTGGCTCCAACCTCCCGGTCTCATCCGCATCGTCCACAAGAACCGCATGCAAATGCTCTGTCGCAACCGGGTAAATTTGTTTATTATTATTATTATTATTATTAATTTATTATTTACGAATAATTTATAATTATGTTTGGAAAGGCTCTGGAACGATCGTTGGAGGCGTGGCAAGAGAAACAACAGCGATATCAGTTGGTTGCTGGCCATAAAATGTTACACGGTACGTCGCTTAGCGACGATGAAAATCACGTGCTCATTACGTTCCTGGAAGCTACGACGGCTCTAGTCAGGTTAGTTTAGAAACTTGTCCAACAGGTTTTATAGCGTAACGGTTTCTCTTGTTTGTTTGTTTGGGAAAAATGAAAGTAAAAAAAAAAAAAAAAAAAAAATTCATTCAACTTTTGGTTTGCCATTGAAACAGGTACGTTCGGTTGCTGGCCATCAGCCAACCGGATTTGGATCAAGAGCTGTACAGCCTGGCTACCCAAGCGTCCACCATGCTCGACAAGATGCATCCGGGAGGCAAAATCATCGAAGGAGTAATATAATACTTAAGCCATTTTTTTTTTTTAATGTTCATTAGACTTTTACAATTAATTCGTTTTTGAATAACAGCCGAGTTTACGTCTTCATCTGACCGACTTGGTCAACATCGTCCGCCAACTTCACCTGGAAACGGATCATTTCTTGAAAGAGAGGGCTGCCCTCTACGTAAGTTTCTGTTGGTTCCATTTGAATGGGCAATCCATCGTCCTGTTTTTCGATCTCAACACGAGCAAATGTTTGTGGCTTGTAGAACTTGCGGCCGAACCAGGAGAAGAAATTATCGTCGTCACTATCGCACGTGGTCTGCGAGCTGCGCAAATGCACCGACATCAACGGCCTTGTGCACTTTATCACGTCCGAAGAAGTAGGCTCTAATTCCTCTTCCCCTAGTCCGTCTTCTTCGTCCTCTTCCACTCCGCCCAGCCCTGCTCCAGCCTCGAAGAGCAAACTATCGAAACCTATCCGACCCTGCTGGCCCTAGCAAATCCTTCCTTCTCTTTTCATTTTTTTTTTTTTTTAAGTCAGCAAATTAAAAATCACACCTTCACTGACACACCCCATTTCAATCCATCACTAAACATAACTAGATTTATAACTAAAAAAGCTGCATGGGAATTTAAAAAAAAAAAAGACCTTTTTAATTCTATTTAAATCGCTAAATGAACTCACATCGGTTTTGGTCTTTTCCATTCCATTTTTATTTAAACAGATGTCGGAAAAGAAATCCCGTGCCGTCAAATCTAGTGGTGGTGGTGGTGGTGGTGGAGCCGGAAGTAATAGTGGAGGTGGTGGTGGTGGTAGTAATAGTAGTGGTGGAGGTAGTAGCTTATTCCGATTGAAATTCCGCCGACCGGCCGAATCGCGTTCCCGTTCGACCAGCCAAGGACATCGCCACAACGAAATGGGATCGTCCGATAGCGCAGTCAACGCTAGCGAGGTCGGCACTGGGGGGCGTCCGACCAACACGTCGTCATCGTCCGTCGACCTCAGCCTCAACGTCCACCTTTGGGGCAACGACGAAGTGGCCGTCTGGCTGGAATCGCTCCAGCTGGAAGAGTACCGCGACGATTTCATCCGGCACGACATCCGCGGCTCCGAGTTGCTCACCTTGGAGCGACGCGACCTCAAAGAGCTGGGCATCCACAAAGTCGGGCACATCAAGCGCATCCAGCAGGCCATCCTGGAAATCAAGGAGAATGCTCGTCTATCTCATCAGTCCTCTTAAGAGTTTTCTCTCATTTTGCCTGGCCTCTTCTCTCCTCGCACACCGTAAGCTACCCCAAAAAGGATGGCGAATGATTCCGGTCTCAGCATTCCTGCCAGCTAATTCTTCTTCCTCCACGTTCGTCTTTCCTGAATGGACGATTTACAAATTGGGACCACGCAGTAAGAGTTTCCGTTGAAAAACAAAACAAAAATAGCAAATAGATGCAACATCCGCGGCACATATCGGATATCCTGGACACATTTAACATCGTTATATGCAAATCAGCAATCTCTCTCGTTTTTTTTTTTTTTTTTTTTTTTTTTTATAAATCCTGTTCTTTACCTTTTTCTTATGTAATGACTGAGTAACTCGTTTTTAAATTTTCTTTGTTTCATCGTCACGTTAGTAGAAATTCCAGTTTGTTTTCTTTGTGCAATGTGGTGAATTAGCGTCAATGGGGGATTTTTCTTGTTTTTTTTATATGGTACAAGTGTACTGACTTCGACGTATTCTTACGTTGTTGTTTATTTTTTCAAAATTGCCTCGTTTTGACCATGGAAAACAGCTGTTCCATACCGTTTTTCTTTTTCGTGTTTTGTATAAAAAGAAAAACCAAAAATTCTTGACATTGTCACGCAGATGCCTCCCCATGTTGCGGGAGAGCCGAGCATCCATGTCGAGAGAGTAAATATGCATCATATAAAATGATTCCCTTTTTTTTTTTCCTTTCGATATATTAAAAAAAAAAAAGTCAAAAAATATACTTTTGTAACCAATGTGGTGATGCTTTTGTTGTTGTTGATTTCATGTCGACGTCCTGGCCTTTTTTCGTCGTGACTTGTGTGTGTATTTTTCCCCACTGTGTTCATGCTGTGTCCTCCATCTACTGCTCTACGACGTTCGTATTTTTCAATTAAATAACTGCAGTTGAATGTTTATCTATGATGTGTGCCTCATTAAGCAAAGTCTTATTTTTTTCGGCCCAACTCAATCGTTACTTTACAAGAATAATGACATAACACAAACATATGCAAAAAAGAAAAAAAACACTACTGCGCCGTATTTCTCGAGTATTTCGCTTGTCTTAACGTAATTTTAAATTGTTTTTCCCCTTTTTTTCTTTTATCGAATTGGATTTGTGTTGCAGGGAATGCAGAGTAGTTGCATCATCTCTTCATAAATTCCTATGTTAGTATTCTTCTTCCTTGTTCTGAAACTTCCATATATCTCAGCAATGACGTGCGGACCATTATCCAGTTGATGTCATTCACCCCTCTTCATTTTTCTGATGTCTTAGGATATGATTTCGCTACCCTTTTGATAAAGATTATGTTAAATCCCGTTCAGTATGAAATTTTCGTTTCGGGAATCAAGGAAAAGAAAATTACTTGTTGACGCTTGTGTTCGGTTTGGCATGTTTACAATACTGACCATGCGTTTGAAGAATATCATTTGCTGCTATAAATAATTCTCCTGCTGTATAGGGATGCGATCTTTTTGATCTGTCTTCGTGCTTCGCCTTTTTCCTCTGATTTTGTAGTAAACCCAGATTTTTGTACGCGTTTTGTTAGACATTAATTAGCCACACTAGCAGAAGACATTTTTACCACTTGGTTTTTCTTCGA
The DNA here is from genome assembly GCF_022539665.2 of Daphnia carinata. Taxonomy (NCBI): domain Eukaryota; kingdom Metazoa; phylum Arthropoda; class Branchiopoda; order Diplostraca; family Daphniidae; genus Daphnia; species Daphnia carinata. The sequence continues at coordinate 1,570,616 of NC_081336.1, read as the reverse complement.
CATGGGAGGGGGCCAATTCAGGATGCAAAATGCAGAATAACTAACTCGTTGTGTACAGCATATGTTTGTCCTTGCTTCCTTCCGGTTTTACGTGGAATTCGGATTATTCCTATACCTTTTTCTTCCTTCGTTTGTTTGTACTCTCTATCTTTATCGACCTACCGTATTTACAATTAAACATACATGCATACAACAGCCTCCGACAAAAAAAATAATACTATTTATTGTGCATTTCTTTGTACCTCTCGTGTCCTTTTTGATACTTATTACAATTCTCAAGAAATTCAGTTGGCTGGCAAAACAATGTTTGTTTTTTTTTTCTATTTGTATGCTCTTCAGTGTTTAATAGTATTGAAGTTCGTCTGCTAGCATAGCAGAAGACAAGGGAAGGCTGTGGGTGAAAAAAGTTCTTATTAGTTGACGGCTGCTTGCAGTTTCTGTGTCGAAAAGATCAGAGAAATTGCAGAGTTCATCTGTATTTTACTTGGCTAAAGGTTAGTTTTCGTAAGATCTCTTAACAAAAGAAAGTTGCAACGTAATTAATATGATTCATGGCTCAAACGTCGAGCGTCAGCCTGTTGTGTCGAATGTCTAAGGTTCGAATCCTGAAACAATAAATCAAATATTCATGACGCGTCATTGAAATGATACTCCAATCCGTTTTTTATGCAGCAGAGTCGCTTAAGCGAATGGATTGTTACATTTATTTTCGAGCTTCATTTTCTCACGTGTCAATTTTTTTCAGCAAGGCTATCGGAAACTTCATGAACACCATGATCACTTGAGTCTTCTACTAGATGTCGCTGCGTTTGTTCGATTTCGTAATTAACACTAGCAATGTCCGTTAGTCCGTCTGCTGACATGGATTCATTTCGAAAACTTTTACTTAAAGCCAATGCTGTTGTGATATTGACGGGTGCAGGAGTATCTGCCGAGTCTGGGGTCCCTACATTTCGCGGGGCAGGAGGGCTATGGAGGACATATTCGGCGATAGATTTAGCCACCCCGTCTGCTTTTCGGTCCAATCCCTCTCTTGTTTGGGAGTTTTATCACCACCGTAGAGAAACTGTTGCATCAAAGCATCCAAACAATGTAATAACGTGGCAACCGCAAAATCTCTTCTTGTGCTTATGTAATATTTCTACTATTAGGCACATAAAGCAATAGCTGAATTTGAATCCAGACTAACTAAACAAGGCAAACATGTAAGTGTCATAACCCAAAATATCGATGAGCTCCACCAAAGGGCTGGATCTGTAAATGTATTGGAGCTACATGGAAGCTTGTTCAAGACTCAGTGCCTAAAATGTAAAAAGGTGGAAGCGAATTATGACAATCCTATCTGTGAAGCTCTTAGAGGAAAAGGGTATAAGCTATCTGTGTTCAATATTTTTTGTATGCTAAAGAACTTGTTCAGCTCTGCTCTGTAATAGGTCAGCATCTCCAGTTGAAGGCGGAGAAAAGATTCCTGAATTATCACTTCCAAGATGCAAAGTTTCATCTTGTGGGGGCCTCCTAAGGCCATATGTTGTTTGGTTTCATGAAACTTTGGATCCCATTGTTCTGAAAAAAGCTGGTATCCCATCAATATTATTACATGTGTTTCATGTGCATAACTTTGTTCCAAATTCAAGAGAGGGATCTTAATAGTTGTGACCTATGTTTGGTTATTGGGACATCATCTGTAGTCTATCCTGCTGCAATGTTTGCCCCTCAGGTAGCTGCTAGAGGGGTCCCGGTTGCAGAGTTCAATATGGAAACTACGTCTGCTACTCATCATTTCGGGCATGTATTTAATATAAGCAAACAACTAGTGAGTAGTTGAACATTAATTTTATCACATTGTTTTATCCAACTGATGACAGATTCCATTTTTCTGGTCCAAGTGGAGAACTTTTGCCGATAGCTCTAGCACCGTAACGAGTTAGTTATGGGAAACAACGGTACCACAAAATTAAAAATAATCAATAATAGTAAACAAAAAATATTTTTTTTACAGAATCTATTCTTTTATTGAATACATATATATACCTATACGTATACGTATAAATATCTGGCCGTCTTTTGCTATCATCTGATGTCCTCGTGTGGTCTTTTTGCTGCTATTCAGGTATCTTTTTACTTTCTGAGTTATTTTACTGAGATAAAATCCCAAATAAACATCTGATAAGAAATGGCTTACTCAGTTCTTAGTTATACTTTAGCATCATCTTGTGATAAGTTTCTGAAGTAATAAATGCATTTGCAGGTGGTAACCACTAAGATTTTACCTCAATAAAATAATAAACAAAAAAATAACAGCGAAAAAATTCCGCGGAAGGTCAGAAGACTCACCTTCGCTGTAACTAGTGCCATCTGGATTCGATGGGCGATAGACGCGACCATTTCTTAAAGACGTGAATAGTATTTTGTTTCGTTGTACCAGAAGAGCTAAATCATATTCCAGGATAAGAATTGGAATTCTGTACACAGTTATTTGTGTGACTTTTAGAGTTGCATCTTGGTTCTACACTATCTTGGGGCAAAAAATACTCAAAGAATGTCTGCTGTATTGGTAAGTGATGAAGCTGTCCTCAATTATTCCCTTATGGTTGCAAGAAAGGTTAATAATTCTCCCCAACAAATTATTGTCATGACATATTTCATTTGAATCTCGTACAGCATGATATTATCGTAACCCTGAAATTCATAAAGAAACTGAAGGTTTTCTGTTGGAAGTATTTTCAGAATATTAACTAAATGCATCTTCAATCAGTAAATAGTAGAATAGTCAAGTGAACTCAGAGAATGTTGGAATTGTGAATGGTGTGCTAATAATGCTGTTATTTTTTTCCAATAGTACTATACTGAGGACCTTTGGATGTTCATGGTTGGACTTCATGCAATGTTTGTGGATCAACCATAACAGGACAAGGACGTAAAGAGATGACTGTTGAGTTTTTGAAACTGCAGTCATCGTGGCCGGCTTGACTTACAACGACATTCAACTGCCCTTGGAACTGACCGTGTGGATCGATCCCGACAAAGTAACATACCGTTTTGGCGAGGATGACGGATCGCACTGCACTCTCATTTCCTTTGACAGACAATTGGCGCCGAACAAAACGATGGCCACGGCTCCTTTACGCGCCTGCAGCCATAAACTGGAACCGAGAATGCACGCCATGCGTTGCCGAGAGGGCCACAAGTTTTGTTTTATGACGCAGCCTGGCATTGGTGTGCTTCCTTCATCGATCCTTCCACCACGGTTCATCTTTCATCGCCTCTTCCCAGTGATTCTTTTCCCGCCCAATGTCGATCTCGTAGCTCCATAAAGAGCCACCTTTTAATGTTTGGCATTTGTTGTCTGCACGACGAAATGGCATTTCTGATTTGATTTTCGAAACTTTCGTCCTTGATTGCTTGTTCTGCTCAAGCCAAGTAATGCTGAGATGACGTGTACGCTACTCGAGATTACTACGTTTACATCAAGGATGGAAGAATGTAAATTCTGTGCAGCAATCAAAATTTTCAAAGCATTTGTTTTTGACACATTTGCAAACAGGTAATTCAGTCAATAAATCATTGTACCAATAATTCATTCCTGTAGTTTTTTTTTTGCTCGTGAATACTGCTTATCTGTAATTTTCACTCCACTTTGCTGGTGGTAATGGATCTTGTTCAGGATTCATCTTTTCACGTATAAGGGTGGCACACTGCACGAAATACTTGGGAGCGAAATGCTTATTTTAAACCCATGTATATGAGTAGGGTTTGGGGTTTAATGTTCTTGTTCTACGTATGATTAGGGTTCGCAGTGAAAAAGCCACACATTGAACAAATACCGTTGGCTTAAAATAAGGGCCGCTTGGATTTACCGTCCTTATTGTAAGCCCAAAGTCCTTACGTAGTCCTTTATAAACCCCGAATAGGTCGTGATTTTACTTATAACATCTAACGGGGGTATTTCTGAAGGCATGTCTATTCTGGCAACGAAGTTCAGATCTCAAATATTATCAGGGATCACGAAATTTGATGTGTTAAATCGCCATCTAGGGGTCGAATGAATGATTCGGTTAATCATGGTTGTCTGTTTTTTTTTTTAGTTAAAGAGACCTACTGTGTCTGAAGAATGGAAGAATTGGAAATGCTTTGCCGAATTCCAGGGTATCGCTAAGTGTGCCATATTTTAATAATCGTTCTTCTTATGTTTGCCAATGTCCAGTTTAATTCAAAAAGGTAAAAGTAGAACTTTTTACGAAACTTAGACTGTACAGCATATCACCCCATTAATAACATATTAAAAAGTTCGTGATGCGCTCTGTTTTGTTTCCAGGTTTTGTTTAACATACTATATTTAAAGAACTGATGTTGATATCAGCTTGATGGCAAAAGTAATTTTCTGTGGGGTAGGAGATTCATTTAGAATTGCATTAAAATTCCAGTTCAACATGAGAAATTTTCTAGCTCACAGGGAGAATCATTTTTCGAAAGTTGCAGTTTGAAATAACCTTACAAAGCCTAAACACACCTGCTTAGAAAGGGACTTGTAAGTAAACATGAAGCATTTTTTCCTGCTTTTTTGCTAACCATATGTAATCTACATAACAATTTTCTGTTCAATAGGAAAGGATTTTGATCGTACTGGGAAGACGTCTATCAACAATGCAGCATTCTACTGGAGCTAGTGTATCTGTCAGGTATTATGCAGTGGTTTTCAGTCCTTTTGCAAGCTTCTGCCAGTTGAGCATGCCAAACAATGAATGTATTAGTTATGTAAGTCACATGTGCATGAATTTGTATGCTTAACATAGTTTTTTTGTTTTTTTTATATATATATAGGTGAAAAGGAGCACTGGATCTGTAAATATCCTTGGTTGAAGCAAGACACTGAATAAATTGTGATGATTGGATGGATGACTTGGAATTTCTATACTTTACTCAGACTCACAATACGGTATTTAATATTAAATAAGTTAAAGTGCATATCTTGGCTCCGGCTTATTGGTTGACGACTGCTGCAGTTTCCTTTTCGAAAAGATCAGAGAAATTGCAGAGTTAATCTGTATTTTACTTGGCTAAAGGTTCGTGTTCGTAAGATCTCTTAACAAAAGAACGCTGCAACGTAATTAATATGATTCATTGTTCATGGTAAAATTCTATAACTAAAAATTCCTTTCAACGTGCTCCTATTTCAGGGTTTGCCTATGTTAACTGAGCTGTTGTGAACATTTATGATAGAAGAAACCATCTAGATGTGTACTTGCTTGTAGATGGTGACGATATGCGCGATCCAATGGCAACCTACGGCATGCAAGGAATGTCAACTACTTCAACAATATAATTGAAGTCTTAAGAAACTTAGGCATTGAAGCTGTCAAGTAATAAGATGGTTACGTTTTGAAGGAGTCATGATATAGCTATGATTTTAAAACATTACAGGATTGAGGATTCTCTTTATAGCAATGCGGTGGCGGAGCAATGAAAAGATTCTATTGATTTCAAACGAAAAAAGCAAATGGTAGTGTTATGTATGGAACATACAAGTTGGGTTTCTCATGTTGTATTACTTTTTACAGGAATTTAGTTTCCAAACTTGTTTCGCAGCTGCATCCATATCTGTTGAACAGTGTTTGGCCTTCAAAATGGCCGTCCGAAAGCTCCTGTCCAAAGTCTTTTGGATTTTTGTAAGTTATTGAAACAAAAAATAACGCTAATTAATGTTTTTATTTTCCTTACATAGATACATAATGGCAGCCGTTCGGAAAGGGTTAAGTTCGTTGAGGACGGGCGTTTTGAAATGGATAGCCGATGGAAGCGTTGCCAGAAATTGCCATGGCCCATTTACCTTCCGTCATATTATGGTATTCTTATAAAGAAATTAAAGTGCATATCTGGGCTCCCTTCTTTCTGTGGCCCCGTTTCCCCTTGACTCATAATAAGCCCGTAGGGGGTCATGCCCCTACTGTACGGTATATATAAAAACAACATATACCGAGGTTTGGAGGGCTCTGGCCGGAAAGGGGACGTGGGGGTCCGCGTAGTCCGATGATGTGTTCACGGAGGGCGACGTGGCTACACACAAATCCGAATTAAAGGTTAATCGCTCCTGTAAAAATGTTCCAAATCTTCAGCTCTTCTTCCGGCTTCTCTTAGCCAATCACCGGGTAATCTCCCCGGTGGGTCAGCAAGGCAGTGTCTCCCCCTGCCTGGGTTGACGGCAACTTTTGAAAGGGCTATTGTGCCTTTTTAAAGTTGCAGAATCATTTATATGTGCAGAGTAATGTCAATACAATTTATTTTTTTTTAACAAAAAAAGAAAACTTGTGTTTTTTATTTTGTTACAGTGTTGATTTTTTTGTTTACTTTTTTCCTGATTTGCTGCTTGCAACTTTTTACTGCTACTGCTGCCGCTGGTCGAATTGCATTTTTACGATCGGTTCTCGTTTCTGTGGTCGCAATCCACGTTGGTAAGAGCTTTGGTACTGATTTCGTAACGATTATTCTGTTTTCAATCACCGTTGACATTGGGATAATCAATTTATGTTTCATAGTTGTAATGGACTGCAGTCCGATTTGATGTAATTGTCTCTGATTATATTTTTTAATTTCCAGTAACTATTGGGTGTCGAACCCTGATATTCGGCATTGCTCGCCGATGCTCTACCATTGAGCTATAGTCACATACAAACTGTCTCTTTTATACCTTTAGTCAACGTACGATAATGTTGTATAGTCAATGGTTGTCGCCTCGCTATACTATTTGTAATCTGATCATCGTTTGTATAAGTATCATAGCTTATGTGTAGAGTGTCTGGCTATGGAAGCAGAAGACTGAGGTTCGAATCCAGTCCAAGTCATTAGGTTAATTAGTTACCATTTTGAAAATGTAAAATAGGATGTCCTGAGATGACTTGCAAAAACGGTTTCTGTACAATGTAACTCATGGCTCAATGGTAGAGTGTCGGCTTCGTGAGTTGAGTGTATAGGGATCGATCCCTATAAGAGTTCAATGACACAAATTGGAATTACAACCAATTTAATCTATATAAGATATTACTTGCAGCATAAACATGCTGCGTAGTGAAATGGTAATACCGCCTGAGAAATCAATTTGTTTATTTCAAACATTATGATTTATAAAATTATTGCCATACTAATATGTGTCACTATTCCATACGCATAGCACTTGAATGGGTCTCGAAACCACAGATATCAGCTTGCTAAGCTGATGCTCTACCATTGAGCTATTTGAGACACTACTTTAAAGTTTAAGACTTCAACACATTAGTGTGACAGTGCGCGCGAGTCAATAGAAAACCAAATCCCAATGGGGGGATACAGGGGGGCAGATGCCAGAAAGGCAAGGCGTCCGCTTCCCAACTCGAAGGTTCCTGGTTTCGATACCCAGGTCAGGTTTCCGATTCCATGGGCTTGCTACCTTCCCAGGTGTCACGATTCCACGGGGCGAGTCGAGTTGGGAAACTTCGTGCGAAGCACGCGAACGGATATTTTACTAACAGTTAATCTCGTAACCAGTAACAAATTTTAATAAATAAATTATGTTTCTCTGTACTAAGTATTTAGAAACTGATATGTTTTACCACGGATTTTAACCGTAGGCGTTGAGCTCTTTCTAGATTAATCATAGCACATCTATTCCGACATTTGGAAAACGTTTACATTGTGCTTCATTCATTTCAGAATATATACCTTTGTTTACATATCGTTTCAATTGCAAGTATTACATTTATTTGATTTATTCGGGAGTTGAACCCTTAATCTTCGGCGTACAATGCCGATGCTCAACCAATGAGCCATGAACCATATATTCAATTTGTCTTTTTTCTGAATCTATTAAGGACAACATATTTACACTTAGAATAATTTGTGTAGCATGGTTCAAGAAAAATTTATATTTGCTTTCTCATATTCTGGATATAGTCAACTATGAGATTCTCTTTTAGGAATCGATCCCTATACATTCGACTTGCGAAGCCGATGCTCTACCATTGAGCCATGGGTTACATTTCATCGAAAACTATTTTTGCAGGTTATTTCAAGACACCATAGTACACATATTTTAAATGTAAATTGATTACTACGAGTTATGAATGGACTTGAACCTAAGTGTGCTGGTATCATAGACGGATACTCTACACAATAGCTACACCACTTATACAAAGGGTGATCAGACTAACAATTATTAAAGCGACCCGCCATCTATTGCACAGTTTCAAAATTATGAATAGCAACAATTATTTACTATTTGATTATGAAATGTTTCAATGTGGATACTTTATGACCTATGACTGGATTTGAACCACAGAATTCTTGCACCGCAGCCGGACACTCTACATATATGCTCCGACATTCAGATGTTACTAAGGGAGACTAACAAATAGAATATCGAGATGGGATACATTGACTATACCCTTATATTGTTACTCAAGCTATAAAAGAGAAAATTCGTATGTGACTTTAGGCCATGAGCTGAGCATCGTACTGGGCTTGAACCTTGGTATTCTGACACCGCAGCCAGACCCTTTACAAGTAAGCTATGATACTTATACAGTGGCTGATCAGACTGGCAAATATTATAGCAAGAAGAAAACATGGACTATACAAAATGATCGTGCGTTGACTCAAGGTATAAAAGATTAAATTATATGTGACTTTAGCTCAATGGTTGAGCATCGGCCAGCTATGCCGAATATTAGGGTTCAATACCCAATAGTTACAACATGTGTTAATGGTGTTATGTGTGTGTATGTTTCTGGTGCAAATTACGTGAAAGTGTAAATTATAATAAAATGTGTTAAATGTATGTGATTGTATATATGTTTCATAATAATAAATAATACAAAAAATTCAACAAAAAAGCATTAATCGCTTCTTCTAATGTTAACGTTGTTAAATCACTAATTAATCGTAATCAAATTAATACATATAACACTTTCGCCTAAAACGATAAACCAATGGAAACAATGCTTATCATCAAGGTCAATAAATAAAAAGAAAATTGATAAATGTAATGTGTGAACACAGAGAAAACAAACAATGAAAAAACCAAATTTTGGAAAAAATTTTATTGACAATTTTCTGCACATTACAATTATTTTTGCAACTTTAAAAAGGCACAATAGCCCTTTCAAAAGTTGCCGTCAACCCAGGCAGGGGGAGACACTGCCTTGTTGACCCACCGGGGAGATTACCCGGTGATTGGCTAAGAGAAGCCGGAAGAAGAGCTGAAGATTTGGAACATTTTTACAGGAGCGATTAACCTTTAATTCGGATTTGTGTGATAGCCACGTAGCCCTCCGTGAACACATCATCGGACTAAGCGGACCCCCACGTCCCCTTTCCGGCCAGAGCCCTCCAAACCTCGGTATATGTTATTTTTATATATACCGTACAGTAGGGGCATGACCCCCTACGGGCTTATTATGAGTCAAGGGGAAACGGGGCTACGGAAAGGAAGGGAGCCCAGATATGCACTTCAATTTTTAAATAATTAATACCGTAATACGCGGGAATACACAGGCGACTGATGGAGGGAAATTCAATTCCGTACTTCAAATTATTATAACTTTTCGTCATCACATCCCAACCAGAAACCTTAGCAGGTTCACTATTGCTATTAATCTAAATTAAGAAAATAAAAATAGATAAGCACAAGACGTTCTTATTGATATAGCTTACATGGTTCATAAATCCATCATCTGCCATATTCCTGTAGTTTCCTGTCAGGAGCTTCTAAAAGGCTATGCAGTTGCAAATGATCACCATAGCCAAAACTTGAATAAGAAAGTTTGGAAGAACCCTTCGTGTTGGACACAGAGGTCTTCCATGAGCTTTCCGGTTGGACGTTCCATGCACCATAAAAAACAGATAGGTTACAAAGTTGGTTGTTTTGAACACTATACGTTAAGGTAAACAATGTACCTGGTCTCGGTAGTCTTGACAACAATTTCCATTATAACATCATATCACCTGATTTTATGGAAAAAGAATTTCGTAGGCGACAGTTCAGAATAGAAATGGTTGCACTCAAATCTATTGACAGGTAAGGATTAAGGAATGTCGCTTTAGGGAGTGCAAACCGCGATTTTCGCGATTTTCAAAACTATGAAATGCTTGTTAGCCATTGAAGGGACATGATTAATGAGCTGCTTCATGGATAAAGCTCGTTTCTTTTAGTCCTCTCCAGAATGACATTAATTCCAGCATGTTCTACACATGTATCAGCACTTAGTGATACACCAATTAAAACAATTAAAAAATTTTAAATAGTACCACTTTTTAATGTTTTTGACTCCATGATTCATCTTCGTTACAAAACTACGTGTGAAGGCAAGAGAACTGACCTATGGTGATTTATTCATCGCACTTGCCATAACTGTTTTCCCCATGTATCAGCTTTGCTGCCAACAGTAGTTTACTAATACAACATTGACGATTAAAATTAGAAAACTAAACAAACTCAGCAGAAAAGCATTACCAGGGAGTAACATCTTGCATGTTGACAAAGAATTCTCATTCATCATGTGCATGGCAGAATATCCACATTGCCTGGATGGCGCAATCCTTTGCGTAATCACACAAATAGTAACTAAAACATATTGAATTGAAACAAAATTTAAATGAAGTTTTACCCAACAGCCAGCTGCACCTCTGAATTCCAAAACTACGTCTACACATTCATATCAAGCTTTTCCAGCATGTCTCACCTTTGGCATTTGTTTAAATCATTCCTTCAAAAAATTTTAATAAATGTAAATAAAGTAAACAATTGATATTTATGTGAAGTCGGAGTACCATTTGGCTGTCAAGCATTCCATACAAGATAGGCATTTTGAAGAATCAGTGGCAGCAATCATGTGCTACAATTTGAATAGGTGACGCCTATTACCCCCCAGAATCCGGGGGGCAATAGCATTTTGTCTATTGCCCCCCGGAATCCAGATGGCACTGCTGACGAGGCTATTTTCACGGCAGCTATGGTACCTAATCTAATTCACTTAACTTAACCTAATTTAACCTAACCTAACTAAACTAAACTAAACTAAAGTAAACTAAACTTAAACTAACCTAGCCTAGCCTAACCTAACCTAACCTAACCTAACCTAATTAACTTAACTTACCTAACTTACCTAACCTAACCTAATCTAATTAAATTAACTTAATTTAACTTACCTAACTCATCTAACTTACCTAACCTAACCTAACCTAATTAACTTAACTTAACCTAACTTTCCTTAGCCTATTATAAAATTATTTATTATCACTGCTTGCAACGCATTCTACAAAAGAAAAGGCGCACCGGTACCCGTTGCCAGCGTCATCTGGATTCCGGAGGGCAATAGAGAAAATGCTATTACCCCCCGGATTCTGGGGGGCAATAGATTTTTCCATTTGAATATGGGCTAGGTGTTATAGTCGCTGAGGGCTCTCAATCCCTAAACTGAACCTTGCTCACTGATGTGTCAATCTATAAAAGGATTTAAATCTTAATTAACGAGACATGCAGGATACTGTATAAAATTATAGTAAAGATGGTACCAAATGCTGAGTTACTAGAAATTTTACCTGGGAAATCTTCAACTGACCATGTGAAACATAAGTCAGCTGTACTGCATTTGCAAATCCAGTGTTCAAGTAACCATATCCAATCCATGTCTGAAGGAATGAATGAGAAAATTAAATAGGAATCTGGCCGCTAGATGGCCATAGCTGTAAAAAAGAAAAAGAAGGCCAAAATTTTTTTTTCTGGGTAAAACGGATTGCCATATGGAAGCACAAAAACGGAGTGTCTACAGTTAACTACAGTTGAATTTGTACTTAAGTTGCCTGTCGATTTATTTTCATTTATTGCAGTCTACAGGCAGCCGGAATTCTACTGATAGGGCTAGGAGGCTTGGGTGCCGAGATTGCCAAGAACTTGACTTTGTCTGGTATTAAATCTCTGACTCTGCTTGATTACAGGGTTACTGTTGCAAATTGTGCCAATTTCCTAATCCCTCAAAAGAATGTTGGGAAAAATGTAAGCACAACATTTTCTTTCCCTGTGTCTTTACCTCATGTTTTTGCATTGAATGCCGTAGGTGGTTGAAGCATCTTTAGAGAGAGTTCAACACTCGAATCTAATGATGTAAATTTTAACTGATACAGAAAATATTACAGCCAAGAATAAAGACTTCTTTGGCCGGTTTGATGTTGTATGTGCCAAACGACTGGCAGTCGAAGAGTCCATCAGGATTAATGATATCTAGCCGCAAACACAGCACCCATTCTATTCAGGTGATGTGCTTGGATTTAGTGGTTTCTTCATTGTGGATTTGCTTGAACATGAATATTCTGAGTAAGTATCCTATCTAACTTGTCTGCATTTACAGGCTATGTTAATATTTGTTTTTGTTATTCAGAGAAGTGACAGTTCCTGCTGCAACCTCTAAAGATTGTTGCAAGGCAAAGAAAAGTCATCCAAGTAAAATGAAAACTGTAAAACATGTTTTGAACTATATTCCGTTACAAACAGCATTTTAAGCTGCGTCTCAAGCGTCTCACCTCAACAAGAGAAGTTGGCAGCGCATCAAAAGCCATTTCGTTACCATGAAAAGTACAGATTACGGATCAACTACAGATGCTTGTGTATCGATTAGCATCGTTATCTATTGTTTTAACCACAGGTTTGCTGATGTTCCGGTCTCAAATGAAACGCGGCCCAGAAAGGGCAGTCAGACATTGCGAAACTGTGCGAAATTCGGGATCACATTCTGCACGAAATGAAACTAGACAATCAAACGGTTGACAGTGGCATATTCGAGTAAGTATTGCGTTAGAAATTTTATACCCCGCTAAGTAAATAAGTTTCCAATCTTGTTTGTTTCATTGTTTTTAGCATGTTTTAGTTTTACTATGAATTCGTTACAACGGTTTTTGGCGAACTTAGTCCGGCGGCTGCAGTGGTGGGTGGAGTCTTGGCTCAAGAAATAATCAAAGCAGTGTCCCATAAGGACGCACCTATCCGTAATCACTTTTTCTTTAACGGTGCTACAGATTTCAACGGTGTGGTAGAAGCCGTTGCATTTTAAATGGGCTGTAACACAATTTTTTTTTTTCCTTTTTTACATTTTTCATTCAAAATCATTTATTTTTAAGCTCGACGTCTAGATAAAGTTAGTAACAAGTGGTTTATCCCTCACGAAATCCTGTACGGGACATCCAAATGTCGCTTCGCCTACTACTACACAATGTTTAGACTGGTAAAAGAAAATAATCGGGTCACGATTAAGCTTAGTAAAGGATGGTGTGCAAAAGGGTTAAGAAAAGAATTTAGGCAAAACTTGGTCATTACATAAAAAGGGCAAATCAGTGTATGTTTTGTAAATAACCCAGCCAATAGTACTATACTGCGGGACCTCTGGATGTTTGTGGTTGCACTTCATGCAATATTTCTGCCTCAACCACAGAGCACAAGAAGGTAGAGTGATGATAGCTATTAATTATCTAGCGATTTATAAAATCTGTTAATTCCTATTGTATACAATATCTCTTAAAAGTTTGCAAATCATTGAACTGTTGAAAATATTTTTATTTATTGTATAGAAAAAAAATTTAAAATTTTGTAGTTTTCACTTTGTCCTGTTAACATTGAAAATTTTCCCCGTTAAATTAATTGTAAATGTATCGTGCACAAGTCTGTATTCGCAAACTCGTTTGCTGTGCGAAAGTGTTATATGTATTAATTTGATTACGATTAATTAGTGATTTAACAACGTTAACATTAGAAGAAGCGATTAATGCTTTTTTGTTGAATTTTTTGTATTATTTATTATTATGAAACATATATACAATCACATACATTTAACACATTTTATTATAATTTACACTTTCACGTAATTTGCACCAGAAACATACACACACATAACACCATTAACACATGTTGTAACTATTGGGTATTGAACCCTAATATTCGGCATAGCTGGCCGATGCTCAACCATTGAGCTAAAGTCACATATAATTTAATCTTTTATACCTTGAGTCAACGCACGATCATTTTGTATAGTCCATGTTTTCTTCTTGCTATAATATTTGCCAGTTTGATCAGCAACTGTATAAGTATCATAGCTTACTTGTAAAGGGTCTAGCTGCGGTGTCAGAATACCAAGGTTCAAGCCCAGTACGATGCTCAGCTCATGGCCTAAAGTCACATACGAATTTTCTCTTTTATAGCTTGAGTAACAATATAAGGGTATAGTCAATGTATCCCATCTCGATATTCTATTTGTTAGTCTCCCTTGTTAACATCTGAATGTCGGAGCATATATGTAGAGTGTCCGGCTGCGGTGCAAGAATTCTGTGGTTCAAATCCAGTCATAGGTCATAAAGTATCCACATTGAAACATTTCATAATCAAATAGTAAATAATTGTTGCTAATCATAATTTTAAAACTGTGCAATAGATGGCGGGTCGCTTTACTAATTGTTAGTCTGATCACCCTTTGTATAAGTTGTGTAGCTATTGTGTAGAGTATCCGTCTATGATACCAGCACATTTAGGTTCAAGTCCATTCATAACTCGTAGTAAACAATTTACATTTAAAATATGTGTACTATGGTGTCTTGAAATAACCTGCAAAAATAGTTTTCGATGAAATGTAACCCATGGCTCAATGGTAGAGTATCGGCTTCGCAAGTCGAATGTATAGGGATCGATTCCTAAAAGAGAATCTCATAGTTGACTATATCCAGAATATGAGAAAGCAAATATAAATTTTTCTTGAACCATGCTACACAAATTATTCTAAGTGTAAATATGTTGTCCTTAATAGATTCAGAAAAAAGACAAATTGAATATATGGTTCATGGCTCATTGGTTGAGCATCGGCATTGTACGCCGAAGATTAAGGGTTCAACTCCCGAATAAATCAAATAAATGTAATACTTGCAATTGGAACGATATGTAAACAAAGGTATATATTCTGAAATGAATGAAGCACAACGTAAACGTTTTCCAAATGTCGGAATAGATGTGCTATGATTAATCTAGAAAGAGCTTAACGCCTACGGTTAAAATCCGTGGTAAAACATATCAGTTTCTAAATACTTAGTACAGAGAAACATAATTTATTTATTAAAATTTGTTACTGGTTGCGAGATTAACTGTTAGTAAAATATCCGTTCGCGTGCTTCGCACGAAGTTTCCCAACTCGACTCGCCCCGTGGAATCGTGACACCTGGGAAGGTAGCAAGCCCATGGAATCGGAAACCTGACCTGGGTATCGAAACCAGGAACCTTCGAGTTGGGAAGCGGACGCCTTGCCTTTCTGGCATCTGCCCCCCTGTATCCCCCCATTGGGATTTGGTTTTCTATTGACTCGCGCGCACTGTCACACTAATGTGTTGAAGTCTTAAACTTTTAAGTAGTGTCTCAAATAGCTCAATGGTAGAGCATCAGCTTAGCAAGCTGATATCTGTGGTTTCGAGACCCACTCAAGTGCTATGCGTTTGGAATAGTGACACATATTAGTATGGCAATAATTTTATAAATCATAATGTTTGAAATAAACAAATTGATTTCTCAGGCGGTATTACCATTTCACTACGCAGCATGTTTATGCTGCAAGTAATATCTTATATAGATTAAATTGGTTGTAATTCCAAATTGTGTCAATGAACTCTTATAGGGATCGATCCCTATACATTCAACTCACGAAGCCGACGCTCTACCATTGAGCCATGAGTTACATTGTACAGAAACCGTTTTTGCAAGTCATCTCAGGACATCCTATTTTACATTTTCAAAATGGTAACTAATTAACCTAATGACTTGGACTGGATTCGAACCTCAGTCTTCTGCTTCCATAGCCAGACACTCTACACATAAGCTATGATACTTATACAAACGATGATCAGATTACAAATAGTATAGCGAGGCGACAACCATTGACTATACAACATTATCGTACGTTGACTAAAGGTATAAAAGAGACAGTTTGTATGTGACTATAGCTCAATGGTAGAGCATCGGCGAGCAATGCCGAATATCAGGGTTCGACACCCAATAGTTACTGGAAATTAAAAAATATAATCAGAGACAATTACATCAAATCGGACTGCAGTCCATTACAACTATGAAACATAAATTGATTATCCCAATGTCAACGGTGATTGAAAACAGAATAATCGTTACGAAATCAGTACCAAAGCTCTTACCAACGTGGATTGCGACCACAGAAACGAGAACCGATCGTAAAAATGCAATTCGACCAGCGGCAGCAGTAGCAGTAAAAAGTTGCAAGCAGCAAATCAGGAAAAAAGTAAACAAAAAAAGCAACACTGTAACAAAATAAAAAACACAAGTTTTCTTTTTTTGTTAAAAAAAAATAAATTGTATTGACATTACTCTGCACATATAAATGATTCTGCAACTTTAAAAAGGCACAATAGCCCTTTCAAAAGTTGCCGTCAACCCAGGCAGGGGGAGACACTGCCTTGCTGACCCACCGGGGAGATTACCCGGTGATTGGCTAAGAGAAGCCGGAAGAAGAGCTGAAGATTTGGAACATTTTTACAGGAGCGATTAACCTTTAATTCGGATTTGTGTGTAGCCACGTCGCCCTCCGTGAACACATCATCGGACTACGCGGACCCCCACGTCCCCTTTCCGGCCAGAGCCCTCCAAACCTCGGTATATGTTGTTTTTATATATACCGTACAGTAGGGGCATGACCCCCTACGGGCTTATTATGAGTCAAGGGGAAACGGGGCCACAGAAAGAAGGGAGCCCAGATATGCACTTTAATTTCTTTATAAGAATACCATAATATGACGGAAGGTAAATGGGCCATGGCAATTTCTGGCAACGCTTCCATCGGCTATCCATTTCAAAACGCCCGTCCTCAACGAACTTAACCCTTTCCGAACGGCTGCCATTATGTATCTATGTAAGGAAAATAAAAACATTAATTAGCGTTATTTTTTGTTTCAATAACTTACAAAAATCCAAAAGACTTTGGACAGGAGCTTTCGGACGGCCATTTTGAAGGCCAAACACTGTTCAACAGATATGGATGCAGCTGCGAAACAAGTTTGGAAACTAAATTCCTGTAAAAAGTAATACAACATGAGAAACCCAACTTGTATGTTCCATACATAACACTACCATTTGCTTTTTTCGTTTGAAATCAATAGAATCTTTTCATTGCTCCGCCACCGCATTGCTATAAAGAGAATCCTCAATCCTGTAATGTTTTAAAATCATAGCTATATCATGACTCCTTCAAAACGTAACCATCTTATTACTTGACAGCTTCAATGCCTAAGTTTCTTAAGACTTCAATTATATTGTTGAAGTAGTTGACATTCCTTGCATGCCGTAGGTTGCCATTGGATCGCGCATATCGTCACCATCTACAAGCAAGTACACATCTAGATGGTTTCTTCTATCATAAATGTTCACAACAGCTCAGTTAACATAGGCAAACCCTGAAATAGGAGCACGTTGAAAGGAATTTTTAGTTATAGAATTTTACCATGAACAATGAATCATATTAATTACGTTGCAGCGTTCTTTTGTTAAGAGATCTTGCGAACACGAACCTTTAGCCAAGTAAAATACAGATTAACTCTGCAATTTCTCTGATCTTTTCGAAAAGGAAACTGCAGCAGTCGTCAACCAATAAGCCGGAGCCAAGATATGCACTTTAACTTATTTAATATTAAATACCGTATTGTGAGTCTGAGTAAAGTATAGAAATTCCAAGTCATCCATCCAATCATCACAATTTATTCAGTGTCTTGCTTCAACCAAGGATATTTACAGATCCAGTGCTCCTTTTCACCTATATATATATAAAAAAAACAAAAAAACTATGTTAAGCATACAAATTCATGCACATGTGACTTACATAACTAATACATTCATTGTTTGGCATGCTCAACTGGCAGAAGCTTGCAAAAGGACTGAAAACCACTGCATAATACCTGACAGATACACTAGCTCCAGTAGAATGCTGCATTGTTGATAGACGTCTTCCCAGTACGATCAAAATCCTTTCCTATTGAACAGAAAATTGTTATGTAGATTACATATGGTTAGCAAAAAAGCAGGAAAAAATGCTTCATGTTTACTTACAAGTCCCTTTCTAAGCAGGTGTGTTTAGGCTTTGTAAGGTTATTTCAAACTGCAACTTTCGAAAAATGATTCTCCCTGTGAGCTAGAAAATTTCTCATGTTGAACTGGAATTTTAATGCAATTCTAAATGAATCTCCTACCCCACAGAAAATTACTTTTGCCATCAAGCTGATATCAACATCAGTTCTTTAAATATAGTATGTTAAACAAAACCTGGAAACAAAACAGAGCGCATCACGAACTTTTTAATATGTTATTAATGGGGTGATATGCTGTACAGTCTAAGTTTCGTAAAAAGTTCTACTTTTACCTTTTTGAATTAAACTGGACATTGGCAAACATAAGAAGAACGATTATTAAAATATGGCACACTTAGCGATACCCTGGAATTCGGCAAAGCATTTCCAATTCTTCCATTCTTCAGACACAGTAGGTCTCTTTAACTAAAAAAAAAAACAGACAACCATGATTAACAGAATCATTCATTCGACCCCTAGATGGCGATTTAACACATCAAATTTCGTGATCCCTGATAATATTTGAGATCTGAACTTCGTTGCCAGAATAGACATGCCTTCAGAAATACCCCCGTTAGATGTTATAAGTAAAATCACGACCTATTCGGGGTTTATAAAGGACTACGTAAGGACTTTGGGCTTACAATAAGGACGGTAAATCCAAGCGGCCCTTATTTTAAGCCAACGGTATTTGTTCAATGTGTGGCTTTTTCACTGCGAACCCTAATCATACGTAGAACAAGAACATTAAACCCCAAACCCTACTCATATACATGGGTTTAAAATAAGCATTTCGCTCCCAAGTATTTCGTGCAGTGTGCCACCCTTATACGTGAAAAGATGAATCCTGAACAAGATCCATTACCACCAGCAAAGTGGAGTGAAAATTACAGATAAGCAGTATTCACGAGCAAAAAAAAAAAAATACAGGAATGAATTATTGGTACAATGATTTATTGACTGAATTACCTGTTTGCAAATGTGTCAAAAACAAATGCTTTGAAAATTTTGATTGCTGCACAGAATTTACATTCTTCCATCCTTGATGTAAACGTAGTAATCTCGAGTAGCGTACACGTCATCTCAGCATTACTTGGCTTGAGCAGAACAAGCAATCAAGGACGAAAGTTTCGAAAATCAAATCAGAAATGCCATTTCGTCGTGCAGACAACAAATGCCAAACATTAAAAGGTGGCTCCTTACGGAGCTACGAGATCGACATTGGGCGGGAAAAGAATCACTGGGAAGAGGCGATGAAAGATGAACCGTGGTGGAAGGATCGATGAAGGAAGCACACCAATGCCAGGCTGCGTCATAAAACAAAACTTGTGGCCCTCTCGGCAACGCATGGCGTGCATTCTCGGTTCCAGTTTATGGCTGCAGGCGCGTAAAGGAGCCGTGGCCATCGTTTTGTTCGGCGCCAATTGTCTGTCAAAGGAAATGAGAGTGCAGTGCGATCCGTCATCCTCGCCAAAACGGTATGTTACTTTGTCGGGATCGATCCACACGGTCAGTTCCAAGGGCAGTTGAATGTCGTTGTAAGTCAAGCCGGCCACGATGACTGCAGTCTCAATCAGCGGTTCTTTATTGTTGGACGGATTTAACCGGATGCAGCGGTACGCCTGGCCTCGATCTGGACTATCCGGATACCAGTGATGCCCCAATCGACTCGTCAATAGCTGTTCCAAACAAACGACAAACTCTCGCCGTTTACGCCCATCCACATGCGAGGAAATGAAACGAGCGAAGAACGTAGCCGCCTCTCTAGTTGCACGTCGCAGGATCGCTTTCTCATTGGGATGCATTTTTTTCAAACATTTTCAAACGTTCTGAAGATTTGAAAATGTAAAATCATCTGACCGAGTCACACGTCTTTTTTTTTTTTTTTTTGAAGTATCTTCGACGAGTAGCGAGGCCTACAGCAAAGGCCGTCCCGACTCATTTCCGATGTCAATTTCCATTTAAATTCTTTTGAAGTCGACATTCTTCAGCTCGAATGAAAAGAAGACGTTATAACGAACGTTGTTCAAACGGCATTTTCTTTTTCTTTCTGTAACTTGAAAGAAGTTGATCGTTACAAGTATCCCCCCCCCCCACAGTTGAAAAAAAAAAAATTCGCTTTGATGGTTGCTCCATTGTGCCGATATGATGACGACAGGAAAAGTTGTCACGTTCACATCCTTTTCCTTATTGGCCACTGGATAAAATGAGCCTAGAAAAAAAAAGGAAACAAAATATAGCTACTGTTAACGGTAAAAAAAAAAAAAAACTTAAACAAATACCTTTTCTTTTTTCCCACACGACGACGTGATTACACACGGAGGAAGAAACTCTGTTACACACAAAAATGGAGATATACTCGGTCACTGTCTCTAAATAAAAAGAAATACGTTAGACTGACGACACGATGATGATCGCAGCTGTAAAAATAAGAAATAAATTAAGTTTTTGAAGAAGAAGAAGAAAAAAAATGCAGATTGATCATCATTCATGGATTGTGTATCACAGCTGAATTATAATCGTTTAAAAGGAAGATAGAAAAATGATTGGAAGGAGATAGAATTAAGAGGGAAAAATGAGCTACATATCATTTTTTTTTTTTTTTTTTAAGTTTTTTGCTTGTTTTTTTTTTTTTAGACAGAGAATGAAAGAGAGAGAAGGTATAATACTGCAGCCAAAGCACTAAATTTAACATGATTTGAAGGAGAGGATAAAAAAAATGGATCAATGAAAAAACAAAAATTCAATTTCCAACACCGGAAGATTTAACAACAAGATTGTACACACACTCGAATCTCGTTAGAACTGGCAGGAGGACAGTAAATGCCTAGACATTTAATTAATTAATTAATTAATTATTATTTTTTTTTTTTTTGGCTCGAAATATTAAGAAATTAGTAATCAGAAAATCGTTATTATGTAATACATAACTTGTGCACTGTTGTCATGGGCGCTTTGTCATGGCGACTGGTTAATAAACTTGTTTTTTTTTGTGATTTTTTTTTTTTTGGTTTGATTTTTGTTCTTTTTCATTTTTTTTTTTTTTCTTGTTTCATTTTTGAGTTCATCTTTGCCTATAATTTTTGAGGTTTGGAAGTTCGCAACAGATTTTGTAGACGCAATTGAGTTCGATTCCAAAGACTGGCGGCCACCTGATCATCGCCACTCACATCCGCCACATCGAAAGGTTTCGTGCCCGTCGGCGGATGATGGACACGTAAAGGATCTCGCAATCGTTTCAGATCGTTTTCCACCTGAGCGATGCTGTTCTGAAGCCGATTATACTCGTCCACATTCATCCCGATCTTCTTGGCTTTCTTGTGGAATTGCAACAAATACTCGCGATCACGAACATCGGGCAGAACGTATTCCTTTTTTTTTTTTTTAAACAAACAAAACAATTCCAGCATTTAAATTCGTCAATGAAAAAAAAGTTTATCCAAAAAAAAAAAAGAAAAAAGAAAAACCTGTTTAGTAAGGACGTAGTAGGCGAAACAGGCGATCGATGTTCCGTATGTGACAAAGTAAGTGATGGGTTCCATAATATCCCAACTGTATTCCCACCAAGTGAGACGGGCCAAAGCACCAAATTGGACGCCCATCAGAGCTAAGCCGATCCACGTCATGGTGGCCGTTTTCCTCTCAGCACCAGCCATCACCAAATTCTTCTTCTAATAGAAATAAAGAGAGGAAAAGAAAGGTCATCATCAGCAAACGCTTGAAAGATACAAAAAAAAAAAAAAAAAAAAAAACAAACAAACGTAGCCGGGGCCTATTCAGCCGAAAATGAATGGCACGAAAATCGGATTAGACGCACGGGGCTCGTCTGTGCCCCGTTAATAAAGTTACTGGGCCAGTTCTTTTGCTCGTGAAACAAGTCAAATGGAACAAGAAAAAAAAAAAGAAGAAGAAGAAGAAGAAGATTCTTATTTCCCTAGCGAGGAGTTTCTTATCCATCTCCGATCTGAGACAATGGAAGATTTAAAAAAAAAAAAAAAAAAAAAAAAAAAAAAGAAATTTTTTTTTTTACTTGTTCCAGAGGAAGAATTTGCGATTGAAGTTGTTCCAGCTGGGCTATCAGATGGCGCTCTTTTTTCAATTGATGCTCGCCAACGTGTAGAGCTTCGTACAACTGCATCACCAAGTTCTGGACGTCCGATAACCTCTCCATTTCTTCCTGCGGAGAATTCAAAATGTGTTTTATTTCCGGTCTTGTTCCGCATGCAAAACAGAACGAAAAAAAAAAAAAAAAAAAAAAGAAATAGGATTTTTTTTTTTTTTTTACCCTAGAGACGCGTTCGCGGGGTGGCGATGTCACGCGATAAGAAACGTCATTAATGACGAGATCGAAGTCTTGTTCCATCAGCGATTCGATCGTGTTCGACGCTGCAATTCTCGTTCCATCTGCCAAAAAAAAAAACAAAAAAACAAATGACAAGCGATCAAGCAGCGGACAGTAACTCCCCCTCCCGGCAACATCAAAATTGGAGTGCAGCTTTTTTTTTTTTTTTGTTTCAAACGATTACAAAAAAAACAAAAAAAAAACGTATCTTATTTCACAATGGCATTTGTTCCAGCAGGGACAGGTGCTTGAAAATACCCTTTTAAAAAAAATAAAATAAAAAAAAAAAACGTCCTTACCGATAGTTTTCAAGACAACACGATCGATTCCCCGATCTTCCGATCGAATCTGTTCCATCAGGTCACCGACGCTGTGCGTGACGGGCCGCAATGAGAAAAGGCTGAAAAAGAGAAGACGGAATTAAAATAATAAAAAAGGAGGGGGGAGATTCAATGTATGCACGGGAATAAAAAAATCGGGTCACGTTGTTATTATCGTCCACTAGTCGTACCGAATACAAAGCCCTTTATTCAAATTGGCTCTTTTCCCCTATTCAATTGGCCTTCTTCCTGGCCCATTCCAAATTTTTTCGTTTGGAAATTTTCTTTCTTTAGCCACACGCAAGCGAAAATAAAAAAAGATGGGGAAAATTCTATAACGCGGATAAGGCACATATGCAATAGATCGACGAGATATCAAAAGAAAATGTATCTAATGCAAATACGCGTGAGAATAAGACATTTCGCTGAATGATCGAGTTGTATTTACCAGAGCTCTTTCCTGGATGGCAGTGGCACAGTCAGTTGAGGCAGTCCACGTAGGTACTCGACGCTCACTCCCAGTTCTTTAGGCGCATCTGCCGGCGAACAAAACGTCAATAGAAAAATAAACAAGAAAAGAAACTGATCAAAATCCATTTTCGTCTGAATCACAACAATTGGTTCAAAACAAAAAATTCAAATCAAATCAAATAAAGACAAATACGGACGTGATATTGACAGCAGACGAAACTGTGGCAAGCAAAACGATCAATAAAGTGAACCCACTTGTTCTTTCTACCCACCCCCTTGGCCTTTCTTTCTTTCTTTTATTTTATTTTCATGTTTCGAAAAGGTCGCACCTTATCCACAACCAACGTGACAGACCTAATTACCATTACGAGGCTTTGCGTTATTGATCCATTCGATCTAGGCCCGCCTTTAAAAAAAAAAAAAAAAAAATAAAAAAAAAAAAGGGGGCCCGACAGGCTCGTTGCGCCATGTTACATTTGCCAACGTTATCCCAAACCGAGTGGTGCGGTACGGTGGGGGAGTTAGGGGGGGGGACGTAACACCCATTTACGACCATTAGCCGTTCGGGAATGGAAAAAACACACACGAAACGTAGACGTTGGAGTAAGAAAAAAAAAAAATAAATAAAAATAAAGTTTTGACGTAATCAATGGCCGTCTTGAATCGTGTGACTTTTCCCGAACGAAAATGCGAAGCACGCACTTCATTCTTTTTTTTCACCCAAGGCACTTTGATATGAAAAAAAAAAAAAATGGACCTAGCCGGTCACGAGTGTATAAACCTAAAAAAAAAAAAAATGGAGAGAGAGAAAGAGAGAAGTTTAGAGGGCGGTGGTAAAGGCGGCCGATCGATGATCCAGCGGGCGTGCGGATTAGCTTAAAACGTAAGTTACTCGAATCATATGTTTGTTTGTTTGTTTGTTTTTTTTTCAGTAATAACGTGTTGACATCATCATTGACTACAAAGTTGTTTTAAAATAAAAAAAAAAAAAAAAAGGGGGGGGGGGCGGGAGTCCATTCACGCCATTCACTTCATTTCAATAATAAATAAAAACCACAGTAGGGAGGGGGACACCCGATTTTCATTCGAACCATAAAAGACAACGACGATGGAACACGACGCTATTATTTATAGCCGGTGTATAATTCGTGATTGCTTATCTCCCCCCCCCCCCCCACATCTCTATTCTTTTTTTTTTTTTGTTTTAGCGAATGTATGTAAGAGAAAAGCAGAACCAGTCCCCGAGAGGATAATTCATCATGTTTTTGTTTTTGGGCAACTATCCAAAATAAAAAAAAAAAAAAAAAAAAAAAAAAAAAACGGGTGTGCAAGGGGGACGGGAGTGAAAAGAAACACGCAGGAAATCAATGCCAATTTTAAAAATGCACTGATTCAAACTCCAACCCGCAAAAGGACAGCGAGATTGACACATGACCATTTGGAAAGCATTTAAGCTTATCAACCAATCACGTTTTCCCTGAATCAAAAAAAAAAAAAAAAAAAAAAACATATATAAATGATCGATTTGTTTGAAACATTTCGGGGCCAAAAACCGCTTCTCTTTGAGCAAAGGAATGGTTACACGTTTTTTTTTTTTTTTTTTGTTAGAGAGGAATGCACCCAACAATGAAAGAGGGACAGACGGGAAATAAATAAAGCATGTTCACTATTTGCCCGATGGCTAGCAAACTTTCTCCTCGGTATGGAACCATCGCGTTCGTGCGGCCGGGAGCAGCGCGGCACCCCCCCCCCCCCCATCTCACACACACACAAAAAAAAAAAAAAATAATAAAACGCGGAAAGGAAATAAGAAAAGAGGTACACAACACAATGCCCATCGACCTCATTTTTTTTCGAAGACATTCTTTTCCCTTTTTTTTTTTTTCTTTTTCTTGGAAGCAACAGTCGGATTAAAATAATAAAAGTTTCGTTGGCGAGTACACGCAACATTGTTACACACAACCAATTCGCAAATTGGAAAGGTTCTTCTAATTTTTTTTTTTTTTTTTTTTTTGCGGATCCGACAGTGGGGGGCAAAGAAGCGGATCGAATCAGTTTTCTCTTTTTAGGTGACGTGAAATGCAATTTAGAATTGCCGTGAGCCAAAGGCGATGTTTCGTTCGACCGCCCGCTATTCAAACTTAAATAAATAAAAATAAAAATAAATCTAGGTTGTTGTTTTTTTACGTGTTCCAGGCTACTTTAATTGCAATAAAGAAAAAAAAAAAAAAAGGCATATGACAATTCCATTGTCGTGTGGACGGCGTTTGCCGGAAGCGCCCCCTTCAAAAAAAAAAAAAAAAATGTCACAGCAATCTGGCAACGTGTCTTCAATTTCTCTCGTTTTTCAAAAGCAAATTTATTATTATTATTATTTTTTTTTTTTTAAAAAACATAAGAGATGAATTGCGAGAAATTGGTTTCGTTTTTTTTTTTTTTTTTCTTAAATACAATAAGCGGCCAACATCATCTGGTTGGTGGGTGTTTCAGTCAAACGCTTTCTCATTTGAACTGAATTGCATGTTCTCTTATTGTTTGCCAGTTCTATTCAAAAAAGTATGAAAAATGTCACACCCATTCGAATTTCAGACTGAAAAACATTCAAAAAATACGAGTTCCCTTTTTTTTTTTTTTTTTCTTCGGAAAATGCTTTCCCCCCCTCCGCCTTCCATTCAGAAACTGTTTTAGGAATTTATTTTTTTTTTTTTTTAACGATTGGCATCGGGCATGTCGTCATAGTGACCAAAACGGCTCCATCAACGTCGACCCGTAAAGGCCAAAACACACGGCGGGCCCAGAAGGCGATTGCAACACGTTAGCCGATTTTGAACGACGCTTCCATAAAGAAAATTACACATTACTTATTGTTTTGTTGTTTGCCTCTAAACGATGTACGAGGATGGATTGGATCCCTTTCCTATTTTCAAACGCTTCTAAATTCGAGCCGACAAACAAAAAGGAGGAGCGCGTGACTGCCGTTTCAAAATGAAAAAAAAAAAAACAAAACAAAAACGAAAACAAGAACAATGATGAATAACTCTGGACAGCATAAATGAAACGAAAAATGGTAATTCCTAACTGGATGCGACGCGGCCGCACTCGCGCACACATCACAAAACACACGACAACGGATAATGTTCTGTTACATATTCCGTAAAGAATTGAAAACATCACAAAAAAAAAAAAATGGGTAAAAGATGAAGGAATGCGTGTGTGTGTGTGTGTGTGTGTGCGTGCTTTATTAATGCACGCGCCTCATGTTACACACATGCCGGAAAGCTTCCCCCACCCCTCCTTCACATATGTTTTTTTTTTTTTTTTTTTGTAACGGGACGTGCTACAACCGCAGCCCCAGCGTGAAACCAGGTCGATTTTTATGCGCTTTACTTGATGATTATGTTTGTATTTTTTTTTCAATCTCTATTCCATTTTTTTTTTTTTAAATAGAAAAAAAAAGAAGAGGAAATTGTAAAAATTGCATCATTAAAAGTTACTAACACACTGATGGTTCCGATTGCACTAAATCGATTTCACGAAATACCTTTAACGAACCGGTTGTTTTCGGTGTAATCAAAAAGGGACGCCATTGAATTGCACAACAACTACAGAACACTCGTCTGAATAAATAAAAGGAGGTACTAGGTAAAAACAAATAAAAAAAAAAAAAAAAGGTGTGTGTGTGTGCGCGCATTTTTGTGGAAGGAGGTCCCCCCCCCCCCCGGGACCGGCTGACACGTGTGATGACTCATAACGGGTTCGAAACGATATCGTCGAAAAAAAAAAAAAAAACGTGTTCCAGAATCTGTCGCGCGATGTTTTCCTTTCTTTAAACGTTAAACAAATCATCGAAAAATTTTCACGAAAATCAAATGGATTGATCGCCTTTTTTTTTTTTTTTTTTTTTTTTTATTCAGATATCAAAATTTATTTCGGAATGATCAAAATTTGGCGCCGATTATTGCAGGGCCGCACACACCAAATGGCTCCAAATTCAAATGAGAAATGTTCTTTTTTTTTTTTTTTTTTTAAAAAAACGGGAATCGAGGCCGCTAATGTTGCGGCGATCGAGCAGATGGTCCGGCACTGTTGCTACCCTCATTACACACGCACCCCCATTTCTACCTTCTTCATCTGTCGTCTCTTCCCTCTTCTTTTTTTTTTTTTTTTTTCCTTCAGATTTTTATTTTTATTATTTTTCTAGAACACAACCGAACAAAAAGAAACAAAAAAAAATTCAAGTGCAGTCGATCAACGCATCCCGTCGCGATCGTTCGCTTCTTTTTCATCATCCCAATTCAATTGGCAATAGTGCGTGATTTTGTTTGTTTGTTTTTTTCCAACCGTGATTCGTGCAAGGCTATTTTCTAAACTTAATTTAATTAAATTAAATTTTTTTTTTTTTTTTTTCAAATTCTGACATCGCAAATTTGGCGGAAACGGTAAGCTCATTTCCTTGATTTTGTTTTTTTTTTCTTTTCTTTTTTATTGGTGGCCATTTCGGAGGCCGCGCATCCGCCCAATTAAATTCGTCGCTGCATCGATTCCATCCAAATGAGCCATTCACGCGCGCGCGCACGCTATTAGCCGTAGGAAATATATACGAAATTTTTCTATTTAGTGCTATCAATTTCTCTTACATTCTGCCTCCGTCTTTTCCTTGTTTTTGGCACTTCATTTTTGTTTTTTTTTTTTTTTTTTTTTTTTGTTTTGCGGCAAAGAAAAAAACAAAAAAAAAATTTTCTCCGTGGACTGCGTGCACGCACGAAAAAAGGGCGAGGTCTTTTTCACCTGGCTATCATTCGATTCGGTTAATTAAAAAAAGAAAAAAAAACCCAAATGCCCTACAACGAGAAAGTGAATAAAAAAAACAAAAAAAGAGAGCCAGCAAAAATGAAACAATCGTTAAAAAATAAGAACGAACTGCTTGGACGTTGCAGGACGAAAAGACAATGAAAAAAAAAAACAAAAACAAAAGAACAGCTCGATATTAAGTCGTAGCGGAACGGAAATGTACGTGAGAGACACTTTCGATTGGCAATGCAACTCGGGCATCATTGAATGGTGAGGAGAAACTCATTGGAGCACGTTCATTGCCACTTCATCTTTCATTTGCTAGAAAGTTCCAAACAGCCCCCCAAAAAAAAAAAAACTCTCGGCAAAATAATAATAATAAAAAAAAATCGAACCTCCATAAAAATATGGAGAAACATTTGATTTCTAAATACGCGTTCCAGCGCGCCGCCAGATCGTCCGTCCATTTTGAAATAAACGAACTCAACCGGTGCAAAACAAATACCCCAAAAATAAATGAAAATGAAAATAAAAAAAAAAAAAAAGAAGAAAGAAGAAGAAGGTTTTCCCATCCCTCCTCATTATTGTTTTGCCTTCTCGCATGAAACTCGCATTCGTTCCGACTCTTACGTTGGTATTTTCCCCTTTAAGTGGCAGCAGCAGCAGCAGCAGCCGGGGCTTGTAAAGAAGCGGGTCAAACTCTCACCTGCGGGCAACCCTCTAAAAAAAAACAAAAAAAAAACGTTTTGACCTACCTACCTGCTGCTGCTGCTGACTGTTCATGTTAAATCAAATACCCTTTTAATCACAATCATCTGGCGGGGTTTCGTGCGTGCAGGCCAAAGGAGAGAAAACGTTACATCGAAATTCGTTTTTTTTTTCTTTCTCTTTCTCTCGAAAGAAGATGGCCGTTGGGGTCGCGATCGATGAGAGAAAGTTTTCACCCGGAGAAAAAAGAGAAGGGGAGAAACCAAATGGGACATTAACATACAACACGCAGACACACAGGTGAAACATTCACGCCGAGTTTCCTATATAACGAAAAAGCAAGACACACAGCATCCAAGATGGCGCTCGATTGGGGGTAGCACGCGATGCGTTTGACCTCAATGCAATTCCAATGTCGCAAAAAAAAAAGGGACACAAATCACGTTCTCTCTTCCGCCCTATTGGATTTTCGTGGCTCTCACCAAACGGCCCATAAAGTCCCTTCATCGACGGCCATTTACAATGAAACGAAAAAAAAAAAAAAAATAAGCGTTTCATGATGGATGAAAGACTGCGATGATACGCCGCGCACCGGTGTCTGTGTGTAATGTGGAGAAAGTTCACATCACTTAGAAACGCGACGCGTTACACACACACACACACACACACCCGATACCAAATGGGCCCAGGCCCTTTTTTTTTTTTTTTTTTTTTCTTTTGCTATTAACCCACTAAAAAAAATAAAAAGGTAGAAGAGTGGCGACGGGGATAGATAGATATATATATATATTCAAAACACATGGTATACGTTTATACCTGTGCGCGTTTGACCTGGAAGGGAAAACCTGTGCTGGAAGTTTAGGGCCCGGTGCTACTCCACCTCGAGCCTTTTTTTTTTTTTTTTTTTTTTTTTTTTTGTGAAAGAAAGTTTTGGTTGGAAGTAGGAACAGGTGAAAATTGTGCTTAAACGATTCGAGGCTCGTTTTATATTTTTTTTTTTTTTTATTGAACATCGTCCAAGAAACGCGCGCGCGCGCAAAAAAAAAAAGGTGAAAGAAACATCGTCAATGGAAAAGCGCTCCGCGTGATACCAAAAGGACATTGCGATATTGGAATGTTTTATCAAATTTCGATCCACTTCACATTAAATTCAAATTTAAAATCAAAATCAAAGTGGTCGTGACCGACATGTCACGATGGAAAACCACCTCAATTTGCCCTGAAAGAATGTTCAAATTCCAAAGAGAAAGACAAAAACAAAGAAATGTGCCACCCCTTTCATAATTTGGACCCTAATAAATACAATCATAAAAATAATAATAATAAAAAAATAAAAAATACCTTTAACATCCATTTAGTGTACGTACAACATTCACGGGTCAATTTTCGGGGAGACACACACACACACACACACACAAAAAAGAGAAACGATACGAAGAGAAAGTCTCTCTCATTTCTTATCCCGCCAAATCACAGCCCGACTTCCTCCTCCTCCCCCTTGTTCCAGGCCTGCCTTTTTGGAAGCTTTTGCTTTTTTTTTTTTTTTTTAAATTTAGAAAGATAGGTAGTAGTAGTAAATTGCAGTAGTAGCCAGAAGAAGAAGAACAAAAAAAAAAAAATCTCCCTCCCCCCCCCCCCCACGTCCCTTTCGCTCCATTCAAAGTGTCTCCGCCCTTTTGCGCTCCATCGGCGGAGGTGATGGTGGCTACACACACACACACACACACACACACGCACAAATAGGTGGCCTCTTTTCACCTGACGAGCCAGTCGCATCGACACCTGCGCGTCAGCAACAACTCGAAACGTTGCTCCTCAAATTTCACTTGGTCCCAAAATTATTTCTTTGCTGTTCGAATCCGGGACCGGCCCAAATCTTTTTTTTTCAGTGGCACTTTTGCGGTTTTGAAAAAAACACTAAGACCCTCGGACGCCATTGATTTTTAGGATTTATCGATTTTTAATACAAAGGAAAAAAACTCTATGAATTCCGGTAAGTTTACCTTTTGTTTTACGTTTAAACATTCCGACACCTGTAAAAAGAAAAAGAACCACGTGGTTTAATATGGCCCCACTCGGTGCCACCACCATTTTGATTTTTTCTTTTGTGTGTTGTAAGTGTCAAGTGTGCGTCTGTGTGTGTGTGTGTCCTCCTTTGTCTTGTCACGCGGGGTAAAGAGGAGGGCGGGGGGGGGGAGATCTTTTTGATGAATCAACTCTCAATCACGAGATGCGTTTGATTTCGTCAACTGTCCGACATTTTGGATTGCCAAAATGTTGTAGGCAACAAGGGTCAGTTGGATTGAAGTCGACGTCGTGGCCGCGTTCGATTCAATTACGTTTCGCTTCTTTGTTTTGTTTTTGAAAAATTAAGACAATTGTACGATCGTGTTACACGAGAGACGAAGAAAGACGATCTGAAGTTTGAACAAAACAAAAAAAAAAAAAAAAAAGGGAAATGTGCGGAGTCGGAACGGATTTGCCACCGTCGTACGACGATGTCGTGTCCGAGACAGACGTCGAAAACGGCAGTTGTTTCGTGACTGAACGTCCGTGCGCACCGTCTGCTCCCAGTCTTGAGCTTGTCAACATGTTGGACGCTAGTCATCCGCACGCATCGGGCAAAAGTGTCACGACCAATCGGCCCTTGTCTCCGTTTGGACGGACGGGACGACGACGACGTCCCGTCCGCCCCGTTCAACCCGATTTGAATCACGGATTGGACCCGACCCAAATCAGACAGAGGATCGTTTGCAAACAGGGTTGCGGCTGTTTTGATCTCTTGCTCAGCCTTTTCGGCCCATAAGCCGCCATCTTGCTTCCCCTTCCCCATTTTTCAATTTTTTTTTGTTTTTTTTTTACAACAAACAAAAATCCAATAGTATTCATTTTCATCGTATCATTTCCCCTCCCCCAACCTAACGGCTTGAAATTACATACAAAAAACGCGCGTGCCTTTTTTTTTTTTTTGTCTGTGTTATTTTGCCGGAAGGCCGGAAGTTTCCATGTCCTTTTTTTCTTTCCCACATTGGAAAAAAAAAAAAAAAGACACACAATTTAGGTCACTGCTATTATTCCAAAACAACCGAAAAGACGGAATAGAACGGGAGGGAAAGAAAAACGAACGACACGAGCTTTAGAGCACAGCGTGTGAATGGCAATTTGATGGAACGCGAGATGGCCCGGATTAGATTTTTTAAAAGAAAGAAAGTTCCTAGATGGACCCGTTTTTTTTTTTTTCTTTTTTTTTTTTGTTCTGTTCACATTCTTTTGCTTAAAAAAAAAAAACAAAATACCGCAATAAAACAAAAACAAAAAACAATCCGCCAATGCAAAAATATATAAAACAGGTTAGCCGTGCGCGTGTGTAAAAAAAAACAAAAAACAAAAACAAAAACCGGAATGGGACGTCTACGACGTGGTCATAGTTTGGAAGTCATCTTTGAAGACGAAACGTCAGAATTCCAGCCATCGATCGCCCGGCTAGAAGAGGAAGAGTACGCTAAATCAAATCTACATGTGTCTCTTCATCTTCTTCTTCTTCTTCTTCTTTTTCTTGTCTGATGTGTGTGTCTTGTACGTATATTCAATCTACTTCCCTTCTTCCGTCCGCATCCGCACTGAATCCATAAAAAGAAAATCACACACACACACACACACACACGTCATGTTTTTTCTTCTTCGGTTAGCCGTTTTTTTTGGGGGGGAGGGGGGGGGGGCACACTCTGAATTCCATCCCGCCCCTCCCTTTTTTTTTTTTTTTTTTTTTTTTACGTTGGGTCCCGCGGGATATCTTTCGTCCGGCTTTGTATTTGAGCTTCTTTCATTTTGATTTGATGGCATTTTGGCTTCCTTGCCCTCCTGCACTGCAAAAACTTCCGACATTCTGTCTAATTAACATTTTCTGTTTTTGTTTTTGTCAAAATTCTTTTACGACATGGACATTAAACGGCGGGATGCAGATTGACCGATGAGTGGCAGAGCTACCGACGACTGAGCCGACGCCAGATCCTCGTGCAGCAGCAAGAAGAATTCCAGACGTCCGTCCAGGTGACCCTGTGCTCGCAGTGTTGCGTCGCCTCGACCGAGATGGACCACGACGCGCCTCAGGCCGATGCGGCGCCTCACTTGCCGGCCGGCCCGCGACGGCGCAACTCGACGTACTTGGCGCTGGCGTGCGCCAACGCCGTCAGCCAGGGCGCCATGACGCGCAGCCTGCGGCAAATGTTTGAAAGTCAGCCGGTGCGCGAGACGCAGCCGCTGCTCAGCCGGGCAGAGATCAAACAGCAAATTCAAGCGGCCCGGCTGCGTCGCAACAGCATCGCCGTCCTCTATCCGAGGAGCAACCAGAGCCTGTCGGAGGCCGACGACATCGTGACGGCCGTTCCGGCCGTCGTCATCGACGCTGTTCCCGCCCCTGCTGTACAGCCGGCCAAGCCGTCCGTCCTCTCCGTTGAATCGCCTCTCCCATCGGCTGGCCCGATGGACGACGCTCAAAACGAGCCGCCCGTATGCGTTCGCTGCGATAAATGCTCGTCCATCTTAACCAGTTCGCCCGTCGCAGTGTCCGTCGTCATCAACAACAACAACAACAACAACAACAACAATAATAATAATAATAATAATAATAATAAAAGAAACGTTGGCGAAACGAAAATGGAAGAAGAAACGCAAGAACAAGGCAATGCTTCGCCCAGCAAATTAATGCCGACCAACCGCGAAGTAGTCGAAGAGGAACTGCCCAAGCCGGACACGGTCAAGAACGCGCGTTGCCTCTTTGAATCGAGTTTGATGGAAGCCAACAAGAACAACAACAATTTCAGCACGTTGCAACACGTCAAATCGAACCCATCGAGCAAAATCTTGCGATCCGAGTCGAGCATGACGCTGGATCGGGCCGGCGCTCGCAGCTCCTCCGTGGCCGGCCGGCCGCCGTTCCGCTGGCCGTCGAGACAGGAGCACTTGCGCAACCGATCGCCATCGCCATCGCCTTCCCCATCGCCGATTCCGGCCCTCAATCTGCCCGCAAAGTCGGCCAAAATCGCATCGACTTTGCCGTCGTACTACCGCAGTTCGCCGTCGTTGACGCAGTACCGTTCGTCGCGCCACTCTCTTCACTCGACCGACGTCGAGAGCTACGTTTCGGAAGGCGGAAGCGACTGCTGGAGCAGCAGCGATTTGGAGAGCGAGGCCAGCTATTCGTCATGCGGCGGCGGCGGCGGCGGCGGCGGCCGCGATGACTTGTCCGATAGCCTGGACGGGATGCGCTACATATCGCCGGATGTGATGGAGAAAATCCGCTCTTACGGCATGACTCTCACCTTCGTCAACGGCAAAATGGTTGACGATGACGATGACGATGACGAGCCGGAAGTGATTGCTAAAGAGGCCGCTACTAGGAAGGTCGTCCAATCGATCCGTTCTGCCGGACAGAGCCAACCGATAACGGCCCACAAGAAATGCGATCCTTCCGCGACGCACGTCGCCCCACCCTCGGCCAAGAAGACGGTGGCCAAACAACAGCAAGAGGCCGGCAGCAGTCCGCAGCCTCGCATCGTGGCCTGCCTTCCCAAACAGGAAGCGGACAAGCCGGACAAAAACAACAAGAAAAACAACAACAACACCAAAGTGCAATTCAACAAGAAGATGCGCCACAGTTCGGGCGAATCTTCGGCCAGTTCTGGCGTCAGTTCCGGTACTTCCAACGGAGCCGGAAGCGATGGAAGCGAGCACAACTCGCCTTTCGCTACGCTGAAACGCACGAAATCGGCGGATGCGGACCACACGGTGGAACGCAGTCCGTCGCCCGGCCCTCGCCAATCAGGCACGGTCAAAGCCGTCGGCTCCTCCCCTTTTGGATGCTATTCCGTCGTCTACAGCTTCAGCGCTTCCGCACGCAGCCCAATGTACGTCTGAATCAATTCACACACACCCCACCCCACTTCTAATCCATTTGACTTCCATTCCCTTTCCGATTCGCAGCTTTTATTTTTTTTAATATAAAAACTGTTTTTTTTTTAACATTTTCTGCAATTCCTTAAAGTCATCCGTTTCATTTTTTTTTTTTTTTTAAGAACTCCGCAGGCGCGATTCATCAAGTTTTTTTAAAATTATTACAATAATAAATAATTGCAAATTTTATATATCCTAGATTTCGTTTTTTTTTTTTTTAGAAAACATCCCCTTTCCCCCTAAAATGTAATCTGCCTTACCCCCCCACACACACATCCGCATTGGCGGAATATCTTATATAGCGTTTGCGTGCATATAATTAATCATATGAATTGCCGAGAGGAGCGAAGAGATTTGTTCAATTTGATGATGATAAAAAAACAAAAAAAAAAAACAAAAAAAAGAAAGAGAAAATACAATGAACGGATGACTCACTTTTAATGGAATTCTTGTCGATATTTAATGATTTCTCCGCTGCGGCGCTGCTTGAAGAACAAGGCCGGACGACGGCCCATACAGGCGAACGGAAGACGGACTGCGATCAAAAATAAACAAAAAAAAAAAAAAAGAAAATAAAGAATGTGATATAGGAAATAAGATACAAGTTGATTGTTATCTAAGGAATGGTAGGAAAGTAGAAGAGACATGGGGCACATTCGATCCATTATTGATTTCTATCTTTCTTCTTATCTCTGTCCCGATTTTTTTTTTTTATTTAGCGCATCGTCTTGTCAGCGTGTTGTACACGAAAGAAAGAAAAAAATCGTTGGAGGCAAGCGGAGCTTTTGGAAAAGGCCAACAAAATAGATGGTTCATTAACACTATTATTCACAAGCGCCAAGAAGATGGGCAAAAAAGAAAGAAAAAAAAAAAAAAAAAGACCGCACCCCTCCCCTTCTCCACGGGATTCGTTTGGCAGATGGACGGTGAGGGATCGATGTAAACCCGCATGCCAAGAACTGTGTTGTACCAGAGATCAAATAAGATTAGGACGACTCCCATACACACACACACACACACGCCATTATGTGTGTGTGTGTGTGTGTTTTTAATTTATTTTTCAAACTTAATCCTTCAACCAATTATTTTAATTCGGGTGAACCACTTCCGCACGCGGCTGCGTGAGTCGTATCGTAATTCCGTGTGGGACACCTTCGTAATAATCCACCACACCCGTAGGCCAAACAGGGAGGCATATTTTTTCAAGAAAAAAAAAAGGGAAGGGGGCCTTTTTTTTTTTTTTTTTATCAGTTACGACTAGTTTTAAGCCTTCCAAAATAATAGAATGTGTTCTCCTCGTTGGGCAAACTGCCAGTTGTTTTCTACCCAGGCAAAAATTAAACGAACTATTCATAGCCTGCGAGATGAGATGCCGACCTTATGTGTCATCTTCAAATACACAAGTTCATCTGTTTTTGTTTTTGTTTTATTTCTGTAGTTCTTCCCTTTACTTGTGTGAGTTTTCAAAATGGGAAAGAGCGAATTGAGAGGCATTAAAAAAGAAAAAGGTGAGAGGTAGTTGTAAACAGGCCCTAACAAAGATGGAGGCCGCGTGGAAATGTGGAGAGAAACTGGTTGCCTTCGGCCTCTGAAAATACCCAGATACTAAGGCATGCACGAATGCCTTGAGTACGTGAAAAATAAAAGAACAAAATGCAAATAAAAAAGAGTGTAGCCACGTACCTGAGACCAGTCGATTGGATGGCTGAATTTCAGCGTAACACGAGCTCGGTTGGCTATCATGTTTCCGAAAAAACGTCACTCAGAGAATTATTGAACTTGAAGAAATGAAATGTATGCTCGCGTTGGAGGTAAATAACAACACTGGATATGGGTAAAACGAAAAGTTGTTGGGGAAGGGAGGAGGAAAACGAACGTGGAAAGCTGAAACCCAACAACACAAGTTACCAGCCACACACCTCACGGCCTCACGTGCAGACCGTCGTCTGAATAGCCTTGGGGGGTGAGAATGTGAGACTGGTGAATCAGTTACGAATTGAAAGTTCACTGCGCCTGTGCGACTACTTTTTTCAATTGTTCTTTTCAACGCGCAAACTCACGATCAACTTCTATTTCATTCACCGAAATCAGGCTTGAACATGGACTCATCTCACTTGGCTGTGTCAAACGTGTAGCACTTGTAACGTAAACGGTTTCCCTTTCGATCAGCACTTTGATCGACTAAGAGGCCGTGAAACAGCTGACTTTCGAGATAAGCAACTGAAACGTTAGATGGCGTTGGATCAATAAATTATCTGGCAACACTTTGTCAACAACAAATTAAGCTTATCATAACATCCGAAATAATAATGGCAAGTTCTGAACCATGTCATGTCGAATCTGATAAGACGGAACAGGAAATCAAATCTCCCAGTGTAGAATGCTCACCCAAAAAAGGTAACTAATGAAGAAATCTATATTCATTGGTACGATTTATTAGGAAATCAAATTGTGTTGCCACACGCGATCCTCTATCGTTATGTGTAATTATAAGATGTTTGTTGCAGGTCTTACCACGTTATCGACAAGTACGAGCAGCTACGAACCACTAGAAACACATGATCCCACATTGAACCGATTAGCAGTCACCATGTTCCAAAAAGTTCACGAGTACCTGCAAGCAGAACTGACATCTTCAGAGAGTGAATATCAGCTACTGGAGCAGATGAACAAGGTAACAGCTGACAAGTACAGAGATCTGACCCAAGTGGCTGCTAATGTGGGGAAAGGAATCATTGAGCTTAATGCAAAATGTAAGGAAATTGTATTTATTATACGAAGTGATGGTAACTTTTATTCATTCTAAACATTTATCTATTTATTTACAGTCAAGAGTCTTGAAATTTACCTAGAACAAATCGATCAAATTGAGGATAATATCTCGAAACTTGAGCATGCAGCATACAAGCTAGACGCTTACACAGTCAGACTTGAAAATAAATTCAAAGCTTTGACAGCTGAGAAACGACAGCAATGTACATAAATGCTGACTCGGCCATGAATGCAAAGTGATTGAATAATACATGTATCTGTCTAATATATTTATTGTCTTTATCCTTTTCAACAGTGACCATTCCAAAGGGTCTTTGTTTGCTGTACCAAAGCTATCCGTACTTTACGGTCGCCAGTTACTTTATTAGCTATAAACTCATATGTAAATTTCGCTAATCTTTTGACAGCTATTGTTTTATCCCCTGCGGAAACGGTGTTTCCAAAATAAATCGATTGCCAGTTTTCCAAACCTTCTACATCTACCCCTTAGGCATATACCGTCCTCATTAAGCACGTCTTGAAAAGTGAGTGAGTTGTTGAACATCAAGTTGATTGCATCGAAAAGTAAACTAGTGACAAAGAGGAACTTCCATCTGATACAAAAGTCCTAGTTGTTTTCCCCTGAAATCACCTCAGTTTCGAAAAATGGCGTTGAATTTACCACCAATGACATTTACTCAGGTACTAGTCAGTATTCAGATACGTAGAACATATTTCTAAGTTTCTTCTTTGAAAACTTTTATCGATGAAAAGTTCGGGTTAACCTATCGGAAACTAATCGTCACCTCCCACTAATCCCCCACGAACGGGGAAGTAGCAAAGTTCAGTAAAGTATTGATGTTTCCATAACATATAACGCAATGACTATTTCTTCGTCTATAGAATCAATGTCGATCGGGCGGTCTGTAGCTGCCGGCCAGGAGTCCAAAAGTAGGTCCAATTGGCGGACAACGGATGTATCTTATTGCAGCAGACTCATTTACAAAGTCTGCCATTTTGGAAAACATAACCACTTAGGCAATTCAATGTTAGTGCTCTTCGTCAGCTAGCAGCCTTGATAGAGCATGACAGTAATGAAATGGCCGTCCTAGAAACCATTCAAGATGGGAAACCTTAAGTTGAATCTCTGTTGGACATAGATTGCTGCCTTAAAACTTCCCGTTATTACATGCAAGATCGTTTCATAAAAACCACTGCAAATCCATGCCATCTGTTACCTTACGAGCAAAAAAAGAAGAAAATTTACAATTCAGTAAAACGGTGATGGTAGCTCACACGCAAGAACTCGAAATTTATAGGTATTTTACACTGTTCAATTAAAGATACTTACCTAAATAAAACTTACACTTGTTATTTACAGGATTAATTGTTCTGTTCAAGTATCCACTTATAATTTGGAAAATTGCCCCAATAACACTTGGGTATTGTGTGCTGCATCAAGGACATTTGCCCGCGATTCGATGTACGATTAGTACGAGTCCAAATTGAATCAATTAGCAATGCACCACAGACTTACGTAGTCCTTTTGAACCTCAAACGGCCCGAGGTCCACGGGTATTACAACTTCAAGGAAGCAATGACTAAAACCATTAAAATACATTAAATGAAGTTGAAAGTAAATGCCAATTTAACTTCGCTTTAGATTACACCGAATCGAAATCTAATAACGGAGCCATGCAGCGGCCAACGTTGGCTTGGAGATTACCTACACAATCAATTGCCTTTCCTGATGACGTCAATTGAAGAAAC
This sequence comes from Daphnia carinata, assembly GCF_022539665.2. NCBI lineage: Eukaryota > Metazoa > Arthropoda > Branchiopoda > Diplostraca > Daphniidae > Daphnia > Daphnia carinata. Next base: position 1,531,376 of record NC_081336.1, on the reverse strand, counting down.
GAAGACGTCACGATTCTTAAACGATGTCTTGAATTTTACGTACAGCCTCTACACTGGAATCCTATGGTGTACTTCAGTGATTACATTTCATTAAAATTGCTTAATAATGAATGAATTATGAAACGACAGGTTCACTTGTTCTGACGGACGCACACCCTGCGGGCTGGATTCAATCGATTAGAAATCAGAAAAGAACTGTAACTTACTTTCACTTTTTTCCCCCTTCCAAAACGTGTTTAGATTAATCAAATCACATTCTAGACGTCCAAGAACCATTAGTGCCATTTTTAGGTCACGAAATCATCTCTCCCCAAGGTTCCTGAAAGCGATCGTGAACTAGAAAAAGAATCATCATTATCAATCGATATCTTACCAACAGTTCCGAAATGTTCGAGAATAAAAGCTATAAGACTGGCTGCAGCAGATGATCTTTGACACTCCTCCGTATAAAGTGAAAATCTTCTAGTAAGTTCGACGAGTCGGAAATGTAATCAACTCGACCGAATTTTTTATTTGACTTCAGAAGTTCTAGAAATTAAGAAATAAACAAAAAGAAGCAGCCAAGTTCAAAAGCTCTGATGATGTAAACAAGACTGGTCGGAACATTTCCAAAATGCATGTAGAGAAAGAAACAGGAAACCTGATGGACTCCAGACGAAAAAAAAAAAGAGCCGGTTCTGATTAAAGTATTTTGGAAGGGAGGGAGAGACGAGGAGATGGGTAAGTAAATACGAATGGAAAATGAAAAGAGAACGGAAGAATACACAACGCTGTGTGCATCGTGCGTCTGCAAATAAACTCGACTTCAACGGCGTTGGATGTTGACACGACAAAGGGGCAAGGCTTTTCCCAAACTTCCTAAATCTTTAGCCTCCGCCTTGGCGCGCCCGGGATATAAATATATTTAAAAAACAGTTCGAGCAAGAAGTGCCTGGTGACGGAATAATACCATGCCATGTTCCAGCAGCACAAGGCCAGTCATCGTCAGCCATTCGTCGTAACTTGACGTCTCTGCACTCGACGAGAAAAAGAAAATAAGTTGAAGCTCTTCGAGCTCCTGCTCGCATTGCACATCCATTAGCTGGATTAAAGTTCTTCACAAAGGACAAGTTTTCAAAAGGTAAGAACCAAAATCAAAAGCATTTCTTTCAAGTCTGTTCTTTTACCTAGATGAATTTCCTTTTTTTTTTCTGTAAACAAATTGATGATCACTTCAATCATATCCTTTGATTATCTTTTAAGAAGAAGAGTTTGACGTAATTTACTTGATTACAAAAACTTAAGCAATACCGGGTAATTAAAGAAAAATTGAAGTCTTTGTTTGTTCTTCCCATTTTCTTTCGCTCCGACGAGACTGTGTGTATATACACACGGATTACAAGTCCCGCCCCTTTAAGAGGTCTCGACCCTCGCCTCGTCTGCTCTTTTTTTTTCCTAACAAAAATTCCCAAAGAAAAATGGTTGAGCAGTGAGAAAGAAAAAAAAAAAAAAGGGAAAGAGAATTTGGGACGCATGTTAAAAGTCTCACGCGCAGCAACCGAACTGTCTGGTAATGTGATAGCGGGTTGTTTTATTCCCAAATATCCTTCAGGCAACAACAGGATTCATTTCCCTCTGCTTGCCTCTTGAAAAGAAAATCAAAAGAAAAATTTTTACTATCTACTCTTAACACGCCGCAGCTGTTTTAACTATAGATCTTTAAAAATAAGAAAAATGTTATTCAAACCAAAAATGAAAATTGATGTGTAGATGCAGTTCAAGTGGCTTATCGTCCTAGCCATTACGGCCTGTCTGCTGTTGACTGTTGAAGCCCACGAAAAGAAGGTAAATATTTTTAAAATTACGTTTTTATTTTTTTTGCAAGATCATGGTGACGTAATGTTTGACCATTTGACAGCGCAAACTTACCAAAAAGGTTAAGAAGATTGTGGATGGCAAAGATGAGCAACCCGTTGAACAGTTGGACATTCAAGACGCCATCGATGTTTTGCTTGATGACGAAGTGGCCCTGAAGGATAACCTTTGCGCCAAGAAACATTGCGGCGCTGGAAAGGAGTGCCGCGTCAACGAAAATGGTGTCGCCGAATGTGTCTGCATGGATCACTGCCCCGAGGAGAAGGATCCTCGTCGCATGGTACATTTCATCATTACTAATGAATTGCAATCTGTTCGTCAAAATGAAACCAAATTCAAATGAAAAATTTGCAGATTTGCAGCAATCAAAATGAAACATGGAATTCCGATTGTGAGCTCTACCGTATGCGTTGCCTCTGCAAATCCGGAGCGGCTGGATGCGTCGATCAGAAATACGATCACGCTCACGTTGAGTATTTCGGCACCTGCCGTGAAGTACCAGTACGTTTCCTCCTTTCTTCTTTTCAATCTAAACATTAATAAAAAATAAATAAATAAATAATAAATGATCTCTCACGCAGCAATGCACGCCGGATGAAATGGCCGATTTCCCGCGCCGGATGCGAGATTGGCTCTTCAACGTCATGAGGGATTTGGCCGATCGTCACGATTTGAGTCCCCATTTCTTGAAATTGGAACGCGAAGCCGAAAAGGACAACAGCCGTCGATGGGCCAATGCAGCTATTTGGAAGTTCTGCGACTTGGACGGTCACCCCCACGACAGGTACATTTGACACCACACACATTTTTAAACGCCAATAATCAATTTTAACAAAAAAAAATGTATGCAGGAAGGTGTCTCGTCACGAACTGTTCCCCATTCGCGCCCCTCTATTGGCTTTAGAGCACTGCATCCAGCCCTTCCTGGACGGCTGCGATGCTGATAACGATCATTTCATCACGCTCCAAGAGTGGGGCACATGCCTGGAGCTCACCGAGGTTTGTAGACTTCACGTGACTATAAAATTCCATTGCCTTCTTTTTCAAATGAATTTTTCTTTTTTTTTTTTTTCGGTTGGAATTAATTCAATAGGAGGAGATTGAAGACAAATGCGATGACGTCAGAGATGAAAATAGCTTGTAAAACGTTTTGTTTTACCAAGGGTCGCTACTTAAATTCTTCCTAATTTCTATCGACGGTCTTTTTAATTAATGCTTTCAAAGAAAAAAGACAAATTTTCCAGTGAAATTCAAAGTTGCCTTGTTTTACGACAACCCCCCCCCCCCCCATGAATAAAACTATGATAAACAAATACCTGTACATGTTTGAAAACATGGAACTGGCATTCGTTTCTTTTTTCTTAAAATTTCTGTTACAAATGTTTTGGTTATTTTTTTTTCTTTTGTTGGCTCATTGTTCTTTTTGGATGAGAGGAGGAACAGTGCAGGAGCACCACAACTGAGTACTTCATCACTGCCATGGAATTTCTTCTATTTTTGAAACACATCGTGTCGCCTTGTTTCTGCCCAACCAAAGTTTCTTTTTTGAACTCGCAAAGGCCTAATAGCTACAATACAATTTCAGACCTAAAAAAGAAGAAAAAAGTTTTGTTAATTTTTTCATATATTTTTTTTTTTATGGAGATTTTTCACCTCCATTATCAACACGCACTAGTATAGAAGTAGAGAGATTTTTTTTTTAAGCTGACGATAAAAACATCAAGTGCACAGCGGTATATATACACGCAAGGATTGCTTTTTCAATTTAAAAAAAAAAGATCTAAATAAAGATAAACGAATAGAAATCTCCTTAAAATAGCGGAAATATAGACGGAAGTAAATGAAATTGATCGGCGTTTCATTTCGAAACAAATCCGCGCCAAAAAGGCAAACAACAAGAGGGAAAAACATAGAAAAGAAAAGTTGACTATTGCTAATAATATCGACCTTTTTTTTCTGTCTCACTGTTTTTCTTTTTCCACCCCAAACCTTCTTCTTCGCGTATCCATTTAGGTGGAAGTGATGGATGACGACGATAGCCGAACTTCTTTATAACAAGATCGGCAGACGGGCACGGGCCGGTGGGTAGCGTGTCCCGGCAGGGGTGTTTGCTTGTCCAGACATCGAGTACAAAACACCTCTCCGCATCGCCAACAGTGCGACTGCGTCAATATGGTAAATACATAAATTGTGTGTGTGTGTGTGTGTGCGTTAGCCTGTCTGTCGATGATTGATGGATGGTCTTAGAAAACCGAAAAAAAAGAAAATAATAACTTACTTTCTTGCTGGAATGATCGAACGGCGTCGAGCAAACGCACTCTTTAATGTTGCGCAGACTGCGCCAGTCGAGGCTGACGGAATCGATTTCGCGGCGCAGTTGAAACGACGACGTGATTGAGTTCTCAATATTGGGTCCGTCAGAGAAGACGGAATCAGCTGATTTCGACGTCGATAATGGGTGATCATCCACCACTTGCATGCTCTTCTTCAAACGAAGACCGAGTTGTTGCTCATCGTCTTCATCATCCACTGCCAGTCGATTATCCGTCACTGGAGTCGATACGTCAAGCAACGTTTTCATGGCAGTGATACGCTTCTGCAGATGGGCAATGTGCATTTCCAATGAAGTAGAATGGTCCCTGTCAAATCCATCAATTCAAATTATTCGTAATTGCAAAGGGGGAAAAGAAACGTGGATAATAAGCAAGTTACCTGGTGGCGAGTAAGACATCTGCAATGGACTCCCTTGGATGAACCCCACTTTCAAATCGACAGTAGAGCCCCCTCCAAAAGAGAATGTTGGATGGCACTAGATTAGGTTCCAGCAGTCCTGTGTAGGCATCACTTTTGTACAGGGGATTGAGGAACTCGTCCAGGTGGGAGGCAATGTTACCCCATAGAGAGTAGGTCCTATCTGACAGCTTGTCACATGAAAGAAAAGTAGTCACGAATGTCTCTTTTTCCTATTTTGATTTGAATGATTTTACTTTCAAATCGAGTCGGTCCTTTTCGCAATTGCCGACGAACGTGCCGTACTGACTCGAATACACGTGATCGTGTAAGTGGAGTAAAAGTCGCTCACTGAACTGGAAGGCTGACGGATAGGCTCGTTGGATTTGCCACATGCAGTCGACCAACTGGGTGAAGACAGGTGACGTCTCTTTAGCATCACTTTGGAGGTAACCACATCTATCGGTGAATTTATGACCGAATGAAAGCCAATCCTTTTCGATCAGCGATTGAAAGCCCTGCAAAGTGCGGTAATAAGGATCCAGTAGCACCTGGGCGAGAGAGCACACTTGGGCTGTCCTGTCCCACCCTGAATTTTCCAGGAAGAAGGAATACCCAGTTAAGGTTAATATGAATTATTCATTGGAATAATGTAACCGAACCATCGGAGCAGTGGACCAGGACGTTGACACCTTCCTGTAGACTTCGAGCGACTAGCAGGGACGTGTCCAAAATGGCGTGAATGTGCCGGAGCCAGCCGCTCGACTGGACACCGTTAATAAAGGCGGCCATGGACGGAGTCTTGAGTTCACAGGCTTCCAGCAGTTTCGACAAGCTGCTGCGCATCACGTGGATGTTCTCGATCCCGCAAAATTGAAATTTGATGTTTTCATAAAAGTTTTCATTTTCATAACCTTTGCCGGCGGCTCTATTGGCCATCGCATTGATCTAAAAAAAAAAAAAAAGAAAGAGATGGTTGTATTTTCTAATTATCTAGGTTCGATGCCGTAGTGACTCACTCTGGGTCTAGTGTCGACGACGTACATAAATTTAGCGTTGGGATTGGCCTGGACGATGCCGTTCAATAGTTGCTCGTCTTCGACGCAGCGGGCGCTGAATCCGGAGAGGGGTTGACTGCACCGGCACAATGCCGCCTTTGATATGCACAGATCGATAAAAAAAAAAAAAAATTTACATTTGTCTTTTTTTTTTCAAGAAAGGATGGGCGTGTGCATAGAATTTCTGTACGTATTTTTTGTTACCTGATTTTTATGTAAATAAGTCAAAACGGGAAGACGTCCTTTACTGCGAAAACTGGCGCTACCGACCAAAACAATAGTCGATACAGAAGACGGAACGAAGAGGCATTGCGGATAAGTGTCACACAACTGTATAATGTAAATAGATATCGTTGTCAGGGGATGGTGGTAGTAGTGGCACAAAATGATCACCACGCACAGCCTTCTTTTTATCGATCACATCGTGATATTGATCGAAAAAAAAAGACAAGAAAAAAGCACAGATGTACACTAACTAACCTGATAGTCCTTGTTCAGATTGGTCATGGTCCAGTTGGAATTAGGAACGCCCATTCGCTGGAATTCGGTTTCCAGATCGAAAAAAGTCCATCCAGCCGTCCGAGGGATTTCTTCCAAACTCGAAGTGTAATGAAAGCAATAAAGATCTTCTATATGGACTGTACAAAAAAACATGAGTGTTTAACAGATATTTAGTTTTTAAAAAATTCATTCATTCTTTTACATGGCTGGGACATTTGCATGAGGCTTGTATAAAGGTCATGGCATTCCCGTTCGCGAGGCAACACGAAGGTCACTGACAAAAATGTCTTGCAACGGATCTGCAGAGGTGCACCAACGGTCGATAAAGGCAGCTTTTGCACGGTCGCTACATGCATCAATAGAACCTGAACGAAAATGATTCAATCATTGGTATCATCAATTTGTTCAACGGGTGGAACTGGAGGGGAGACGAAAAGAATCCAATACCCATGTTTCCTTCTTAGCATCCGGATCGACGAATATCAGATGAGTTGCCGTCAGGTAGAGTGTCCCAGTTGAAGGTTTCCTGTTATTGTAACGATCCAGCATCCGGACATTTTCAATCTGTCAAGACGAAGCACACGCACACACAAAGAGAGGATTATTACTTTTTCTTATCGAAATCTTGATTTTGTAAGCCTCATAAAACGTGTGAATGTAATTGAATTGGGCTGTACCTTCGTCATGACTGGACTCTGTTGATAAGTTTGCGTTTGGGGGTTGCTTGTCAGCCAGGAACGAATGCGCTGGTAAAATGGTTGTTCACCAACAGCTCCCTGTGGATCGTGTTTGTCAGCCGAGTTGGCCACGCTGGAAGGAACTGAACGATCGAGGGTGACCCGTGCCCAGTGGGCCTCAACTCTGGCCCAAACTTTTCGCCTTCCGTCAAAGCTTAAACTGCGATTGAGTTGGCCGTCGGGACCACTGGTCTGATTCGTTTTTGACTTGTCACCGCCGTCAGTTGAGTCGGTCGACTTTCCAATTGAATCATGTTCTCCACCGCCTCCTACAGTAGCGACATTCGACGACAGCATCTGACTCACGCACGGAATGGTGACACTATGAGCCAATTTCATCCAAGGATATGTCGCGCAGTTCATCGAAATTCAAATGTCCTCCCCAGCCGAAATGACTTCGTCAACGGGAATGCCAAAGATGGTGTACACAACCCGCTTATGCTATATCGATCGATCACTGGATAGATGGAGAGCACAAGTCAAACAATGACGGACGGATTTAAATGCAGGGAAAAATAGCCAAAATGGATCAAAGGGGAAAAGAAATGAGGAACAGGAGGATATTTAGTCGATGATACGAGGCGATAGGATTGAAGAGTTTTCTGGAGGGGATATTTCTTTTTCACTAAAGCAATTATTATGAAACAAACAAAAAGAAAGTGTTGAGGTTTAGATTTCTCGGAAAGAAAGAAAGGAGGAAGAAGGAAAAAAGGAGGATTAAAAGGGAAGTGTGTGGATGTGATTATATCTGTGATCTTTTTGACGGTTTGATGGGCGATATCAGTGAGAACGATCTAAAAAAAAAAGACACAACAAAAAGAAGCCAAGCTGACGACTGCTTCTGAACTCGCTACCGTTCTAACTGGTCGGGACTAGTCGGTCGGTTTTTTCGTGACACGAAGGGGGGACGAGGGGGGAATAGGGGAGGGTGTGCTCCCTGAAAGTCTTCTCTCACTACTGGCCTTAATGCTCTCACGAAGCGCGATCGATTTTGAGTCTAGCAGCAAAAGCGAGAAACTTTGCGAGGACGAAGTGGGGTGATCGTGTTAGCGGCGCGCGCAGAAACCGGCCCTGATATCCGCCCCCACATCACAGCTGGAGAGGAACATATCCAGTGGTTTTGGGAAGTCCTCATGAATGCATAATTCAGGTCTTTTTTTTTTTTGCATTTGCCAGTGCTAATAAATGTTGAAAAACATTTTACAAACAGAACCCCACACAAAAAAACGAAATTCGTCGTTACCCATTTGAAAGATGGCAAAGAAATGTTGGAATGCATTCTCAATGGGACTTTGAGAGTGAAAAGAAAAACCTGATTAGCATTTATATTGTTGTCTGGTAAAACGTAGGACTGAATAGAAAGAAACATGATTCCTTCCAACGCAGTTGTGTTTGCTGTCACTGATTTTAAATTATAGGGTGTCCCTGTTGGATTGATAAGGGGGAGGCAGGTAATCGATCGCTCACCTCACACTTGATGAATCAACACAGAAATTGTCAACATCCCTGAAGCACGTCATTCGATCCGTCTTCGAGAGTTTTCACAACATAATAGCCGGAACACACAAAATAGGTTTTATGTTTTAAAAGAAAAGGAAAGTGAAAAGCACACGACAGTTTTGGGCCAGTGCCAGCAATCAAATGAACATACTTTAGGAGTTTTGATGACTTCCATGGGGACGACCGGAGATTCTGTTTGCTTTCCAATCGCCGAATAATATTTGACAGTTGCAAACTCTTCACGTGTTTACACTTTAATAGTTTTTCACCGTGCTGCCATCTAGCATTGGAAATATTTCAGGTGGGTACTTACGCCATCTATTGTGCTTAGTTTGCTAGTCAAATTTTTTTTATCATGTGAAAACAACAAAATATTCAAACAACCGTGTATTTAAAAATCTCATTGCTTTCTTTTTCAATTATTTATTATTATTTCTATCATCCGTGATTCATTTTTTTCTAAAACTATATGAATGATTTTTTTTCTTTTTCGCAAAATTCGTTTAACTTCTACTGTTTCCACCACGGGACAAAAATAAAGAAAATGAATTGCTCACACACAGAATAACAACACCAAACATTTTCTTTTTGAACATATTTGCAGTTGAAGATGTGGGGAGTGTCGGCGATTTATTCCATGCGTGTTGTCAGTAAAAATGTAATGTCTAAAAAAATACCGTAAAGTGTGTGTTGAAAAATCATAAATCAGTGAAGCTTCACGACGATGACGACGAAACGGGTTGTGAGGAGTCTGACATGTCGGTATAATAACACATAGAACAAACAAAACAAAACCCGAAGAGAAAGAGAGAGGCAGAAAAAAAAAATGTATGGGAGACGTAAACTAAAAAAGATAATGGTTTCGAATAAGGCAATTGGGACCCAAACAAGGATGTCACACACGATACATTTTTATCATCTATTCAATTTCGTCGAAGAAAATGAAAATAAACCACAAAAAAATGCAAGAGACTGTATCGTTTCGACTATCTCGATGTCGTTTTTCTCTTTCCATCAATCCCTGCGAGTAATGTTGTTGTGTTGTTGACGTTTTAGACTGTCTGCACTTGATTGTTATGCGTCAATTTCACATTAGAAAAGCAGCCGCCAACAGCATTGGCAACCGGTTCCAACGTCGTCTGCACCAAAGCAACCCAGACCTGTTTTTCAATCAATCAACGTAACAAATAAATTAAAAATTCAACTAATTGAATCATTAAAAAAACAAAAAATTGATTTTACCCTTCTGATGTAGAAGAGGAAGACGTCCATGATGCGCAGGATCGGCGTGGCGAACCAGACGGAGAAGAAGGTGATGAGCGAGAAGGTGATACCCCAGACGAGGGCCAACGGCAGGGCCAAGAAAGCGGACAACAAACGGTAAATCCAGAAGCGCGATCCGGTGAAGAGAATGTAAGCCGAACGCCAGATCGGGTCGAATCCGTGAGCCACATCCGGCTCGGCCAGCACGTCCTCAAAGTTCAACTGTTTTTAAAAGAAGAAAAAAAAAACATGTGAATTATGTTTTCGTGACGACGAGTATCTTTCTCCATCATCACGATGTCAATAATCATCTCGGTTGATTCTAGGGTAGACCTATGCAATGAGCTTTTAACGACCATTTTTTCCCCCTCTCCCCCCTATGTCAGTGTGTCGTATTGTTGTCGTTACCCAACTCGACTTTGTGTGGTAAACCATCACACGCAAAAGAGGGCCCTTTATTTTATGATATCTTTTCTTCGAGTGCGTGCTGTTTTTTTTTTGTTTTTTTTTTTAGGTTGAAGAAGGAACAGGGAAGTGCGTGCGTATTGAAGACAGAGGGTCTAAAAAGGCAGAACGGAAAACCATTCCCAATTGTGGTGGCGTTTTGACACAGGAAATTCGTTCAATCCGGTCAAGAACTTTTTCGTGCGTTCCCACTCACAAGAATTTCGAATGAAACCGATAGGTGGCCGACTCGAACGCCAGGCCGTCTGGCTCTCAACTTATCACATTCCAACAAACAGAAAAAGGAAAACGTTGATGGAAGTGATCTGGTTCGTATTAACGATGAGCAGATGTTTACACTTTGCGGCGGGGTTATGGTGCGTATAAACAAAAAGCGGAAGACGAAGAGAGAAAGAGAGAAAAAAAAAGGGGGAGCTGCGCAAACACATTCCATTCTCTTACGTTGATGGTGTCGTTGATGTGCTTCTCGTCGCGGTCGAGAACGTTCAAGCCGACGGTGAACGTTTGAACGCAGCTCTGTGTCCGACGGTGGCAAGTCTTTTCCTTCTTCTCTTTCTTCTCCTTCTTTTCCTTCTTCTTCTTCTTCTTGTCTTCGTCGCCGTCCTTCTTTTCTTCCTCCTATTTAACACCAAATTTATTTCCATCTCAAACGATTTATTTTTTGAAAGATAAAAAAAACTTACAATCTTTTCAGGGTTCGAGTCGTCCTTTTCACCTTCGGATGTCGTCGAGGCCTTCTCCTTCATTTCAATGACATCCTTTTCGGGCGTTTCGGCCTTCTCGTGGGCCTCTTCGTCCAAGAGCGGCATGGTAGACTCGTTCAAGTTCAACTTGGATCCGGAGCGGGAGGCGGACTTTGTTTCGGCCATATTATTTTTTTATTAGACGGTTTTGAAAATTGACTAAAAAAAAGAAAGAAAAAAGTAGTTAGTTTTTGATGTAAATCGACAGATCTTCCCACACTTCCCTCTCTTGCTCGTTAAAAAAAAAGGCGGCTTTTGTGCTGTTTTTTTTTTTTTTAAAGAACGGTAAGTTTAAATATACAAAAAAAGGAGAATCCAGAACGAGCGAACATTTCCCACCACAAAAAAAATGCTGACCGACATTTTTTTTGGCTATAAAAAAAAAGGCTTAACACAATCAATGAGGGCGCTATTATTTACGAGGAAAAATGTAAATTGGAACTTATTTTTTCTCGACCCCGTGGGGTTGTAACGATGGTTCATTTTTATAAGGGGGTTGCCACGGATACGTTAACGCAAACAGTATGGCTAATGAGTTAACAAAAGAGCTCTAGGAGGGGGTGTGCTCACTTCCGCCATCAACAGTCTCTACCTACTATACATTTTTTGTGTGTCTGTGTCTGTTTCCTTATGTTTTTGGTCATTGCCAACTTGACGCCAACTGTTACAGCCGTCCCCTCTGACACACGCACACACAGACATGCACACCTTCCTCGCAATACGATGACGGTTTCAAAAAAAAAAATTTGTGAACAGGAAACACACCTGGCTTCATCTCTTCATTACGATCCATTATAATATTATTTTGTGGATAGGATAAAAAAAAAAGTTGGAAGGGCGGGGACATCTGGCAACATAACTAATTCCCGCTTAACTTGGCATTTCATATTATTTACGTCATTCAAACGAGGGGAGAGAGGATTACATCTGAAGGTTATCATTGTCAAGCCAAACTTAGGTAAAAAAAAAAAAAGGAGGGGGGGGGGGTGGAATTCAGCAGGTGGATACGGGAAGGGGGGGGTAAAAATAAAGTTGATGGGTTTCCTTACCAGGATTGCCTAGTAAATTGAAAAAAGCTTGACGATTTTCAGATTTTGTTACTAGTCGCACAATTCTATTGTTCTCGTCGGTTGTTAACTATTGTCGTCGATGGCGTGTGGATTAAAAAAAAGGTCAAACATTTATTTGCTTGCTACTCTTATTTCTTTAGATAACCAAAATAGAGAAGACACAGATAAAAAAAAAAGCTTCGACCTGAAACGAATTGAATGGCCCTCGTTCTATTGAAACCATCGAGAAGAAGAAACCTGTGCTGGAGGATTAAATTTACAAGAAGGTGAAAAAGGAAGGGGAGATAAGAAAAAAAACTGGTCAAGGAGGGGGTTATTGTATGTATCTTTTTTCAGAAGAGGAGGGGAGAAATTGAAGGCCGCTATTTTTTAAAGGGGAAGAAGGAAAAAGAAAACCGTTAACAATTTATCCCATCTTATCTCTTTTTTTTTTCTGGTTTGTTGGCGTACCCCCTCAGCTTAACTTGAATTTCTCACAAGTGTTAATCGTTATCAAAAAGCGTCGTTTTAAGGGAAAACGCAGTGATTCATTTCCTGCTTGAATGCAAGAGGCATTTTTTTTTAAAATGGTGTTTAAACTGAAAAAAAAAAATCTTTTGCTTTCGTCAATGTCAAGGTGGACTGGTTTTCAAAAGATGTCTTATACAATAAAAAGAAGTTTGGAAGGGGAGCAGGGGTCTGCGCTTTACAGCTGTCTCTCCCCCCCCCTCCTCCCTTTATGACTAGCCTCGACAAGTAGAAGAATCTAGACAAGACTAGACTCGTTTTTCAAAAAGAAAGCATCCAATTTCAAATGGAACAGTGAGAAATGATCTATAACGACAGATCACAACCTCCCACGAGGTTGAAAACGTTAACTGGCAAACCGGCGTCCATTACCCAACAACGACATTGTTGTTAAGAAAAAAAAAATTTAATAAAACGAACCTCTTTAGTTGGTGACGATGTTCTAGTCGATTAGAATGAACGAAGCTGATTAGTCGATCGAAGGCAAGACTGATTAGACGAGTTACAGAGAGACACGTTCGGACGCTTCGAATGAAGAGACGCTTCTGAAGGTTTCGGCTTGTAAGTCCGCTAACCAAAAGGATCTCATACTGTATGGTAACACGTTACTTATTTTTTTTAAGTCGCATATGCCCCGGTACGTGCCGTTTTGCGCGCCCTTTTTCCGACTTGTGGGAGCCATGGCTACAACAAGCAATATCCTCCATTCTCATTGGTCTAATGCATTTCAAGCTCCGCCCTCTATCGCCCCCCATTGGCTTTTCTTTTTCGAATCGAGAGGGCGCGCATCCCTGCGGTTTTTGGGGGCTCTTCTTCTTCGACCCCACCAGAAGACATTTTTCGAAAAAAACTTTCTAGATGAAAAGAAACAAAAAAAACTTTTTTTTTTCGAAGAATTTTTGGGTTTCTTGTTTGAAAGTGTCTATGCTTGTTTTTGTTTCTCACAAAGAGTGTGACTCAGACCAAAAAGAAAATAAATTGTCAGCGATGGCGTGACCCGTTCCCGACACGACACAAGAATTTTCCAAACAGACGAAGAGGGTAGTATATATTGCCTTAAAAAGACAAGAGACACACACACACACACACGAAATCATTTTTGATTTGTTTCACAAATGCTGCCCACATGCTAGGGACCAAAAAAAATCTTTTTACCATGTCCCTAAAGTCTGACAATGGATGGAACAAAAAAAAAAAAATAAATAAAATAACGATCCTAAAGTGTTAGTTGTGCTATTAGTTGGTTAAAAAAAAAAGAGAAACACAGAAGCTCCTAACAAAAACCCTCCATTGTCTGTTTTAAATTTACGGTTGCCATGACGACAGACGACCCTTTTTTTTTCAATGTTGAACGGAAGGGCCTTTTTTTTTTCTAGAGCAGACGCGTCGAGAAAATAAAACGTAATCAAATGATGACGGCCAAACACGTGTGATTTTTCCCCCTCCTTTATTTAAAGGCGCCTAGTCTATCGAATGAAAGAGAAAAAAAATCGTAATAATAAAACGGAAAATATGTTAAATATTAAAAGAGGGTCCATTTTACCCTGCGGGATCTTCTCAATCGAAAGAACAAGCTTTTTTTTTTTTAAATTTTCTTTTTCTAGTCGGGAAAATAACAATAAAAAAGAGTCACGACCTTGAAAACATTTAATCTGAAATGGACAAAAAAGGAACGAAAGAAAACGTTTTCTTTATCAAAGGGAGGGTTGAAAAAAAAAAACGAAATTTCGAAAATGTTAACTTTGATTATAGAAAGGGGACATATTAAGGGTGTGCACCGACGTGTTTAACTCCATTAAAGAGATAAAAGAAAAAGAAATCTCATCAACAGGTCAGAGAGGAAATACGTATAGTTAAGCACCGGTTGACTGTTACATTCAAATGAGGTGCCATTTCCCGTGAAATTCAAACAAAAAAAAGGTGGAATTTGATTAGGTCTGTGCTGGGTCGTTTGCGGTGGTGGTTCGTATTTCACGCGTTCGTTCGGATTCCCTCCCATTTCAAAACTGATGCCCAAAGGGCTTTCATTATTTCATAAACAATTATTGACCCGATTTTCGTTGTTTCTCAAAATGTCCACCAGATTCCCCACAATTAACGTCTGTAATCATCACAATTAAAGAGTGGACCAATTTTTTTGCGTAAACTGTGAAAATCACAAGGATATCGACGTCATTGGCAACTTGGCCAAGAAACGTCTGTCTTGTATATACGCACAGATATTAAAAATAAGTAGCCCAAATTTTCAATTTTCAAGTGGTCTGTGTATATTTGTCTTCTGCTCTCCAAACAAGAATTCTATTTTCGTCTGCTCCGCATTTTGACTTGACCATTTTCGTAACTCTTGCCCTTTTTGCATTTTTTTTTTCTTCTCTTCTTTACCATCATCAATAGAACTATACCTCATTAGAAATACGCCTTGACCTATTGGATTTTAGTATTTTAAAAATCTTTTTGGCTATGGTCATTCTCGCCATAGTCGATGGAATTCGGTCCTCTTTTCGAATATATTTTAGCCGCTAGGGGATCTGTATATCATTTGGTCATTCAGGTCACATCTCCCGATTTTCGCTCTCGCGCAGACTACGCACACACGCCAAAAAGCTATCAAGGACTTCAATGTCTGCTGCGTAGTAGTAAAAAAAATTCTTTATTCTATTCTTTAAAGACCGACTTTTATTTTTTCATGAATGAAAATGGAAGGGAATTTTTTGTTTCAGTCCAAAAAAGAAAACAAGTTGTTATCATCTTTGATTTTTTTTTTTTGGCGGACAAAAAAAGCTTCACCGCTCTACCAGTCTAAAATGTGTGATAATTTCATTAGTTTTGTGAAAAAGATTAAACAGCTCTTTTTTTGGTTCTTTCGGTAAATTTCCCTCTACACAAATTTGTTTTATCTTGTGTTTTAAATTGTCATGTAGATCAAAAATGGAGAGGGGGGAGACTATTGCCTAGGGGGAGCTTAATGGCGGACATGTACAAAAAAGAACCTGTCACACACAACAAGATAGTGTACTACATATTATATTGAGAGCGTAAATCATTTCCACCACAAAACCTTCGTCACGCCCAATGCTGGGTTAATAACCCTGAGAAGAATAGAAAAGAAAACAAGGTCATTTGAGGTCAAATTCCTTTATTTTCTGTTCTATTCTACTCGAAAAAAAAAATCTACCCTACTTGACGGCTGCTGTTCATGAAAAAAAAACTATGGAGGGTTGGGTGCTCTATGTGTAAATATATTCTTGTGAGTATGTGTGTGTTTATTTGATTTGAAAGGGGCCTAGAGACCAAAGCGGCTGCCAGACGATGAGAGATGGACCAACTGTTCGTGGTTCAACCAGACGCCGCCATCTTGGTCCCCCTCGCGTGTTCTCCCCTCAAAACCCTCCAAAAAGGAAGAAAAGTCAGCAAAAATTTTAGCTCTTGTTGTAAACAACGCGCGGTAATGAACTTGATCCATTCGAGTAATTTAAGATCTTGATGATCTCATTCCAGAAGTTTTGTTTTCCTCTTAAAAACACTTGATTGAATTCAAACATTTCGGTTCAACAAGTTCAAGAGTTTTCTTTTTTTTTCTGTCTGAATAAATTTGATTTTCTTTTTTTCTTGAATAACAATCAAATAGCAGATTGTGTAGGACGTTTTTAAAGGGAAAGCCAAAGGCAAAGGCTTCTGAGAATTAAAAACCTGTAGGGGGTTAGAGACGGTGGCAATAAAATGTGACTCATCGCAACTGACAGTTTCGAAAACAACGTTTGAGGTTTTCTGTTTTAATTAGATCATCCGAAACAGCAACGAGCAATGCCTTTAGGCCCACTTTTCAAAGTGACCGCCAAGATGCCTGGAATTTTGGCCGAAAAAGTTGGTCACGGGAATAACAAAAAATGACGGAAGGGCCGAGCGAGTGGGAACTTTCTTAGGCCGCATGTAAAACGATTGTTCGGCTCGTAATTCCAGTCACCGGTGACGTCTTTTAACGTGAATCAACTCGGATCGAATTTCGCTACGACGAAATCATACGCGAAAGAAATTAAAGATGATTATTTCCCGAAACAATATCGGAAGGGTATCGTGACTCGAACATTGAATCATTCAATCACGCGTGGGGGTAAAAAAAAACGGCAGCCACCGTGTTTCTTTCTTTCTTGAAACGAGATGATATTGCACTATTCTGACGTCATCCAAGAAAAATAGAGGAGCTTCAAACTACGATGATGATTCTTCACGGGAGGTATGTGTATACATATTTATTTATTTGTTATTTTTTCCTTTTAGAACAGAAAAAAAGGGACGACCCATGATGGTAGGGGGAGAAAAATGAAGGATGGACAGCAACAGAAATAACATTTGATAGTCTTGTTGAGGATTAGGTTACTCTCCCCTTTTTTTTCTCAACCAACCAAAAAAAAAAAAAAAAAAGACGAAAGAAGAAAAAAAAGTGAACGGCCAACTCGCACAAGTTCATAAAAATCTAGTCAACTTGGCCCGCGGGATTAGCTTACAATGAGACGAGGATCCACCATCAGCTATTTATCAAACATTCCTCAATGATGACCCTTAATCTTTCTGTTTTTCAAACTGTTTTCCTTTTTTTTTTTTTTTTTTTTTATTTTCGCTTTAAATGCCTGATTGAAGAATTTTTCTTTTAAAAACAAACAGTTTAATCATTTAATTGGAAGAATTATTGAATTTCGTGAAAATTTTAAGAAAGTGCCATCTAGCGGCGGTTTAAATTTATTTTTCTATTTTCGTCCTTCCGAAACACAATGAGACCCTTTTTTTCCCCTTCGAAAGACGAATAATTTAGGGAGGACTTCTTGCATACACTTCCAATCTCTTCAGTTCTACTTGACTTGACACGCACCCACGTGCAAACCGATGCGTTCCTATCACGCAACACTTCACTGACTGAACGCAGAGATGTGCCGCCCGTCGGCGTCGTGTTAACACGGGCGACTCGTTAGCATCAAAAGAAGCTCTCCGGCCAAATGTTAAAAGAGTCACTTCTTTTCTCTCTTTCGTTGTCTTTCTTTTCGTTCACGCCAATCGTGAAAATGCGCTAGAATTTTCTTTCCCCCTTTTCAAAAGACGACAACGATTTTCTCCCTCTCCAACAATAAACAAATTCAGACAAAAAAATAAAAATAAAATATTACTATCCATAAATGACTGGATAGGGTTTCCATTTCGTTGAAATGTTGACGGCTATTTTTCCGGTCAGAACAAAAACCGGATGAAATCAATTGAGAAACGGCCAAATAATAATTCTGTACTTTCTCTCGAAATAAGGGCCACCCCCTTAGAAATCCGAATTCTATAGAATACCATTAATTAAATGACAATTTCTAGCTGAACATTGGATTTTTGGTAAGGGCCCCTCCGTTTGATTTCCTAGCTCTAAATCAAGTTCAATTGGCTGACTAATCTATTTCCCGCATTCTCTCGTATCCACTTGACCCCCGTGATTTCTCAATCCACCCACCAAGAATTCTTTTGATTTCCCTTCGCTATGTACGTGGAATGCCGGGGCATTCAAATCCGATGACGGAGTGTCTATTTCTTTACAAGACGTCACCCAACCCAAAAAAAGAGAAAAAAAAACATCAAAACGAAATTAGCATATTTCAGGGTGGGGATGTCATTCGGCTATACAATGTAACAAGCGTCACAACACTTTTTTCTTGTTATGCCAACTCGTACAATAAAAAAAAAATTTACAAGAAACGCCTGTCGCATATGTTTGTCTTCCCTACAACAAGAAAAAGAAATTCCATGTCACATTGACAAGTGAAAAAAAAAAAAAAGAAATAAAAATAAATCGTTGAATTCCGGACGCACCCCCCCAACCATTTCTCACGTTATATTTCTTTCAACAAAATCGAACGATTTACAGCATGAGGGGGAGCTGCTAAGGATTCGTTCCTGGAAAAGAAAAAAGAACTGGACGAATAAATCAATCGGAAGTTGGAATTGGTTTCAAAAATTCTTATGGTAGAAGTCCCCTTGGACAGCTGTTGGTTAAATAACAGGAACGCATAAGAGTTCATTGCTGGCCATCTCCAATTTCTTGTGTTTTAAACTGCTGGCCAGAAAAGAAAAAAGGTCGGAGGGTGTTGAATTATTGACTCATGCGCCGTGACGTCGTGGAAACTAAAGAGACTTGCGCGGTAGAACAGCGTGTCATTGATCGATCCCTTGCTTTTTAAGTGTTATTTTGTTTTACACAGAGGGTTGATGGTCTGCTGGCACACGGCGAATGTGAAATTGTCTCTAGTGATGGCATTTGTGTTTCGAATTGCTCTCAAACAGTTGTTAGTCGAGTGGCAAAGCCCGGAAATCAGTTGATTGGGCGATTATGATCACGTGATTTTACATTGATTCAGTGAAATCATGTCGAGTGTCGGCTCAATCGTGTTATTGGTAACAGTGTTGGTGCTGATCTGTCCTATCTACGCGACCGGACACGACCAGTTGTTGGTTAGAGAGGAAAATGTTTCGAGCAGTTTGAATGTCTATCACGACCAACAAGAGTCTCTGTTAACGAGAAGGATTAGACAATCCAGTGGGCTCCCTACGTCGAATCATACATTGACTTGTCACCAGTGCAGGAGTTTTGAAGATGGAGACCAGTGTATCCATCTACCGACTAATTCTAGCATCTTTAACGAGCCCTGTGGCTCCCACCAAACAGCCTGCATGGTGATAGAAAATACGTCATACCCTTTCGAATTCCTACGCTGTTTTCACTTACTAATGATTAACTGAACATGCAATACAATTACAATTGAAAGTAAACAAAACACTTACCTTTGATCCAGGTCAAGAGGTTTTCTTACACCGAGAATGCCACATCTCCATTGGCACTTTGGTACATTGAACGTAATTGTTCCAGCAAATGCGAGCCTGGCTGTCTGATACTTGGGGAAAGAACCAAGGTAACGATTTCACACTGCACATGTTAACTTTTGATGATTAAACTGAACGATGCACAACGATTTATCACACCCGAGCACAGCTCTACGCCTGCATCTCCTGCTGCAACGAGAACTCGTGCAATACAGGAAATGGCGCCAACTACCAACGATTCTCACTCGATCTGGCGGTCGTGCAAATTATTTTTTTTATCTTTCTAAATTTGATTAAACTCGCACATTAACAAACAAATTAACACAAAAAAAATGTCATGCTAATTTTTATGTATTCATTTTCACGTCTGAAGATATATTACAAAACTATAAAATACTGGAGCTGTACAAACCAAACTAGATCGATTGAACACACATTGTGATAGTCATCACCCATCATTTGTTTTATACAAAACCATCAGGCGGGAAAAGTTGGCGGGAAGATATTTACTTGTTGCCTTTTTTCCCCAAACTAATCGTCCATTACTTCAGAGATCCCTTTTTACCGCTAATATATATATATATATATATAATAATAAATAAATATACATAATAATACAATATTTATAGTTATACATAAGTTTAGACTATTAGTAGGTATCATATTTATATAGTTAGTAAAAAAAAAGTGCATTTCTGTCCACAGCTGTAATGTGGAATCTTCCATGCCACTTTATCTAAATAGGTTTGTACAAGATTTCCACGAAGGAAAAGATATTATTTAAAATAAGCTGACCAGTTACGATAGTGTGAATGCATCCATCTTGACTGGGATCGGTGGGGTAGGTTCGGTGGGCGGATTAAACGTTGTACGGTGAATTTTGATAATTACAGTTTGCGAGTCGAATCCTGAATCCAGTTGAGGTAGTGCAAGGTTTTAGTATATACACCCGGTTTGTTTTTGTCGGCACAGCCATCACCCCAGGAAACCAAGCCTAGCAATTGAAATTGCCCTAAAAGTTGATACGAAATAGAATTAAAAATCAAATGTCACGAAAGAGATCTTAAAAATATAACCGTACCATTGACGGAACAGGCAAGAGGACCTCCTGAGTCACCCCTGCAAGCATCGGTGCCTCCTTCCAAGAATCCGGCGCAGAGCATGCCGTCAGGGAAACTGTTGGAATTGAGTTGATTACCGTAGACTTCCTTCTTGTTGCAAATTTCGGAAGAGATCAGAGGTACAGAGGCCACTTTAAGCACTTTTGACACTGTGTCTTCACTTGCAGCTGTTGAAAATATTAATTAATTTACGGTTTTCAAAGAGGTTAGAATAACAAGACAAAATGTTACGTTTTTGCATGCCCCAGCCGGAGACGCTGCACCAAGTACCCGGTTGGTAAGCGCTTTCTGATGTAGGCATGCAAATTGGCTGGGCAACGTCACCAAAAACGACGCCTTTGCCATTGAGCGTGGCGAGTTTCACCAAAGCGATATCGGAGCCGCCTTTGGTAGCTAAAAGAAAAAGAGCGCGTTCAATAAAACGCACTCGAAGATTATGTATGGCAAGTTACATTTGAATTTAGGGTGGATGATGAAGTTCTCGACGGGGAAAATTTGTTCTTTTGCCTGAGATACACTGGTGTCATGCTCGCCGACGACTACGACAAACTCAGTTTTGCGCAAGTGATCGATGCAATGGGCAGCAGTTAGGACTAGACGCTCAGAGATGATGGCTCCTCCGCACCACTGGCGAAGGGAGCCGCCATCCTTAAGCTTGATGGAAACCTTCGTTGAACAAATGGCGTCAAGTTTTCATTCGTGATGAAATCTAGTTTGTTTTTTTTACGCACCTGCCATGGGATAGCTCCGACGGGCGCGTCGACTCCATTGACAACGCGACCCAAACGGCTACTTGTCGGACGAGGAGGTTCGAAATCGACTACGCGCTTACCGCACGTAGCGCCCGATCTCATATTTGCTAAAATAACATAGGGTGAAGATAACTCAAGATAATCTTTAACAATTTCTATACCAGATGAAAAGATAGTTCTGCGTTTCACTCGTTCAGACTGAGGAGAATCCCAGTCAACTTCAACAATGATGGCATCAAATTCACCTTCAAAACCATCGAAAGGTTTGTCATTATTGTCAGTATTCAAAAGTGCATCACCTGATGAGTAGTCTAGCATTAGTGTGAGGTTTTCAACACAGCTGAATTAAATTAATACTCTTACCAATTGGACGGGTCACAGTAAGGTCTGGGATAACTGTACTATTCTCATTACGTTGGAATGTGATCCAGAAGCTGATAATAGTAGCCTTGTCTGCTTTGCGAGCAAATTTAGCATCAAGAAGTCTACACTGGTCGAACTGGAGGTTGTGTTGGAAGCCAATGCACTTGAAATTGACTACCTCACTGCATAACTTTGCACACTAGAAAGCAATATACCCAAAAACAGTTATATCAGGCTTTGGTGATGGAAAACTAACTCGACCTTAACTACTTACCGATTCCTGCGAGACGTGTTCAACGAGAATATCTTCGGTGATCTCACGGGTGGATACCAGTTTACCATCGATGACATAGTCCTTCCTCTCTGCAATAACAGTTAATTTTTGAACTACTTGACAGCCAACAAATATGATAGCTTTCATACCGCAGTTGATTTCGTCTTGACCAGAAGCACAATTGTCGACACCATCACAAATTTCACGGGTTGTAAGACAACTAGATGAAAAAAACCCAAACAATTAGAATTCGAAATGGCTTCGAGCAGACGACAAAATTGCGAAGTATCGCCACTATCGATTTCTATTAACTGGCGCCAAAACTCATGTCAAATTGAACGAAGGCTAGTTAGAGGACGGACCGAATTGTTACGTAACATAATTCAATGTTAATCAGGTTTTCTGTGAAAATGGCTCACCGAGGGGTTGCCGATAGATCGTTGCAAATCAACGAGGGGAAAGCACATGGCGAAGATCCAGCTTCATTCCTGTTTTTGGTTGGTGATGGTTAATGGCACGCCATGTACACCTGAACGAAGCAACGATAAATATTGTGAAATATTTCTTCATTAAGTTACACAAACTTCTTATCTTTTAGATCCCTACAACTAACAAAAAACGAAGTTGTAATACAAAACCAGTACTTACACATAACGAAGAACGACAAGAGGTGAAGGACGGAGAAGTCGGCGGCTAAATACATAATGTACAAACGTTACAAGACGAATGACACAACAAACAATTCAAGCAACGCAAATCACAGATAGGTAGACTTTTCCCCCCTTAAAATTACACAACTAAACAAGTAACGATGTGTTAGTTTTTTTTTTTTTGTTCGTTAATTATTTTTGAGTTGCGAGTCGGGCAGATTGAATGGACGTGTCTTTCGTTAGCGTTGACCGACTTGCGACTGATGGTTTATACGCCATTCGCCTCGGCTGTTATATAGTGGGGCCGCGGTCTGATGAATTCTCAGGTATACCCACAATACAACACTATGTTGTGCGCTACCCATACTGCGTTTAGGTATACGATACAAAAGAGGATGTGGAGACCAGAGGGTGGTTAAAAGGGAGAGAGGGGGAGAAACGAATATAGAGTGAAACGAAAGAATAAAAAATTTAAAGAGGGGAGTTTACTAGTTCAGGGTTCCTCTATCGTTTGTTTGTTTTGTTTTCTTCTCCCACTTTGTTACTCTCTCTCTTGTTCCTTCTCCTTGTAAATAGCTTCAGGTGTTTCCAGCAAGATTGAGGGCTCGTCTGGTGGGCACTGTGTACTACAGACACCAAGTGGCATGCGTAAAAACACCGCTCCTGCATATTAGCATAGAAAGTGAAGGTGAGCATTTCACAAGGGCCATAATTTATTCAGCTAGCAGTTTTTTGTAAGCAAAAACAAACATTGTTTAGCCTTAATCGAGAAAGACACATGCATTTGTAGGCTGTTGGCTATTTAACGCGCCCTTCAATCACCGATTTTTAATCGGTAGGTACTTTAAAAATTTAAAACGGATTACGTGAAAAAAACAAACGATGACGGTATTGAAACGAGGTGAACCACGCCATATAGACACGATATGATGCACTTGTTTGTTGTTATTGTTTCACTTATGTAAATAGTAGCCTGCATGTTTTCTTTACGATATGCGTAATGTGACCTAGTGGCCTTGTCCCCAAATCTATACGCAACGAAACATGACTATCACAATAAATCGGGGGGTGTGTGAAGCTCGACATAATCTCGTTTACTTGCTAAATGAATCTTTTTTGTTTAAAGAATCACAATTTTTTAATAAGAAGTCCAAAGGGTCGCAAAAGAATCATTATGATTCGAGAATATCACGCACCTGGCAAAGAGCTTTACACTCCCCCCCCCCCCCCAAATAAATGCAAAACATTTAGCAATCGTCTACGTGGGTCGAGTTAACGCAATTAAAGTGCTGAAATGCTCTTTATCGGAGAAATCCAATATTACATTAATTATTATTCAAACATTAAACGATCGCTTTGGATACCTCTGACTATTTCCTTGGTGTTTCTTTATCACATTTATTCTTTAGGGCGCTGCGTGATACAGCCTCTGCCACCTGAAATAAAAGGATGATGGCAGGGCGTTACGCATTTCCAAACAGACGCGATCGACCAAGATGGACTCGTGCGATAAATAAAATGCTTTTTTCTTCTCGTCTTACGTCTCCCCTGAAAGGAACTAATAGAGAGGAAAAGTTGTCTACACAACAATTTAAAAGAAACAGGAATTCAGGCCAGATATTATAGAATGATTTGTTGGAGAAAGCTTAAATAGCGCACCCGGAACATGTTCTTCATGCTGTTTCTCATCGTAAAAAAATTCATTTTGATTGCATTAAACGATGGAATTCCAATTACTTTCGAGCAGCCTTGACCTACTAAGAAAACACACGTGCCATCGTCTCGTTATCGTAAACGAACCGAAACGAGAAAGACATTTAATTGCGTCTTGGATCGCAAAAATGTCTGGAATGCTCCGGTGGGGAGAACCTATCGACTGAGGCAGAGAGAAAGGCAAAGGTGAAAGTTTCTTTTTGAATTAAATAAAGTATAAACATAACCCCGAAAAAAAAAATATATAAAAGGATGACCAAATATGTTGTAATCTAAAAATCAAAACAAATCTGAAGCGGGTCAATGTTGCTATCTCATCTGCTGTTTAACTACGTAGCGGGACGAACGCGGGTATTCTTAGCGGTCATTGGGTCACCTTAATTAAACTGACGAGGTCGAAGAAACCTTCAACTTAAGATGGTTGTAATAGGCGGGGGTGCGGGCAGTTTTAGTTGGGCACTTATTCTACTAATTCTATGTGTGTGTCAAGGTAAAGAAATTTGGTCAATCTCTGTTGGATTGGAAGTGGTGAAAACTAGGACACAACTCTTACCCTTTCACCCTCATGACGATTTTTGAGAATTAATTTTCTTTAGTGGGGCATTTTGGTTCCATAAATCACCCATCGTTCTCCGTCGTAGACTTTATCTAGTAAAGAAAAAAAATGTTAAAAGGGTAGTATAGCATAGCCGTGTACGCATTTCAAACAATAACAACAACAACAACGAACAGTGTAAACAAGCAAAACAAGTATTACAGAAAGTCGTCTGCTAGCAGGTGACCAGTTTTACCCGTGACGCTTTTGATTTTTGTGATTTGAATCTAGATTCAAGCAAATCCTGATTTGGGTTTTCTATTTACGATGAGTCACATTTAAATCTATAATTTTGCATGCCACCATGAATCCCACTGAAGCTGCATTAGTTTTCCCAAAGCTTACCGTAAATTAAAATGGATTTATTCGTTGTATGTTTCGTATCGTACGAAGCCAGTCAAGATTTCCACATATCCTTGTTAACACAATTCAAAAGGTTGCAACCCTTTGAATGCATCTTTTAAAATAAATCCGGATTTCTGATGGGGAAAATGAAAGGATTGAATCCTTTCAAGAGATAAACATAGCGATAGAAATTGGGAGGAATGGTGATTATTCTAAAGCTACCCCCGCCCCTCTTTCCTGGTGATACGAACGTAAGGAACTCAGCGAAAAGTTTAGAAAGTTCGGCATATTTTTACGATGTTACCTCATTATATTAAACATGACATTAATTAAGACTCTGATATACCTTAACGAATTACAAATTTTAGGTCGTGGAGAACTGATGATGACAGATAATCAGACGATCGATATGCCACCACACAGATGTACGGTCACGTGAGATGTTATTCTTTTTCCTTTTCCTTTTCCTTCATATTTTTTGCTAAAAGGCGGGAATCTTCCTTCTTCCACCTAGCGCCTGATATGAGAACTGCATTTGACAACTTTGCAAAATGGCGCTAATTTTCTATCAACAGAATCTGTCAAAAACTGAACCCAATGGAAACAACGGAGGATCAAAGGGGTCTGTATAATTAAATAATAAAAAATGTTTAAAACTTAGATCCATTTTCTTACCTACACACGTTGAGCTACGAACTTTCTTTTGACGTCACGCCCACTTGATCTCTAAATCCCTAAAGTTTCAGCAATACGAGAAAAAATGGGAAAAATAGAATCAAAATGAAATCCCATCAGCACAGCCTATTGACATAATAGTACAATCAATCGTAACGTTAGCAATACAACACAGTTACGTACAACTCCGTGTATTACGAGAATACTCTGAATCAATCCATTCGATCCAACTGCCAGTAACCCAGACGAATAATAAAGGGAACCAATCGATCAATAATTTAGGTGACATGGTAAATAAAAAAGCAGAAAAATCAATACGTTTAAATCCGAGGAATGTGGCAGAATTAACCAAGACGATGTATTCCGTGTGTGTGATGGATCGGCAATAACAAAAGAAAAGGAAAAAATCGGGACGGTAAGAATAATTCAGGGTCAAGAAGTTACGTGAATGAGTAGTTATGTCATAAGTCAACGTTTGGTGAACAGCAATCTAAACAAATACTTGAATTGGAGGGCACAAACAGAGACGGTGAGAGCTGGGTGACTAAACAGAAAAAAAAAACAATTGACAAGCTTCTTTTAAGAAAACAGTGAAGGAAAAAAAATGAATGAAATTCAGCAGGGTGTGGTTGGTATAATAACAACATGGATGGCATTAAAGTTTTACGTTTTCTTTTGTTGTTATTAGGCTAGTTAGTATACGGAGTGAACTATTTCACTGGAATTTTTAATAAGGATGATGACAACCCTTTCCCTAATTATTCAAATATGCGTTGCAGACACTTTGTGCTTCAATTAAATTGCCATTTCCGAACGAAAAAAAGAAAATGAATCCATCACACGAGACGAAGAAAAAGAACAAAACGAAATCGAGCTGTAAATACGAGTTCTCGGGGCGACAAAATGACTAGGGAATTACATATCTAAACAATCGAATTAGATCTTCTGGAGTGTGAAACCTAATAAGCTTCCTGGCTCTGATTTTCTTTTCTTATTTAAAGCTTTACGTTACCTCAGCCTTGCCTTTCAATGGGACAATCACGTGACAAAGAGAACGGAAGAAACAATTTAGTTACGCACGGGGAGGCAAACAATCATCAAGAATTCATGATATTTTTTTTTTTAAAGAATTGAAATTTGGGTGGGAACAAAATCAGAATTATAAGACTATAGTATTACAATTGATTAAAGCTGGTGATTGAATTCGCGTCATCACTTTGTCGTCAATCTGATCGGACGAGACCGGACTGGCAATCCCGAAGCAATGGGTAGCTTCATTTTAGTACTGTGCATATATACAAAACAAGAGTTTCATCATTTCGTTGAGATACGCCTCCAAAAAACTGCGTTAGCAAGGGCATGCAGTTGTAACAAACTAAAAACTAAAGGATCATGTCTCCTATCTAATGTTTACCTGTCCTATCCTAAAGCTGCATTTAAAATGCCCCCAGAGATAAGAGATAATACGTGACTCATTGTAAGATTAAAGAGCAATCCATAGATTAGGGCTCCCTACCTGACTAATTGAACTTCATCATTATCCGACGGTGATGTACCGTTCGTGAGGGCACCACTTCGTGCCTAGAAAAACAAACGAAACACGAATAATTACCACAAAACAAATGTAGAGATTATGGCCGTACAATAACGTACCCTGTCGGTTTGTGTGGCAACATTGCACGAAGGAGCTAATTTAGTAGTTGCCATCAAGTCTTTACTCTTGTTTAAAGATGTCCGTCCATTAACAGCGCGTAATTGATTCTTTAGCGTTTTGATTGTTGTGTTCTTCTCTTGCAGCTCTTCCCGCAAGAGAACAAGATCGCGTTTCAAGTCCCATAGAGGCGCTGCATGAGATCCGGCTGGATCTATACCACCGCAATTGCCATCTGTTACAGTTTCCACCTACACCAAGACAAATAAAAAAATCAAATGTATATTCATAAAAAAATTTGAACTGACATACCAAAAGATTTTGTAACGTAACCAGCTGAGACTTGATGTCGGCTAGTTCGTTGGCCATCGCCGTGTACTCTTCCAATTCGATGACGATGGTCGCCTCCGCAGGCGGCCAGTAAGTGCTGCTGCTCTCGCGATGTTTCGACGACGAAGACGGAGACGTAAACAGTTCAGCTCGCATCGTCGCCGACCTGACAACATCGGCAGAAGCAACAGGACTGCTACTGGCCGTTGCCACTGCCGTCTCCTTGAGGCCGTCGTCGATATCACTGACGCTGGCCACGCGTCGTCGCACTAGTCTGAGCTCACACAAACAATCGATTTGTTAAACCAACGCCGCCATCAGGGAAAAAGCAGAGTTGAGTTTCTTAAAACATCGCAGATGGTCGTGCGGCTACGGGCACACGAGAGAGTCCAGTTAATTTTGACACGTTTTCAGGTAACGAGATGCTAACGCAAACTGACGTTCTTATCTCTCTCACCTTGTGCAAGAAAAAAATCTTTAAAGAACCCCAGAAAAAAAAAAAAACGGACAGCGAATGCCCGCTAGCGTTTCCTCTCAAGTTTGACTACCGGACTATGGGAAAATTGGGGGAGATGTTGAAAAAGGAAAGAGACACGGTGGACACGCAAGTTTATTCACCTTTACTAGACTACGTATTTTTTTTTCTTTTATCCTCCCCTGTTTATCGTGAGAAAAAGTGGACGACGCGGGAATTCCCATTTCGCTCTTTTGAAATTCCTTTCGAGTAGCTGAAATCGAATTGATTGAAGAGGTTTCAAGACCAGAAGCTGAAGCGGTTCATCCGGTTAAGATAATGAGTCGTCGATGAGATAGCGGGTTCACGATTAACGGTGTAACATTAGCGTTTGAAGAGCGTGAAAAGAACGGGAGAAGAAAGATAAAGAAAAGTCTCTTATCCACTTTTTTTTTAAAATTAAAATTCGTTCTCTTAAAAAGCGGAGACGATTGTTGAACTTCTCGGTCGTGATCAGCTCTTTGATCCGAAGCCAAAAATAAAAATTAAACAAATAAACTCGACATGGATGAGGAAAGAAAAACGGACAATAAAGTTCGCTGCCCTTTCTCTCTTGTGGTTTGCTTAGCAGAATGCGGACGGGTGGCTATTGTTCAAATAAAAATATAAAAATTATTACTCATTTGATACGACGACATTTTTTTTTCAGGGGGGAGGGTACAATGCCAGCCATCCAATCAACTAGCAGGTGTCTGTTGTCACCATCCGCTAGTGTTTAAACAAAAAAACTAAGGTTCTATCCTATGGCAAGTTGATAAACATCTGAATAAAAACTAACCTGGAAAAAAGAGAAACCAAAACACGGAATTTCCTAATGTTATCTCGCCCCTCATTCTCTTTTAAAGAAAAGAACTTGACATCAAATTCTTGCCAAGCGCAACGAGTGGCCAACAAAAAAAAAAAAAAAAAAATTCACTGCTTCTACACGCGCACAAACAACAGGTTTAATAAATTACGAAGACAAGCGGCTTGTTTTTGTTTCGAAACATCGGCCATTTTCTTTGTTTTGTTATTGTTATTACAGCCGGACCATAAGTCCAGTACCGTAAATGACCAGGGCCAAAAACAACAACAACAAACGAAATGTTAAAACTCTTAAATGAGAGGGTAGTTTTGAATACCTCTTAAGACAGAAGCAGCGGCCGACGCAGCAAATGAAAGCCAAGAACAGAGTCCCGTGCTGTTCCAGCTTCTATCGCAAAACTCTCTGGCTGAATTCCAGCGTCCGTCTGTGCTGAACGCAGCACCAGACGAGCTTACCAGGAAAAGAAATGATGATCGTACAACCATGGCTTTAAAGAAAAAAAAAAAAAAACGGAGGGAAGTATCGATAGTTTTCCTTCTCTCACGTCTGACGCTCTTCGATCCCATTTTTTTTTTGTTCTCGAAAAAGAAAACAAAAAATTCTTAAAAAAAAAAAAAAAAAATGGCGCCACTATTCAAGCTCCTACTGGTGGAAGGTGGAAAAGAAGGAACGCGGTGCAGTTGCTTCATCACAGACGAATGCATTCGATCTAAACCGTCACGCTTTCTTGCTCACGGACCACCTGCCACCGAAGAGTAAAAATGTTTGAAAAAAAAAGGCCCTTGGAAAATTACTCGACTGGAACGCCTCTGGAGTAAGACAAATGTTCACGCTGGACGCCTGCCATTAAACCACAAATGCACTGACCTGTGATGGTAGGATGATACGTCCGATTGGTCGTCTTCCGACGGCGGATAATTGATCATGGACATAGGCGGTAAGTTGTAATGAAACAACTCCGATCTCCACGAATGCATCGGCGACGCCGGAACTGAATACGACTATTAAAAAAATAAGAAAGAAAAAGAATAATTACATTTAAAAATACGATCATCAACAACAGTTTCAAAAGATAAGCAAGAAAAAGAAAAAAAAGGAAAGTATAGTAATCAACCTGTCCGAGCATGACAAGACCGGGCTGGTCGGCAATTTCATCGTCAATCATGGCGTCTGAAATGGATGTAGCATTAGAATCTTCTTCGTCGCCATGATGGCCTTCGTCTCGACTTTGATCATCTCCTTCCCTGTAAAACATAATATATATCTATTATAAAGAAAAAGCATTCAAATTTGATGGGATAAAAAAAAAAAGGACTAACGGAGATGGCTGACATTCGGCGGCGCTGGAAGGCGTTTGCAGTTGAAGTTCAATGTCTTCAATAAAATCTTCATCTTCATCGACGAACGTGATTTCTGCTTCGCACGCAGACTCAATGCCGAAACGTTCCACATCGACTTTCACGGCTGGCCTCGACTCCTTTGTCTCTTTCTTCGGACTGCAGACCAACGGAGGCGGTTCCGGCCCCAACTGTTGGCGAATTTCTTGTTCCAGCGACGCTACAATAGCCTCGACGCTGAGACGCGGCCTCAGTTCCACCGATTTGTAATCGTTGCTTTTGCTACGACCGAGCACTTGCGCCGCTCGGTTCTTAATCGACGTCAATTGAGGAGTTGGCAGCCTAGCTGGACTTTTATGCGGCTGCTGGTGCATTTTGGTGGGCAATCGCTGAACCGCAGCTGCTCCAACGGTAACTGACGACGTCAGCCGGAGCGAAGTGGGACGCGGTGATTTTGTTTGACGAGGCAATTCGCATGGGCCTCGGAGTTTGCCCACAGCCGGGATGGCAGTTTGAACGCAATTAGCAGAGTTCATCTTATCGATATTGATTTTCTTCGTCTCCGTTGCGCTGGCCGGTTTCTTGTTGAAGAAACCGAATTTCAGAGACAACGCCGACTTCCTGTCGGAAATCGTCGATTGCGACCGGCTGCTGGAGCAAGTGGCGAATCCGGAATCGGCCATGGAATGGCTTTTATTCGATCCGAAACTCGATGCAATGGACATGCTCGACGGTGAAGGTGAAACGGACCCTGAATCCTTGGAGGCCGTCGATGTCTTGTTCGATAAAGTCGAGACGGGTGGCGGTGGATTGAGAATCGTCCGGTTTTTCGAATCCAAACTGACAGTGCGGAAATTACTTGTCAAATTGGCTGGTTTCGCTTGTTGCAGCGATTCTGCCTTGGCCACGATGTTGTTGTCGGACGTTTTCAGTAAGCGCGGTAGACTAGAAGGTCGAGGGATGTTGCCGTTGGAGTCGATTTGCCCACCTTTAGTCAGCTGGATGCTGATCGGACGGGCGATGCTGACCGAGGGCGGCCGTAATTTCGACCGTAATTGCGCTATGTCGTTGCCTACGTTGTTGTGCTGTGCAGCTGGGGCGTTGTTGCTAATGTTGCTGGAAACAGTCCCTTCGTTGGCCAGGGCCAAGCGGTTTTTTGTGGGAACCGGATACTTCTCCATTGCAGCCTGAGTATAACAATAGACAGAAGAGAGGGGGAGAGAGAAAAAAAAAACATGTTTTAAAAGAAAATAACCAGAAAACGTTGGGTCAAATGTCATGCACTTGAAACTCGGAGCATCTCGTGCACAACGTACACTGCGGCTAACAAAAGCGACACGAATTAGAAGGAAATTACAACTGAAATGATGTTCACAAATCTAACTGCGACAAGGAAGTCGTCGTCGACTGTGGAAAGTCGTAGAAGGACAACAACAAGATGGAACCTTTTGATAATCAATACCCTTTACATTAAGGTTTCCCTTGCGGCCTAATACGCCTGCGCCGGGGACTCAATAAACCTATCGTACATGGCACCCACGTGTTTTTTTTTTATGTCGTTGATGACCACTTTGATCCTCATGGGCGATGAGCAAACTCGAGTATGTTTTGATTTGTCAAGATAAATTTTGTGACTAAAGGAAACAAAAACAAATACCTTGCGAAGAGACACAATGCTCCTGCCTCTGCCACTTGCTGCCTGTTTCTCCAACGCTGCCTGCTGGCTCTGTGAAGAAACACAATTGCCCATTTGCTGGCTGTGACTGAAACCTGAAGGGAAAGAAGAAAAAACTGTAGTCAAATTTCTCATGGTAACTTGATATATGGAGCAAGGGCTTCACAGAATACTATTAAATAGCCAACAACCATACAACAGCAGGAAACAGAAACAAATGCTATCCAAATGCACACCTGTCTTACAGAAAACACAATGCCCCAACCAAAAACTTGACGCACTGAAAGGGGAGCTCAAGTGCACAGCTATAGAGCCTGTCAACTGTGCGCAACATCAGCAAAATCTCAACTGAGGAGGTCCAAGAGAATTCGGAAACAAGAGAGAAAGCCTTAATTATCCAACTTTCAAAACAAGATGTTCTTCTTCTTTTCCTGACGAATAAAAGCTTTCCACTCTTTTCAAAACTACGGCCAATTGATGGAGGAGTTTACAGTAGCAAAGAAAATGAGCTTAGAACAGGTCTGAAAGTCAACCAACCTGAACCACCCAGCATAATGGTTTGGAATTGAGCGGGCGCTGGGATGGAAAAGGCACCAAGATAAATATCAACGGGCTAGGAATTTCTAAATGATTAGAGTGGACAGCTGATAAAAGAAATCACAGTCCCGTCTTATCGCAAAAAAAAAAATGAAAAAGCAGAAGTTACAAAACACACATCATACACACACGGTTTTTCTCACGGCCACTGGTTAAAAAAGGAAAACAGGTTTAAGAGCTGAAAATCAATAAAAACAACTATCGCCATCTAGGGATTTGCTACAAAATTCAATAACTCATTAAACTACAAAACCTGTGAGGGGTAAAAAATGTCTTTCGGGATGGATGACTCCAACAGATTGCAAGCAGTTGAACATCGATTTTGCAAACTAACCATTTGATGCAAGAAATGTGTAAGACTAGCTTTTACTATTTCACATTTCCATGTTGCAAAAAAAGGTATTCTTTCTGGGCCATCAGTTCAGCATCAGTTCACGTGGTAGGAGATGGCGCTGAAACCACCACCTGTTTTCCCTCGAAAAAAAACAAAACACTAACAACGGGAAACAAGAATCTTCCCACCAAACTACTACTAGCTTCGTAAAATCTTTCCTACCGAGTCGTGACTACTCAAGTATAGCCATGATTATTACAATACGTTCTCCAAACTAGTTTTAATTTCTTTTCGTTCTTTAGTACAAAACAAAGGAAAGGCCTTGGGCTGAAGATGTGTAATGGCCTTAAACAACATCCACTAAGTGAACCGCCAAAAACAATAATTGCAAGGCGAACGATAGGTACGTACCAACCCAAACCTTGTTAGTGAAGAAAATGACAAATGAATAGCTTTGCATTCATGTTATTATCGACATAATGACGTGCTGATGATGTCATTTGCCCTTTCATATCTTCCACGGAAATGCAACAAGTCAATATGGATGGACAGTACAAACAAAACTGGACGGAAACCGGTTGGTTGGAATAGCGATGACAAAAAGACGACAAAAACTTGCCTGGACAAATAGACTTAAAAAAAAAGGAACGTGATGACGTGACCGGCAACGATTATCCAGCAAAAATGTTTGAAGAATGCTTCTTTTATTCTTTCGGCAACTTAGAATTCCCAATACAAAAGGACATACACACTCACGCACGAACGTCGACAAAACACAACTGTTCAACACCAATGTCAACAGCAGTCTGCGTGACGTCAAAACTTTTCCACCACTACGAATGACTGTGCCGACTCACGAATAATAATAATAAAAAAGAAACACGTGAAACGCAAAAGAAAAAAAAAACACGTTTTAAATATGGAAAGGAAGGAAGAAGGAAATGCTTAGAATTCTTTTTTTTTTTATTGTTCTTGCTTAGAGTATGGGAGAAATCGAATCACGAATGGGTGAAGCGATATGAAACACAGCTCACACATTCGTTCAACCTTGTAAAACCCTTGAGTGACTGATCATTTTTTTTTTTTTTCGTTGCATTTTTATGTGGATAATCCGTCTCTTCCAGCCACGTTCTTCTTTTGCCGCACGATATCGCCAAACTTTTGTTTTGTTCTACCAGCGAGTACCAACCCGTGAAAATTATGTGAGTCTCCGATTGGGGTACGTATTTGAGTCGTTCGTTCCACTCCAAACGAATTGGGTAGGTGGTGCGTGGAACACGAGGACATTACTTTGTGGTTAACACAGACAAGACGGGCATACCGACTTGGGTTTCTTTCAAGAAGATGACGAGTTGGTGGTCGCGACGAACGCCCCTCTCCTTGCCTACATCAGAGAGAAAGAAATGTTTTTAAATGGGATTTTCTGATTCATGTGATTCATGCCAGATCGTAAAGATGCAGCCAGGTAGCAAAGAATAGAAGCTAGAGAAAGTTAAGACATCCGGCACTTTCAGGATTTCACTAGAGAGACCCAGAAGAAAAATCGACAAGAAGCCGACTGTCACGACTCATCTATCAGATATATATCTATTTTTTTTTTTTCTTTTATTGACAACAACAGATGGTCGTAGTTATGAGGGGAGAGAAAACTGCTTACCGGACAAATGTGATCTTTGAGGTAGGCTTTACGACGGAAGCGGGATCCACAATCGAGACAAGGGAATTTCGGTTCGACAGCTATGCACTCATTTTTGACGTGCCTTTATTTTTGTGTCGAAATTGGGGAATGATAAAAGAGAAAGGAAATTAGGGTACGTCGATAACACGTAGCAAGTCATTTACCTCGTGTACGAATTGGGATGTGTGTAACGCTTGGAGCAATTGGGACACACCATCAGGAATGCAGTAGAACCACCTATGAAATTGAACGACAAAAATAATGCAACTGCGATTAATTAGTTATGACAAAAAGTGTGTGAATTCTCTTTATAAATATCAATTGGTGATTTTTATATGGGAATTCAAGGACCCATTTGTGATGTTATTGTTCACTAAGTAAAGAACTGGTTTAGCCAAAGAGTCCCCTAACAAGATTGTGAAACAAAAATCCGGTTTGAGAAATTCTCGATCCAATTAACCAATATCGACGATCGCTATATAAACTAGAAGCTCTTCAAATTCAGATAGTTATTACTGTATACACAATAGACCCAAACAGATTCGACAATGGAGAGTGCCGTGTATTGTCTTTTACTCAATCGAAACAATGAGTATCCAATTAGCCAGTAAAGACGGCATTTTGTTTTTTTTATTGATCATTTGACAGATGGGCCGATTTGCGACGATCTCAATGAGTTATCGCGCTGAAATCGATTTACATATCCATAAGAGCAAATAACGGAAAAATAGGGCAGTTTGCAATTGGTTCGTTGCGTAGGAAAACAACATAAATATTTCTATTTCTAATCAAACCGTTTGCATTTAAACAACCGAATCGTTCAACATGACTAGACAGACCGCCAACATCGTTACTTTGTGAACCGAAACAGAGTCAACGAAGAGAACAAAAAAAGACATCAAAATTTCGCCCTTTTTGTCATTTTCTTTTTTGTATTCAATTTCAAAACGCAAGACTGATTTCCCAATTTTCTTTTGTTTTTTCCTTCACCACATTTTGAAAGGAAAAAAAAAAGAGGTGGGGGGCTAAATTTCGAACGCATTAACGGATGCAGCTTGTCGTGAGTTGGGAATTTCACGAAGTACCCAACGGTTCGGGTCGAACAATACCGTGAACTTCCTCGGCGTGTATGTATAAGAATCGCTTAACGAAAGTGAGATAAGAACACCTAGCAAACGAGCATTGGAAGTGGGGCAAATGAGAATACGGTCCAACGAGAGCGCTGGCAGAAGGCTGTGCACAACCGTGGTAGTTTCGTCGCAGATGTTGCAATAAATGTTTTCTACACGTATAAGTCCGACAGCAAACCGGGCAACTCAGTCGATATTGATAGTCCACCTCGTCACCTAATTAATTAACCGGAACATTTGGTCAAATGAAGTATCATCATCACACAATACATTTGCAAAAAAAAAAAAAAAAAAACAAACAAATGAAAAAAAAAAAAAAAGAAAACGTGCTGTCTATTCGCCGATAATTCGATAGCTACAACTAATTTGCGACATTTGAATAATTGTGAAAGCTCAGGTTATGTCGGCTTAGGAATCCCCTAATGAACGTAATGTAAGGGCAAAAATGACAACGGAAGACGGGTAGGATGCACGGCTGGTCTTCGCGGTAACCAGAGGCCACTTCGCCACATCCTTGACGTAGATGACGATACAAAAGCCTCCTGGTCTTATAACTCCTTAGGCAATTGGGGCAAACAATTCGATCGGATTGACCATCTTCATCGGCACCTATCAAGTAGGGGGCAACAAAATAAGGAAACACAGAATTAGGATTGCAATCGTAGCACAAGTTCCGTATCTCGTGTCTACAGGTTTCAATAAGAAAAGAGCTTTCGAAGTCCGGGACGAAATAAGATATTTGAAGTGCGCTATCTCCGATCAAAAGTTGTCCTCTAGCAAAGATTACGAAATAATCGTTGGTAGAACTGGGCATTTGTATTGTCTCAGGTAACACAAGTTCTTTCCAAATTTTCAGAGAAGCTGAAAGCAGACGTAAAAAGACGGTTCCAAAACGATACGAAAAGGACTTAACAGCCTAATGGGCGGTCTGAGAATGTCGGTACAGAAATCCCTTAATGAACGTAATGTAAGAGCACAAATGACATCTGTAGATGGGCAGATGGCATGGTTGATCTTCACGAAAGCCGGAAGCTACCTCCCCGCAACCTTGTCGAAGATGGCGATACAAAAATTTGTTGGACTTATAGGTCCGATGGCAATTGGGGCAACCGACGCGAGATTGACCCGTGTCCATCTCGTCACCTATTGACCAGAACATTTGAGAGAAAAAAAAAACAATCACGGACCCATGAGAATGTGCCAAACGTAGAATAAAATCATTGCTTTTGTTTTACGACAATCGTTTGTCAAAACAATGGGGACTTGCTGAGTTACAAAACGAACAGATAAACAGAAAAACTCAACGCGGAGATGCGGTCTAATGGGCGTGCTCGGCCTGAGTTCAAAAATCCCTAAATGAACGTAATATAGGGGCAAAAATAGCATCGGAAGACGGGCATGTGATTTGGGGGGTCATTGCGACAATGGGCCATGGTTTGCGGTGTCGCCACATCGCAGCCTTGACGAAGGTGACGGTACAAAAGCCTTCGATACTTATAAGTGACAATTTGGACAGACGATCCGAGATGGACCGTCCCCTTCAGCGCCTGTAAGCAGAAACCAGGCATCGAATGGCAAAAATCAGAAAGATAGAAATACACAAAACAAGGAATCAAATCAAATGATTTCCAATTTGTCTCCGACTTTGGGGAAAAAAAAAAAAACGTTCTTGTAACAACAAAAACAGATTTTTATTTTGAAGCGGTTCCCTGTGCATTCTAAGGTGTTTTTTTTTTTTTTTTTCAAAAACAAAACAGGCAAGACATCAAAGAGGAACATCAGCAAGGACAATCCTGGTTGTGCTCGAGCTGTGCGTGTTGAAGCAGAGAAGCCTTTAAGTAAGTTGTGTAAGAGCAAAAACTGCAGCGGAAGAAAGGTATGTGACTCGGTTGGCCGTCGCGTCGATCAGCCGTCGTTTTCGTAGTCATTTCATCGCATCCCTGGCGCAGATGGCGGTACAAATGTTTCCTATGCTTATAACTCCGATGGCAATTGGGACAACCGAAGCGTTCGACATGAGACTCATCATCCATCTCGTACCCTAACAGAACATTTGGAACAAACAAAAAAAAACAGGGGACCAATAAGAAAGAACGAATCAAACTATTACATTCTAGAATTTTAACCAAAACGCTGTCAGATCGAAACAGAAAAAAGAACAAGTTGGAAACGACCCTCTATGAAATTCGACGATATTCTGATTCAGGCGGGAGAATGAGAAATTAAATTGTAGAAGCGGAAAAAGAGTAGGGAGGGTAAAATATCTGGTTGGAAAGCGAACGCGTATTCAACGGTAGTCCAGCTCGGGATGCAACCGCACGACATGTCGTTTGATATTGCGCTGATGGCGAGTGACGAAATTGCACGAAGGTAACGGACATGTAAATTTAGGCAGAGAACCGCATTCGTCGGAACGGAGGTGGACCAGCATGGCACCGACCCAAGAGAACCTGGCCGAACATCGCGGACAAACCGTTGCCAGAGTCGATACTGCCGATATGGTCGTGGCAATCGCTTGAAACGCGTCGGTACTGGAATCCTTGACAGGTACGACGGGAGAAGCACCTATTGATTGGAGAAGATCATCCGTCAGATTCGGCTTTTTAGCTATTGGCACCCTATTACTCTTTTCTCTCCACTTTTACTCTTCCCGAATTGGATAACTAAAAAACGTTGGCGTGTCTACTAAGCCCCTACAGTTAAATGGCCTTCTCGTCAGAGGACAAAACCTGAGGCTAAGAGATTCAGGTTGGCCTGATTTGCACGGAAACCACGGCCTTTCTTCCTCGAAAGGGGAGGAATCAAAAAGAGTGCTATTCGGGGAAGGCAAATCTAAGTGGAAGGTGCACCAAAAGGTAATTGAAGATGCCTACCTCGAGATGCTGTTGTACTGGATGAATTGTTGGTCTTGGATTGTGTTCCTGATGGACCGGCAACATTGTCGACAAGTTTCGTTTCCGATGCAGAAGAGCCTTAAATTTTTTCATATCATAAGTTTTAATTGATGCTCAAAAATAAGTGAAGCTGTTCATTACTGAAAGTGATTTCGCGGGTCGAATTAGGTACAATAGATATCATGCCGGGATCAGATGTGCTCCAATCGTCGTCGCCATCCTAAGGGAAAAGAACTGTTCAATCGGTTTGCAATATGGAGCAATTGATTTATGATTTACTAATGCTCGTGATGCCCATTCTGTTCCGTTGTCTTCCAGATGATCTTCCATGTGGTCCGAGTCCATTTCAGATTCTAATTTTGTGTCAACAACAACAAAATGGTCATCTGGGTCTGTGCTCGGTGGATTAGTCGGAGATTCTGAGGGTAGAATGTGTGCTTTCTTGGCAGGAGGTGGCTTAGGTCTTGAGGAAGATTGGTTTTGAGTAGGTGGATGAGAAGAATCATTGTCATTTCTTTGGGGATTACTGGAAGTTGATAGAACTGATGAAGTAGGTACAGATTCATTCAATGTCCTTTTCACAGCAGAAGACCTAACATTTTGATTTGACTTGGGTTTTGACTGATCTCCTTCTTTATACGCTAAACCTGCAAGTGGTTGTCACATGATTTGCTCTCATCCTTCCATGGAGTTAATGGTACACAAATTTAGAAAGATACCTTTGATGTCAAGGGCTTCAGCAGTCTGTAAAAAACTTGCAAGATGTTCCTGAGCAACATTGACTTCACCTTTGTACATGTAATCAACAAGGGCTCTGAGGTCAGGAAAACTGACATCTTTCAAGAAAATGAATGCTTGCTTGTCAACTTGTTTACTGAGCATCTCCTAAACAAAAAGAAGTGTTAAAATATGATTACTTCTTGTACACATAAAGACTACCTTACCTCAAAGTAATTGCTGCAGGCACATAATACTAATCTGTGAACCCTTACAAATTGATGGTCAGCAGCTAGCGTCACATCACACATTGATTCTTTCTCCAACAATTTGTCAAGAACACTAACTAAAACATGGTGATGGTTATTCCATCTCAAACAGAATTCTTCGGCATCCATGACTAATTAGGCGACGAAACCTATTTGCATTCCGAAATAAATAAATTGAATGAAATAGACGTGACAAGTCTATCAAATTGAGAAGCCATACTTTGTTCCTGTTTGGTTTGAAAGGCTTGCTTTTAAAATAATGTAAAACTAAAATCTCATCTGTTCTTCTCGGATGTAATAGGTTACGTGCTTGGAATCCCCGCGGTTTCTGGGTTACTAACACCAATTATTTTTAAAAAAGGCAATTGACGTATGTGAATGTTTTATAAGACGTGACGAAAATAACGGTTTCAGTCTCAGTTTCAATATGGCGACTGTGTCAAGCTAGGCAACGCTATCTAGCGTCCGAACTTGTTGGGAAAGTTTTACCAACCCTGAGTGCGCAAGCCGATTGTTCCCCGCCTTTGTATTTGAGGTTGACCGCAATTTAAATTGAGTAAATCTTGGCATATTTCAACAAACGCTTCCGGTTTCTAAGCGAAATTAGAAAAGATCACGTAAAAAACTTCGGTCATGTATTGGAACCGATTTCACTCCTGTGTCCCAAATCCAACAGAATATACACACAAAATGTACATCCAAGATTCCTTGTTCTCCAATATTCATGACAAAAACGCTCTGCAGGAACACACAATCATACGCGTACAAATAGACTTTCAAAAGTCATCCAAAAGATACATACATACCCGGAAAAAAAAAGGACGCATAAGAAACGAGGAAACAAGTCAACACCTTATGGAAAGGTTGCGGAAGATTCTACAAGAATAATCCAATGCAAGACATATGATGATGTAAGAACCACAAAGTTAACAGGAGTAGAAGAGACGGCATGATGATGATGATGAGGGTATAGCTTTTGTTTTAGAATTCAGTTGCAAGATTAACAACTCATTTGAGTACCCGAAACAAAGCGATCTGTTGTTCAGCATCCAGCTCGTTGTATTGGCCGCTAGGAGCCAACGGCAAAGCTCACGGAAAGAAAAAAGGGCTTGCTTTATATTAGATTTTTTTTTTTTTTTTTTTGCTGTTGGTTTTCTTGTTACGTTTTCAATCTTCATCAGAGAGAACTTCATACTGAGATGATAACAAAACAACTGGCTGGCCCGTTGTTTGGTTGCCGGTGGAACTGGCCGATGCGGAGGTGACGGCAGTTGGAGCACTACTGCTCATAGGGACATTGGGCGGTATAGTGTACGGATATCCCATGGAAGGGTACGGGGTAGACATGTAATGTGGTACAACTGGAGACGGTCCACCTCTCTCATCTTCATTCATTCGTGGTCTTTTGTTAGGGGATGGAGCAGGACTAATGCCGCGCCGAGCCGGTGAACTTGGAGGCGCCATTTCGTGATTAGCGCTGCCCCCTCCTCCAGCTGGAACGCCACCGTCCGAAGAGGTTCGCATCACTTCGACAATCTTCTTCTTGACGTAATCGAGCGGGGAAATGGCAGGTTGACGAGTTTCAGCTTCACCTCCTCCACCGCCGCTTTTAGGTAGTCCATATTCTTGCATCTGCTGGCCTTCTCCAGCGCGACATTTGGCAGCATAGTCGAGGGCGGCTCGATTCTTAGCGTAATCGTTCATCAACGACTCGGGAGCTGCCATACGGGACTTGGAATACTCCGCTTGGCGTCTTTGCCAATCTGGGTGCCAATCTTGTTCGGCGGGCACTGGCATTCCTCCTCCTCCTCCTCCTCCAGTGCCTTGATGAAAATCCTTGGCAATGATAGATTCAATGTGTTCCCCTAGAGTAAAGGCAGCTTTGCTTGAAGATCCAGATGCTGGAGGGGGCAATGAAGGAGACGACGAGGGCGGACGTTGTTGGGATGGCAGCCCAGAAGGAGGAGGCGGATCTTCATGGCGTTGTTGCTCCTTGTGGCCGGCACGGGGGTCTAAAGTAGTACCGCGAGTATCTACAGGACTAGCGTTCCTCCTATATCGATTGAAGTAGCTTTCATTGCTGGCTTTGGAATTGGTGACAACAGACCCCAGTTCACTTGGATTTGAAGATTGGTTTATCTGGTGGGTAATGATGGCATCGATTAAAGAGGCGGCCGTCAGCGTCGCATCACCCACTGCTGCAGCGCCGGCACCGGTTTGACCTGGAGGGGCGCTGGCAATCTTGGGCGATTCTCTTTGATAGGCCATGGTGCGCTCCATAACTTCTTCTCTTCTATCTGGATGCATTGATCTATACATCAATTGGGAAAAAATCATTTTAACACTTTGCCCGTATGCAATGTGAATTAAATTCGACTCACCTGGAGATCGGCAAAGACTGTAGATGACCCCTAGGATCTCTCTCCTTCTCCCTCTCACGATCTCTTCGATCCCGATCCGGAACAGGTAGGCTCGGTTGAGCAGCGGCGGCATTAACCAACGACGCAAATGCGTCATGGACGTAAATGGGATCACCCCTTGGAGAAATAGACACCGGCGGGGCACCACCTGCAGTCGAATTTGGCCGACTATTGGGATGGAGGTGACCTCCCACTCCACCGGCACCCATTGACAACAATCCACCCGGGGAAGACGTCCTAACTTGAGTGCTTTGTTGTTGCAGTGGGCTGGAGGCAGGCGGTGATGGTCTCGGATCAGGTTGGCGCGCCGAAGGTACGGACGAGTTTCGCTGAATGACCCCTTGCCTCTGTTGAGGAGGTTGAGATGATTGCGGGTGCTGATGCGAAAGGCTTTGATGTTGCTGCAGTTGGGGTGCAATGTTACCACTATTCGTGTTCGACGGGTAACCGTGGTGCGGCTCCATGCCGTACGACGGATGCTTCTGCACATACATGGGTGAAGGAGGTCTATGCTGATAGGCTGGATGAGAGGGCGGCGGTGGGGGTTGCCGATCATTCGGTCTCGTGTTGACAGGCATTTGAGGTTGTAACGGTCCACCTAACAGATCTCGATCTCTTCTGCCTGCACTGTTTCGCTCGGCCATTTGTTGCGACAAAAGATAATCGTTACTCAAAATCGATTGTCTCAAATAAGATTGCGGGTCCGGCTGGTATGGAAGTCGCATAGGCGGACCCGGTGGCTGCTGCTGCTGCTGCTGCTGTTGCTGTTGTTGCTGCGGCAGACCTCTATAGTATGATTCATACGCAGGATGAGATGAATGAGGTCCAGTCGGCGGCAAACCAGGTCTGGTGTCCAAGTCCTTCGCGGCGATGGGTGTGCCCTGTGTAATGGAACCACCCAAAGAATCACGACCTTGAACCGTAGGACGTATCAAACCGTCCGTTCTCGGTAGTTGCAACTGAACAGGTAAGGAATTTGTTGACGGCGATGAGATTGAAAGCGGAGTGCCCTGCATGATCGAACCACTCGGTGGTCGTGATGAGTTTTGAGCAGGCGGAGTTGATCTAGGCGGATAAGGAGCTGGAGCTCTCATTCCCGCTGAATAAGCAGCCATGGGATCGATAACGGCTGAGCCAGGAGGGACCCGGTAATCTTGTTGTTGCTGTTGTTGTTGCTGATGTTGTTGCTGATGTTGTTGCTGTTGTTGTTGTTGTTGTTGTTGCTGCTGTTGTTCTTTGCTCGTTTTCGAGTGAGCTAGCGGAGGAGGAGCATAAGGTGACGTCGAGTGACCATAGGGTTGCCCTTGCGCAGACTGATTCAACGGCAACGACGTATCCTTATTATCACGTTTTTTAGGCATCGATAAGTCTAGAGTTTGACCCTCGACGTCGCGATTCACACGTGCTCGTTCACGTTCATAGTCACGCATCGTCTGTTGTACTTGATGGAATGCCAAACCTTCGCGCGGAAGGCTGGCGCTGTACTCATCATTCGGGCCGGGAGGGGCTTTGCCGGGATGAGACAGTCCCATGACTGTGGGAGGAGGGTACGGAGACGACCTTCGCCCTGCATGAGGCTAAACACCCAAAAGCAAAACAAAGAAGATCATTTTTAGAATCCATACTACGAGATGAATGAAAGAAATTTTTACCTCGTGAGGTTGGGACATCATCAAACGTGGTGACTGAGTGGACGCCGTGTTTGTGACAACTGTTAACGGGGCGCTACTCCTACCAACGGTGTAGTTGCGCTGAGAATCCTTCAGAATGGACGTGATCGTTGGCGATTCCGATGGTCCCGGTGGATAAACTGGCGAGCCGACTCCCATCGGTGCGGACATGTTATGGGGATCAGTTCGCTTCAACTGACTCTCAATGACACCCGACACTAAATCTCGAACGGTCAACGCCTCCTGTAACATAGATACCCTTGGCATTTGCCTTTTAATTGGTTGAACAACATGGATCAATACCTGTCCGACATTGCCGTTACTCCGATGGACAGTGGGGTGCAAGCTGTTGTTGTTGGCTTGGGCTTCTGCCGCAGCATTCTGACTGGCTCCCATTTCATCAGCACTGTCTGTTTCTGAATTGTCCGCTCCAATTGGTTGTACAACTCTGGCCACCGGCCGTGGCTCTACCATGGTCAACGGATGGGGAGGCAAGAGTTGCGGTTCTGGCCGAACTGCTTTTTCCTCCCCGACTGGACATTCTTCCCTGGTCGGAGGCACTTCCGGCTTTCCATCCGACACAGCAGCATTGCCTACTGGTGGAGGACCTATGGGTGTGCTATTTTCTTCGGCTTTGATTGGAACAGTTTCTTCTTGAACCGAATCAGATATGGCGGCAGAAGAGCCTTCTGCAAGGCCGGAAGGTGTCTGTCCGGTGAGCGCAGCCAATTTCCGGTTGATTCGATTGCAACATGTAGAACAGCATTTGGTCATGTCTTGTCCAATCTGCGTGAAAAGTAGAAGCAAATATGAAAAACAAATGCAAACAAATAAATCCTAATTAAAGTAATTAAGACTTTACCTGAAATTCGGTCTCTAACGCGTTCCTGATCTCCGCAGGTATTTCATTCCATTTATTGGGCAACGGACGCAAACGTTTCACTCGTCTTTTAGCAGTTGGGCAAGTAGGCAACGGGCACTGAACGATA
The DNA here is from genome assembly GCF_022539665.2 of Daphnia carinata. NCBI lineage: Eukaryota > Metazoa > Arthropoda > Branchiopoda > Diplostraca > Daphniidae > Daphnia > Daphnia carinata. Next base: position 1,486,601 of record NC_081336.1, on the reverse strand, counting down.
CGTCGTCGCACCACACGACACCGACAGGCGCTACAAACTCTAGCTTCGGTACTGACATCTGCTTCCTGAATAACAAAAATTTTAAAAGAAATAAATAAATAAAAAGAAAAACCTTAACCATTTCAACTTGTTGCACGCGCAACGAAATGATATTTCCATTTCATACCGCTAGTCCATATTGGGAAGCTTGGTGTTTGGGCAGGGGCCTGCTCTGTCCATAGTGCTCCAATACGGCTTTACACACCACACACGGGTGAGGTCCTCCAGTGCCACTCACACTAACAGCTGTAGAACCATTTTCTTCCTCCTCGTCATCGTCGTCATCTTCAGTGTTATCTGAGCCTGAAAATTTATTTCAAATATAGAAAATAAAAAAATTATACACATGAAAGTAGTGTTGTTGCTAAGGAACAATTTGAAGGGCTTACTGTTTTCCTCTTTCGGGCTTTTGTTATTGTAAGAAGGCGGTTCGATCGCGGCAGTTGGTGCAGGCTCTGGCTGTGCTGGAGTGCTTGAGCTTGCTATTGAAGATACGACTGTTGCCTCAGGTATTGCCAATGAAGTGCTAACTGTTGGCGTACTGGTAATTGACAGAGACGTTGTAGAGGTGGTACTGGCAGTCGATTGGCTAAACGAGGACGTAGTGGTGATCGCTTCCTGACGCATCAATTGTTCTCGTTGAAGGCGTGTCGTTACACCAGAACCAGGCGCATCGCTTATCGATTGGCTTTGATTCTGTGCGGCAGCGGCGGCGGCAGCTGCGGCGGCTGCCGCTGCCGCTGCAGCAGCGGCCGCAGCAGCATTTGGCTTCTGCATAGCTCTTGTGTTTCGCTTCATCTTCGTTTTACGAAGAAGTTGCTTATAGTTGACCGTCTTTTTCGAGAGGTAATAGAACTGGACGCAATCGGCAACCGATTTGCGCTCTAGGTAAGAAGCAGTCGTCCCAAAATTCTTAGGATGTAGAAGGTACTTCTCCTTGAAAATCTCTTTTTCCTATCGGACAATTACAAAACACGCACGTTAATTTGAGTGCAATAATTACAAGTAATGAAAAACGGTGAAGCCAAACCTGTTCAGTCCAAACGTTGAGTAAAGGTCGTTCACGGTATTCGGCCATCGGATCTTCAACCAAGCCGTTTCGATTGTCAAAGCATAACCGTCGTTCCCGAGAGTCCAGCAGGACAGGCGGTACAACGGCTAATGATCTCATCTTTTTATCCTCGTTCTAAGATAAGGAGATCAAATCATTATCACCAACACATAAATGATAATCATCAAGATTAGTTAGATCAAATTCCACAAAAAAGGAATTGAAATAGCAAACATGAATTGGCCTTAACGACTAAAAGGTCCGAAATTTAATTAAAAACGAAATATCCTAAGGCTGCGGGTGCTCCACTATTGTCTGGCACGGGGTATTCATCAAATTTGATATCTTCATAGTAACAGGTAATCTACCTCTTGTTCTTGAAGGCCGTCCATTATTTCTTCCAAGTCAGCATCTGATTTGATTCGTGAGCCAACTCGACTGAACCTCTCTCGATCTTCCCTTTGTTTTCGCAACTCAGGGAATACTTTCTCGTAGAACTCGCGTTCCTTCTTCCGTCCAAACACCGTGTTGGGCTGCATAGATTGGGAACAAATGGAGGAAACACGTTAATTTTCAGTAGACGATGAAATGTAACTGTTGGGTGGTGGTGAGAAGACAAAAAAAAAGCAATAATTACAGGAACGACGGGTGCAGTTGGTGCAGCAGTCGAAGTGGTGCCACCACTCGTGGTAATTGCAACAGTCGTCGGTGCAGCAACAGTTGCCCCGGTGGCAGCAACCGAGGGGCCGTTATTGGCCTTTTCAAGGTCACTAACTCGTTTGCCCCACTCGTTCATCCATTTGTTGTAAGTCAGCATAAGATAGCGATGACGGCCCTCCTTCTCCTTTTGGCGCCGTCTTAGAAATTTCAAGAGGCGCGGTCGGAACGCCAAAAACTGCGTACGATTGCGCAAGTAAACAGCAGTGTCGGACGGCTGGTGATAGAGAGGCAGGTCTATTGCCGGTCCCAACGACGCAAGCATCTTGTGCGCTTCGGCGGCTTTCCGTCGGTTCTCGGCATAAATGAGCTGAGCAACGCTCTGGTTCTTGGGTCCCGTACCCTGGGTCCTCAGTTCGCCATGTTCTGGCGGTGGCTTCTTGGCTGCCTCTTCCAAATCTTGTTGTTTCTTTTTGAGTTTCGTTATGTTGTTTTCCACCTTTGCAATCTCGCCATCAACCTGGATCGTTCCAAATGACAAATGGTCAACTGTGTTGCTACAAATGTGCCAGTTAATAAGTAAAGGCATACCTTGGTGATTTGCTTCAAGAGCTCGTCTTTGGTGGAACGTAACGGGGAATCATCCCTCTTGAGCGGATCTTCGCCATCGCCCGGAAGAGTTGGGCTGATGGCTTCAACCTGTGGGATGTACGCTGGCTGGGATTCGCGGTGCATTGGTAAGACAGGGGGGCCTGTGTTTGAGGGGGCCACAGCCGCGATGGGCCGCGTGTCGATTCGCAATGGCTGGGCCAAAGTGGCTTTCATCAACAGAGGCTCGCCATCGCTGATGCGCAGCTTTTTGTGCGCAGATTCGTTCGCGCTGGCCACGGCTGGGGCTAATGGTAACATCAACGGTTCGCGATATGCATCCATCGGAGCTGTTGAATATGCCATTTGAGAAGGATGGCCAGGTAGGGGATGATGTCGACCGCTGTTTCCCCCACTACCAACTCCTATAGGAGCACTACCGATAAGTCCACCACCACTACCGCCTCCTGGACCAGGTCCACTTAAGCTAGGAGGACCTCCGCCATAGTCCATTGGCGACAGACCGGAATATGGTAAAAGTGTCAGACGTCGACGGAATTCGCCAGAGCGATCGGGTGGCGACCGCAGAGGGAAAACAGCGGGTTCGGCACGGCTGTAGGTGGGCGAGCTGGAATAGACGCCCGATGATGAAGGCATCGATGACTGGCCCGAAGAATATCGTTCCATGGCGCTGCTGTTGGGCGGCAGTGGGGCTGCAGGCAAGGCTGCAGCATAAGGATGTGCACGGGCCACCTGCGACAAATTCGAGTGCGAAACCTGAGGTGGAGGAGGCGTAACAGGCTCGGTGGCAGGACCCACGTGACTCGTTTGCAATAAATGAGCTGATGGCACCAGGCTCAAGCCACTGTTTCCTCCAGCTGCCACAGGCAATGACCTCATCTTGTATGGTGACCCATCAAGAATTGGACGAACAGGAGGTCTGCAAGGAAAATAGGAATCAGGATGCATAGTGGCATAACTCCTTTAACCTCAATGTTTCTCAGATTTACTCGAAATACCTTCCAATGTGAGCAATTGGTAATGGTCCCGAAGTAGGTTGAGAGGGCAGCCTGGCCGGAGTCTGTCCATAACTGGATGGCATTGTGTTGACTCTCGGACTGCTAGCTGCAGGGCTGTGAGATGGCAGTGGGAGAGATCTTACCGTCTCCATCAAGATTCCAGTGGTTGATTAATGGTACTTTCCGTCAACCAACTGGAATCACTTGGACATCTTACCCTCCCCTAGAAACTTCACAGCACTTGTATGTAGAACAGTGATAGGACGGGTAATCAAATGGCGGATAATAATCAATTATCAGTATTGGGAGCGTTCACTACTGTTGCCATTGCTGTGGCACAGGTGCCTGGGCTGAAGTGAGCCCCCCTTGTAGTTTATTGTTCAACCATAAGTTCAGGCAATCTGACTTGGCGTACACGCTGGAAACGATTCTGACCGTCATGAAAGCAAAGCTTATTTTACACTGGTCGCTTTCCGAATGAATTGAGAGTGAAACACAACTTTACAAGCCTCTTTGACGTACTTCTTTTCCAGAATGTGATTTTCCCCTCCCTCTGAAAATGGCGTCCAGAAGAAAGGGGCTTCAGCGACTAGCGGTCGTTTCTGAAAGCTTTTCTTAAAAAGAAAGAAAAAAAGAAGAAACAACTGACAGTCGAAATGCGATGGATTTTCAAGCCCTTAAATAAATTTTCCAGGTTTTAGCCTTTTGCACATTGACACAATGACAAAGTGGCTATCAAAAGGTGGATATAAGCTCACCACGTGTAAATTCTACGTCGCACAATAAAGATTCATTCAATTTCTGGTCGACTTAGGGTTGATGAAAATGTGTTATGCTGTAGAATATAATTAGTGTATTTTTGCTGTTCGAAATTTTACAATTCGTATGGTCTTTATTATCCATGTTATCGTTTAAACTCGACCCATCAAAAGAAAGTATTTTCGTGTAATTAAAAGCTGCGCGTTTTCCTCGTAGTTTTCGAACGCTTTCAGGCAGCTGGTGCCAAGATGACAAACAGGAGTTGTTGGTATCGGCAATTCAGTAAATAAGAGAATCATGGAAGTGGTACCTTGATGTAAATTCTTCCAGGATTTCTTCTCCTGCTTTTAGTCCGTGAACTTTGCAATAGTTTTGAAAACCAGACCAAGTAGTAATGTAGCCAACAAATTCTGACATAGTAGTGGTGATTGGGTCAGTCCAGAATTCCTCCCTAAGTCACAGGTCTTTATTTTTTCACAGTTTCGGAAAAAGTAACATATTTTTCTACAGATAAGAACATTACCTTGTGAAATCCTTAAAGGGTAGTGCTATATCAGAATACTCATTATCTACAAGCTCACGGCCTTTCCCCCAAAATGAGCCAGTCCTTTTATGATACAGCTTGAACAACACAGCACACAAAGGATTTCAATAATGCAAAAATCAATCAAGTTATTTAGCAATGCAAGGGCATTGGATGATATACCAAATCAAAGGCCTTCTCTAAATCATCTGCTTTTGTGGGATGTAAAAACTTAGGAAAGGTATATCCTGATAGAGCAACAATACCACCTGGACACAAAACTCTTTTAGTTTCCTTAAAAAACGAGGCTAGATCAAACCAGTGGCAGGCTTGGCTGGCAGTAACAATTTGTGCTGATCCATCTTTAACTGGCAATTGTTCAGCAACACCAACCCTAGATACAATTTTATTCAGTATATCTATGCATTTCATTCCCCAGTTAACATAGAATATTTACACAAAGGTGATGTTTGTTGGATGATTCATAGAATTTGCAACTTCAACTTGAGCAGGACTTGCATCTGTGGCAATCACCTTTTGAAAGTACGGCGAGAAAATATTACTACTTTGCCCATTTCCACATCCGACGTCCAAACAGAGGTTCAAGTCTCCAGTGTACTGCAAACAAGAAAAACGTTAACTCTCCACGTTGGGGATCATTACAATCATATTAAAATAATTGTATTCAGAACTTCAGAATGAAACACCTTCTTTTTAAGATAACCAATTATTTCATTTCCAAGATTTTGCGGCGGACTAGGGCGAAATTTCGCGTACAAATTGGCATGGGCCACCCCTTCAAAATATCTCTGGGCCATTTGTTAAACAAGAAACAAACGAGGAATAGAAGGTTGTGAAAAACTAAAAACCTTTTTCCTGTCCTTGAGTGTCCAAACCGTTGATAACAACTTAACCTGGTAAACTAGGGGAGGCGGGAAGTGTAAACATAGTCACTGTCGGGCTGTTGCAGGACATAGATGCCATAATATGATCACTTACCAATATGAATAACTTTTTCACATTTATTTAGATTTCATTTTTTTACGTTTCTAATAAAAGATTTAAAATAGAGTACTTTGGCTGACCAACAGTTTTTCTTTCTTTTTTTTTTGTCAAGTAAACGCGATGCAAACGGGGATTTACAATTTAAAAAATAATAGTTCCATTACACGAAAGCAAGAAAGAGAGAAATGATTCGACATTTAAATTATATCACGCTGGGCAGTGGGCGGTACTTAGCGACCCAAGAAGTCCATTCAGTGATGATATATGTTTCTTTAAATGTCTTTTTAAAGTAACTCGCGATGAAAATAATATTGAGCAAATGCCGCATGTAAGCTGTTCTGAATGCTGATTTCCAAGATGGATTTTAAGATCGGCTTTGGTCACAAATATTTCTCTACAAATAGAGCATTTGATAACTTTATTCGGTAGAGTTGACTTTGAAGATATTTCAGTTGCACCTACGAAACATTCAGTATTTGATAATCATACGAATCGAAAATTTTCTGTAGAATGTATGATAAATTTTGTTTTTACCTAGGATTGGTGCCAAAACTTTCTTTTTTTCAATACGTGCAGTTGCACAGCTTTGTGAGATACTTCTTTTTCTTTTAGAGACAGGTTCTGAAGGGTAGTTTTTGTCACTAGTTTCAGCTGTTTCACTTTTCTTTACAGGGAATGATTCTTGGATATTCTTTTCAAAGACAATCTGAAGGTCTTCATCCTCCTCTGAGCTTGAATCAGAATCAGAATCATCAGATTGTAGCTTCTGAAGTTGTTCCTCCACCTTCCTTTTTTCTAATAGTTCCAATTGAAACGGCTGGGTACTGGGGCCTGAATTTACTAGGCCTTTCACTTGCAGTTCTTTAGCATACTTTGAAACTGTCACTAAGTCATCTGATGAACCCTCAGCAATCCCATTGTAAAGGAAATTGACTAAGCAAACCATAACAGCATATCTGTTTAAAGTTAGCAGTTTACTTTGAGGTGTTTCGAGAAACAAATATATCTAAAGGATAATTTTTACCTAAAACCTTCAAGAAAAATTACTTGTTCAACGGAAGAGTCACAACCCATTAATAGCTGACTAAATAGCGGACTAAGCGAAGCAAGGACGGAGCGGTGAACCAAGATTTTTTCACCCTCGCAGATTAAAGTAATATCTGCATGGCTATGATTCCTATACATTGCCGACAGATTCGAAGTCCAATCGTAAGATTTGAAATTTTTCATACGTTCCATTTGCCTGAACTACCAGAAAATTCAGAACCACAGAATACGATTATTTATCAGTCACTTGAGCTCAACGTATAGGTTAATGAAACGCAAAAAAACACGTTTTCTTTATTCTTTTTTAATTCTGTTCAGGTGATTTCTAAAATTAGGGTAGGCCCTAAAAAGTGGTCGTCTTCTGTTCTCAAGCTTCCTTTGCTTACCGCTAGATTGATGCGTGAGTTACGAATATCGATGTTTTATACTGTTCTACTGCTCTTCGTTGTTTTGTAGCCTTTGAAATCCGTTTGCCGGTTAAACGATAAACATTCTTCCCAGAGTTCCCGAGATACGGCAGAGTTTTTTTTAAACTTAGTTTTCACAAATGGAGATTCAGCAGGATCTCAAAGATAACTGCGATAACGAGAAAATAGGTTTTGAAGACAATGATAGCAATGCAGAAGGATCAGAAAGTTCTGACACTGATGATTCAGAAAAAGAAAGGGAAGAACATTACGCGTTAGAAAGAAGGGTTGTCGAGTTACGGAAGGAGGTATGTCTTTCTTTCTCCTCCATTCTATGTTGATCCTATACATGCTTTTTGTTTACATAATTTTATTGTAGCTTGCAAAATCTCCAAATACATACAACACTCATGTAGAACTCATTAGTTGTCTGAGAAAACTTGGAGAACTTGATCAATTACAGCATGCCAGAGAAAATATGCATGCAATTTATCCCTTGACAGAAGGTATAAGCAAAATTTGCTTTCAGTTTAGAAGCCATTGAAATTCTTAAGGTTTTCTGGTGTTGCATTTCAGAACTATGGCTAGAATGGCTACGAGATGAAGCTAAACTCTCATTATTGGATGAAGATAAAAAAAAAGTTGAATCACTCTTTCACAGGGCAACAGAGGATTACTTGAGTAACCAACAACAAAAATACTTTCTACAAATTCATCAAACAACACAAAATACCTTTTTCTATTCATAATCTTTTAAATTTTTTTTTACAGGCATTGATATCTGGGTGGAATACATCCAGTTTTGTTTAGCTGGCATGGATATTGGAGGTGCTGAAGCATTGGAAAAAATTAGAAAAGTCATGGAAGAGGCCGTTCGTCATGGAGGTTTGCACGTCGTAAAGGGAGGTTTACTATGGGATTCCTATCGTGATTTTGAAATGGCCATATATCAGTCAACCAAAGGGAAAACCGAAACTGAAAACATAAATCAATCAAAAAAAATCACCCATCTCTTCAACCGACAACTCTCAGTACCGTTGCTTGACATGGTAAAATAAAAATTGCTTTATGGGTACGCCGTTACTATCCATGTTAATTTTACAGGAACGAACTTGGAAAGAGTATAATGAGTGGCTCGACATTTTGGATCAGAAAGTCGAAACGCACGTGAAAGCTTCATACGAAAAAGCAAAATCACAACTGGAAAAAATGTCACCTTTGGAAGACACCCTTCTTATTGCTGTTGAAAACAATGACAAAGCTGCCGTTTACCGTACTTATTTGGATCTTGAGATGAAAGAAATTAAAGATCCCGCACGCATTCAAGCACTTTTCGAGCGTGTGGTAGCCGAGTTACCACTGTATGATGCCTTCTGGATGGATTATTGCAAGTATATCGATCGTCAATTTAAAACTGCGGAGACAACTTTTGCAGTTTTTCGAAGAGCAGTTCGCAATTGTCCATGGAATGGTCCCATATGGGCTAGTTATATTTTTGCTGCCGAACGCTATGAAAAGGAAGACAGTTTCATTTCGGGTAGGTATTGTTGTTAATCACATAACTTTAGTTTTTTGTTTCATTTCTGGTTAATTCTCAGGATTAGTGCAAAATGCGTTTGCTGCTGGAATGGCTTCGGCGGCAGATTTGTTGGCTGTGTGGCTGGGATTCATTGAATATCTTGTCCGTAAAGGCAAATGGGATGACAGTGAACATACCGTCCAACTGCGAGAAGCTTTCACACGAGCGACTGAACATTTACACCAGAGTAAGCTGTGTTAAATCAGTGTACCGCAAGTGCGAAAAATGGGTAAAGCGTAATTGTTTTGGCAGGTTATGGCATCGAAGGTGATCCTGAATGCATATTGTTGCAATATTGGGCGTATCTTGAAGCGAAAAAACTTAACAACATGACTAAAGCTCGTGAGCTGTGGGGGCAGATAATGAGTCAAGGACATGGCAAATCAGCTCAATGGTGGTTGGCTCGAATTCAGTTCGAAAGGTAAAAATAATAATAAAATTTTCCTTACCAAGAAATGTCAATTGTTCTTCAACTCCCTTTTCCCTTGTAGAGCATATGCTAGTGATGCCACTGAAGTCCGAAAACTCTTCATTAAAAGTATAAATGCAGTCACGTCGTTGGATTGGCCTGAGCTAATCGTGAAGCAATGGTTACAATTTGAACGAGAAGAAGGGGATCTACAAACGATGGACAACGCTCAACTCAGGTTTCCGATGATTCGTTTTGTCAATGGACAGTTATAATGTTTTTTTTTTTTCATCCGTTAGATGTGATGCGCGAATGGAGAAAGTAAAGAAAGAAAGGGAAAGTGCAATTGTTAAGGATTTGGATACAGTTAAAGGCCGGAAACGAGGCAAAACCGAAGAAAATAACGAACCCGTATCCATCCCTCCTAAAAAAGCAAAACTCGGGCACAATAGCACTTCGACTACCAAGTCGGACACGAGAAACGCAACCGAAACTCGCACAAATGCTTCGCAACCGGCGAAGCCCATAACAATTCCTAAACCGATCACCGATCCGTGTCGTCATGCCAACACAGTCTTCTTGAGCAATCTGGACTTTAATATTTCCGAGGAAGATATACGTGAAACCATGAGTTCTTCGGGTACCATAACTGACATACGCCTGGTTCGGGATTATAAGCAACGTAGCAAGGGATTTTGTTATGTTGAATTCTCTTCATCAGTAAGTTTTCCGTAAATTATTTAATCAAATACCGTGCCATAATTTTTTGGTGTTAAAGGACGAGGTAAAAGAAGCGTTGAAGCGGGATCGTGAGCCATTGAAGGGAAGACCGATGTTTATTTCGCCTTCGGAACCTGATTCAGCATTGAAGCATCCTGTTTTCAAATACCAGTCAACTTTAGAAAAGAAAAAGCTATTTGTAAAAGGTAAATTACATGGCGTTGCAAACCTTTTCCGTCTTCTAATGTGAGACATTCCACCTCGTTTTCACAGGGTTGGCTTCCACTACGACTAAAGAGGACTTAGAAACTCTTTTCTCAAAATTTGGAATTGTTAAAGACGTTCGGTTAGCCACCTTTCGGACTGGGGTTTCAAAAGGCATAGCGTACGTTGAGTTTGAAGACGAAGTTTCGGCTACAATGGCTATGAATAAGACGGATGGAACTACGTTCCAGGATAGAGTGTTAACCGTTGCACTGAGTAATCCGCCCCCGCGTCACGATAAGAAAACCACAGACAGAGAAGAACTATCTTTGGGTGGAGGTACAAGAGAAAGAAAAACGCAACTGTCCTTTGTTCCCAACTCCATTCTCCGCCAGGTGAAGTCTTCGACGATGCCGCCACCACCGCCACCCCTTGGTTCTCAAAAGAGCAACGCAGATTTTCGATCCATGCTACTCAATAAAAAATGACTTAACTATGGCAACTGTGGCAAGAATACATAAAGAAGCTGAACAGAACAACATCAATCGCGTTTAACGTTTGTGAGCAACACACAGTTGTTACAAAACTCCGACATAAAAGGCCACCTAGTTAACCTAGAGAGAAGAAAAATATTATGAAAATGTACAAAATGCACATACAAAACAAGTGGCTTTTCTTCTGGTTAATCATCCCCTTCTGAATCGGGCGCAAATACTTCACATGGCCCTTCCCTAGCTTCTTGTGTAGCTTTTAGGCAATTTTGGAATATGTAGCGAGCACGGGCTCTCTTGGGTGGGGGCGGCTGTATTTCAAGATCCAAATTGTCGTCCATCGCAGGAAATAGCTGAGGCTCAATTAAGGATAAACTGTTTAGACGAGAAGTGTGACACGGGCTCTCAGGGACGTTTAGCATTAGAGTAGTTTGCAAATTTGCACAAGAAACAGTCCTGGAATCTAGCAATATTGAATAGGTTATAAAACACATGCCGAAAACCGTATTTGTGCAACAGCTTCTCCATTTCGTACCAGCTTTATCTCTTAGGATGGGTACAGGTGACGAGTGCTTCGATAAATTGCTTTGTGTCGAGGCGTCATTTTTCCTTTGGTTGTTGGTAGTTCGAGAACTGGTGGCAGTAGAATCCAAAACAGGTGTTAAAGTTGCCAAAAGGAAATCAGCTGAATACAAGTCTGCCTTTTCCAAGCTAAACAGAACAGGCCTAAAAAAGAAGCTTAAAGAATTCGTACATTAAGATACAATATATTTTTCGTACTGTCCAGCGCCTTCCATACGACAATCAAGGTCTAATTTTAACGCTTCTGCGAACGCTAAGATAGCCCGCAATTCTTTCAAACAAAAGGTAACTTGAGTACAAAGGGCGACATTGAAATCAACAAATTCATCTTTGGCTAATGTGACTTCAGTACGTACACATTTAGATGGATCTAGTTCATCATCAATGTGGTTGCTCAAATGAACTTGATCCATTGCAAGAGACCTAATAAATATGAGAAACAAATTATGCTTTTTTCATGATCAATGTATACTTGTTATGCTAACCAGGTAACTTCTTGAGTGCTTGAATGAAAGCTTAGAAGGGTTTCATTGTAAAAGCGTGATGTGCAGGAGAATTTGCTGGCATAGCCACTCTTACAAAATTCTGCCTAGGATAAAGTAAAGTTATTTTTTTTTTTTAAATTTAAAGAATAAACCAGAAAACTTACTTCAACACTTTCACATTCAAAGTACCGCAAGTTAAAGTGCTTAATGATACCATGTTTGCACTTGAACTCAATGATTAATAATGCTTCCAGAAGTGGTAACGTTATGTTACAAGTTTCAACTGATTTCTCCAAACTTCCAATTGACCGAAACACAGACAGGATAGACTAAGAGGACAAATGACAAAAAAACACATATTCAGGGATAAAAATTATACGCTTGTTACTGCAATATTTTGACTATACCTTCATGGGAAGTTTACATTTAATTACAGTATCCTCATCAGAATCAGCCTGAACAGTGTTTTCACTTATATGATAAAAGTCCAGGAAGAACGGTAAATGAAAATTAAAAGCTGAATAGGCAGATTTGGAGGCATTGACAGTTTTCAAAGTTAACCCATTTTCGGTCGGTTCTATATGTAACTCATCGCCTATTTTAGCTAAACAATGTATCGCTCTCGCCAAAACTGATAAAACGCCAATGTTTCAACAAATGGAATATAATTTGATTGTGTCAATGTTTTTTTCTTACCTTTAACACTTGTTGCATCCAAAAGACATTTCATTTTTCACCTGAAATGGATCATTTATACCCTATAAATGTCAAAATACTGACAAAATTGTTGTCTATGCTCCAGTATTACAATCAAAACGGATTATTCGTTGGAAGTGAAACAACGACAAATTTTGATTCTAAGTTCGATGATTGGCTCGTTGGCCATCATCGTTTTATGGAACTTTTCCATAAGGACATGATGTCAAAATTGGCAACACGCTCTCGAATGTGTTAACGTCTGAAGTCGTCGATACGTAAACAAATGAAACAAACGCAAAGCGTTGAGGGTACCCAGCAATGGCTTAATATTTTTTGTTCCATAAATAATGCGTTTATTGTTTTGGCTCCTTCTGAATCATAGAATTTGCTATATAGGTCAAGTCAAACGTACCCTATATAAGGTTTTCCACTGACCTCTTTCCGTGAATTAGCAGGTTTTTCCAAAATTTTTGGAAGGGCGGGGCTTCAATAACAGCTGTTCAACATCTGGAGTAAAGAGTTGCGAACCTTACTCGACATAACCTGTATGACTTACTAAGGTACCCTAAAATTGTTTGTTCGATATTATTCTTGCATGAAGCATACACATTCTTGAGTTGATAATCTAACTAAAAAAAATGACCATTATTCTATTTCAAAGATGAGTAAACAAGGACCCCCACCAGCTGCCCCTCCTAGCTACTTGGAAGCTGTAGGTGGAGTCAACCCATCCAGCTCCTTCACTCCTCATCACAGTAAGTACTTTTCAAGCATTTGATGTTCCTAAGGCTGTTCATATTTTACAGATGATTTTTTTAAATTTCCTTACAAACTTGTCCTTCACATAGATGTAACCAGCCAGCAACCTATCATTGTGACTACTGTAATACCTGTTGGACCAGGATCTACACATACAGTAATTTAATCTGATGGTTGCATTTAAGACATCGTAATAGTTTTGTTGGCATTATCGTTTGCTTGTAGGTGTGTCCTCACTGTCATGCTGAAGTGGACACTGCTGTACGAACTGAACCTGGTCTCATTGCCTGGCTCTCAGGAGGACTTCTTGTTCTTTTTGGGTACAATGGTTTACTATATGAGATGTACTATTTTAAAATTATAATTTGTTAACAAAGTTTTGTTTTCCACTTTCAGATGTTGGCTAGGTTGTTGCCTTATTCCATGCTGCATCCCCGAGTGCATGAATGTTCATCATGCCTGTCCAAATTGTAAAGCCTATCTTGGTCGTTACAGCCATTTTTAAGCCAATGATGTCATCATAGGCAACTGGTTCTTTTGCATATTTTATCAACGGTTCCTTGTTTGCAACCCATCTGTTGCATCATTTGCGTAAGAAAATTGGGAATTTCTTCTTATTGCGTAAAGTTTTTCAATCTAATTGTTTTTAAACAAAACAAACTCAAAATGTTGTACTGTTTGTACCTTACTAAAATATCTACGCTGCTTACACATTAAAATAAAACATACATCGTGTTTGCTTCATTATAAAAAGCTATTAACATGGTGATTAGAAACGACGGTAAGTTTCTTTTTTGTCTTTTTTGCACAAAATCACGACTGTCGCAAAGCATACAGATAGCCCTCGGTAAAACCTTCACCTCGGCAGGTCCTTTACCACCAATGCCAACAATAAAAACATGTCGAATTGGCATGCTGGACCGTATCGAATTAGCCTTTATTATCAAAATTAAAATACTAAAACAAATACCTAATAAGGACGAAAAAAAACAACGTGTAGGTTTTTTTCTGACGGATTTTTTTTGACGAATCTTCCCCATTTTGCAACTGTAGGTGCAAGTTCACACATCAAGATCGCATAGTTTCTTGTAATCCTTTTTTCCTTCGCTCAGGGTAATTTCTTGTCCGAGTCGCGTTATCGTTTGGAAGTTCATACGTTGAACCCTAAGAATAATTCTTGTTAAGTAGGAGGAAAAAAAGGGAGGGGGGGGTAGTAAATTAATGAAAGCACAAAGCATACTCTTCCATAATCTTGATTTGGCTTGAAGTTTTCCTGTCAACCTCTGACACAATGTGGGCCGTTTTCATAACTTCGTGCAGCTTTTCCGTTTCAATTTTTTTGCAAAGAATGGCATTCATTTCAAATGAACGGACCAATTCATCCGCATCTTCATTTTTAAATTCATTAATCTCAACCAATTTGATTTGATGCCGATATGTGTCCAATCCTTGCGCTAGCTCTTCGACTTTGGGGGTTACAACGTCAAGTACGTCTTTCCATAAATGTAAGCAAATACTTAAATTCACATTCCCAGAAAATAATTTTTTTTTCTTTTTACCTGCTGTTTGCTTCACAACTGGCTGTATTTCCTTCACATGAGAAGTTAACTGCAAACGCATTTTTTCCAATTCCATTCTTTCCTTTATTTGGGTGATTTTACTTTCCTTCATCTTAATCAAATGCCACACATCTTCTACCTGTTTCTAAATCCATTATACAAACAGTGTAAAGTTTAACCAAATGCTGTTTGAATTTCTCAAATAGATTGAGGTTTTTATGGAAAATTATAATTGATTGTTTTTCCTGCTAACCTTGCAGTCTGCCAACACACTTTCTTTAGATTCTTCAAGTTGATTATTTAGAAAATGTTGTTGTTGATAGGTCATGTACAGCAGTGTAGATTGCTCTTCAGTAGAAAGTTTTGGTTTTGAAAGAGACTTTTTTTCTGTTGAGCTTTGTGGAAATGAAGGCCCTATAAAACATTTTCTAGTCACCAACATGCCTTAGGAGATGATGCAAAAAAATTTACGTAAAATTTGTAATTATGGATACCCACCAAGAGGTTTAAGAAGTTTAGGTTCTGGTTTATCAATTGATCCTGCTGATGATTTTGAAAAGTCTAAGTTGGTTATTGGTGAATAGTTACAACTTCTATTTTTATTAGAGCTTCCAGTTGGGGTGGAAGTGCCTCGTCTGGATATTCCACTTGGAGTAGAACTTGGGTTATTGGAAAAATTTACAAAAACAAAAAAACACAAAAAAGAACAAGAATGTTAAGTTGTCACATAAACATAACTACAAATTAAATTTACCTATTTGATGGAACCCGGCTTCTTGATAAAGCCAATCTTTTCACACCTGGTTTATCCATGATGTTTAGAACTATAAAGATGAAAATTTTGTAGATCAAAATTGTCAGTGTTAAAGAGCCTGTAATATGCTAATGACTGGTGAACAGCCTACACTCTGAGTGACAGAATAGGTGCTATTAACGGTTGAAAACCTGGCATAAAACTTATGTGTTTCCAGAAAGTGACGAAGAAGGGGGGTTATTACCGCCTAACTGTAAAGCTAGCAATAGTCTTCCATATATTAAAAACTAAATCATTCGAAGAAAAGATGCTGTTGATTTGGATTTTTAGCCAGTATTAGGTAGATTTATATGCCAATCTAAAGGCGGGAAATCAACAAGGCAGGTTAACAAAACCTTTCTTGCCGAATCGTTTGAATACCACTCAAACCTGTAAAAACATCTACTGCCTACTTTCAGCGCCATAGTGGCAAGTTATTGAATTATGACGATTGGCGCTGACCCAGATGGCTCTTCAAGACTCTGCATCAAGTATTTCATTTTCGTTATTACGCCAGGCCTGATTTTTTCAATAAACATTCGTAAACTTGTGTTTACATTTTCATTTTCAGTTCCTTCAGCCGGTTTGTCTATTTTCTTCTACCTTGCGCTATTCAAACAGAAAACTTTGTATCAACATGGGTGATTCGAAAGGTTGAAAACGAAATCCGCTAGCAAATTTAATTCTACAATTTTAAAAGGATAATTGGAATAACAATTATTTCGTACATTTTTAGATAATTTATTATGGATTTCTTGGCATGATTCTGCTTGGATACCCATACTTAATCCCACCAATGTAATGGACTATTTTCAGTCTACCACAAACCCTTTCTATGATCGCACCTGTAACAATGAGATAGTCAAAATGCAACGTCTCAACATGGAACATCTCAGGTACCCTTAATTTTCATGTTTTATTAAATTCTTGCATTTAATCTTCAACATTGTTTTATGCATAGTAACCTAACAGGGCTTGAGTATATGCTGCTTCATGTACAAGAACCAATTTTGTATGTTATTAGAAAGCAGCATCGACATTCTGTCTCAGCTGTAACACCACTTGCAGATTTCTACATCATTGCTGGAGTTGTTTATCAGGCTCCAGATCTTGGATCTGTTATCAATTCTCGCATTGTAAGAAAATTTACATTATCAGCTTAATTTCATCTATATTTCCTTTCTTTTGCTTCTAGTCTACAACAGTTAATCATCTGCAAGGGGCTTTTGATGAGGCTCGAACATATTCAAGATATCATCCAAGCAAAGGTATTAATTCTATTTAGTGAGGGAATTTTAGAATTTTCTTGTAACTTATGTTGTAGGTTATTGGTGGGAGTTTAAAGAAACTGAATCTAAAGATTTGGAAGATGAAAACAAAAAGGCACAGAAAAAGAGTTCAAAAGAAAAAGCCAAAGAGGAAAGTAGCTCAGCATTCCAAAGGCATAGAGTTAATATATTATTAGCTGATCTTGCCAAGAAATTCCCGCTTAAAAGTACTCCTTTTCCTGCATCTAACACTCAACTGCCAGAACAAAGAATATCAGTTGAAGATAATGCCAAGGTTGAAGTTAAAGTTGAAGTTAAAACAGAACCTCAGGGTCATAAACCACCACCAGAGAAGAAGCCAAGACTTGGTTGAGACATGAGAGTTCAGAATTTTGTATTACTGTTATGTGAAATTTGATTAAATAACTATGCTTGGCATAGGCATACTTTCTCAGAAGTTTGGTTCAAAATAGTTGAAAGTGTGTATTAAGAAACACATTGGGCACACAAAACCTTGATAGCTATATTGCTTAACACTGCCGAAGATTCAGTAGGGTTTAATTACCATATTCAATCACCCGAAGAAAATGCGCTAAAAATTTCGTTCGTTTGCTGTGTGACTCGAATGAAGGTTGTCCGTTTCGGTAATTCTTTCAGACGTGCAGCTCCCGTATACGTGCAGGCGGATCGTAACCCACCCAAAATATCCGATATAGTTGCTTCCACATTACCGCGATAGGGAACTTCGACAGTCTTTCCTTCTGAAGCCCTATCAATGCAATAAAAAAAAACTTGATTACAATAAAGCACGAGATATTTTTTTGAATAATTTCTTACCTATATTCGGAGACACCACCAACATGCTTATTCATGGCTGTCGCGGATGACATCCCATAGAAAAGTTTATATTTTTTCCCATCTCGTTCGATCACGTCTCCACCTGATTGATCATGGCCCGAGAGCATTCCCCCTAACATGACGAAATCTGCTCCAGCACCAAATGCTTTAGCTACATCACCCGGACAAGTACATCCTCCATCCTATAACGTAAACTTACACGGTTAAGAAAATTTACTTGTGCAATTATCAGACGCTTCCTGACCGAAATAATGTGTCCCCCCAGCCCATGAGCCGCATCGGCGCATTCAATGACGGCACTGATCTGAGGATAGCCAACACCAGTCTTCTTACGAGTTGTGCAAACAGAGCCAGGACCGATTCCAACTTTGATGATGTCTGCGCCTGAAAGAATCAGTTCTTCAACCATTTCTCCCGTGACAACATTGCCTGCCTGCATAGAGGAAGAAAAATTCCAGAAACTCCAAATTCACTGACAAACCCTCAAAAAAAAAAAAAAACAATACCATAATAACATGTTGAGGAAATGCTTCGCGGACGCTACGTACAAACTCTACGAAATGCTCCGAATAACCATTAGCTACATCAAGGCAGACGAAACGCACTTCGGGGACAGCGTTGAGTATTTTGGATAGTTTATCGAAATCGCCTTTACCAGAACCTGAAGAAGCCGCAACAAATCCTGCTATATCTTTATTCTATAGACGGAAATTCGAAATCGGTTTGATAACGTGATTTACTAAAATACAAAAACTTATATTACCTTTTGAATAAAACTGATCCAGTCCTCAACTTGATAGTGCTTGTGTATCACAGTTAACAGACCATGCTGTCGTAAAAATATGAATATTCAAGAAGAAAAAATAAGGTTAGATGAGCGAAGAGACAAAAGATGGCATCTTACCCCCCCCCCCCCCCCCCCGTCGAAGACAAAGCCGTACGAACCTTATTTACCAAGCCACTGAAAATATAACGGAAATAGCACGAGGAAAACCAACGGGAAGTAACTAACACGACTTCCCACATATTTTCTTATCACCTTAGCAAGAGCAGAAGCCATCTCGAAGGTTCCAACCGTATCCATATTGGAAGCTATGATGGGGATCCCACGGATTGTTTGTTTCGAATTGCGAAATTTGATTTCACGAAACAAATCAACCTACATGGAGGTTATAAACATAAATTAAAGTCAATATTCATAACTAGCGCCTTAGTGCTAGTGCTGATGTTGGTAAAAAAAAAATTACGTATTTTAGGCCATTGAACCGGAAAAAAGCACGTGCTGTTTACCGATTTACAGGCACGCCCTTAATAAGAGGAAATAGTTGGTTTGAAGGGTACCAATAGAGTGGGAAGGTAATGAAATTCAGCTATAATTCCCTGTAGTTTTTAGTACATCGACATAGTAACAATAATATGAACAATATTTACATCTGCCCGACTTTTGAGGGTGCTGCGTTTCGGACGTAGGAGGACATCTTTGAAATCGAGCTTGACGTCGTTGTCGATACGCGGCATTTCTCTCTCCCTTCCTCGTTAACGGTCGATAACTAAAACACTTACTCCAAAAACAATTTAACTGCAATTCAATAGAGCAACGTGATAAAGAACTACCAAACAACAAGAGAGCTGATAGAGACGTGCCTCTTTTACACGTACAACCGTCTAGAAAACCGAATGGTGGTAGACTAGTAGACGACATAGTGACGTGAGAACCTATATAAACTTCCCCGCAGACAAGAAACAGCTGACCCTTTTTTGCAGTCACATTATTCTTTTTTTTTATCTAAACCCGCCACCAATATTTGTAACACAATAAACCAATTAATTTGAATATTTCTTTTGAGTCACACTTGAAAATACTTCACCATAATAAATGGCAACATGCGGTTTTATTGACGTAGAATTAAGAAGTCTAGCAGGGGCAAATATTTCTGTGACATAAATTGATAATTAATTGTACAAGGATAATTTTTTCAACTAAGCAACTGTTATTTCACATTATTGTAAAATGTCAAGATGGTTTTATTTTAAACATTATTCTTTAATTCGTTGCCATGGCTATCGCAAATTCGTCTGCTTTTAACCGTCTTTGAAAACTAAATGCAGGTGTACGTACGTGAGCATATAAAAAGGAATAAATATTATTCTTTAAGATGTCTGCGTTAGTTACTCGAAGTCTGAGTTCTTCTTATATGCTGCGTCCACATCCTATGCTTACATCGGTAGTTGTCAAATTTCCGGTGATACAAAGACCTTCATGTGATCTTTATATGTCTGATACTTGCAGCCGGTGCTACTCACGAAAGCCCTATTCTTTTGTAAAATCTCTACACATCTCAACAATTTACAATACACAGGTTAACCAACCTAAACAAGAAAAAGATAACAGTGATGAACTGCAGCAAAAAATACAGAAACAAGAAAGTTCTAGTTGCCCTCCGCCAACTAAAGTTTCTCTCTTCCAAAAATTCAAACAAATGTACAAGGATTACTGGTATGTCCTAATCCCTGTACACGTTGCTACCTCTGCAGTCTGGGCAGGTGGATTCTACTTTGCAGTTAAGAAGTAAAAGAAATCTGTTTTGTTGTTTTTTATTATGTTATTAAATCAATATATTTCAGTGGACTAGATGTGGTGCAGTTACTGGAAAGTTTAGGAATCAGTGAAAAAATAATAAGCCCACTTAGAACTTCAAGTGTGGGCTATTATGCTCTTACCTATGCCCTGTACAAAGTTGCCAGTCCTGCTCGATATGCTGTAACTATTGGAGGTAAATTATGTAACAGCTTGTTAAGGTACAAAAAAAACTAAGACGTTTCATTTTACCATAACATAGGTACCACACTTTCCATTAACTATCTTACACAGTGGGGGTATATTAAACCAGCATCCACTGAGCAAATGCAGGTGTTTTACGAGACACGTAAGGCTGAATTTGATAAGCAACGTGATGACATACGACGAAAATTCAGACAACATAGGACAGATTTCAAGAAAAGAATGAATTTTGGCAAAAAACGAGTTAAGAAATGAAGTGCTTATTAAGTATTTACATCTACGCTCCCAATGGCAGTTTGTTGTTACGACGGAATGACACTTCATAGTCAGAGAATCATTTACACAAGGAAAAAAAAGGGAGAAAGAAAACTGTATTTAAGAAAAAAAATCTTGTTATTTTTTTTATTTTTCTGAGGTACTGAAAATGAACCCCGACAACACTTGCTTCTATGATTTCTTAAGAGCATCTTTGGATGGGAATTGTCGACGGCTTAACTATCCCTCTTAAGATCGTTGGCGTTTGGCTCCGTTGAAGTCAAGTTTGGTACGCTGTACTAAACAGGCTGCAGAAAAATGAGTCCATTTAGTATATAATACCAATTGATTTGACAATGAAACTTGGCAATTAGAAAAAGAGAGCTTCATACATTAAATGTAACTTTGTTGGCCGTTCTGCGGATCTTCACGTTAGGGTTTTGCGCGGAAAAGTATTGTGTAATGGTAGTATTTTTGGCTCGTTGAGTACCCGACGTTTTTTGTAACTTGGATTTTTTCTCTTGATTTTGTTTTTTTTTTTCTTTCCACATAAAACGATCAATCGAAGGCTGCCGAAAGTATTTCGAAATGCCATGGATCTGTTTTTCGGACCGCAAAAGAGCTTTATTTTTTATTTCCTTTTCAAGATCTTCTGCGAATTGTTCTTGTAACGGGATTCTGGAAAATGAATCGATCAGCCAGGGATTGGGTGTCGTTTGTCCAGGAAAGCATGAGAGGATCGGTTCCAAGTAGCTCCAGAATTGCCGGACCACGGATAGAGACATTTTTCTGGATGTTTCAAGTGGTAACGGTGGCTCAAGAAAAACACAACATGAAGGGTACGTATAGATGATACAAGGCGATGCTGTGTTTGTGAATGCCACATTAAAGTAAACAATTCCTGTAGAGGTTTCCGGCAACACATACCCATACTAATTATATCAGAAAAAGGGAATGATTTTCCTTCTAATGGAATCAACAAGAAAAAAACATTGCCTACCTGCTGCTTCCAATAACTACAGAGTTCTGCATAATCCTTAAAGGGTGAGAAATCAGGCAGTTGGCGTGATATAGACATTAGGGTACCGACTCTTATTCTAATTAAATCAAAAATAAATTATTTGGATGAAAAATAAAAATCGGTGAACATATCTGGGTATAACTTTGGCAAATAGAAAAATCGGTGATGAGGGTTGGTCTGAAAATAAATCACAGCGTTGGGATTTTCCTTGAAATGGATAAGTTCATCGGACTTCAGAACTAAATCGTGGGGAGTAATCGGATACAGTTTGAGTTCTCCGCCATGGGCCCAAACTTCCACGCTATCACGACCATCTTTATCAAACCGGTTACTTTTAATTATTTTGAATCAAGTAATTCTTTGCTGTTTACCTGTTAATCGGATTTCAAATTTGACTGCTTGAAAGGTGTCACTTTCGTCATCCATGTCTAGGAAATTCCGCTGATTTTTGTGTATCAGCCATTTTCCAACCGGATTCCAGTCAGTAATGAGGCGAGCAGAAAGAGTAAAAGCGATACCTTGACGTATATCTTCTATGGTAGCTGTTTGTGTAAATATTTTGGATGACGAAGATATCAAACCAAACTGAGCTAGATCTTGGAAAAGGTTATGATCGCCATACGTTTGTTCCGGATAATAGAGAACGCATATTTTTTGTTGATGCTGCTGAAGGGGATTACAAAGTAATTGATTTCGATGAGAAATCAATAAGTGGCAAGCTTCTTTTCCTGTAATCGAACCAGTCAAATGGATCTGAGAACACTTCAAATCGACCAAACGTTGAGCATGAATTGTGCAAATGTGCTTCATTTTTCAAAGCTTTTTCGTTTTTTAATTGATGACAATATCAAGCCTTTTCGATTCCTTTGCGTTCTCTGTACTGCAGACGCAGGGCAAGGCTCCAGACGTTATAATCCCTTTGCACATGGCAAGAAACCTGGGTGTTCTATTGAAATAGAATACTTGTAAAAAAAAGGAGGGATTAAAGTCCTCCATCAATACACTTGTCGTACGTGTTCTATTTCTTCGTTGTTCTGTGCTTGAAAATTTTGCCATTAAAGCCATGCAACATAATGGCTTTAAGAATTTATATTCGACGAACAATGAACGAAAGAATTCTGCTTTTGAAACACAGTAGTGTTTGCCGCCAAATCTCACTTCCGATTTCCCATGTTAGTTTTCGTAATAAAATTAAAATTTGATCCAGTCTATTTTACTTCAGTTCGAACCACAAAGGTAAGAAATTTTTGACGTTAGGTTAATTTTCAAGAAATCTACGGTATGATCAGGAAAATTGAGAGAAGTCTGCAAAAAACGGGTGCCATAAGCAATGCGGTCTGGGCGCCATCAAACCCATAAGGCGGGGGTAAGGGCTAAAGAGGGAGAGATAATAATTATTGACTAGATAGTAGCCGTACAGTCGGTGGCCATTTTTTTAGTCCTCACGCGCTTTCTGATGTGAATAAATTGCCGAAAGATGGCTCTTTCCCTTCTTTGAATTCCACAACAAATTTCACATCCCAAGTTAAACTACGGCCACTTTATGACACCGTAGATAAATAAACTATGTTTTGAAAAAAATTATGTTTAAATAGAATGATGAATTCACCTAGCTAGTTCGTGAAATGCGTTTTCGGTGATTTTTGTTTTATTGGATAAATCATAGTCATCTGGCGGCTTTTGAACATACTTCGTATTAGACCATGCAACTTCTCTTACTGGAGGAGCTGGGAGCGTCCGCTGCGTTGGGAACAAGAAGGTATTCTTGTTCGCTATTTTCCGCCCGTCGAATAAGTTTCCCTTTGCCGTTGGTTGTGGTCGTTGACATTGTAATCCACGCAACGGTTTCTCGATGTACATCTTGGTTAGCCAGCCGAGCCATTAAATTTAGTCCACCGCCAAACAACAGCCGACTTATTTCAAACACCTTCCATCTTGCAGGTAACAAAATGCCAAAGTACTATGAGACGAGAGAGCGAGAGAGAATAGCCGCCAGCCTCATGCTGGCGGTCAACTTTCGTCCAAACGAACCGGTCAGATCCTTTGTTGATGGCCCAAAGACTGTGCTTGGCTAAAATATGATGAAGTTTGATTTCTAAAAAGGGAAGGTTGTTTGAATGAAGTGTGTGTGTGTGATTATAGAGGAATAAGGCAAATGGGTGCTAATTGGATACCTGTGTGTGGTGTTACTTCCATGCACTACAGAGTTCATTTTCCAAATTAGGTGCCTTTAAGCAGGGAAGGTGTGAACCAAGCAGCTCTACTTTTTTCACCATGCCTTTAGCCAGTCAAGCTAGAGTTTATGCAGATGTGAATTTGCATAGAGCAAGAGAATATTGGGACTATGAATCCCATGTCATTGAATGGGGGTAAGTTTTTAGCTTCATTAGTTGTTAGATTTCAACAAAGTAACAGAATAAAATAACTCTTTTTCTTTGATGCAGGGAACAAGATGATTATCAACTTGTGAGAAAATTAGGAAGAGGAAAATATAGTGAAGTCTTTGAAGCCATCAATGTTGTTACCAACGAAAAATGTGTTGTCAAAATCCTTAAGGTAATGGTGTTACTGAAACTCTCAATTGTATGATTATCTTTATTAATTGAAAGCTCTTATTATTCCTTACTAGCCTGTCAAAAAGAAGAAAATTAAACGCGAAATTAAAATCTTGGAAAATTTACGTGGTGGAACCAACATTATCACACTTCAAGCAGTGGTTAAAGACCCCGTGTCGCGAACTCCGGCGTTGATCTTCGAACATGTCAACAACACGGATTTCAAGTTACTCTACCAGACATTAACGGATTATGACATTCGGTTCTATCTTTACGAGTTGTTAAAAGCTCTGGATTACTGCCACAGTATGGGCATTATGCATCGGGACGTCAAACCTCACAACGTTATGATTGACCACGAAAATCGTAAGCTTCGGCTCATCGATTGGGGTCTGGCAGAGTTTTATCATCCCGGTCAAGAATACAACGTCCGAGTTGCTTCAAGATATTTCAAAGGTTGCCCATTTCTATTCGTGAAGGTTATCTTTACATTAACGATTTGTCGGTATTCTTCTTATAGGACCAGAATTGTTGGTGGACTATCAAATGTACGATTATTCCCTTGACATGTGGTCACTTGGCTGCATGTTGGCTTCAATGATATTTCGCAAGGAGCCATTCTTCCACGGTCATGATAACTACGACCAGTTGGTCCGCATCGCCAAAGTTCTGGGTACAGAAGAACTTTTTGAGTATCTTGACAAGTATCAGATTGAACTAGATCCACGGTTCAATGATATCCTCGGCAGGTAATACTTTTTCGGGTTTCATCAACCAGCTTCTTTGCTTTCATTCATTTTTTCTTTTTTAGGCATTCACGCAAAAGGTGGGAACGCTTCGTACACAGTGAAAATCAGCACTTGGTTTCCCCTGAAGCCTTGGACTTTTTGGACAAACTTTTACGGTATGATCACCAGGAGAGGCTCACGGCTCGTGAAGCCATGGATCACCCTTACTTTTGTAAGTATTGAGTACAGTCGTCTACTTGTAGTCTTGGAAGTTGTTAAGTCGTTAGGTTCAAAATCAAGGAGCTTAAGTGTAAAAGTTTTAACATTAGTATGGTGAACTCAGTAGAACTTGAAATGGTTGGCAATTTCATATAACACTTCTTTTTGAATCGTACATAGACCCCATTGTGAAAGAACAGAATCGATTGGCCAGTTTGTCAACCTCTCCGACACTCTTACCACCTGGAACGTCGGTAGGAGGCGGTGAGTAAACCATTGAAATCCACCGGTTAAGGGAGGGAGACTGCGAGGGGAATAATGACAAACAAAAATAAAATGTTCAGTCCAGCTACGAAACCCTTCCACTATTATCCTCTTTCGCTACGTTCATAGTCCCTGCCCGCACTTGTTTCTGTTGACAGCTCTACTTACAAGTTCAACAAAACATGTGGGGCAGCCACCATCTCCCACCCCCTCTTTTTTGTTATCCAACCAAATCATCATCCCATTTGCCCTTTATCTAATCTAACGAGAGTGGAAATGACAAATATCTTGCAAGGGAACGCCATTTGTCTGGAGGTGTATCTTTGATTTGGTCCCTTCTTTCATCCTCTTCTCCCCATCTCCTTGCGCAGTTCTTAGGTCATGCTCCTTAACTTTTTTTTATTAGATTTTTTTTATTTTCACTTTCTATACATTGTCATTTCATTCACTTTCACGTTCAAGTGTATCAGTGGCCGTCAATACACATGTTCCTTGCAACGTATATTAACGTCATTTTCATTCTCGCAAAGAATCGGAAATAGCGTAATATTCAGTGTCAAAACGTCTGTTCCAGCATATGATGAAGGCAAGAGCAAACAGCAGTTAGTAAATTCGTTTTCCTTTTTTTTTTTTACCATCAGGTGCAAGTGGATTAGCTGGACCAAGCGGAGGTGGACCTTCACAGTAGGAGTCATCGAAAGACAGTTGCCGTGTAGTTGGCTGGAAAAACGATTGTACCTGTCAACTAATAGCGGCGTGAAACTGGAAGTTATTAGTGAAGAGACGTGCTTGTTTCCCCAACAGTAAAACCCATGCGAAGAAGTGAAAGAAGCTAAACAAATGCGTTCTCATTTCATGACTGCGTATAACGGTTTTCGCATGAATTGCATCCTGGTCGGTTGACTTAAGATTCCGAAAGCAACTGCTATTAAACACGTGTACAGTCTCTTATAATTTCTGGCAGTATCCTTTTCTCTCTGTTCAAAAGTTGTCTCCCCTATCTACTACTATTTACTATCACTTACTCTCCCACCCAATTATCATGCCATTCTTTGTATAGTGCATGAAACCTAATGTTTGAATTATTTTTCCAGAAATGTTGAGTACCACAAACATTCGTCCTTCCATAAATCCACCCCTCCAAGTAAACGTCCGCTTTTATCATCGCCGGCAGTGAACAAGATTGGCACTTCTTGCATGGAAGCATGTCTTTGGCATTTTGTCGTAATCTGATTCGATCGAATGATTTGTCTCATTTCCATAATTCCTCAAATTCATGAACAGTGTAATCTAGCGAGAAGGAGGCATAGTTACGTTTTCTACTACTAAACAGCTTTGGGTTGGAAGTCCTTCCCCATTTATAGATATTTTGGGTTTGAATTTTAAAGGGATGTAGTATCTAATCGTATATCATGTAATAAGCAATTGTTCAATACAATCCTAAGTTTCGCATTTTCACGCTTTCCATGCCCTTTTCTTTGGTTCTGCCCATTTTTAGGAAGAACACCTATGCCATCTGTTGGTCATACGCAAGCTGCAATCAAGTCTCACCGGCAAAAAGCACAAGTGTCAGAGTCAGACCCGTGAGTATAATCACTACAGCGGTTATCAGGCTCAGGAGCTTTAATTTCACAAGTAAAAAGATTCGTTTGAAACTTGTGGCTGCCGTGTTTAAAAGACTTCATCATGGATGTATACGATAGCCTAATACTGTAAGTGTATCCATTGGATAAAAAAAAATGCTGTTATTCAAGTAGGTACTCGTTAAATGCCAAAGACAATTTTCATTATAGGCACGAAACTCCTGATCAGTTTTTGATTGAACCCATTCATGATCCGGGGAATATTCTGGTCATCGATCGTCTTAACCAGGAATTTAGTCTTATTGACGGAAAAAAACATATCCCTAGTACTTCTAAAAGCAGATCAATTTTTGGAATTGTGGGCACCATCCGTCTTATTGCTGGACATTATCTGGTTGTGATCACTAAATGTTCCAAGGCTGGAATGGTAAATGGTCAAGACATCTGGAAGGTTGACGAAACAGAAATTATACCATATGCAAGGACATTTTTACACTTAAATGAAGAACAGGTGAACCATATAGTCAATAAGTACATGAATTGACTTCATGATTCAAACAATTTCCTAACCTTAGCTTGCAGAAAATCAAGTGTACAAAGCAATGATTGAGCATGTTCTCAACATTCCCCACGTTTACTTTTCCTATACATATGATTTAACACATTCCCTTCAAAGGCTGCACAACACCATGCCAGAATTTTTACAGGTTTTTCTAGTTTTTGTTTTTCAGTAAACTGAAATCTGTCATTTACCTTTCTGATTTACTTTTGTTTAATTTCAGATTCCATTACATGAAAGAGCAGATGAAAGGTTTGTCTGGAATCGTCATCTTATTCGAGATTTCGTCAGCCAACCGCAGATGGCCAAGTTTGTATTACCTGTAATGCTTGGATGTGAGTAACCGTTCACCATTCGAAGTATGTCTCATTTACTCGCTATCTCAATTTGTCTTCTTTATAGTTGTTCAGTCCCACCATTGTACAGTTAACCGTAAGAAATTCGTGTACACTCTGATTTCGCGGCGGTGCTGCTACAGGGCAGGAACCAGATTTTTTATGAGAGGCGTAGATCAAGAAGGCCAAGTGGCCAACTACGTCGAAACGGAGCAAATAATTGAATATCAAGGCGACAAATGTTCGTTTATACAGGTAAGAAGTCTTCATATAAATTTTTAAAAAAACTTTAACTGTGTAGCTTAACAAAAATGTCCGTCTAGACTAGGGGATCGATCCCAATCTTTTGGTCTCAGTTACCAAATTTAAAATACAAGCCTAAACCTGAAGCAGTGCAGGGTGCTAACCATTTAGAGGGACTTTCTAGGCATTTCGACTTTCAAGTTTTGAACTACGGAAAGCAAGTTATTCTGAACTTGGTAAATCCAATTCAAATAAATTTGGTAAAAACTAACAATTTCTTCTATACATCTCCATCCATAAGATCGACCAAAAAGGTGCAGAGGGAAAATTAGAAAAAGCCTTTTCAGACGTAATAAAAAGCTTTCGTAGCCCCTTTGTGAAGTAAGTTGCATTGTTCGCAGTAAAATGTAACTGTTTGTCTAACCACTACAATTTTAAGATACGAAGCTTTTGATTTTCACCACGAATGCCGTAAGATGCGTTATGATCGCCTGAGCATTCTTCTCGATCGCGTCAGTGCAGAACAGGAAGAATACGTTTACTTCATGTTGCTCAAGGACGGAACTGTTGTTAGGCAACAAGACGGTGTTTTCCGAACAAATTGCATCGATTGCTTGGACAGAACTAACGTGCTGCAAAGTCTCTTAGCTCGGCGCAATCTTCAACAAGTGTTTCTGGTAGCGTTTACATAATACTAATAGCTCATACTGGTTTAGATTATCTAGGTTTTTTTGGCGTCAGAAACTTGGGGTTTTGAGTGAAGGTCAACGGATTGAAGATCAAAACGATTTCGAAAATCTATTCAAGCATGTTTGGGCCGATCATGCCGATGTCATTTCTACCCAGTATTCGGGTACAGGAGCATTGAAAACAGATTTCACGCGCCTTGGCAAGAGGACCAAATCCGGCCTTCTTCGCGATGGAGTCAATTCCCTTGTCCGTTACTACAAGAACAATTTCGCTGATGGTTTCCGACAAGTATGCATGCACAAAAAAACCAAAAATAATCAATTTTTTTTTTCGAAACTTGTTCTCCAATAACCTTTCTTACGCAAATGGTATTGGTTTTCAGGATGCCATTGATCTATTCCTAGGTAACTACGTAGTCGAGCAGAGTCGACTTGTTATCCGCACTGATCGCAGCTGGAAATACTTATTGGTTCGTTGCACAGTCATTTATTTTTTTTGTTGTGCATAATGGAATGTATTATCTTTAGCTTCCTGGAATATGGTGTATTGCTACCGCTATGGTATTTGTAACTCTTCTGCTCCCAAATGGTAAACTAATTACTTCAGACGCCAAATTAGAGGACCAGGTTTAATTGTTTTTGTGATTATAGAACTGAGCACAGAAAGCCTTCTCCATCTTCTTTTTTGGTCGGGGATGACGGTAGTCTCCTCGTACTTCATTATGGCTAATGCCAGTGAATATGTTGATTGGCCTAAGCTAGTTGGCCGCCATCAACCACCCAAACAGCTGGAACTGTAGAGTAAACACGTGCAAGTTGGTAATTTTTCAAAATCTATTGTCCCCATATACACGCTATAATTTGTTTTTAAATCTGTATCTTTCAGTCCTCACAAGCTACCATAAGTACTCGCTTTCTTGATTGCATAGTTCTTACAGATTATATTGTAGTGTTAATAAAATTCTACAATTTAGTTCATTTGCAGTAGTATTTGTATCATGAATGGAATGAATCTCAACACAACCGTCGAACAAACGCAAATCCGTCATTAATTACCAAACGTACCATAAAGTATTCGAAGGCCTCTTGCAATTTTACCAACTCCCCGACGTAGTGATGAAGTGGGTTTCTTCTTCACGCTTGGTCCACTAATGGAGACAATATTATTAGCTTAAATTACGTAGGAATTCGGAGGAGGGGAAAAATTACCTTCAGTACAGCGTTGGCCGCGTTCATGATCGCTGGCTTTGTGGTCATTGGTTCTAGGACCATGTAAAGTTCGTAGGAAGGTGTAACCTATTTGTAATGAAGGTTAGTCTATGGATACGAAATCTGGTGCTGGAATAATTTACCAAGCCAAAAAGTATTTCTTTCTCGGTTGTATGGCACATTGTTTTCAACGGCCGCGACGCAGAGTGCATACGACCATGCATATGGCGATAGAGATCCATTAAGTAGAGTTGGCCTTGTTCATGTTGATACGGTGGGCCATTATTGGCATGGGTGTACTGGGCCGACAATCTTGATTTGTAAACAAAGTGGCGGACGCTAGCGCAGCCCAGCTGACTAATAATAGGGCAGGTAGAATTCAACGCAAGAGTGATCGACTCAAGAATGCTATTGTGACGTCGAAGTCTCTAGAGGAAAGATTGATTCGTTGAAAAGTCAATCATGTAAACATCAAGTTGATATTACGTCAACAATATTCTTTTTGGCATCGGAGAGGCTGAAGAATGAATCACGGTCGGTTGTGAAAAAAAGCATACAGGCTTGGCAGTCTTCACTCAAATAAGATGCATGGACATACAAAAATGACCTAAAAGTAAGACGCAAAATTATTTAAAAAGTAAGCAAACACTTCTGTTATTTCTTTAGACCTCGGATCAAAATGCGGAAGACAGATTGGAGTCCACCCCTCAGCAGTTTTGAATGTTTCAGAGGAGTTGACTAAATTAATGATTAGATGGACGTCACTAGGATGGAGGAGATGTTTTTTGTTTACGCGAACCAAACTGATTAGTTGATTGTTACCAATCAGCACAGTGAAGACCAGGTTCTTGAAAAAAGATAAATATATTGAAGTAATTAATGTTTTTACAAGTCACTGGTGCTGTAGATAATTTTGGACGTACTTTAATCCTATGACATTGTTGATGGATAGTCTGTGTTACAGCATCACGATCGCTAGCAGGCATTGGTAAACATTTAACCGCACCAAGCAGGACGGAAAAATCGTTATCCATGTAGTTAACCAAATTATCCATAAGTCTTTCAGAACCAGCTTAAATACAATGAATAGTTATTGCTGGTGCTTTTTGTTATCTAATTTTCCAAAAATGAGATTACCTAAAAGCCTTCGAAGATCGTAATTTCGTCTTTGTTCAAATATCTTTTCAAGATGCGCCCTAGTTATGACACTAGAGATCTGATTATATATATACCTAGAAAGTGGAGTAGAGAAATTGTTAATATGCAAATATAAAAAATAAAATAAACAGGTAATAATAATAAACTGAAAAATAGAAGATGAGAAAATTACTCCAATTGCAACAGTAACTGTAACACACTATCCTTCATTTTGGAAACAGCTACTAGTATCAGTGGTGTTTTATGAAGAAAGACAAATTTTGTATCACCAGCCAAAATCATATCCATTGAGTCCTCTCCATCTTCTACAAATGAAACAAGTGCCTGCATCACCCCAAACAAGGTGACTAGTTGCTCCTCATTTCCATGCCTAAATATATTGATATTATAAAAAATTCTGAATATTCAGCAAAATAGGAAGCCAACCTAGTGTAGATGGGTTTGCCAGCCTCACTCAGCACAAAAAAATGTTTCCTTTGATTTTTCCACAGCAAGGAATCTGATCCACTTTCTTCATCTCCAGCTGGTGAACAACTCTCTTCCAAGATTGACGAAGCCTGATTTTTTAAGTGTGTTTAACAAATCTGGAGAGGAGATGTTCTCAGTAAATCTCACATTGGCTGTACGTGACATGGAATCCTCATTTTGATTGCTGAAGGATTCTCTTTCTAGGTAGACTCTGGGCCGTACAAAGGATAGTTGGTCTTGAGTAATGTTGACTAGATCTGATCCAAAAACCAAATCAGGTTGAGCTTCAACGGCAATTTCTAAACCGACATCACCGTTCCGAAAACCATCGGTACAACCGTGGGATTGTATGTTTAAGCTCACATCATTGGAATCACAGTTAGTTCGGGCCGCGGTAAGATTATTTAAATTTTCATATGGATCGCTACTGTCTAGAATTGCATGGCTGGCATCGGTAGCTGTCTCAAGAATGTCAACTGTGTTCAATGGAAAAACAACCTCACAGGCTGCTATCTCAGAAGCCATGTTTACTGTTTACTGTGTATAGTTATTGTTTTTTCTGCTTCTCAACTTATCCCCTTGTGTACATTTGTAGACACTAAACAGGTGCAAAGGACCGGGCGAACTGATCTTTAAATTATATTCTTTTAAATCAAATTTTAATGGGAAAACTGGGGGGGAAATCATAAATCATTAAAAAAAACATTGACAAAAAAAAACAGACAAAATTTTTATAATGAATAATGATAAAAAAATTTCGCAAATATAAGATGTTTCCCTCATTTACCAATACGTTCCAGAGCCAACGGTGGACAGGGCCAGATACTGTAAAATGCGGAAACGAAGATCTGATGTGAATTCCTTCAAAAGCTTATTCAGCATATTTTCGTAATTTGTCCAAAGTCAATTGGAATTTGGATATACAATGAACAATAAAATCTAAGCAGTTGAAAGGAAGATAGATAATATCTGTTGTAAGTAAAAATGTTAAGTTGTTGCGAATTTCGTTTTTGCATTTCCTTGAGCAGTTTCCCGCATTTTATCTTGCATGATGCTATTCTCCTTTCACTATTTTAGCACCCAACTTATTGCCTTGTATGGTATCTCGCGTGAGATCGGGTGTGGTGCTGTGTTGCTCATAATAGATACCCGATTTCGTCCACAGGACTGGACTTAGGGTGCATATAGTGACTCTCTTGATTGTGTTTGCATTTCCAAATGCCGCCTGGGTAAGATTGAGATAAGATAAATACAAATAGGATTAGTTAGATTGATAAGATACTATTGCATTTGATAATTCAGTATCTGTACCAAACAGCCTATAAATGGTATAAATGTCAATCATCAAACATTAAAAATTTTAGTTCCTCATATTATGGCCGAAAAATCTAATTTCATTACTTTAAAACCTGTTGAAAGCAGTAGCCTCTATCTCAGAAGAATGGAGGAAAAGACAAAACAAGGTGTAGATACCAGTGATGTAGATGAGCTGGAAGAATTATTGCTAAACATAAATTCTTACATTATGAGAAAAGCAAATGAAAATGAACTGCTTACAAAAGTTCCACATTTACTAAACTTAGTTGGTTTCCATGATGATAGGACAAATACCGATGTTAATCTTGTTCCTAAACTCCCTGCTAGAAATGTTAAACCTAATGTCATTGTTAGGTATAGTTTATACTAATGGTTTAAGTAAAACAGAAAATATTTCAAGTTTTGAATAACTGAAAACATCTTGATTTGTAGCGAAATGTACAAGAACACTAGATGTGTGCGGTGTGATGATGGATTTGAACCACATGAAAAAATTGTCAACACAAATGGAGAGCTGTGGCATCCTCAATGCTTTGTGTATGTATTGTATATCATACCTCTATTTAATGCATTTATAATTGCTCATGCTGATAAATTATTGTAAAGTTGTGCCCAGTGCTTTCGATCATTTCCCGAAGGCATTTTTTATGAATTTGAGGGACGCAAGTATTGTGAGCATGATTTTCAAATGCTTTTCGCCCCATGTTGCGGTCGATGCGGTAAGATTGTTTTTTTTATTTTCCCATTTCATTTGGAAATGGCTAAACATAGATTTAAAAAAACCGATCAGGCGAGTTCATCATCGGTCGCGTGATCAAGGCAATGAATGCTAACTGGCATCCAAAGTGCTTCCTTTGCGAGATGTGTAATAAAGAACTAGCCGATCTTGGTTTTATCCGTTATCAGAACAAGGCACTGTGCCACGATTGTAACGCTCGGGCTAAGGCCGCTAGTTTAGGAAAGCACGTCTGCCATAAGTGCCAGTAGGTGCTACATTATTATTCTTCTTTTTTTTTTCGCCTCCGAAACTAATGACTTAATTCTAGCTCTATGATTGATGATCGCCCACTGCGCTTCCGTGGTGAAGTCTACCATCCATATCACTTCAACTGCTCTTCCTGCGGAATCGAGCTCAATGCAGACGCCCGTGAAGTAAAAAGCAGACCTGGGTTCACAGCAAATGAAATGGTATCCACATTCTTCGCTTAATCACATAAAAAATTTTCTGACGTTACATAAAACACACAGAACGAGTTATACTGCCTAAGATGTCATGACAAAATGGGAATCCCGATTTGTGGAGCTTGTCGTCGCCCAATCGAGGAACGCGTGGTCACCGCTCTTGGGAAACATTTCCACGTTGAGGTATGTGCTCGCCATATTATCTTTGAAATTCTTAGCCACTAAACTAAATGGCGTGCTTATATAGCATTTCGTCTGTGCTAAGTGCGAGAAGCCGTTCTTGGGTAACCGACACTACGAGAAGAAGGGTTTAGCTTATTGCGAGACCCACTATCACCAGCTTTTTGGCAATCTTTGCTTCGTTTGCAACCAAGTTATTGGAGGAGATGGTAAGGCATTTCAGTATTTTTGCAGCCTAAGACTTTTCATGTTCAACTACCTTTTTCTTTTAGTTTTTACCGCACTGAATAAAGCCTGGTGTGTCCACCATTTTGCCTGCTCGGTTTGTGATACAAAAATGTCACAAAAAACAAAATTCTACGAATTTGACTTGAAACCAACTTGTAAAAAATGTTTTGATAAATTTCCTGCAGAACTTCGAAAGCGACTGAAAAAAGCGTATGAAGCTAATCCGAAGAAAAATTCTGCTGCCAATTAAAAAGAAAACGGTAACAAATCGGCATAATTGCTTCAGTTTTAGTTTCCATGTTGATATCTTTACTCTTTGTAAATTTAGAACTATGGATTTGCTGATTATTTTATAATTTCCTTCATTTACTAGGTGCCTTGCTTTTATCATATCCATTTTAAGATCATAACATTTTTCAAATTACAAATTAAGCGATTAAACGGCCATTGAGCATTAGCTCTTCATTTATTATTGTTTAATTTTTACTAGATTCTTCGTGATTCTGTTTCGTTTTTTTCTCGCTTACTTTTCTAAGCTACAGTCACATTCTAAATAAAGTTTCAATTAAAACAACGTAAAAAGAAACACTGTACAACTTCCTTGTGCCCCTATTCTATTTTTATTATTATGTCATTATAATAAACTAATCTTTACTGAATTTCTTAGATAATCGTGAAATTAGTTATATACTAATTTTTTCTTCTCTTCCCAAAAATCATTGGAAACAAGATTAAGAAATCGATAGACGACAGAATTGCCTTAAACAATGTCTATCGCTTCAGCTACTTCCACCAGTTTTTCAGCTGTTGATGACTCATCGTCGAAGTTACTGAACTCAAAAGAACTGACATTAATTCTGGAGTTGCCACCTTCTATTTGAGAATACCATTTCATACTGGTTGAAATAAGACTACAGTTAGAAAAGTAGGTAGTTACATTTAAGTTATAACGTAAATTGTATGATACATGTGTTGGATAGCAAAACGATCAAT
This sequence comes from Daphnia carinata, assembly GCF_022539665.2. Lineage (NCBI taxonomy): Eukaryota > Metazoa > Arthropoda > Branchiopoda > Diplostraca > Daphniidae > Daphnia > Daphnia carinata. The sequence continues at coordinate 1,451,132 of NC_081336.1, read as the reverse complement.
GATTTTATAGCGGCAGGGCCGCATTGCGCTTGCCCAGCTGTAATGAGATCATACTATTCACACCAGAAATTTTGCCTGTTGCACACTCAAGATTTTAAAATCCTAAGGGTTACAGAAGGAAAAACTTTTGTCGTTAGAAGTAATTTCAGGTGTTTAACTGGAAAGTAAAAAGGAAAAAAAAATTAGAATAGATTTTAATCTCTAATAAAGGGATACATTACGAGTCATATAAAAGCCGCTGATAATGTGAAAAAATTTCCCAAGTTGGTGAGTGTAAGCTGAACTCCAGAGCAACAAGTACTGCGAATTCTGATGCAAACAATTCTCGCCTGCTGATGCGAAAGTTGTTCTGAATTTCCTACAAACAAAAGGGGGCTCAGCGTTTTTACTTAACAATCTACTGAACTGATGAATTTTTAAAAGTAATAACTTACCTCAATAAGTGTTTTTAGTGAATCTCCTTTCACATCATTCATTTTTGCCGACAATAGAAGCGTAGCACCAGCACACAGCTTGCGATTTCCCTTATGCACAAGTCCACGTAAAATAAGTTTTTCAAAAAACACTAAAAATTTAACATAGTAACATTTATTAATGTGTAAATTTTATTCTTTTGAATGTACTGCAAACCATATGATTGGGCAACTGTAAGAAGATCAGTTCCTGTTCCACTATCCTGTTTTGCCACTTTTCGCATTTCTCGTTTAAGGCTAATATTAAGAGAGTTAGATATTAATGCTCCCATAATTGTAATAATGAAGAAACAAACAGAACCTTCTAATTTTACTCAAAGTTAGATGAATATGAGGAAATTTTTCGCGAAATTTGTCGTTCAGTTCTTTTTTAAGATCAGATGGTTTTACGTAATCGATAACCGATGTCTATGTTGATATAATGTAAAAAGTTATTATTCTAACTTGTCATAATTTTCGAACATGACTTACCATGTATGACGAAAAGGTGAGTAGTGCTATTCTTGTACTATGTTTACCGGCGATTAATTCGGGGTCATCCAAAAGACTGGGATGATATCCGAAATGCCCAAGATTTGAAAACGTCTGAGGACCCAATTCTTCATTGTCAATCTTCATGTTTTCCACTATTTGAAGTGGTGAGGATGGCCGGATGTGATGTGGGCGATCATGAGATCGGAATATAGTTGAGACTTTACTTGCACGGTCATTTTCATAGTGATTAACTTCTGAGATATGAAGTCTTCGAGGGGTAATAAGTTCACGACCAGCGTTCCCCGACGGTACCAACATCTGACAATATGATACTACCTTGGCATTCAAAGTTCGTTAGGAAAGTAAAATTGTTTTTTTTATTTTTAAACATGTTGTGAATAAGAACTTACTTGTCCGTCCCCCGGTTTAGCCAAACCAAGTAAATGGTACAGATCTGGGTAATCTGTTGACGATACTGGCCGCGTACTTGAAGACGGATGTCGGCGACGTCCACTATCACTTCGAAACTCTCCTCTATAGGTATGGCGAACCGTTAGACTCATAGCTAAATCATAGACGGAATACGGTAAAATCAACATTTTAACCTCGAGAGCTTGCTGATACGCGAAAACGGTAAAGTTGAAAAAAGAACAACTGGCGAGCAATTGCATGTAACCAGAACTAGTCTCTGATCAGTCATTTGGTTTGACCAGTCATAAGCTGATGTTAAGAACCTTACTTCTTTCTCCTTTGCACCTGATCCTGTTGGTGAGTATGAACTCTCTGAAGTGTTGCTAGAGATCTACAGGAAATAAAAGAATTAATTTTAGTAGGAGAATCAACACATTTTTACCAAGTACACCTTTCTGCTACGTGTAGAATTAGGAAAAAGATAGCTTGCTGTAGGAAACTCAAAAAAATCAACTGAAGCCTTTTCAGAGTGTGGTACTAATGAAGTTGTTCCAGGAATGCTGGATGCATGACAAATATTAGCATTTGATGAAGTTGCTCCTTTTTGAGCCTTGAACATACTGTTTCCCGTTGGTGATCTTTAATGGATTCATTATGTTTTAAAAACTATATTATCAAAACCTTACAAATAGATAAAGTCAATTACCTATCTCTGATAGAAACTGCTGAATTTTCCATCTTTATCAAAGCATTTTCATCCATTTGAGTTTTTTCTTCCTTCATCACTGATGCACTGTGTTTCACATCAGCATTTGTTGTTTGATTGTTACAGACATTTCCTTGTACCATAACTGTACACAATAATTCAGTCTTCTGGTGGTCATTAAAGGATAAACTAGCTTGGCTAGATTTTTTAGATACTTTTTTAGTGTTCCCTTCATTTTCAAGTGAATCACTTTGCAGGGTAAGTTTTGAAGAGGGGGCAAATTTTGAATCTTCAACAGAACCATCAAGTGATATATTTGACAGAAAATTCAGCGCAGCTAACCGCCGCCTAGAATGCTTTTGTCTGTAAAAAAAAGTAGCCATTGTTTTATGTGAAGAAACAATGGTTGTGACAAACGAAACGACACATAAACAAAAACACTTGTATTGGATACACTAGTTTCTCGATACCGATCCTTGTATACATCGGCTAATGTTTAGAATCGATTACTGTATTTTCCTTGGTATATCGTCAGTACGTAAGATCTTCATCTAAGGAAAATACGCATTAGGCGCGGACGAAATCAGTTTCCCGGCTTTTCGAACCAACCAACCCGATCTCAGATGGCAGGCCGGTATTTCCCGATATTTACGTTCTGGAGCGCCAGTATCCTTACGTACTGTACCTGGTTTCAAGCTTTTTCCCTATACTGAAGAGGTGAAACAAAGTGATGCCATCATTGTGCATTTGAACAATTATTTCAGAGGCATAGAAAAAACTTGGAAGTTAGAACTCATGATACTGAATTATTTCTGGTTCTATAACTTTGATGAAATTTTTTACACGGTCTGGCAACGTCAATGAACGCACTGTCAGCTAGTTGGTTGACGTGTCGGACGTTTCTGTTTGTTTACATCTCTAGGATATCTTATTAAAAAAACAAGAAAGACATTAAAATAGGGATTCCCATCCTTAATTTAGTAAATGTCATGTAGATGATCTAAAATGTGTGAACAGTTGATGAAATTATTGTTTATAACCATGGGGTTCCAGTTCTTCATGAACCCGCTTGTCGGTGCCATTCCGCTAAGCAATTCTGTGCTTTATAAAGATTCAGGTGCCAATTATCTACATGGAATTTTGAATATCTACATATGAAAAAGCTAAATTTTGTTTTTATTCTATTTTTAAATTTTGTAGATCCTATTGTTCAAATGAATGTTGCCAACTTCCAATCAACTATTGTTGCCACCAGCAATGCTTGGTTAGTTGAATTTTATAGTAGTTGGTGCGGACATTGTATAGATTTTGCCCCTGCATTTATCCAGCTTGCCAATGATGTAAAAGGTATTGAAGACTGAATTTTTTCATACCTTCATTAATAATTTTTATTGACATTGCTGTTTCTTTTAATAAAGGCTGGGAGAAGGTGATTACTGTGGGAGCAGTAGACTGCGCCAAGGATGAAAATATTCCTTTATGCAGAGATTATGAAATTATGGGCTATCCAACCCTCAAATTCTTCCCTGCCTTTACTGACATCACTCAACTGGGTGTCATAAGAACAGGTGGTAAAAAAGTAGATGCCATTCGTATCAGCATGATTGACTACATTGAACAACAATTTATGGAAAAAAAAGCTCCTCCTCATTGGCCACTACTAGGCCCACTCCAGTAAGTATGAACATATAGAACAGTTAATTGGGAGAAATGGTATCGTCGTGAAACAATACTTTGCCCAAAATTTGGTGTCCTGATATTTGATCGCTTTACTGCATGTGGCATATCTTTCGGTGTAACATGCGATGTTTCTGCATTTTAAAACACAGCAAAAAAAAAAAAAAATAAGAAAAGAGAATTCAACCCTGCAGAATTTGTTTTAGACAAGGAGTAAAAAGATGGGAAAAGAAATTAGAATGTTTATGTAGTTCATCACACAGTACGCTTTGGAAACTACATGTATTGCGGCTATTCTTTTCATTTCCGCGGTCTTTTAATGGTGATAGATAAACTCTAATGCTGCTCTTTGCTAAACTATTTTATCAAGATAATTTAAATGGGAGATTTCCAAACTAATTGATATTTTATATTGTGTATTCATTCTAGGAACGAAACGATCGACGATTTATGGAGTCACTACAACAATAATGAAATTATTCTTCTCTTTGAAGCGGCGAACAATACCAAATACTGGTCAAGGGAAGCAATCATGGATGCTCATCAGCATGCTCCACATTATCCGCCCATTCGCCGAGTGAATGCGATGCGTCAAGATTTGATCACGAAGTACAACGTCCGAAGCTTACCAGCTTTTGTTTTTCTGGAACGTACGGGTAAATCTGAAGTCTACCAAGTCCAGCCTGACCGAGAATACATGAAGAAGATTATGCAGAAATTTTTTTATTCTGAGAATGAAGGGTCCGTTGTTATTCCCAAGTCAGCCCATACCACTCGGGAACCGCATGTCGTACATGAAGATGTAAAAGCTGCCAAAGACTTAGTTTATATGGCTGATTTAGAAGGGGCGCTGCTGTACGCATTTGGACATGAAGTCAGTATTCATAAGCTAATTGCTGGCAAAGAGCTTATTGCACTTAAAAAGCTTGTCGACGTACTTGATCGGTATTTTCCTGGTCGTGCTGCAATGAAAGAAACTATCCACACCCTTGGACGAAACCTGGAAAAATATAAGAAACAAATTCGCGGAGAAGAATTTGCCGAATTATGGCGCAATGCACTTAATGGTAGAGAAACAAATCAAGAATGGGTCGGATGTCGAGGAAGCCGACCGAATTTTCGAGGATATCCATGCGGTTTATGGACCACATTTCATACTCTGACTGTCAGCTATGCGTTGAAGCATCCAGATAATTCTGAAGTTAACCCGGCTCTTGTACTGCAAGCGATGAAGGGTTTCATCAAATACTTTTTTGGATGTGCCCATTGTTCTAATCATTTCATCGACATGGCCGAGGATGAACTAAATTCAATTGAATCAGTAAAATCACCGAGGCAAGCTGTTCTTTGGTTGTGGGCGGCCCATAACAAGGTAGATTTGATTTTAAATTTACCTAGTTAGTATCAAAATGAATTTTTATCCAAGTACTTTATATTCTAATGATGTGACTTTTTCGGCATCTCGCTTTTCTGTGAGTAGGTTAACCGAAGAATCGCCAGCGATGCCAGTGAAGACCCAAAAGCACCCAAAATTCAATTTCCTGCATCCCAAAACTGCCCTGGATGTCGAGTAGACGGTGTCGAGAGGGAAGAGGCTGTCTATGACTACCTGGTCAAGCTCTATAGTTCCGAAAACATCAGTTCTACTGGCCTACTTGTACAAATATCTCCCGCAAGGTCGGGTAGCTCTAGGATCCAATCTATCCCTTTGGGCACCCTAACATTCACCAGTTACGACATAAGCCTTTGCGCCGCAATTTATCTGGTCTCTTCGCTTATATTAATGTTTGTTCTTTGCCGCATCCTGGTCAAAAAGCGTCGCAATGTTCGTAAACAGGTTTACGATGTTTGCGGCAAGCTCATGTGAGTATTCTTCGTAGAAGTTTGATATCCTGACAAATGCTATTGTCAATTTTATTGAAAGTGGTAATCAATACAATGCGTGCCCGTGATTAAGTATATGATAGCTAAATCAAACCATTTCCATATTTGTTGCTCCATTGAATGTTTGAGCTCCGTATATGGGCAAGTTTATGTAATGTCATTTTTGGGCTTCCTGAAGTGTATTGTGTATTTTTTCTTCAACATCGTATATTTTATCATAAGTACATTTTTCACAGTGCATAACTGAATATAACCAGCGATAAATAATGTATTGTTACGGCATAAAACTTCTGTTGGATTAGGGAAAAAAATTCATCTGAGAAATTTTTCTCTTTTTCCTGAAAACGGTGAAACTGCCACTGTTAAGTGGTGATATGCAATTGGTAACTGGTAGGGCTCGGCCCCGCGACGATCGGGCACGATTTTGGCCGACCCGCGCGGGGTTTTTTTAAAAAAGGAAAAACCGCTGCGGTTCGGTTTGCCGTTTTTTTCAAACAGGTTGAACCGCGGTTTGAGGTTGTACCCGCAGTTTGTACCCGCGGTTTTGCACGGTTTGCACCGCGGTTTTACGGTTTGCATAGAACAATACATCAGTAACAGACTTTATCGCTAGATGGCGCAAGGTCGACCAATTTTTGACCGCGATGCCTACAAGTCTGATCGGAAATTTGATTTATAACAAGTTGCTGACCGCCATTACGCTCACAACAATTAGTACAATTACTTGATTTGGAATTTCAACAAAATTAAAAAAAGAAATTTAACGGCGGTTCAAACCGGTTTAGCCCAGTTGCAAACCGAAAACCAAACCGCGGTCAAAAATGGCTAAACCGACCCGACGGTTTGGCGATTATTAAATGAAAAACCGCGGTTTCCTCCGATCAAAGACGATCGGGGCCGAGCCCTAGTAACTGGTAGGGATTTGTAATGTGTTAGGGCAAACGAACCGAAATTGTGAACGCACCTCTAGACGTTGTCTGCTATATTTGCCACGTTTGCTGGGAAACCAACAGCTGTATGTGTCGTTCACTTCGTGACGTTCGTAATCTCGTTTTAACTGTTCGCTTCTGTCAGTTGTTTGTCGTGAAATATCAGGAATGCTACCTGTTGATACAGAAATACATCTGCAACATTTCCTGGAATCTTAGATGTGTTTGATATAACGGGTTTGTGTTACAGCAGTAACTTTTCAGCAGTTGTTTTAGTGTTTGTTTACACCACACTCTGTCACGCAATGTAATTGTCTTCTGACTGTCGCCATCCTTTCGTTTTGCCTCTGTTTTGTTGAAGTTTTTTGTCTACTTTTTGCAAATCATTATTTATCACCAGTATAGTAATGTACCTGAGAATTGTGATTTCAAAAGTCAGAAAATCCGTCATGGGTTCTGTATGTGTATGTATTTCATAGCTAGGTTTTTTTTTTTTTAATTTTAACTGGAATTCATTTTATCTTAGGTTGACCATTTGAAGGCTTAGTCAGCATGAGTTCACTCCCTAATGTTCATTCTGAAACTGCAAACAATCTTAGAAAAAGAATTAAAAGAAATAAGATGGGTCCTCAGACAGAGGAAGAGAATTGTGAAGTCATTGAGATGACAGAGCCAATGCTGGTGCCTGAGAGCAATAAAGATGATGATTGGGGAAATAGTGAAGAAAGTGAATGTGAAGTTATGCTGAAGACATCAATTCCAAATTTGGTCAATAATTATAGTGGGGAAGAGAATGTAGAAGGCTTCTGGCCCCTTGCATTCCAAATATTTTTCCCATTCCTTATTGCCGGATTAGGTATGGTAGGAGCTGGAATTGTTCTGGACATTGTTCAGGTAAATTTTGTGGTGTTAAAAATTTTCAATTAACACATTTATTAACACTTTGTGAAATTTGGTTTATCACCTTTAGCACTGGAATGTATTTCAAGTGGTGACAGAGCTCTTCATTTTGGTACCTGCTTTATTAGGACTTAAAGGAAATCTTGAAATGACCTTAGCTTCAAGGCTATCAACTCAAGCGAATCTCGGACTAATGGATTCAGTGGATCAGCGTTGGAGTCTTATTAAAAGCAATTTAGCTCTCATCCAAGTATGTGTCTTATTTTGAAATTCCTATGGACATCTCGGGAAAAAAGACGTTGTGTTCATATTTTTTCAACAGTGTCAGGCAATAGTCGTAGGTTTTCTGGCCTCGATAGCTGCAGTGATAATGGGTTGGATTCCTGAGGGTAGCTTTGACATATACCATGCACTGCTAATTAGCGCAAGTGCCGTGTTAACAGCTTCCTTTGCAAGTTTTGTTCTCGGTGAGTGTATTTATATTAATCATTTTTTAATATTTCAGCTTGAAAAATTATGCTCTTCCAATTCTTTTAGGTATCATTATGGTGGTTGTGATAATTATTTCTCATCGGTTCAAGATTAATCCTGACAGTAGGAAGTAGATTTTTTACTTAGATGTTTATTAGTTTTAATGTTTTTCATCTAAACAGATGTGGCGACTCCTATTGCGGCCTCTTTGGGTGACTTGACTACTTTGGGACTTTTGGCAACAATTTCTACCTTGCTTTTCAATGCAATCAGTGAGTTTATGATATAAGTTTCGCATCTGAATTTGACAATAAGACCTGTCCTTTTTCAGCAAATGTAGAGGCTGGGCTTTGGTGGATATCTCCTTGTATTCTTTGTGCCTTTATCGCATTGCTTCCATGGCTAGTATGTGTCTCCTCTTCCAACACATTGACCAAAGAAGTCCTGTACTCCGGATGGTCTCCTGTTCTAGCAGCTATGGCAATCAGCAGGTTAATATGAAGAAACGTGCAAAGACTTGCTTAACCAGTTCTAATTCCTTTTTTTTTTTTTACAGCATGGGGGGTGTAATATTAGACTGCACGGTTAAGGCTTACAAAGGGATCGCCGTCTTCCAGCCTGTTATTAATGGTGTAGGAGGCAATTTGGTAGCTGTTCAAGCGAGCAAGTTATCAACTTGGCTACATCAGCGTGGGCGAATTGAGGAAGCGTCCATCAATGGCATGGGCGATGGCAACAAAACCTTTTTTTGCGTCAGTCCTATATCCACGTTCTGCACGGGTGGTCCTCACGCGAAAACAGCTCGAGTTCTTCTGTTACTGGTAAGTTGAAATTCAAAAAATATCAATTTAAAAAGACGAAGTACCGTCATTATGTCATACACTAGGTACTTCCTGGGCACATAATCTTCACCCTTGCGATATATTATCTACAAGCAGGGCATACTAGCCTTACTCCGGTGTTTTTCGTGATATACATGTTTTCCGCTTTTCTTCAAGTAAGTTGAAATATTTTCCGATGATCTTCTTTCGTCCCAGTACTTGATTGCAATCTTTTTTCATTATTTCTTTCCTATCTTTATATACACGTATGTATTTTTTAATCTGTATTTTCATTAGGTGTTACTCTTGCTGTATATTGGCCATGTAATGATTTTATGGATGTGGAGCCGTTCCATCGATCCAGACAACTCTGCGATACCTTATTTAACTGCATTGGGTGATCTGTTGGGAACGGCCTTTCTAGCAATGGCTTTTCATATTCTGTATCTAATTGGTGATAAGGACGCCGATGTCGGTGACTAAGTACGCACGAATTATTGAATGTATTAAGTATTATTTCTCCACTGACCCCAAAAAATTCTGTATTATATCGTGAAAAAAAAAATATGCATACTTACTATTCGATTCTTTGTTGCCCTTTTTTCTGTTGGATTCTATACGTTAGTCTATGAAACAAGATTGTATTTGTGATTAAACATTGAGAAATAGACAAATACGGGATCACGGTACAGAAAGTGAAGAATTCCTCACTTTATTCAATTTCCTATTATTAAACTTGTTTTGCTTTTTTAGGTAATGTTCCAAAAGCAGGAATAGCCATTTTTGTACCGGTAGCCACCGACGTCAGATTAGCACTTTGGCTCATTGGCACTGTTTGATCCCACTTGGATTTCCTCTTTTTTTCTTCATCAGTACCACTGGTACTCGTCTTCTTTGCAGCCGTACCTGAAACAAATTCAACTTTGGTCCTTTCTCGTCGCTCTTTTTCTCGTTTCTCCATCTCCTCTCGTTGGATTTTAGAAAGATTTTCGTAATATGATTCTTCTCCCCATTGGTACGGATCATATAGTGCCTGAAAAACAAAACACATTTGTTAGTTCAGGTTGCCATTTGATTAACAATTTATATAAAAGACAAACAGGTGGGTAATTGGTTCCTATTTCTTCTATTTCCAAGTGGTCTATCAGCTTTTCATAGATGCTGGGGTTTCGAAAATGCTTTCTTTGTTGAATTTGGAAATTCAAAGATGACACATTTTTCTGCACCATGCTCTCATATTGTCTGGTTATTTTCTCCTGTAGATCAGGTGGGCACTTTCCAGTTGGCTCCGGAGGAAGCAGTTCTTCACCAGGTAACAGTTTGATTGGTTCTGTGGTAGGGCTTACAGGTCTGCTGGATCTCACAACAGGGAATTCTACTCTGCTATTACTATCTTCTTCCCCATCATCTTCATCTGACATAGCCTCATCGTTGTTGTATGACACCAAACGTGCAGCAACTCTTCGAATTTCAGCAGCTACATTGATAACTTGATGATTCATGATTATTTTAAAGCAAGTATGCCATGATACTTACCACTTATGCTGCTCCCTGATTGTGGTGTGTTGGTCCCAGATTTGTTACTCTCTGGAGTAGCTATTGATGTCGCAGCATTGGTTGCAATAGGTTCTTTTCCCATTTCAATGTTACCATCTGAGGTGAGAGATGATGATCTCCTTTTCCTATCCGAACGTTCATCGTCTTCACCTTCCGAGTCGGTGTATGTAGCCGTCAATGATTGCAGGACTGAGACAGCTGATTTTGACATTGCACTACAAAAAAAATATTGAATTATCACGCGAAATTAAGAATACCTCTAGCATTTTGCACCTGACAAAACTGCAAGGGGACGAACTGAAACGATAAGGACAAAATGTTTACCAAATAATACGATACTTCCTAAATCGTTATTGTCGACACTAAAAAATGTTGTTTGTTGTTATTTGACAACGTTGCCATTGTTCTTATATAATGCAATAAGTTTTCATAGTGAAATAATTTCAGAACAATATTAAGCGAACTATGTAGGTTTAAATTAGCCATAATATTTGAAACAACCAAAACACGAAGCTTTTCATTTTCTTTTCGTTTGCAAGTCAGTGTGAAGATTAGAGATATTGATTGACTTCATGTTTTTCAACGTCGGTACTACGATTAAAAATAGGAATAATTACATTTACGTAATATCATTGCACAATAGAAATTACGAAATTTTTGTGGCCGACGACCGTACCTTCCATAATGTATCTCGAACAAGCTTCGACTTGACCTCACTCCTTCGCTATCAGTCGCTTGTAGCAGTTGACGGCAACAGCGCTAAAGCTAATTCTCCCATACCGTTAACGTTTCGTCGCTGGTGCAGTAACTTGCTTGTTTCTTGTTTCGCCATTCCCGAAACTTACTAATTTTCAGCCACATATTTCTGTTGCCCACAGGCAGAAGAAACTTACAAACTTCGCATGTCCTTCCAAAACTTGAAAACTTTCGGTGAGTATTTAAATGTTGGCAAGGTCACTTGTAGTGGAATTCGCTTCCATAGCAATTGTAACCCAACAATATGGCTGACGCGTCTGCTAACTCTTGACAATCAATTGAAGAAATAGCTAAACAAGTAACCATTGTAGATCCCTTCGCCGACGCCGATAAGGGTCCGGGAGAAGCAGTACAGGATGGTCTAGTTCACATCCGTATTCAGCAGCGTAATGGTCGTAAAACCTTGACTACTATTCAAGGACTTTCTGCTGAGTATGATTTAAAGAAAATTGTTCGTCATTGCAAAAAGGTATGTGAACAGCTCAAATTAATTCATGAGAGAGTACTTGATAACTTTCTTTAAAATTAGGAATTTGCTTGCAACGGAACTGTAGTTGAACACCCAGAGTATGGTGAGGTTCTCCAACTACAGGGAGATCAACGAGAAAACATCTGTCAATGGTTGACAAAGACTGGGTTGGCCAAGCCAGAACAGCTCAAAGTTCACGGTTTTTAAAAGTGTTGAGTGGAAGACACCCAAAATTCATCATGTCCCGTGCAAACTACCCCACCATGCCAGTTTTCAAGATGAGAAGAAAACAGCAACTGATGCTTGTGAAAAATCCAGTTTCTCAGATACATTTTGTCCTATTTTAATTTCTGGATAAATATTTGTGTGGCCAAGGTGTTTGTCAATAAAAGCAAAAATCTTTTCCTTTTTTCCTTTTTTTTTTTTTTTGTATTTTATTATATTTAGCAGGCTGTAAGAAATAGTAGTAGTATAATTGGCATTGGTGGACAACCAATGATAAACAAGTATGTAAAAAGCAAACTCATTCAAACTGATAGTAAGTGCTAGACCACCAGGGTGGATCTAAAAATGTGACACGGAAATAACTGAATTGAAATCAACACTTATTAACAACAACCAGATTTACTGCTCTATGGAATTGTGTGGTGAGTAAATTCTCGGGACTTCCTGGTGATTAGAAGAAAGATTTTTCTAGATACTTTTGAGCATGAGAAATATTTTGGCTTTCTCTTTGCAAACATCTTTGGAAATCAGCAGTTAAAGGAACAAGCCTACCCAAGGGGCAGGCCATTCTTTTATAGTTTCACTAAAAATCTTTTGCCTAGTTCTTGAATAGTCCATTCAGTAATCCCTGCTTCTGCAAGATCTTGTTCTCTTTGAACAAGACTAGACAGGAGCTTATGGATCAGTTGTTGGCAAATTGCTCTTTCAGAGGCATTGAGAAAATGCACGATTAGGTTAAATCTCTTAATTTTTGTCAAAGCCTCCATAAGCTTGATCACTGCTACTACATCTGTTATGGGATTGTTAAAGCATAAGAGAGCTTCAAAGATTTCTCCCAGCAGAGCTGTTGGCATGTCAATCGTAAATATGTTATTCAAACCTGTAGGACCTATTTTGTACAAAATTAGAAGTCTGGACTTTTTGTCTGATTGTTGCCAGGAATTCAAAAATTGAGCAGAAATTGGCAGTTGGTTAAGGCCAAAGTTATTTGCTGGGATCAACATTGATTTCCTGGCTTCACTCGATTCCAGTTCTTGGCTTTTCTTTGCCAGGGCTATATTGTTCCATATTCTTCCCTTCTGGGTTTTGCTATAGGGATGTGAGCTGCTTGCAATTGGTTTTAGATGAGCTCCATGCACAATGTCTCTGGGTGGTTCAATAGAAGAACTTTAAGATTGGCTATATTAATGTGCCATTTAGCTGTAAATTCAGTAAAAAATTCACCTGAATTCATCATATGAAACTCTTTGGGAGATGGCTCTCAGTTTTGCATCATTTTCCACTTGATTTCGAGCATCACTTTCAAGAGCAGAAATAAGATCTTTCTCCAGTTGAGCAAAACTAACAGGAATTGAATCTGAATCCATGGTTTGCCGATCGTTGTACTTTTCGTCGGGTTTTCTGTAGGGGTGTAAGCAGGGCTGTAGACTTAATGCCACTATTTTTATTTTAGACGATCAATATTGTAATCTGGATACGATTATTGATGAAACAACTTAGACACTGGACTAGCGTTTGGCCTTTCACTAGTGACCTACATTGTGAGTTTCCAACACCCCAAATTATGATATTTTTCTTCTCAAACTTGGTCAGCGCCTCGTTTATTTTATTTTATTTTTTTTTGGTAATTTCGGGAATTGATTCCCTGATAACCAATGTCCGCCGTAAATTAAGTTTAATAAGATCCTTATGAAGTTTTGTTCTATTGCACGACAAAGGAATAAAAATAACCACATGGGAAGATATACAGGTATGAGTCTGTTTATTTCAGCGGGTTCTATATTTTACGTTAAATTTAGAGGCAACAGTTCTACCAAACCACGCATCTACTAGTAGTTCGCAGGGACTCTACGAGCAATAATACGTTTGCAGGAACTTCACGAAAATAACATCAATAGCTTTTGTCGCCCTTTTTTAATCAGATTTATAATACATTTATCCAGGATTAGATGTAGATGAGCTGATTTCCGACGTATGACTGGGAAAAGAAAGTATAGCATTTTGGAATGACGAGAGCCACCCGTAATGTATAAATGATTGTAATATTGATCCGGGAAATGAAATAAAGAGTAATGTGAAGTTGCTTGAATCAACGCGACTGCCAGATGATTATACCGATAATAATGATCGCCACAACAGCCGCTATAATAGCTATGAAACATTTTCTTCGCCGTATTTTTGTCTAAAAAACAAAACAGACAATATTTTTTAATGTTTTTTCTTTTAAAATGACATCTTAGATAGATTACTTGGTATGAAGCAGCAGTGGACAATTGGTTGGTGCCTTCTTCCACACGCATTTGGGCTGTTTCCACATTAGCTTCAATACTATCAACCATTTCTCCTTGTTCATGAACCATGGTAGCTAATTCTTTGAAGATGGTGTTGACGTCAACGATATCGGACTGTATAAAAAACGATAACAATGAAAATAATGCAACTAATCATTTGAATTCTAAATTATACCTCTAACTGGCGAATGGCTCTTTCGCGTTCCACAAGCGCTTGAACATCGACCTCTTCTTCTTGCATTTGCATCTGGCGTTGCTGTGATGACTGAAAAGATTGCGATTGAGTCTCATCAAGGACAACTAAGGCTTCCTTTGAACTATCAGGAGGGCTGAGAACCGACGCAGTACGGACTCGTTTGACCTGATCAAATAAATTGTGCAATAGGTATTGAAACTAATTCTTTACATTAATTTTATTTCAATGTACCTCATCTTTTTCTCGTTGAGCAGCTTCACGCTGCAGGCTCTGAAAGCTGTTAAGGGCAGCTGTAAAGTCATTTAGAAGCCTTTCTCGTTGAAGTTTCAATACTCTCTAGTGTTAAAAGTTATATTTTTTTATAAAGATTGAATAATATGTAATAATATAAATGCCTGCTCTGTTGATTGTAAGGAAATAGCGCCCAAATCTTTCAATGATTTGCTAGTGTCTTTGGCCAACTGCCCAGTATAGTGTTGAATCTGATGTCTGAATAGGTATGTATAAGTAATTTCTTTATTAGTAAAAATATTTTTGCTTACAATTGGTTTCTAAGTTGTTGGTTGTCAGCTGGAGTACCCAGTTGAACAACTATCCGTTGCATAGATGATGCTGAGGAGAGTTGAAAAATGGAAACAAAAACTGTTAAACAAACCTTTCTTTTTACACACCAGGAATTGTAGGTAGTATTTACCATTCTGAGAAATTTTTTGAATGTTTGTTCCAATTTGTTGAGACAATTTTGAGAAATCGCCTTCACGGCCGGCTTGGTAGGACGACGTGCCAAAATTACTATTAGCCATTTCCACACACGCAGCGAGAACACTTTTTTAGAAGTATCACTAGTAGAAACAATATCCGCTTTTGGTATTCTCGCCAAATACGGTAATCAATCAAATATACGGTAATGAAGAAGGTAGATGACTAATCTTTTCTGTTTGCAAATGACTTTGACAGATCAGCTGTTCAATTATCATTTCATTCGTACAACTCAGTATAGATGGCGTGCAACTTTTAAATTTGTGATTTTGTTCTGTAATGACATTAAAGTAGTTTGCATGGCTCGCATGAAGTTGGTTCAAGTGGAGGACTTTGACGAAATGTAACCAAAATATCAACTCTGTAAAGGAAACCACTTCGCATGTCTTACTCTACTCGTTATAGATTGTTTTTGGCAACTTTCTGTCTTCGTTAGTTCACTGTTTTGGTTTATTATGACGTTTTGCCTCATCACAGAATTGGTTCTTCGTTGCTAAAATAGTTATATGTATTTAGTATTGGCCTGCGGAAAAATTGACCGAGATGTAACGATGCCAGCCTTATGGTAAACGACGAACATCAGCCCTCCCAGCTAGAATTTGATTTTCAAAGAGGGATACATGCTGCACGACAGCTTTAACGGCCATAACGGATACTGCGTTCTGCTGCTCCTCGCTTGGACAAATGGGTAAAAAAGAAACAATTTTAATGTTGATCTGTTCAAAAATTTACTTTACTTACGTATGCCTTGTACACGGCCCTTCAAATAACTAAGTAAAATTAATGTATTCTTTGGTAAATCTTATCGCCATCTGTGATACGTAATGAGAAATGAGTCACGTCGAAAAATTCCAAAGAGAACCACCAACCGAGTTCTTATGACGACGTGGATTATTGCCTTACTTGGGAGAAAACTGCTGAAAGCAGACGTTGCATGAGTAATTCATCACGAAGTCTCAATCACGACTCGACTAAAGCTGAGACTCGTTATCACTGGAATTTTCTTTGAAACGGAAGAAAAGGGATGGCAGGGTAGAGAGAAATAATCGCATGAATTTAACATTTTTTTTAGGTGTCCATCTTTAAACGGCTGCTGAGTTTCTGTACACGCACAGACGCTCAAAAAAGAGATTGTATTCATGTTCCACTCGATTGCGCTACAGGAATTGGTTCACACGCACTGCAGACAGGTACTCCGACGCAAACATTACGTACAACATTATGTTATAATAAACAAGTTGGAAGACTGGGAAGAAATCCCAGGAATTTATCTGAGTTCTGACCATTTTGAATGGTGACAAATTCATGGTTTGATGGGTAATCAGAGATTGTTTCTATGTAAGCTACGCAGAGGCGGGCATGTTTTCTGACCAAATTGCTCCACAGTGTGTTCATTTTTTCGAAAGGATCAGCACTGGTCTGCTGCTTATTGATTTCGGCAAAACCTCCTTCGTAGAAGAATGAGCCCCACCTTTTATAAGAAGTCAGGCCATCGATTGGTGGACCCTTTTGCGGATGGCTTTCTGCTGCTAGTTCCTCCACCATTGCCACAACATCCAAGCGACTGATATCGGCGGCTAGGACGTCCTGTATGAGATGGTCCCCAAAGTAGAGAAATTTCGGATGATCTACGCCACAGCACCAAGACATGGAAGATTTCAATTGAGTCCAGTTGCCTCGCAGGTAAATCGTCTTTGAATTGGCTGGTAATACTTCGTCCAGTTGGATTTCTTCGTCTTCAACACCTGATGAATTCGTGTAATTCCATCGCTGAAACGGTCTCTGCCCGCTAAAGAATCCAGGTTTCTTGCTAGCGCAAACGATGTAATCGAAATAGTTGCGCCACTCAGTTCCTAGGCAATAACTGGCCACCCACTGGACATACTCCGGATCAGATCCGCTGATGAGAAAAGTCACCTTTTCTTTTTTCAACTCTGTCAACCATTTTTTGAGTCGTTCTCCACACGGCTGCAAATATAATTCCGGATGACGTTTAATTTTAGGGTAATAGCCTCCAGTGTTCAACTTCAAATTATCCCTTCCATAAAATAATGAGAGTTGAAATTGAATTTACATTATTAAAAGCAGAATACCTGCTAAACATTTCCACCAGCCCACAGAGGACGTCGCGCCAGAAGGTATACTTCTCTAGAGGTTTATTACCGTTGGCGTAGTCGAGTAGGTCTACGATGCGGGCACACACGAGGGCCGCTGGTAGATCGAAGTAATCTTTGAATGGCCGATACTTTCGATGAAGTGGTCCTTCAGTAGCTTCGATAGGATCAGCTGCCATTTGCCTGAGAAATTCATTGGAACGGAGCGGACCGTAATGGCTGGTTATTTCGGCGGCTGTCATTGGCTTTGTCCCATGACTTGCTCGTAGGACTTGGCCCTTGGCTGACAACTTGACAAAGTTGCCCAAATCAACATCCATAACGAGACCTTTGTGCAAGAAATCACCATCTTCCGCCAGAGGTCTCCGAAGACGAACATCGTATCCTTTTTGCTCGATCAAATACTTTGCCAAAGCTTGATATTCCTGCAATGAATCAATTATCAAATAAACACTAGAAAATTCACGGCTATTGCATACCATTTCGAAAACTGCTCCGAGTCTGTAACGACACAAGGTATGGTCCTGTAAAACAAGCCAATCAATCTCTTGTTGGCAACAATTTGAATTGGAATGATTATTAATGTTTGTACCATGTCAAAACCGACGCAGTCGTAGTGGCGCAATCGAAAAATCGATCGGCCTACAGTCGCCATTTTTGTTTTTTTGTTGTATGCGTAGGACGTTGAATTGTTGATGTCAACCTGCTGCTGCCCTGATCCACTTGTTTATCTGTACTGACTTTCTTCGTCTCCGTTCTTATATTCATGTATGATGTTAATGTGGAAGACGCAGACGTGCCAAAATATTTGGTTGTAATGGTAACTTTTTGTTTGCTTTTTTTTTTTTCGTTAGTGAATCAGCATTGGCTTATCTCCTGGAACCACTCCAATCAACAAGATGACGGGTCGCTATCAGCTGATGGTCGGCATTCAACGAGTTTTTCTTTAAAGAAAGAAAACAACGAAAAAAAAAGTAAATCGTTTGTTTAGAGTTTCGTTTTCCATCTGGGGGTTTTTCGAAAGGAATGTTGAATTTCTTTTGGCTCATGTATTTGTGATTCCCACGGGCTTGGCTCTGATGCGGTGGTGGTAGGTTGGAAATGATCGTGACCCATGTCGTGATATACACAACAAAAGGCCAGCCGTGTTGTTGAGAAAGAGAGAAAGCGTGAACTGTATGGCCTTCTTGTCAGACACAAGTCGAATAAGGGATTCTTTCACGATCTCTAACTCTGTGGTGTAGTAACAAGTAAAGTATAACGGGAGGCCCTGCCTGTTTTCTGATGTGTGATGCGAAAGAATGTCGTTTTTCTTTTTTTGTTTTTCCTAAAGGAACGAAAAAAGTTGTTGGGAAAAATGGCGAAGGCGGAGCGTGCCGAAAGCGCCAACCAATAGGGAAACAGTTACAAAAGTAGACAAGGAAAAAAGTGGGAGTCACGTGTTGACATTCCAACCGCGTGATGGCGTTCAAGTAGACTCATCGGAATAGGTACAGCGTAGCAGACGGCGCTACTGAGCCGTAAGAAATTGAAAATGGAGAAGAAAAAAAAAAGAGTTATTAAAGAGGTAACAAAAAAGAAGTGGGCGTTGATCGATCATCTTTATTTTCGGCCTTAAAAAAAACAAACCCTTCGGCTATGTTCTGTTAAGATTCCTTTTTAAGTGAACCACACCATAGCACATTCATGCCGACTATGGAATGCGTCCATCGTATATTTTGTGGACTGTGTGAATGCGTGAGTCTCGTGTGCTGTTCTATAAGTGCCTTGAGAATCAGAGAGGGCAGTAGCGTCGACTCAACTATTTCGTGACACAAACACACAATCAGCTGTTAAATTTTTGTTTTTTTTTTCCTATCTATCCCCCCAAGAAAAGCAAAAAGACCCCGGGAGCGTGTGTACAGTGGGAGTGGTCCCAAGTGTGTGTGAAAATGCACCAAGAGGGGAAAGAAGGCGGTACCAAATGAGAAAAAATTCCTGGCCGGTTCTTAGCCTCTCTGTCTTTTAGCCGGGCGACTCTCCTGTGCTGCTGTCTGCTCCCAGCTGACAAAAAAAAAAAAAAAAAAAAAAAAAAACTAAGTCAAAAGGGCTCTCTCGCTCTCTCTGTGGAATTCCTGAGCAGAGTGTAGTACACTACACCGCACACAGTTGACTTTCTCATTCGTGTGCAGATTGCCGAGTTAGTCGGAGAGATTACATTCTTAGTGTGTCTATAAAGCAGCTTCTCGTGTTCATCTGTCGGAGGTTGTGTGCTCTGTGTGTGTGCTTTCATTGATTTTGTTGTTATTGTTGTTGTTGTTGTTGCAACTCTACGGAAAAAGAATCGATTGAGACCCTCTGTTTGCGCGCGCGTCGTGAGTACCCCGAAATTTTTAGACGCCCCGTACAACAGTCGACGACGTTATGGAGACGCCGTTGGATGTGCTATCAAGAGCGGCGACGCTTATTCACGACCAACTTCATAGATCATCTAAACAGAAAGGTAAACATTTTTATTGATACTAAACGATTGTCTTTTGAATCCCATCGATGTATTTGGTTTGTTATTCTTTTGCCCCTGATGGGAGTCAACGCAATCGCTTAATTTTTCAATCGAGTTTGATGATTGGAATGCAGTCAAACCAGGTACTACCCACCCAACGAAAAAGAAAAGATCTCCTTTTCACTCTGTGATGAAGAGAAGTTCTTCTTTCTTTCTTTTTTTTTGTGTGCGCTCACGGCGGAACAAAATGTCAGGAATGTCAATGTTATTGGGTTGGTGGCGCGCGTTCCGTGCCCTCCAGCCATAAAGAAAGTCACTTTTTTTTCTTTTTTCAACACACCACACACACTTCAACACCGAGTGTGTAGTACTAAGGAATGCGATGGCGTTGTACTATCAAACAACGTCCCAAATCACAAATTTTCTGATACATAACAAGAGTTCTCCCTGTAATTTTTTTGCTCCTCAATGCCCCCCTTTTTTTATATATATATTTTATATGTCGACTGCATCCGTCTGGATCGTAAGGCTGTAGGGGGTAGTGGCCCAGCTGCTGGTTACTTGGGTTATACGAAAATATCGACCGGCCCAGTTTTTTTATGCTCCCCTTTTGTTTCCACTGTCCCCTTCGGTTTTTCCCCCTCTACGTATCCTATAGCCTTCATCACAGCAAAAGCCCCCCACTGTCGTCCTTGTGTGCTTGCCCATCTGCCCGCCTATCCATATGTTGACGACTATTTAGAGACTATTAAAAAAATCCCACACTGGCTATACGCATGCGTACTCTATAGAATACGGAATATGTTTTCTTTTTACACCAATTGTGAACGGAAAAAGCTGTTGAGAGAGAAACAGCCGGCCGGATGAGGCATCCATGCCGCAGTTTTATAACAGCATTCTTTTCCCCTCGCTAACAAACTACCACTCGCGTGTAAATTTGTTGGGTCTCCTCGTATGGAACGATCCGGTTTCATCTTACACTTTATTTAATGAATCCCAGTTTCCGTTTCCTCCTCTTATTCCCCTCGTTCCTTTAGTCTCCTGCTCCAACGAATGTCCCTTTCGTAGGGGAACAAAGAAACTTTAATTGAATTATCTCCAAGGACCTCTGAGGTCACTTGTAAGCAGAGCAAGAATGTTGGGCCCCCTAAACAAGTAGCGTTTCTTTTTCTTTTCTTTTTTTTCTTTGTTTCTTGACGTTGGCACCGTTTGACATCGTCGCTTTCTAGCGTGAAGCTATAACAGGAGGATTACTGTGCACATTCCACATTTTATGCCACCGCTTGGGAGTAGGCATGACTGCAGTCCCTTTTTCACGCACGATAACACAGCAATTTTTGTAGAGGGAACGAAAAAGAGAAAACGATTCAAAATCACCGCCTGAGTTTCACTGGTTTCTAATTTCGACCGCTAGGTGACGCATACTAAAAAATAGAATCTATTACAGCGACCGCTAGATGGCATGAGTTATCAAAAACAAACTTTCCTCAAAAAAGAGAAAATACGTTGAAAATGGCTTCCACGTGATTAATGGCATCGACTCGAGGCTCTGACGGTGGTCGATTACTCACCGAGACGGGGGAACGAAAAGCGTGTGAGAAAGAAAGGAAGTCTTTTGTGACGAATAAGATGAATAAGGAATACTACAGTAGTATACGTAGTCGAACAAGTAGTAGAATACAGGCAGACATTTTGTTATCCCCCCTCGTCTTTCTGATGACGTCAAGCTAACAGATAAAAGAAGAAGAATCCTTCGAAAGGTTTAGGGGAACTCACCGACACTGATATTAGGTCTAGATATTTTTCAAAATTAACTGAAAAAGACGAATGGTAGACCTCAAGCCACACACTGATATGAGACCAATTTCAAAAGAAATCAATTACTTTTTTTTCCTTTTCCAAAAAGGAAATGCCTTTTCTTTGTGGATGATTTCGTGATGTGGTTTCTCGTGGAAACGTTTCGCTTTAAACAAAAAAAACGACCACAGAAAAGAAGTCGGCTTATAGCAGTTTTCTTGAGTTTGCTACTGTTGTCATTTCCTGCGTCATGAGGTTATTCTCTCTTTTTCTTGGAAAGCTAATTTCGGATGAGTCAGAAACGAAAGAAACGTAATTTGGAGGAAAAGAAAGATGGGAAACTGACAAAGAAAAAGAAACGCAACGGCATAATGGTCGTTACGTCGATTCGGTCGGCAGCCACCTGTTGAACCACACAATCACGTGGCCTTCAAATGACTGATGAAAAGCTAACTATTAACGCTAGATTAGTAGTCCTAGTTTAAAACAATCAACTTTGGTCGAAACCATTGAGTTGAATTTCTTTTTTTTAATCATTTCCACAGAGAGAAAACGGGAAGAACTTGAAAACCTATTTGCGTTCACATTATTATTATTATCATTTTTTTTTTCTCTACCACTGTCGAAAAAAAAAATGGGTAGAGTAGGGGAAGAGAAGAGGGGAGAGGGAAGAAAGGGGGAGGAGGACAGGTGGCGTACCTGTGGTGTGCCAACCGCGTGGTTTGTGTTTCTTCTCCGAAAGCTTTCATGCAAGCGGTGGCGCTAGTGTCTACGTTTTGGATTCTTCCTTTTTTTTTCTTCTGCATTTCGTGCTGCCCCACTATCGAAAACGCAGGCATTCGAGATGCGGCGCCTTGTGAGACGGCCCGCGCCTTTTCCTCTCTTCTCTTACACCTCAACCTCCTCATCGTTCAGTGTAGTGTGTTATTCTCTGTGTTTGTAGTCGTGACGTCGCTTACACGCATTCAACTTGACCCGGAAAACTATACTGAGTGGCTTCTGTGCAACTGCCTCCTGTGTGCCTTTTGTTCCTATGTTTTGGTGCACCTGACGCGCTTTTTCGAAGCCATTTTCGAATTGGATTTATTTTTTTTCGTTTAACGATTTATTCATGTGTTTGACAAGTTTATGGCCTGCCTCTTGTGTGACATGACGTGGATTCTCTAAACGAAGCAAGTAACAAAGATTGTGTGCAACAACATCACTAGCATGCAAATTTGAAACCGTGACGATTTCAATGCGTGACTTTTCGCTGGATTGTTTTCCTCTGTTAAAGTGGCCAGACAATTTCATTTCACAACTCAATTCGAGTCCCATTCATCTCGTTTTTGTCCTATTTGAGATCGTAGTGATACATCAGTTTCAATTGTGTTGTTTTTCTGGGCGAACGGCGGGCCGATGGCCAGCCACCACGAGCCCAGTCAACAGAGAGTTCCTCCTCCTCATGAACCCCCCAATGCTGCACCAGTCAGGCCAAAGCCCTTGTGGCAACCGTGGTCTGACAGCGATGGTAGTCGAATAAATATTTTTTTTTTCTTGCCAGGTCAACCCAAATGATTTAGTAGTTAATATTTAAATGTTTCATTTCATGGACTAGATGATCGAGATTTAACATCGAATCGAGCCGGTGCTGATAATGAAGGGGGTAGTAGTAGCAAGGAGCTACCGACGCGAACGAAGAAAGAACGCCGACGTCACGAACGCCACCATGAACTGCTCTCGACGGCCGCCAGGGCTCGCAAAGAGTAAATATGCCAAATACCTAAATATTATTGTGACGTTATCTTAATCCATTTGTTTTTGTTTAAAGGAGAGTTCCAGTTGCGATGGAACCGGCGGATGAAGTGGACAGACCATTGGATATGAGCACCGGACGTCGAGCTTCACCTCCACCTTATCCGGCAGCTGGATCGTCGTCTGGCGTCGGCATCCCACCATCATATCCTTTGAGGTATCCAAGTCCTCCGGATTATGGAAGTGCTTCAGGACCACGTCCATCGGTCATTACTTGCGCTTCCAGTTTAAGATCCAGTCCGGCTCCCAGCTGTCCCAGTCCGTGTGGCAGTACCAGTTCGTCGGCATCTCAGTCGAGGACAATAACAGCCAATGGATCATCATCTCCACCTCCCCGTTCCCGTCCAGCAGCTGACGGCGAGAGACTCGGTGCTCCTCAACGCCGCGAAATCATTTCCTCAGGTTTGTGCTCTAGTCCTTTGTTGAAACAAAAGAAGAGGGTCTTTTTCCTTTCTTTGGCGATATATGGTAGGGAGGGTGGAGGGGGTGAGGAAAAGCTCGTCTCGGAAGGTGAAACTTTTAATTACCTGGAAGAAGAGATGGGAAGGAGGAGTAGGGCGCGGGCACAGACGGTTACAAGATATTCTTCTCCCCCTCTCTCTGTCTTTCCTCTAGTTCAGTGGCGCCACTTGGGAAAGAAAGAGGAGGAGGAAGGTGTGTATGTATTTAAAAAAAATAAAATAAAGGCTATGCCTCTGGCGAGGTCATACAGGTGGACCCATGGGGTGGTTGGTGGGGGGGAATCACGAAGACAATGTGTGTTACCTACCCCGCGTGTATGCCCCAGCTGTAGGAAGAAGATAGATATGCACACCGTCTAATTTTCTTTCTTTGTGTGAATCCTCTTCTTCGGATCATTGCGCATGGTCGCACTTTTATATTTGGTCTATCCGTAACTTACTATATCGGAGCATGGACTGTTTCAAAAATGAAGAAACAATACAAGTGCAGAAAAAGGGAAACAAAAAGGCCCTTTTTTTCGAACTAATTGCTGATTGGGAGGAGTTTTCCTTTAAAAAAAAAATGAAAAGGTGGAGTGCGGACTCTTTTTTCCCCCTTTTTTTTCTCTTAAAAGGGGTCAAAAGTCCCGCGCGGCTGTTTACCATTTCTGCGTTGCAGAGCGAGAAAAGAACCCCCCGACATCATCCCCTCAAGGCCGATCGATATATTCTTCCTCTTTTTTTTTTTACCTTTCGGAAAGTGTTGATGGGGTGGAGGAATAGCACACAGGTAAAGGCCAAGAAATCCTACCCTTTTTCTTCTTACTTAAAAAAAAAAAAAACGGAAAATGTATTGCTATACCGTACAACAATAGTTGATAAGAAAAAAAGCAACCAAAGAGGAAAACGTTGATAAAAACTCGGAAGAAAACGGAATCGAATCGCTGGAAGCAATGAAGGTCGTCTTTTTCTTCTTCTGGGTCTCTTGCTCTTTGTGTGTATGTGAAGAAGGAAGGTTTTCATTCATGGGGGTGCCTTCTTTTGGCTCCCATCTTCCAGGGGTAGTGCTCCGTTTTAGATGGACCCGCCAGCCAGCTGTGTGTATATATCGATAATCATCAACACCTTTTTGGAGGGAGAAAGAAATAGATGTAGAAGAAAAAGAAGTTGTTGTTATTGTTGTTGTCCGAAGGCCACCATTTTTTATAGTCCCCCCTTTTTTTTCAGTTCGTTGACATTCAATTCACGTCAAAGCATGACTGATATAATAGTGTTTTTTTTTTTTTAACGATATTCATTTGTTTCTGATAGGTATGTGCGATCCGGTGATTGACGAACATTTCCGCCGCTCGCTGGGCGAGCGTTACACTCATTTGTTTGCGTCGTCATCGCCATCGTCTACCTCCAATTCAACCAATACGAATGACTCATCCTCACGGGATGGAGGAGCGGCAAACAAAATGCCTTCCACTGTCAACGTCACCGGACTCTCTGGTATACAAAAGAATTAAATTTATTTTGTGTTCTTCGTGTTTCATATCTCGTTTCTTTTTTAAAAAACAACAGTGGATGATCATTTCGCCAAAGCCTTGGGAGAGACTTGGCTCAAATTGCAGAGCGAGACCAAGGAGAAAGAAGCCAATAGCGATTCGCAGCCCGGCTCTCCGCTACCATCATCAGCCCAGAGACAGGGACTACTTCTTACTTGAGGAGCAGGGGAACAAAAAAACAAAACAAAAAATACTTCTACCAATTTCCACAATCGATGGATCACGAAACATATTTAAACGGTAGAGAGAGAGAGACGTGTGTGGGTGTGTTAATTAGAGAACAAAACAAGTAAGAATAACTAATTAATCGAAAGCAGTTCCATTTGATTATTTATTAGATCTTTTTTTTTGCAGTTTATTTCTCTTTTTTTTTTTACTAAATTTAAAACTTGATGTGGTATTTCAATTTACGTTTTTGTGTGCGTGAATTTTTGTGTGTCTTGCGTGAAAAAAGATTTTCTTTCCATACGGGATCTTTTTCCACCTTTTTCTGTTGGAATTCCTATCAATTATCTTTTTTATGGCTTGTAATTTCGATTTAATTTTCGATAGAGACTTTTTTTCTGGACATCTCGTTACGACATTGTGATGACATTCAGTTCTAGCGAGGAATACAATGTGTGAATAATTTCATACTGTTTTAATCTTTGATTTTTATTTTTCTAGTCGTTCGATTCCTCTGACTCCTCCGGATAATCCCAGTCCTTTTGGTAAACAAGAATTTTTAAATGTTCAGTACAAGTCTTTTGTTTTTACAGCAGCTTTACCTCGATGGATGCTATATCCTTATGAAGATCCGCTAATCCCGACACTTGTTCCAAGCAATCTGGATTATTAAAAACTTCCGATAGGAAGGCGTATCCTTCTTCAGCGTAGCGTTTTATAACGAGAGGTGAACACGCAGTGCAATTGTAAAATGCTTCTGTGGCCGGAAGCACTTGCTGATGTCTGTGAAGAAAACCTCGGATAGAGTGAGGCACAACGCCCAATGGACTGCCACTAATTTCTTTGTTGTCCGGCTCCTGTTGGTGCTGCTGGACGGTTGTCATGGCGGCAGTTGAGATCTCAGCAGATGCGTTACCCCTTCGCAGGAAAAGGGAAAATAAAAAGGGATATTATTACTCAAATATCTTTAGACAGATGCGTGCGAGACAGCACACCAATGAATAATGTGTGGTGTCGATATGCAACGAACCCTTCAGGATGCTGGAGAACAGAGACCATCAATTCGACGGCCAGACCGGAGGCGATAAGAGAAATTCCGGGTCGCGTGACTGTACATTGTTGATCTAGAGTTCGATCTTTGGTCGACTAAATGGGAAAAGAATTCCACGTCAAAACGTCATTGATAGTGAGACCCTCCTGCTGCAAAAACTTACATCCCCAGGGGCGACAACGTCATTGCAGAAATAACAACCCAGCTGACGACCGGCCAGGGCTCCCCGCATGACGCCTTTCGATTTTTCCACTTGAACTTGACCGGGATTCCACGGCTCTCTTTGTCCATGACGCATCACCAAGTATGTGTCGAAGCCCAAGGCGGCGTTGATGGCCAGCTGTAAAGAAAAACAAACAAAGTTTTAGATGAATGAAGTTGACGTCATTGTAAAGACACGAACAAAAGGGAAAGAAGGAATTTGATTTTTCTTAAAACCTTTCCGCGATAAGCAGACAACATGGTGGGAAGCCAACGACTTTCTCGCGTGTCCGTCAATAGGAAAACGACGTCGTGCTCTTCGATAGCATCCGCCAACTGCTTGACGTCCTTTTCGACTTCCTCAGCATCTGTGACGTAATGGCCCGGCATTGGAATGCGCAAGTCGATCCCTCGGCTGATCTGCTTAAACAATAATAATCAAATATTGCCAATCAAAAGAGAGAACAAAAAATCTGATAGCGAACCATTCCTGGGAAGATTTCACGCAACGAATTAGCAGCGCTCTCTGCTTTGGCGTGACCTCCGTTTAGGCAGTCTTTGAATGTGTAAAGTGATTGGCGAACTGGATTAGAATAAGAGACTCGACCGTTATCGATAAATGTGATATGTCGGACTCCCCATGCCTGATGGAAATTTTTATCTAGAGTTAATCTGATTGTGGTTTCAAATTTTATTCTTTTACCATCAACGTCCTGGCAACATAACAGCCCAGGGTTCCGGCGCCGAGAAGTAAGCATTTGGTGTTTTGGATAGAATCCAGATTCAACTCGGGCAATAAACGCCATTTCATCAATTTTAGATTGAGATCAACCGCCGATTCCGCAAGGCGTTCTGGGTCCATGGAATTGCTGAGGTTTACCATACGAGCTCCGAGTTTACCGCGTTCATTCTTCTCCCAACCAAGACATTTTGGATTCGCTTCATTCTCAGTTGGATAGACGACATCTTTGATTTCTATTAAGAGACTGGAGGCAATTCGACGTTGGCCGTCACGCACCTCATCTCGCCAGCACAGAACGGAAAGGCCAGCAAGACGTTCTTTGTAGTGATAGGCTATCAAAGCTAGAAGATTCCGTAATGGCCACCCAGGATTAGTAGGCAAGGACGACGGATCGCAGAATACAACCCACGTCGTATCTCTAAGATTAGCCAATTCTTTCAATGGATAGCATTTAAAACCCAGCTCAGGATTCTTCTCCACCAGAAAGGCACTCTGGCCACAAGTGGCTTTGTACTGATCATAAGCTTGCTGTAACTGATGTAACTAAAAGAGATACGAGAAGAACTCAGCATCGGTTATATCTTAGAGTGTGATTTTATACCTCATCTTTTGATAATATTTTGTCCAATTCTTTTGGTTCTTCATTTAAGATGATTTTGGAAGGAAATACCAAGGTAGGAAAGGCAAACCAATAGTAAAATTGATACTTTTTAAGGTCCTAGTGATAAAATTGGTTAGTTGTTATGTTTCAGACTTACATAATATTTAGTAGCATACCGCAAATGTTAGCAGTAGAAAACGGGAAAGAAGACTAGGATTCAATAGGGCTGCTCCACTCAATATATCACTCCAGATTTGTTCGCCACATTTATTAATGGCTGCTTGTTTGTTGATATCTTTAAAAGCCTCAAGGGTGTTTGTATTTTGCAGAAGTCCTTGACAGAGAATCCCATTGCTTCCCACTACAGATTCATGGTGGCTATAGAAGAACGGTAAAATTTGACCAGCATCTTGTAACATAAAGTAATTATTTTTACTTTTCGAAGGATGAGTAATCAACGTTTAAACAAGCTGGAAGTCTCGATGATGCAGACTGATTGGTATAGTAGCCGGTAATATCCACTGGTTCATCACTCAAAGCATAAACATCAATTTTCATCTGCGTTAGTTTGTGCCAGAACGAACTTGATACAACAGAGCTAAATGGCAAAAACTGTAGAATCTTTCCACTTTCTTCCGACGTCATGTTTTTCGGTGTTTTTTTCACTAATCGAAGTTCTCGAAATTAACATTCGGTTTTGTTTACTTGTCAAAAGTCATTGTTCAACGCCATCTAACGGTAAACGAGTTGCACATTTTATTAATTTCTGAAACGACACAACTTGTCGAAGAGAACTCAGCATTTCGTTGTCAGAAGACGTTGACAGTAGAACTGATTTTGATTTGCAAATTACAGTAAAAAAAAATGGCTGGTGCCGGCCCAGGAGTTCCATCAAGTTCTCGAGGTGGAGAAAGCAAATATCGTCAACGTGCGGTAACCGTATTTAATTCATTTGCAGTCACTCTATAGAAAGTTTAGCTTCGCCATTCTCCTTGCGCAATTGCAATTGAATTGTGGTGACTAATCCTCACGTCGAACCCACTCACTTTGCAGGACATTATCACGTAGTTAATAATCTCTATAATCCCTAACATCTTTCCAATGTAGAAAATCAAAGTTATTTTGCTTTCCCGTTTAGTATTTGATGATTTCAGAGAAAAGTAAACAAGACCAGCAGATTAAATCAAAAGGTGTTCGTTTCCCAAATTTTGGCATCAAAGAATATCAGATGGGTTTTAATTAATAAAGATTTTCTACACATAATTATCTTAATAAAGGTGGTTCTTGGAAACCTACCAGATGACTTTTTGAAACCTGACAGTCTTGTGGGTAATAGCCCATCTAACCAAGAAAGTATTGACAGAGAGTTTGCCATTCAATTACATCAACAGCAGCGGAATGCCAATATTCAATATATTAACCAAAGCTATGCTGGTCAGTTGATAATAACTATCGTTGAGGTGAGAAACATGTTTTTTTGTTAAATATGAGCTAAATTTATTTAATATTTCTGTTTTCCTAGGCTTCATTTGTGAAGAACTATGGAGTAACTCGAATGGACCCTTATGTCCGCGTACGCATTGGTCACACAATCTATGAAACTCCCGCATGCCCCAGTGGAGGAAGGACTCCTCGATGGAACAAACGTATCCAATCGTAAGGAACTAATGCTTACTTCTATCATTGAACGAGCTTTATTATATCCATTTGTGGCTATAGTTATCTACCAACTGGAGTGAAAAGCATCGGTATTGAAGTTTATGATGAATGCGCTTTAACAATGGACGAACTGATTGCGTACGGCCAGATTCCGATTCCGGAAGCCGTTTTCCGTCAAGAATCCGTTGACCAGTGGCTCCAACTGAGTGGTAAACAAGGCGAAAACAAAGAAGGGTCCATTCGTATAATATTTACGCTTTTGGTAAAATTTCGTTTATCCCTTCCCTTGAAGTTGTTTTATGACTTTCTTTGGTCCCTTATAGCCAATTGCTGCGCCGCAGTTCATTGCGCCGGGAGCTATGGGATTCGCTATGGCTCCTGCTTACGGCGGGTATCCGCTTGTGAATTCAACCGTCATCCCGGTTGCCCAAACACCGATAGCTGCACCCGTGATGGTCATGCCTGCCTATGGCCCTACCTGTGTATCCGTCCCCGTTTATAATTCTACCAATCCAGCAACCGGCATGGTAACTGCCCAGGGGCATCCTTCCATGGTTTCACGCCCGAAGCCACTTACACAAGAGGTAAAGAGTTGCAGCCTCCAGATTTTTTAAATGTCAATGTATTACCATTCATTTTTTATTATCCTCTATTGCAGGAAATCAAGGAAATCATGAGCATGTTTCCGACCATTGATCCTCAAGTAATTCAGAGTGTCATTGATGCGTGTGACGGTCGCCGTGAAGCCATCGTCGACAGCCTTCTGCAGATTTCAGATCAGTGAACAGCTATCTGGCCAAGGATGGTTGAAGGTTAAGTATTTAGTTCAGTTGCGTTTTGTCAAGTATTTTTGGTGTTTAAGAGCTTTTTTAAATTTATTGATAGCAGATTACAGAGATATCCTTTTACTTTAAGCTTTACACAATCGCTAGTCATTTATCAGAGTGAAACCTATTCCAGAAAATTGCTGTGTATTATCACATCGTATTTCTTCCAGTCTAGATTTCTAATTCCTACTAAATTGCCGTTCTGGCGTCAATTTGTGAAAAATATATATGTTGCATAACTTTCCTTTCACTGGCAAATCTATTTTATATAATTGAAAGTTGTGGTAACGTATAGAATTGTATTCTTTTTAGAAATCATGAGAAACTAGCTTTCACATTTTATAACAAATATTTCATTTCAGTGCCTATATTTTGCAGGGAAATGAAAATTCATCAGCACTTGCATCAGCATCACTCCTGTATGACTAAGTATGTAGAACATTTTTCACAATGTAAGGAATATTATTTATGATTAACTGGTAAGGATAAGATGCCATTATACTTCTCGCTCCTCATCTAGTAAATCTCGCAATTTGCTGAAGAATACTGGGTGCAAACAGAATCACTGGTGTTCTCACTATATTTGGTGTCATTGATTCCAAGTTCAGCGCCCTATAATCCATAGGTATAATTGATAGAATATTTAATACTGAAAATGTAAAATCAGAAGAAAAAATGCATTCCTTACCTCCACCAGATTTTTGATGTTGCAATAGTTAGTTCCATAATCCTGAAAAAAGTCAAAGCGTAAATCGTCGGAGTTCTAATTAACATGTAAATTATTTTCTTACCAATATCGCGTACCAGGTCTGGGATGTTGAAAAGCCCTAGAGAGATACATAGAGATTATTTGATATCTATTAACTATCTATCTATGAATATTTAAACACAAAATTTTGATACTTAACCTTATAGTTAATCACCCATACTGTAAATTTATTACCTGCACTTTACAGGAGTTGTCTGGCCCGGGAGCAAAAGTGAACGACACGTCATCGACGTAACTGGAAACATTAAGTATAACTGTGATACAAGTAAATAACGTAACGTTTCCTATACAATACTTACCGTTTCACTGGGGTTGTGTGTGTGCCAGTAATTTTAGCTGGAGTTGAGGTGAGGTACTAGAAAATATAAAAATGTATGCATAAAGCTAGATCACAGGCCAAACGTGTATGCAACGTGTATACACACTCAAACGTTTAGACCAGTTTGCTTACCTGATACAAACATTTCTGTCCAGTGCCACAAAGATTCTGAGTATCCATGTTCCATTTTTGAATTTGATTTACTGTTGAAAAGACAAACAGGTAACGATATTTTTCAGCTTTACAACCACTAGAATTTCAATTACCTAGGGATGTCCTAACTTCATCACATGGTTTTCCAAAGGTCCTTAGGAAATATGGAAAAGCTATGTAACAAAAGATTGACAGTGATGGTTAGGGTTGCCACTTACCAATCAACACGGCAAGAAGCATGTAAAGGGTATGATGAGACTGTAACAAAGCTTAGAGTAACAGCACTCAGAGCAATGGCAAATACTGAAACTGACAGAATCACCATCTTTCTGGAACAGCAGGTTCTACGGTTTTCAATTTCTGGCAATATTGAAACAAAAATGTCAATATTGTAATGTCCATATAGCAAAATTTCAACTAATGTGATCAAACTAACCCTTATTGGTAAGAAGAGTTTTTGATTCACCCTTAGTGGGTGCCATTATAAAGGAGAGATATTAAAGAAACGAACTGTCCTGTAAGATGACCACCACCAGTTAAAGAGGAAACATAAGAATCATGCAGTTTGCCTTCTCCCGATTAATTAATGACATTAATAAAATAAACGATTAACATAACACACGATACGTACTATTGCGCGGAACGAAGACGACGGCGAACGTTACGTAAATGACAGCTAACAGAAAGAAAGAAGCTCTGTCACTATGGCAATCCGTTTTACCCAAAATAAAAATAAAAAATATTGGCCTTTTTTCTGTTTTACTGCTATTGCCATCTACCGGTCACATTTCTAGTTAATTTAGTTAACGAAAAATCATCATACTCCATTTTGGAATAAACTAAAGGAAAGGAGCAAGAAATTAAAGTGTGTTTCCCCAAGTATTACGCTTTTTTTCTTTTTTTAAAAGTTAAATCTTGATTTGGATGATTACTTTAAATTTGTTTAAAAACATTTAATTTGTGACGGATAAAGTTTCTCGTAACGACCTTTGCGTCCACAAGAGGCGCCTTAAACCGTGGCTCATCGGGCAGTTGTTTTTCATGCATATTTCTAGATTGGCTTAGCGCGTGCAGTCTGCCTTCCTCGCTTGATTTTGCTTCTTGACCTCGTGGCTTTAGCGATTTCTGGCGTTTAATTTACTCATTTTTCAACGCTTTTCAAGGTACGCTAATAGATAACAATTAATAGCTGATACTAATGTTTGAATAATTTTGAGTTGGACAAATTTTGTTGTCTTCGAAAGATTAGGTGGTGGAAGTCGTACTTGCCATGAGGTAAGAAAAATAAAAATACTATTCGGGTTAGTACATTCTAGTCTGGCTAATCCATAGTTATTAAACAGTTTGGAAAAGGACATTTTTCCATGTAATGCCCACAAGGAGGAGGTGGGAGTCGAGCATGCAGGTGTCATAAGGTGAATATGAGACTCATATCTAGTTTTCTTTTACTAAAGTTTAGTGTTCATTTCCAACCAAGAAGTGGGCCATGTAGCAAGGCATTTTCCACAAGGAGGGTTCATTGGTGACAGCAAGTGTTACAAGGTAAACATCAATTGTACCTTTACAAAAAATATTTTATGTTCCAGTGTTCATTGTCTTACCCCTAGTGTCATGAAGTTGGCCACACCTCGAAAGGCTGTACGAATCTATTCGTGAATTAACGAAAAACGGAAAGCCGCGTGAACAATATATTCCGGAAGCTGTGACATGCGATGAAAAGGAACTGTTTAAGTGGGATCGTCTGTGGGGAACGCCTTAACAATTTTGATAAAGTTGTTCTCCATCGAATCCAGGGAAGCATTTTTCGAAACAGTATTTTATGATTTGAAAATATCTATTGGGTTTGCTTTAGGTTACAGGAAAAGATGTACCTCAATACATAACATCACTCGAAGAAGCCGGCCTGCGCCCACTACTTCAAAACATTAAGAATTCTGACTACATAAAACCAACACCTGTACAGAAAGCTTCAGTTGCAGTTACTCTTGCCAAAAGAGATTTGATTGCTTGTGCTGTCAGGGGCTCCGGCAAAACGGTAATCCAATTAATTAACGCTGTGTAATTTTGAAACCTTGATGCCCTCGTACTAACTTGATTCGAATGGGTCGGTATGAACTGGGTAAGTTGAGGAAAAAATTAATTTTGAGTGGGCACGTCGGTGATTGCGACTGCTAAAAGGTTCAATTGCATCTAAGATACTCAACAAACCCTTCGTGACATTCGTTGATTAAGTCATCTAAAATTTCACATTTCTTCATATAGGCGGCGTACTTGGTACCGGTTATTAACATATTGTTAGAACAAGGTGTTGCTGGTGCGTCCCCGCCATGGTTCAAAAGCCAGAAGTTGTAATTGTCACACTCACTCGTGAATTTTCGATTCGAATTCACCGCGGGTCGTGTAAATTCTCCTACAATTCGGTTTTAAAATCTGTCATTATATATGAAGGAACTGTCACGAGCCATCAGCGGTCAAATCTTCAAGCTGGGTGCAATACTCTTGTCGCGACCGCGGGGCGACTCGAGGATTTTCTCGACCTTGGAGTATTTTACTTGTCGACGGCCAGGTTTTTAATTTAAGATTAAGATAGGCATTTTGAAGAATCAGTGGCAGTAACCCAGTGCTACAATTTCAATATGGGCGAGGTGTTATAGTCGCTGAGGGCTCTCAATCCCTAAACCGAACCTTGCTCACTGATGTGACAATCTATAAAAGGATTTAAATCTTAATTAGTGAGACATGCAGGATACTGTATAAAATTATAGTAAAGATGGTACCAAATGCTGAGTTACTAGTAATTTTGCCTGGGAAATCTCCAACTGACCATGTGAAACATAAGTCAGCTGTACTGCGTTTGCAAATCCAGTGTTCAAGTAACCATATCCAATCCACGTCTGAAGGAATGAATGAGAAAATTAAATAGGAATCTGGCCGCTAGATGGTCATAGCTGTAAAAAAGAAAAGGCCAAATTTTTTTTTTTTTTTTTTGGGTAAAACTGATTGCCATACCAGTTCAAGTCCACGTCCACTGGGTGCCGCTAAAACCCATTGTTTTGAAAGTTCCTGCTGTTTTTGAAGTGTCAAAGGTTAAAACAGGTTAAAACGGATTGCCATAGATTGCATCAAACTTACCCAATCGGCAACTCAAGTGTGGATATGTTTTTCTTTGATAATTATTTTATTTTGCTACTATGCTTGGTAAACTGCAATCGAATAACTGAAGTTGATTGAGATCTATTCTGATTCTCCTGATATCCATCTCAACAGGTTTTTATTTGCTTTTCAACATCCATTTCATAGTGGGACGTATGGCTTTGATTAATATTGCCATAAAGACTGCCGAAAATGGGTGTGGTACGGAAACCCAGAAATGGGATGAGTTCAACATCAAACATGGATTAGGTACTTTTCGGTTTTTTGTCTATCGAAAAAGAATTTTTAATGCTATTATTTTGCATTCACAGAATTTGAGCGGAGGATGAAGTCTGGAAGTGGTATAGGATGGAAGAGTGAGCCTACAGTTGAAAAAACGCAGTGCATTACCATTAAGGTATGAGATAAAGTAATAGAGTATGCACATTGTCTAATAAGAAGTACCATCTTGTGTAAATGAATCTGTATAACAGCAATCCTTTATAGTTCTGTCATAGCTAGAAGCCTCAAATAATTCTGCTTCTCTTGCTAAACAACAACTTGTCCTTTACGTTCAGAGTGTTGGTGAAGCTGGGTACTTAAATGGCCCTAAAGATGTTTCACTTTGCTGGCATTGCAGCAATGAACATCATACATGGACTCTTTAGGTATGAACAGAATTTTCTTGAAAAAATTTTGAATTTATGACGAAGCATTTCTCCTCCTTTTTGCCAACCATGTCTAATCTACAAAAAAAAAATTTATCCAATAGGAAAGGATTTTCAGCATACTGGGAACACAACTATCAACAATGCAACATTCTATGGGTGCTATTTTATCATTCAAGAGCCTTATGCAATGATTTTCATCTGCAATTTGTATGGCCTTTCCCAAGCTTCTGTCAGAAGTTGAATCTATGAGTCATGTAAGTCACATGAGCAACAATTGAGATGCTTAATGGTATTGTTTTTCTTTTCTCAGTATAGGTTAATAGTAGTGGATCTGAAAGATTCTTGGTTGGGGCAAGACACTGAATAAATTGTAATGATTGGATGGATGACATGACATTTCTATACTTCATTCGGATTCCCGAGACGGTATTTTATATTTAAAAAATTGAAGTGCATATCTGGGCTCCCTTCCTTTCCGTAGCCCCGTTTCCCCTTGACTCGTAATAAGCCCGTAGGGGGTCATGCCCCTACTGTACGGTATATATAAAAATAACATATACCGAGGTTTGGAGGGCTCTGGCCGGAAAGGGGACGTGGGGTGCCGCTCAGTCCGATGATGTGTTCACGGAGGGCGACGTGGCTACCCACAAATCCGAACTAAAGGTTAATCGCTCCAGTAAAAATGTTCCAAATCTTCGGCTCTTCTTCCGGCTTCTCTTAGCCAATCACCGGGTAATCTCCCCGGTGGGTCAACAAGGCAGTGTCTCCCCCTGCCTGGGTTGACGGCAACTTTTGAAAGGGCTATTGTGCCTTTTTAAAGTTGCAAAAATAATTCTAATGTGCAGAGAATTGTCAATAAAATTTTTTTTATAAAATATTTTTTCCAAAATTTGTTTCTTTCATTGTCTGTTTTCGCGGTTTTCACACATTACGTTCATCAACTTTTTTTTTTATTTCCGCTGTTCATTAACTGATATGGGGATCGAACCACAGACTTCTTGCGTCGCAGGACAGCATACTACTGTCATGCCATAGTTGCTCTTGTTAATATTGTTTAGGATTGTGATACCTATATAGATATGCAATTCACATTAGCTTATTATTGAATGCACATTAGTTGTTCATAAGTTCATGGTTGGAATAATGGTAAAGCGTGTGGTTGTCACGCTAGAATACTACGGTTCGATCCCCATATCAGCTAATGTATAGCTAAATAATAAATACAAAAAGTAAATAGTATATAATCATTTTTATTGTCCCTCCTTCCACCCACATATCCACCACTTTTACATCCATTTCAAAATACAGTACACAACATACAATACATACACAAATACACTTAAAACTAACCCGTTGGCTGCCACGCCACCTATCTACAATAGCTACTGTCGCTATCAAAGGGATAGCGACCAAGGGGGCCGGGTGGGCCGGGCTGAGACGGCGATGAGACCTTTACGGAAATGCACATCCCAGGTCTACATCGCCGTCTCGATCAAGGGATTCCCTGTGGTGCATTGCCTTTGGGGCCATTCGGCCAATCTTGGGCAGTGGCGCTGCTCCACCCCATGGCAGATAGACCATGGAGCAGAACAGCGCGGCCCGTCCCTGTCAAGCTACAAAAAAAAGGGGATCAAAGCGGGAGTGTGGCAGCCAACGGGTTAATTTGCAAGACATAATAAAACATAAAACAAAACACAACCATACCACGAAGACGAGGCGACCACGAGGTGACGAAGGGGCGATAGGGGTGGCGAAGACGGCGTGGCCACGAAGCGAAGACGGGGCGAGGCGGAGACGGGACGACGGGCGAGGCGGAGACGGGACGACGGGCGAGGCGGAGACGGGACGACGGGCGAGGCGGAGACGGGACGACGGGCGAGGCGAAGAAGGGGCGACGGGCGAGGCGAAGACGGGGCGACGGGCGAGGCGAAGAAGGGGCGACGGGCGAGGTGAAGACGGCGCGACCACGAGGCGAAGAAGGGGCGACGGGCGAGGTGAAGACGGCGCGACCACGAGGCGAAGAAGGGGCGACGGGCGAGGCGAAGACGGGGCGACTGGCGAGGCGAAGTCGGGACAACGGGCGATGCGAAGACGGGATGACGGGCGAGGTGACGACGGGCGTGGCGAAGACGAAGAAGGCTGTGTTCTAAATCGTAAAAGTAAAGAAAAAGAACTAGTTAGTGGGAAATATAAGATAGTTGTTGTAACCAAACGTTGAAAGCAATTTGACTTACTTCTGCTGTCCGATGGCTAGAAAGACTGTAGGGCCAGCAAATAGGCAACAGATGGCTAACAGTTGGCAATTCTATGGTTGAATGTTCAATTTAAATAAAAAAGAAAACTATATGAGGCATAAGAAAAATTCAAAATACCAGTAGAAATTGTGTTGAGGTACATGTCTGTGTCTGTTGGTAGGCTAAGTAGAGATTACAACTGCCAAAATGACTGTCATTACAGTTGAGACTGCAACGAAGATGAATATGGTGCACCACTCAGATCACGATTGACAGCAGACCATGAGTGGTTAAAGAGTAGAAGAACGATATTATGGTATTCCTACCCATAGGATTTGCATCTTTGGTGACATTCCTCAACGGGAAGTATTCTTTACAAATGAAGTTTCATGAGCTAAACCTTAAAAGCAAAATCCGTCAATGAGATTCTGATAACAAAACATTAGTCTTATACCTCTCAATGAGCACTGGTATAGTTTGATGAATGCAACGTAGTAGGTTGCTAATAGTTTTTTGGTTTGACAGGTGGCATAGGTGATTACAAGATATGTACCATAAACACCAAGCATTCTGTGGGCTTCACTTCCAAAACACACTCAGGGATGAAAACGAACAGAAGCACCATTAGATTTTCTTGAGTTTTCCATTGGAATATGACATATTTAACAGAAACTTTCGAACACAGCTTTCACCGCTCCCATATAGTCAGCAAGTAAATAGTGGCACAGCAGCGTCATCTTGTTTTCCAATTAACAACCGAAAAATTCATCAAAATTGAAAATCTTGCTTTTTTGAGACGGGAACTGCACTGATGTGAACTCTTTAAACATACTTTTAGAGCGTGAATCCCCACCCACCCCCATATTGGCTACTACCATTTCAATTTTATTTTAACAAATACAGCGACCAAAACCACGAACGGCATTTTAAAAATATAGCGATTTAACATGTTTTTGAGCCCGATTTTTTTTTACTGTCTTTTATTTATTTATCCAAAAACCTAGATATTTCTAGGAAAATACATGATTTGGGTTCACAGTTCAACAAGGATGCTGATTGCGCTTCACACACATCTAGAAATTTCGCAAGTTGACGTATCTCTGGATTGTTAGCTAGTCAACACCTGTATGATAATACACTTTTCTTTTTTTGAACAGCTGCAATGGTATTTCGGTTATAAGCTCCACGGCAAAATTTCTCCATTGAGACAAGGACGCCAATTGTGCGTTATCTTGTGTCTATTTTCAATTAAATGAATACGCCGTCACTTTTCTGCTCGGAAGAGCTCACTTTGGCCTGGAATATTGTTTTGAATGGTGTAATTAGTATACATTGCATACATTAGATTGAATCAAGTACTTTTTGGCATACGTTCTTTAATTGTGTGAGGCTGCCAAATCGTCGACAGGCGGTATCTAAAGGAGGAAATCAGCTAAGAGCTTGCGGACTCATCAATAAATGCAAAACTATTAAAAAATTATAAAGATAGCCTGAAACCAAATTGTAAAGAAAATTTAATTTTAGTTTCCAGCACTTAAGTACAGGTATCATCGTCAACGTGGGCGCAGGTGATTTTTCCATGTTCATTGTATCAGGTCACCAACTTCTACTAGATGAGTCAAGATGAAATGAGGTTACACGAACAAAAAATTAACCATACAATTCAACTGATAGATAAGGACCATGATGCGTGGAAGTGAAATACACCCCATCACAACTGTTAAAACTGTCAGAACATTCACCACACATGCAAAACATTTTCTGATTCATTGATGTTCATCACCTAGCCTATACCAAGAAAACCAAACACAATTAGTGCGGAACATTTTGCTGATAAGAGTTAACATTACCTGACAAATTTACTGCAGACCAGCAATTCCTGATGGACTCCCACACAACATTCCAGATAAACAAAACAGTAGTAATTCCTAAACAAACATCTTGCAATAGTGGTAAATATAATGCAGTAACTGGTAAATATAACATCTCACATGAACAACAAATGTGAACGGAACCATTCGAAAATGAAGTAAACAATTTCAAAAATGAATTTGCACAAAAAGGATTTTAACTAAAAAAAACTACTAGAGAACCAAGTTTTTCCTTCCACCTTTTCCTAATTTTAAAATCAATTAAAGAAACATAATTGTTAAGCAAATCTCACTCTGTACCTTTTTGTTGGTTGAATTTGGAAATGGCTTACTAGTTGGAATAAGTTTTTTTCTTTTACCCCAAATTTGCTTTTCGGGCAGCGCACTTTTAACTTTCTCTGCTGATCACAGTATCTGCATGACCAGCTGCAGAATTATCACAAGTGAAAAGGAAATCGGGTAGGAGGAAATAATTTTTTTGGTACTGAGCCTCCGTCAACTTTCTTTCCCAATTCTTATAATTACGAATCTGCCTTTAGAAAAATAAAACAAGAATCAGTATAAATTTCTTGTCAATCGAATTACGTAAAACTGTGGAATCCTAGAGACATAATATTTTTCAAACTCTTCAAATCCCTTGAAATCAGAAAACTTTCTGCTAAAAGATCCATGTAAGCCACATACAGGTCAACTGGTACTTCCTTTTCGACTGGCATTGGCAGTGATAAATAACAAGTAGGATCAAATGCAACTGGGACCCCATCGGACCCCAGACACACCAAAGCCAATTTCAATACCCAACTAAAGAGATCTACTACTACAGAATCTTTCTGTATTATTCTACTTATGATAAAATACCCAACATTCATGTGCAGCTTCCTGAAAAATAAAATGAGTTTGAACACAAATGAACTTTGCTAATAAAAAAAATTAGCTATTTCACCTATATTTTGTCAGTGTCCATCGATGCAAGACTTCTTCAAAATCGGATTCAGATGTTCGTCTTAGCCCCCCAGAACAACGTAGAGTAGTTCTCGCGAAGCAGGATGCTGGTATCCGGGAAACTGCGGAACAAATCTACCGACTTGCAACATACCCAATTCAAAATCGTTATGATGCACAAGTTAAAAACCTAGCTTTTACAAAGCAAGTAAATGGTATACCTTAAATACACTCGAAGGTAATGCATGGTCACCTTGGCAAGGTGTTCGCCAGACCACATCGTTCGTACAACATGGCGGCGAGCATTTGCAGTTCCTCCCTTGAATTTCACCGACAAAAAGGAAGGTCTGCCACGTTCGGCTGCCGTGATATAACC
This sequence comes from Daphnia carinata, assembly GCF_022539665.2. Classification (NCBI taxonomy): domain Eukaryota; kingdom Metazoa; phylum Arthropoda; class Branchiopoda; order Diplostraca; family Daphniidae; genus Daphnia; species Daphnia carinata. Next base: position 1,410,243 of record NC_081336.1, on the reverse strand, counting down.
AGCCGCTACGACGCCATGTTAAATGTTGCCATCAGCTCAGCTCAGCACAGCACCTGGGCCACCTAGCGACTATCCCCCTACGAGACTAAAGCAAATGTTTTGTTTGACAAATACGACTTTAATTGGGCGTTAAGAATAATGAGTTTGTATAAATGAGCACTTCCTAAAAAGTTAAATTAAATTATAAATGAATTAATAACTGAATTAAAAAAAGATATTAATGAATTTAGTCAATTGCAAATTTGCTACATCTTTTGCGGGTGACAGTAATAAAAAGAAAAAAAGGAAAGAAAAAAAAAAAAATAAATGCAAGGAAAATTTGTTGCCAATGAAAAAAGAATTTAAATGGGATGGGAAGAAAAAAAAAATCTAGAAATAAACCACAAAAAAAACCAAAACAGAAAGACTAAGAACTTAATCTATTTAACTATATGTGCGTTAGTTCGTACGATGTTTCGCCGACTGGATCATTCACAACAACGTGACGTTTCTAATAATAATTATACACCTACTTACTAATGCCATCAACATTCGTTTTTCAAAATACGGAATTACATGACATCACGCATTTTACCGCCTACTCCCTCCGAGACTCTTACGACGCTATACACAATTTTTATCAAAATCTTTTGGTTATGGGGAACTTACTGAACAATGAGTCGTGTAATTTATTGTTTTCAATCTATTTTACAGAAGCCAAACCATTACCTGTATGCACCATCATTGACGAGAGCGGTAGGTTGTCAGGGTAGGCCAAATCTTTTCATAAGTTTATCCTGTTCCGTGAGATCTTTTCTAACTTTTGTCCTCATGTAAAAGATGGGGCAATCTCGGCTAAATGTGACAAATGATAAGTATTAAGTATGTAACATGATTATGACATCACTCAAACTATTTACTTGGAACAAAGAATCTCTTCGTTGAGATTTCCCTGGCACCGTTGACATTCTGTCCATAAACGATTAAATCTTCGAGAGCATAAAGTTGGCCAATTTCCCTCTGGTAGAACTCCGATTCTTTCGGCTTGCAAAATCTGTTTAACTGGAACAGTAATTTTAACAAACATCGCCGAGTTAGGCAGAAATTAGATTTACTTGCATACAGCACTATCGTCTGGAAGGACGGTTTTGCATCCAACACAGGTGGATTTGCATGTGGTAAAGCTAGCCAATCCACCAATTTTTGAAGTAACAACTGAAGGCGTCCGGGTATGATAACCATCTACGGACGCCATCTACGATCGGAATACAAACGGTTCAATTATGTCAAGCAAATAAATGCGATGAGTCCGTGTTTACGTAGCAACAATGATTCCGCTTTAGATCCAAGTATGGGTTCAAAAATCCAAACAAAGGGTTTTGAAAGCTGATTTTCCAAATAGTATTGGGCATCAATAGGTACGCTGTATTCCAGGACAAAAATCGGATCTTCCGCCTAAAGAAGACGTATGAAAACTTAATAGTTCATGAGAAATTTGAAATCCAAAGACGAACATTGAGGCTCGTTTTTAGCAGCTGCGATAATGATATACGGAACTCGATCCCCTAATTTTGGGGTTGTACCAGCATCTCGCTTACGCATCTTGTGAGCTAGTTCCACATGTGCTGTTTGCTGGCGTAGTCTTTATCTGTTTTAGTCAGCTCCTTTTTTATAAAAGAAGGCAAACGGATAAAATCACAGTATTCCAAAACATAGTTACGCTCTACCTTAGTAATCACCAGAAGTGAGATATCGACTTTGTTGCACAGCAAGTCGGAAATTGTTTGTTTGGCGTATTCTAAGGCTCCATATGGGTCTCTAAGAGAAAATATCAAACCCTCACACTTCGAATACTAAAATTGATCACTTTTTGTTTACCGCTCCATCAAAATTTTCTGCAGACAGCTATTGATAATATTGGCAACGAGTTGGCAATTATCACGACGAACGGTTTATATATCTTTACAATCCATTTTATCAAACTCTTCAGGTTTGGTCCAATACAATCCTGCATACCTGTGAAGACAGAAACAGTCAGTACAACTGGTATCTCATCTAACAAGTCTTTATAAATCAGAACCGTAATTACCTCTTTTTGTTGATCAATAAATAGGGATAATAGACTTTTCCCAATTCCAAATTAATGGGTTTGACAAATTTTGCCGACACAAATGCGACAGCTTCTCGGCCTAATTCCATGGCTTCGGCCACCGTGGGTACACCGAATTTCACCATTACGGAATCTGTGTTACCATAGGTTACCTGACGTGATATTAAATTAAAAGAAAATCCATTAGTCAGTACTTCTGCAAATAATTACTCATAATCCAGGGATATTACTTTGGCGTCATGGGCATAGCCATTCTCGACGCAAAATTTAGACTCCACATCCTCTCTTGTTTTCTCAATCATAGTTCTGCCAAAAGCCGTCACACTTTGCCAAATTTCCAGACAAGGCAATTTTTCGACTTGGGCGCCAGTGAAACCGTAAACATACAAACACGACGGATTCCCTACAGAGAAACAAATAGCATTACATCAGTCAAATCTGATATTCAAAAGCCATCGAGAACATACTTTCGGAGGCATCGTTGGATGGTTGACAATTTTTTCAATATCGGGACCGAAACCCATAAAGCATTCGATCAGCTTCGTCCAAAATTAAAAACCTGGCCGTCGACAAGTAAAATACTCCAAGGTCGAGAAAATCCTCGAGTCGCCCCGCGGTCGCGACAAGAGTATTGCACCCAGCTTGAAGATTTGACCGCTGATGGCTCGTGACAGTTCCTTCATATATAATGACAGATTTTAAAACCGAATTGTAGGAGAATTTACACGACCCGCGGTGAATTCGAATCGAAAATTCACGAGTGAGTGTGACAATTACAACTTCTGGCTTTTGAACCATGGCGGGGACGCACCAGCAACACCTTGTTCTAACAATATGTTCATAACCGGTACCAAGTACGCCGCCTATATGAAGAAATGTGAAATTTTAGATGACTTAATCAACGAATGTCACGAAGGGTTTGTTGAGTATCTTAGATGCAATTGAACCTTTTAGCAGTCGCAATCACCGACGTGCCCACTCAAAATTAATTTTTTCCTCAACTTACCCAGTTCATACCGACCCATTCGAATCAAGTTAGTGTTAGCGAGGGCATCAAGGTTTCAAAATTACACAGCGTTAATTAATTGGATTACCGTTTTGCCGGAGCCCCTGACAGCACAAGCAATCAAATCTCTTTTGGCAAGAGTAACTGCAACTGAAGCTTTCTGTACAGGTGTTGGTTTTATGTAGTCAGAATTCTTAATGTTTTGAAGTAGTGGGCGCAGGCCGGCTTCTTCGAGTGATGTTATGTATTGAGGTACATCTTTTCCTGTAACCTAAAGCAAACCCAATAGATATTTTCAAATCATAAAATACTGTTTCGAAAAATGCTTACCTGGATTCGATGGAGAATGACTTTATCAAAATTGTTAAGGCGTTCCCCACAGACGATCCCACTTAAACAGTTCCTTTTCATCGCATGTCACAGCTTCCGGAATATATTGTTCACACGGCTTTCCGTTTTTCGTCAATTCATGAATAGATTCGTACAGCCTTTCGAGGTGTGGCCAACTTCATGACACTAGGGGTAAGACAATGAACACTGGAACATAAAATATTTTTTGTGAAGATACAATTGATGTTTACCTTGTAACACTTGCTGTCACCAATGACCCCTCCTTGTGGAAAATCCCTTGCTACATGGCCCACTTCTTGGTTGGAAATGAACACTAAACTTCAGTAAAAGAAAACTAGATATGAGTCTCATATTCACCTTATGACACCTACATGCTCGACTCCCACCTCCTCCTTGTGGGCATTACATGGAAACATGTCCTTTTCCAAACTGTTTAATAACTATGGATTAGCCAGACTAGAATGTACTAACCCGAATAGTATTTTTATTTTTCTTACCTCATGGCAAGTACGACTTCCACCACCTAATCTTTTGAATACAACAAAAATGTCCAACTCAAAATTATTTAAACATTAGTATCAGCTATTAATTATTATCTATTAGCGTACCTTGAAAAGCGTTGAAAAATGAGTAAATTAAACGCCAAAAGTCGCTAAAGCCACGAGGTCAAGAAGCAAAATCGAGCGAGGAAGGCAGACTGCACGCGCTAAGCCAATCTAGAAATATGCCTGAAAAAACAACTGCCCGATGAGCCACGGTTTAAGGCGCCTCTTGTGGACGCAAAGGTCATTACGAGAAACTTTATCCGTCACAAATTAAATGTTTTTAAACAAATTTAAAGTAATCATCCAAATCAAGATTTAACTTTTAAAAAAAGAAAAAAAGCGTAATACTTTGGGAAACACACTTTAATTTCTTGCTCCTTTCCTTTAGTTTATTCCAAAATGGAGTATGATGATTTTTCGTTAACTAAATTAACTAGAAATGTGAACGGTAGATGGCAATAGCAGTAAAACAGAAAAAAGGCCAATATTTTTTATTTCTAGGGGGGAGGGCCTCTAAATCTAATCTTACATATTCTAGCCATGTAAATATATAATTTTTTAAATTAATAACTTTACTTGATTAACATATAACTATACAGTAATTATTTTGTTATATTCTACTTGCTTAACTTAATTATTATTATTACTATTAACTGTTAACTTTTCATTTCGAACTGCATTTTGCAGCAATGATAATAATAGCAATAATTGCTTGTTTTAGATATACATAGGTCTAATATGTTTGTGTAATATAAAGTTGTTATTGTGTATTATTTTCACACTGTAACAACCAACAATGAGTTTATATTACTCAAACTGTTCTAATAACAATTAGAATGATTGCTTGTTTAGGTATAAATAATGTGTTTGAGTAATATAAAGTTGTTATTGTGTATTATTTTCACACCGCACAAACAATAACGAATTTATATTACTCAAACATATTATTTATACCTAAAACAAGCAATCATTCTAGTTGTTATTAGAATTACATTCATTATGTTTGCTGCAGTACAAAAGGGAAAGTTAATAGTTAATAGTAATAATGATTAAGTTAATTAAGCAGAATATAATAAAATAATTATCGTATAATTATATTTTAATCAAATAAGGTTATTAATTAAAAAAATTATAGATTTACATGGCTTAGAATATGTAAAATTGTATTTAGAGATTTAATTCGAATTTGACCGGCAGATGGCGATAGCTGCAAAAAGAAAAAAAATGCCGAAATTTTTTTTTTGGGGGGGGGGGGGGGTAAAACGGATTGCCATAACTGTAATTTCTATGGCAATCCGTTTTGCCCAAAATTAATAAAAATTTTTTTTTGTTTTTCCCTGTTTTACTGCTCTCGCCGTCTACCGGTTATTTTCTAGCCTGAGATGAGATCCTGAGATCCAACAGCTGACAGAACAGTTGTGAAGGCCATGAGTATTACCGGGTAAGTCAATCGATGGGGAATGGCCATATCCTAGGGCTCACTTGGAAAGAAAAATTTGTCGTTTAACCTATCGACCTTCAGAATTATGTTCCTCTACCCTACACTATAGTTCCAGGAAAGCAATAACGTGGCACGTGTCTACGTGTATTTAAGGCTGTACATGACGCTGTAACATCACATTCGTGCCAAGTCCTTCCTCTGCAATTATACAACTACTTCAGCACCATCGGCGGACTCTTCGGCCGTCGGGTAAGTTGGTTGTGATTAGGTTTCGTTATTTAATTTTTCCTGCAGTAAATGCCAGAATATGTTAACTGTAAAAGATAAATTTCACATCTATGTTCGCAAGAACTAATTCTAACATTTAACAAACTGTTACCAATAGTATTCCTTTTGCTATGTAGATTTGTCTGCGTTTTTCTTTTAGAGTACCTAATGAATGGGGTAAAACGGATTGCCATATTGCCATAGATTTCAAATATTTTTGTTAAAATCTTTACCTTGTCCATCTATGAGCACCGTTTCATTTTTCTTGAGTGGCATCTAACGTCAGTTATTGAAGATGCTAGAGTATTTACAATTTTACACCAGTTGCAAACCCAGATGGCAACCATTTCTGTGGAGACAACACGTTATTAGATTAGAACATTACGGTTAAACATAAATACTAACCCATTAGTGCTGTAGGATTTCTACTGTATCCATTACTGTAAGAGCCACAGCCATTACATGGTCTCACACTCGCAATGCTTGTAGAATTTTGAAGGTCCTATATCTTACATTAAATACTAAGAAACTATCGGGTCACGACATTAACCGGAAATAAAGAAAATTCAAATTTTTTTTATGGTTGTCTTGTTCAATCTGATGTCCCCGTTGTCATCAGATTTACTAGCCCGAATGTATTTTTAGCCTGGTTTATGACTATGTTTAAGAAGAGAGAATTGGGAACTGAGAGAGGTACTTTAAGTTCTTGTTTCAAACATAAACCGGATATGTTTACTTTTGGGCCTCTTGCTTTGCAACAGGATTATAGGTCATGATAAATTCGTTGATAATATTACAAAGACTAACTTTGGCTTGCATGAAATTCTAAAACATGACCTGTGTGACCTTCTAAGTACAAATGTCAAAGTAGAAAATTTACAGAATTCGGCGACATACGGAGATTTATGATTTAACATCGAAATTGTCTGTTTCCATGGTCAATCCCAATTGCTCAGAAACTGAAAGTGAATGGAGGAACTGCATCCTGATTTTTCAACTTTCTAGTTTTTAGTCCTTTAGTTTTTAATGCACAGTACGAAATAAAAATGTTTCTTCTTCATTTTCACTCATACACAAGAAATCCCGTGAATTTCCAAGGTCTGCCGAAATGTTAAAATATTTATAAATTCAAAGTTAAGATAAATTTTAATCATTTTGGCAGCGTTATCTCCCAGAGGTGAACAGGGATAGGAATGCAATTGTAATCAAATGTTTCCTGAAATCGTTAAAGAAATTTTACTGCTTTCAGCGCCATAATGTTCAACTTAAATTTTTCCATCTGGCAACGCGTTCGAAAATACCGACATGTCTGCTATAATCAAACCCAAGTGATACCAAATTGCAAACCAACTTGTAACAGTGATTACGACTATAATTAACCTGGTGTCTACTCGAGCATTAAAAGACGGTCGACCGATAAGAGGAAGTAATAGGTAATACTTTTTATTTTCCCTACCTCTCTTTATCGTGTGGCTTGTCAGATTATAACTCCATTCGTTAGACTTTTTTGAAAAGGAAGATGCATTTGGTTGTTATCCGTCCAAAATGTCAATCATTCTTAAGCAAAAATTCTTTGTTGACCTCATTCCATTAAGGCTCTGTACTTGTTAGTTTTCCTTTGTTAACTTAAATTATCAAATGTTTAGAGAACTCCTTTTCTGCTAGTAATTGCAAAAAATAAAAAAAACAACGAGGAAAATAATATCCGAATTAGACATAGGACGACCGGAATACAAGTCGCTAGTAACCTTGATTGGGAGATAAAAGCATGTCAGCAAATATTAAGCTAAATATATATCCTGATTCCCGTCTATTATTTTCAGCTCATCGTGCAACCTCCCGTTTTCGTCAATGCAATGGCACGGCAAATTCTCATTGTGAAACCTCCTTTTTTCTTTTCGTCTTTAACTTTTAACTTACGTGAACTTTTCAACATTCTTTCAGACGAACTTGAGCCGCCGATCAATTTAGCATGAATTCGAGTGTAGTATCAACATCACGATTTCGGTGGCTCAGCGTTTCTTGGGATATATACAAATGAAGTAGAAGCTATACACTTATTAGGCACATGTCTGTAAATTACTTGTTCGTGAAGGTTTTGCTGATGATTGCCGACGACGACGAGAGCGATCGATATCAAATGGAGCAAGTCAGACATGACCCACGTATCGTGACCGATTGCGCTCTTGCAGGTCGATTAAACAACATGTATAGTCTATCATATATTCTCATCGAATCGTAGAGTCTATAAACTATAACTGCCTTTGCCCAGTAGATGGAATAAGTTTCCACCATCACTGTAAAAGATATATTTCTTGGCATGAAACATCAATGGTCGATATCTTTAAAGTGATTTTATGGCAGGCCACTGTTCCTAAGACGTGTCCTGTATTCGTGTAGCCTACATAACTATAGTAAGTATATATTGCTTTGAAACGTCATCATCCGGTGTCAGAAGTGTACGGCTAAAATATCTCTCTCTGGAGAACATATCGTATGAGCTTGAAATTGTTGTCGTTTCATATTGTATTGGTTCCATGTATTTGGAACAAGGCTCGACTATCTGACATTTTTTACTATGTAATCAGTTCGAAGAATCGATATTCTGCATCCAATTGCTGTAAACAATTGCACTGCGCCATTTAAGAAAGCCTTGAAATTCTTCATGTTAGTCACCCGAAATTTGTAGCTTTGCTTGTGTCCCATGCCGCTGTTATCAGTGACGCCTGGGTTTTATATACTGATAGTGGTTTTCGTGCTTGCAATGTTTAATGACTTCAGTTCACAAATATATTAAATGCATATAATAAACAAAACAAGGGAGGACTGACCTTATACTACGCATGGTGTTGTTTTGTTTTTGTTTTCCCTCTCCGTCCACCACACTCTTTTCCATTTTATGTATTTGATCCCCTAGTGCGTTCGGATTACATCAGAGTGCCAGACACAACACATGATGGATCGATTTTCTTTTCTAGGAAAGCCTGTATCGCACGGCACGTGTATTATTATGTGAACGGCGCCAAACAATAAGCCCCATTCACTCATCCGTCCAATCTATTATCTTTCGTGAGGATATGCCAAACACCAGATGGCATTGCGGTGTCAATGTTTTCTTTTCCCCGCTTTCGTTTGGGTGCAGTCGACGGCGAATCTCTTCACGTGGGTTTAGAGATTTGATGAAGCGGAACCAAGCGTAAATAATTGTCGTCCTCAGAAAATTATTCCCATTTTATATTTAACGGCAGATTAAAAGCTTCATGGATTTATGTGAAAGCTATTTCTAGCTTTAGTTTTGTGATAACTAATAAGCTGCTGTGAGTGCGTTACTCCGAGGAATGCATGTGGTCGGTAAGCAGTTATGTCATTTATTTAGTCCGTTTCCAGCACGAACTCATCTGCGTAGTACGAGTTCATTTAATCTTTTAAATGAGTCACCTCGACGACGCCATTTTGACCGTTTACTGGTTCTCGATTTTGAGGCCACTTGTGATAGGAAACGTGGCACAATCCGACCACAGGTAAAATAAAATTTTTCACAATATTTTTCTGTTTTACTGCACGAAAAGGAAATGATATCTGCACTTTAAAACCATATCAGGAGATTATCGAGTTTCCTGTCCTCAATGTGGAGACAAACAGTTTTGAGATAGTGGGCACTTTTCATCGCTATGTCAAACCAGAAATCCACCCTACCTTGACACCTTTCTGCACCAGCCTCACAGGGATTATCCAGGTTGGCCTGCCAATTCGCTGCCTATATGTGGGTTATCTCTTGATTGATCTCTCTCTTTCTTTCTTCTCTGTGCTGAAAGGATATGGTTGAAGATGAATCCCCTTTGAAAACAGTAATGGAAGATTTTCACCAATGGTTCATATCGCAAAATCTGCAGAACAAGAAATTCGCTTTCGTGACTTGCGGCGATTGGGACTTGCAGCAACTCCTCCCACGCCAATGCATCCATACGGGACTAGGCATACCTGCTTATTTCAAATCATGGATCAATATCAAGATGGTTAGAACTTTGTTATTTCTTTGCGTGCAGTGGCAATGTCGCACGTAAGAAACAACATGATAACCTATTTATTTTATTATTGTTGGCCAGATTTTTGCTGAATCGACTGGTGTTTACCCTCGCAATCTACCGCACATGTTGTCCCACGCCAATCTGGTCCAGTCGGGCCGATTACACAGTGGTATCGGTATGTCGAAAACCTTGAAAATTTGTTATCAGCTGAAAAGAATAACACGAAGAATTTTGACCTCTAATAACTTCATGTTTTTCTTTTGTTTTTCTCCTTTTTTCGTTAGATGATTGCCATAATATCGCTGCGGTTGTTCGTTTCCTCGGCTTACAACAAAATTCCCAGTGGCGGCTGACAAGTTTTTTGGAAGATTAAACAATAATAATGAAACTCTGATACTAAAAAAAAGTTTTTACTGAACCGTATCAGTTTTGTTATTCTCACTTCATTATAGTCGGCCAAATTTTATAAAAAGAAGCGACAATTTCACGTATAATGTACTTATACAGTGCCCTCCTTCCATTATCCTCGACGTTTGTCTCTACCGGCTTAAGAAAAAGGGGTAAAGTAAGCTTTAAAAAAAGTCATCGTTGCGTATCGCCCATCACGATCTTTGATTTTCCTTTTTTTCTCGCGCCCAGGGAAGGCCAAACAAGAAAACAAACAAGTGCGTGATACGGTTGGCTTAGTTTTTTCCCCTTCTTGTAAGATCTTGTGTCTTTGCAGCTGTTGTCCTAAGCTCGGCAGTCAAACGACTGGAACGGGCCGATTTGCTGCATCACTCTTACTTCATTTGATACGCTTTGGTGGAAGCAGCAGTGCCATTGTTTTGTTTACCAGTAAACTCCAAAAGAAGAAGAACAAGTTCGAGGCTTTATTATTATTATTATAATATTATAATATCTCTCGCTCAAACTTCAAACTACAAAAAAAAGGATACGATAGTACACAAAACAGTTGCAGCTGGAGACAACACACGACCTTGTACACATAGAACTTGAAAGTTGTTTTTTTTTTTTAAGACTTTTAAGTTCCCCCTCTTTTTTTTTTTAAAGACCACCTGGCTAAAAAAAAAAAAAAAAAAAGAAGGTGGTACTACTGAGAAGTTTGGTGTTGTTTTTTCGGTGGAAATGCCCTGTGAGATTACAAAAAGAGAATCAGGAAATTTTGTTGTTGGGAGAAAAACTAGTCTGCTGTGTCGTTATATGCGTGTCTTTCGATATACCCTCCCATACCTTTTAGGGAGAAATGATAATGAAATAAATATGTATATACGATAGTCTCCCCTGACTGCAGTCGACAACAGCAAAAGCACGTTAAACCAGTTGCGAATGACTTCACGCGTGCAGTTCTCGACGATCAATGACCGCAAAACTTTGGGAAAAAAACCAAAAGTTTTTTTTTTTTTTCTTTTTGTTTCCTTTCTTTACCTTATTTACTGCAGTAGATATTGATAGAATGGAAAATAAATATACCATACACTGCCTGTGTGTACAACGGAGCATAAAGTCGATTCCGGGCAGAGCAAGGACAGGTGTGCATAAACGCGTGTCGAAATTCTTTACGTAACACGGTGGTGACATTTCCTCCGTTGGGTTCACTGGCATCGCATTAGTTTCATTTTCTGAATGTCTCTGTTGCCGAACCAATTGCATACGGTAGACTACTTTTGCCCCGAAAATTTACAACTGAGTCAAACTATGCTGGTAATGTGTCACATCACGGAAAGCTACGTTTGAAAGCTTTAAAAACCAATGATGGAACAGCTATGTGTCCTGCTAGTGTAGGGGGGGGGGGGGAGATTGCGTGAAACGAGGCAAGTTCATCCTCGAGCAAGGTCTGATTATAAAATAATAACAGATCGCTCCCTTCTTCACCCCTCGAAAAGTAAAAAAGACTTTTTTTCAACTTTTTTTGTCCTTTGTATACAGTATGTAGGGTGTATGTAGAGCTGAACAGCTTTGGTTGCTGAACGTAATCATCACGTCACAAGCTCGTCAGCACTGCTTCAATTAAGCTGGTGAAACAATCGGTAACATAGAGAAAACTCTTGAGCAGTGTGTTGGTATAAATCATTTTAAACGAGGAAATAAGTTATTTTTTATTTGAATAAAGAAAGGGGGAGACGATATGGTTATCTAGCCACGTGATAGCCTTTATCTACACAGTCCACAGTTCAGCACAAGACCCTAGTTCACGAAGTTTTCAACTCATTTTATCATTTCCATTTGACAGGTTCTGTCGTCCAAGAAGAAGAAAAAAACAAGTAGAAAAATAGGCCACGATTTTTAACTATATAACTTACATAAAACTACACTGGATTATGAATATCGATTCCACTTGTTTCTGTAATTTCTTGTCATGAAAATAAAAGAAAAGGTAGCCATAAACTCATCGTTTGGGGAAAAAAAGAATTATTATCAACAGAGAGCACAGCAGTCGTCTGTGGATACGCCAGAGGGGCTCTTTCCTAAGGGCGGAGTTTCAAATGCCAACCATGTGCATCGTCTGCAGGCCATTGGCCCAACCACCAGCATACGTCGACGTGCATGCAAAAGGCCCCCATGCGCGCTTCCTACACAGTCAGTGTTCGGTCGGTGCTAGAAGAGAGAGGACACGAAACGTTTTTATGTCTCTCTCTCTCTCTTTCTCTCACTTTTCTCCTTTTTTCGTTATTCTTTTTCTCCCAATGTGTCAGTGAATATGTGTGAATATGTTCTGTAGCATCTATCCAAAAAAGAATATCTAAATGTTACGCTCGTGAATTATCTAAGGAATTGTTATCGTTTGTTGAGAGAGAGAGAGAGCAACGAGGGGGGAAAAAGTCTTTGTTGAAAACACGTGGCTGGTGATCGGCCATTAAAAGAAAGAAAAGAGGGGGGAAGCAAAAGAATTTCGCACAAACACGTGTTGATGCAACATTGTTCGAATGAGTCACAGATTGCTCAGCATCAAGTAACGTTCTGATTTATCATCGAAGAACGTGTGTGTGTGGGTAGTTTTTTTTCCCCCAATTGAAATAGAGAAAGTCATGGGGTCATTGAGACACGAGTCTCGCCATTTGCTTTACCCACCCCAGCATCAACAACGCAACAGTCCAGTGCCTTCTACGAATTCTTCTTCCGCCACGATGACATCTCCAATTTCCGTGCTGGCTACTCAGTTGAAGAATAGCACATCATCGAGTCCGTCTGTTGCAGTGTTGACCGGATGTACTGGTGGTGGTAAAGAGCCGATGAATAACAACGAGTCGATGGATTCAGGGGTGGCTGGTCTTCGCGATGGTTTGACGACGCCCCATGGGGGATCGCCCACTTCCGCTACAAGCAGCAGTAGCACATCCAGCAGCAGTCATGTTCTGCTCAACCACCATCATATTCTTTCACCACATCATCAGATGGTTCAACAACAATCGTCTTCCTCTGCTCTGGCAACTACCCCGTCATCCACTTTGCTTCTACCTCCAGTCCATGATGATGGACTTCAGTATATCGTCGATCGGAGCAAAAATACAACTTACCTTAAAGGCAGATTCCTAGGAAAGGTAATTAGACTTTTTCTTTTTTTTTTTTTTTTTTACAGACAAAAGATGTGTCAATTAACCCTGGGCTAAAAAAATATCTTGTGTGTGCGGGGTTTTGTTTTTTAACCCAGTGTTCTTTTTCGAAGGGGGGGGGGTTGAAAATGATGATGATGGAATAAGATTAAGAAAGAAAAAAAAAAAGGTTTTCTCTTTGCCCTCAACCTTGAATTGAAAGCAAGAAGAAACTGGTAAGGTGGTTTCTTTTGGTAGAGGGTTCGATGGGAAAACAACAACGAGAAGGAAAGAGAGAAGAAAAAAGCGCCTCTGGTTAAAGCCCTTTGTGTTGCGCCTGACCCACTTGATCAGCTGATGGCCGATGTGTAATCCTCCCCATCAACAAAAACAACTTTTTCTTCCCTTTTTTTTTTTTTTTAATTCTACGAAAACCACAAGATTTTTTTTTTTCTTAGACAAAAAAGAAACCGGACGGGGGGTTTTATTTTTTATGAATTTAACCCCCCTTCCTGAAAAAAAAAAACATATTTTTTTTCCCTTGCTTTTTTTTAAATATACACCCTCTGTTCATCTTTGCTGGAGGGCATCTAGGGAAGAAGTTTGTACCAGCAGCAGCAAAAAAAAAAAAAAAAATAAAGCAGCAGCAAACTCAACAACGGGTTTCCTCTACCTCTGTGTTGTTGCCTTTGGGGCAGGTAAATGGCCACCAACCCCTCACTATGGGCTGCTGCCGCTACCACCTTCTTTATGTGATTGTTCACCACTCGCTTATATTCTGGTTCTTTTTTTTTTTTTCAGTCTTATCCAAGAAGAAACCGTAGGGGTGGTTTTTGGGTTATCTTTTGTCGTCGCGACACATCCACCAGTTGTGTGTGTGGAAGATATAGGAGAAGTTTATACTGTACCTTTCTTCTTCTCCGATGCTACACAGAGAGAGAGAGAGAGAGAGAATCGGTCAAGAAGGCCCTTCACCTCTTCTTGTTCCATAACCTTGATGATGATCTTGTGGACGTGGCTCGCATTGTGACATTGCGTTAGAGGGAGCCATGTGACTTTTTCATTTTGTTATCATGAAAAAGAAGAAGGAGCCCTTTAAATTTTTTTTTGTGTGTTGTTTGTAGCTTTCTCTCCTCTTTAGCGTGTTGTTAATTAGACCGTAGGTAATAAGAAGCTTTTGTTTGGTAGCCGTAGTTTTGCCGACCAATTAAGGAAAATCTGGTCGTAAAAAAATGGTGGGCTAGGGGGATATGAAATGACCGGAAAAATATCATTATCACGCAAAAGGTAGTCAGCATATGTGACCTGACGGTTGCATGGGGTCACGATCAAGACTAAGAAAGGAAGTGGCTGGCCCACTGACTTCTCCTCTTTTTGATACTTCTCCAGTACAATTGTATATATGCAACAAGAGAATTTTGATTCGTCCTCCCCTCTTCTTCTTCTCCATGACTTTGGGTCGTGTGAGAAAAACCTTGAATCGGGTTGTTTCTCTTTTTATTTTTTTATTTTTTACCTCCTCTATATAACCATCCCTCTCGTTTTTGGGTTCTTTACACACTCCCGCAGGGGCTACCATATACTTCCACCTTTCTTCTTTCTATTCATTCACTTCTTCTTCTTTCTCCTGGCTTTCATCCATTTTCTTCGTCAAGAAAAAAAAGAAAAAAAAAGAAAAAGATATTGAAATGAAAGGGAAATAACTCTGTCAGACCTCCTGCCGGTTCCTCCTCCTTCGATGCCGAACAATCACGAAAGAACCGTTCGCTCGCTCGCACAGACCAGCTCTTTCTTTTGGCTCCGAGGGTATACCCTTCCTCTCACCATATAACCCCTATCTCTGGCAACCATCATCGTCCTTTTTTTTTTTTTTTTTTTTTTTTGAACTCAGATTTGTCTTGTTGTCGGAGATGTATTTTATTTTTATGGAATTTTATTTTATTCCCTTTGATTTTTTTTTTCTTTTTCATAGGGTCAAACTGGTTTTTTCTTCTTTTTAGATAAAAATGTATTGCCATTTGAAGAAGAAGAAAATGTGTGTGTTGCTCCTTCTGATGGTATATACACATAAATCCTGTCTAGACACACAAAAAAAGCACAAAACAACCACTTCATTAAGATTATTTTTGTTTTGCCCTCCGTTTTTTTTGGGGGGGGGGTGTGTGTTTGTACGGGGGTATCGCTGTCTGCCATCTTCTTTCCGTGATACTGATCCTATTTTTTTTTCTACCCCTCCTAAAAATAGGGCGGATTTGCACGGGTCCACGAACTGACGGATTTGACGACTGGACATGTCTACGCGGGTAAAATCATCCCTAAATCGCGCATCACCAAACCTCACCACAAAGAAAAGGTAAATATTATTTTTTAAAAGCATATTCTTTTGTTTAGTCGAGAAATAACAGCTGTTAACTATCTTCAACAGGAAGCCATTTCCACATTTAGTGTGTTAACTCTCCACCCCCACTATTTTTCCAACCTATTATATCCTTTACAAGGGCTTCCGCTCAGCCACAGCTCTAGAATTAACACGTAACAAACGCGGACGACAAGTCTTTTTTTTTTTTTTTTTTTTTCATTGACAGATGTTTTCTATTGAAATCGGCCCACACACAGCTGGAAGTTAAAAACACATGTCATCAATTTTAATTTTTTTTTTATTCGATTAAATTGTGACCTAGTTTGAACGCACATATTTTATAGTCTGGAGGATCCATCTGGTGGACACTATCGCTGGATCGCCACCACCTCTGCCCTTTTCTCTCTCCCCCTCGTTATTGTGTTTGTTTGAAATTCGAAACCGAATGGGGAAAAGAAAAAAAAAAAAAAAGAGAAGACAGAGACATGTGACCTGAGCTCTAAAAACAGTTTCGTTCTCTGAACTTGGCCGTGGGAAAACGACGGCACGATCCTGCCGAGTGTTTTGACGCCATAATCACCAGAAACAAACAAAACAAAACAAAAAAAAATAAGTTGGTCCAGCTGATGGAATAACCACCATATGCCCTCCCGGGAGATATAATTCATTATATTTTTTTAAAGCTAAAATACTTGAACGAATTTAAAGAGAAAAGAATATTTTATTAATTTCGTGGTCGTTGAAGCTTGTTTGTCGGCAGCTGGAATCTCTGAATTGGACGGGTAAAAAAAAAAAGGAGGGGAGAACATCTGTCTGGGTCCTGCAAAGCAGAGAGAAATGTCCAACCGTGTGACATCGTGCCAAATAGCCTCTGCTATGCGTGTAAAAATAGAGCTCTGCATTTCTTTTCGGTTAGTGTGGCGAACGTGTCGTCGTGGACGCAAGCCACGTGAAGTTCGGAGAAAATGTTAAAAAAAAAAAAAAAATCAAGGAGAATCGGCAAATTCCTTAACGTTTCGCTGTGAGTCAGGAAATGAAACCCCTTTTAAAAAAATGGTTATCGATGTCCTAAGTTGAAAACGGTTCTAAAAATAATTGAAATGGTTGTAATAGTAATTTTTTTTTTAGGAGAAAAGGGGGAAAATGACCCCCAACGTGGACGTAACTTATTCCTGTTTTACACATTTCCCTTTTTTTTTTTCTTGTCGGACTTTTTTTTTTTTTTTTTAACTCTCCCAGGGAGGAGATCCCTTTGCTCACTGGGGGTCTAAAAACTCATTTATTTTTAGCCAAGATTTCGAATTAATTAATTATACATTTTTTTTTTCCTGTACATTTTTAGATTGCCAGGGAAATTGAACTTCACAGAAACTTGGTTCACCCTAACGTCGTCCGCTTTTATCATTGCTTCGAGGACTCGGATAATGTCTACATCATTCTGGAGAACTGTTCCAAAAAGGTATTGCACGCAAAAAAAAAGTTTTACAACAGCTTTTAAAACGAAATACTTAAATTGATGATATCATTTCAATAAAAACAGAGTTTGGTGCACGTGATGAAACACCGAAAGACTTTGACGGAGCCCGAAGTTCGATTCTATTTACGCCAGCTGGCCGACGGCCTCCGTTATGTCCACGGTGCCCGTATTGTCCACCGCGATCTCAAGCTGGGCAACATGTTTTTATCCGAGAACATGACGGTGAAAATTGGCGATTTCGGATTAGCCGCTCGGCTTCATGCCGAATCTAAAGTGTAAGTTAAGATGTTTTCGTCCGCTCTTTAAACTTGATGACAACCCAGTCAAGTTCACGTCCTTGTTATCAGCTGGAAACAGAGAGGGAAAAAAAAAGGGGGCGATTCTGACAAGAGGGTTCTATATAGACGTTGTCACACAAACATGTTGTTTACCGATGGAATGTCGAGAGACGAGTTGAATTCGAAAGTAGATGGTTAAGTGGAAAAGGGGGGGGGATGTGTCTGGGTGGGGGTCTTTTCTAGGGGTTGTTTGAAAAGAAAACGAGTTAACAAAAGAAGCACCGATGCTACATTTGAAGGTAAAAATAACGGAGGCACTAAAAAAGGTAAAAGAATATATCAAGATGGTCCAATTGATCTCAATGTGTTCAATTTCCTTTTTTTTTCATCCCCCCTTAAAGTATTTATTTTTTTTTGTCGTTTTCTTGTTCCTTTTGTGAAACGCCGACCCCCACTAAAAAAATAAGAAGGTACAGTGCCGCCGTTGTAGTTCTGACCTGTTTCCTTGTGAAAGAGAATCAATAGCTCTATCGCTCCCCCCCCCCCCTTTTCAAAACATTTTCTTACCTGGGTGTCGTTGTTAAGTTTAGTAGACGTAGGTTAAAATGAAAAACTAGGAGGTCCTCCGTATGTGCCAATTGATTTCTAAATGGTGTAAGTTGGTGGCCTTTGCTCTATTTTCGTTTTTTTTTTTTTTTTTTTAATCTTTCCAAAAGGACGATATGCGGAACGCCAAACTATATCGCTCCGGAAGTTTTGAGTCGTCAAGGACACGGATACGAAGCGGATCTCTGGGCCATGGGATGCATCATGTAAGCGATTTTTTTTTTGTTTTGTTTTAAAATGTTCGTGTGAAAAGTTCGTTTGGCTAATTGGATTTTATTGCCCGTTTTTGATTGTTCAGGTACGCCATGTTGGTTGGCCAGCCGCCATTCGAGACGTCTACATTGGCAGAGACGTACTCTAGAATTGCTCACAATATGTATGTGATTCCACAGTGGGTGTCGCGGCCCGCTCGTTCATTGATCCGTCAATTACTGGCTCCCGATCCAGCTCATCGGCCAACGCTAGACCAGGTGCTCAAGCACGATTTTTTCACGAGTGGCTTCATGCCCGCCTCATTGCCGCCGTCGTGCTGCTCAAAAGCGCCGACGTTCGCCTCCAACGACAGTGGCATCAGATCTGATGGAGATTCCACTAATGAAAATACCAGTCCGGTAACGCATCACCTTCGCGTCCCGTCTAGTTTTCAAGGCAACAGATCGCGCCCGGAATCCGTCAAGGTATGGGCATCACAGCAAAACTCATCTTTCTTTTCTTTTTTTTTTTCCGTCCGCCTGGTATTTCAATTTATTATTATTTTTTTTTTTGAAAGGTTCCGAGCAATGGTAATAACCAGAGTCAAAAGGATCAACGCGTTGCCAGAAGTCACAGTCTGAAGGAGACGCCGGCTTGTCGGAAAGAGAAGAAAGAGGCTCAACAACAGCAGCAGCAACAACAACAACAACAACAGCAGAGGGGTCTTCCAGGGTCTTTAAAGCAAAAGATAACCAACGTGTTGTGCCCCGATCGCGACGACCACAATAAAGAACAAGGCGGAAGGGTTGGTCCACCTCCTGCCCCAACGTCTTCAGCACCTGCCGTACAACAACAACAACCGTCCTTGTATTCTGCCTTAGATTCTTGCCTTTATCACGCTGCACAAGGTATGAGAGAAAGAATCTGTTTATCCTTTTTTTTTTTTTTTTTTTTTTTTTTTTTTAATAAATAAAA
The DNA here is from genome assembly GCF_022539665.2 of Daphnia carinata. Lineage (NCBI taxonomy): Eukaryota > Metazoa > Arthropoda > Branchiopoda > Diplostraca > Daphniidae > Daphnia > Daphnia carinata. Next base: position 1,391,096 of record NC_081336.1, on the reverse strand, counting down.
ACAAAACAAAATTTTAATTGTAAAAATTTAAAACAAAAAATGTAGTTCCGTCGAACCCGTGCGCCGTGCCGTGTAATCCGCTCTTCATCTCCAAATGGATCGACTACTCCAACAAATATGGCTTCGGTTTCCAGCTGTCAGACCGGGCTGTGGGCGTCCTCTTCAATGACAGCACTAGGATAAGCTACTCTGGCGACAGGAAGTAAGCTTTTTCTTGTTCCCACTGTATTTTTCCGCTTTGATGTGTCTCGTTTTTTATTTTATTAAAATGATTACATTATTAATTCATTGCTAAAATTCTAATTTTTAGTCGCTTGGATTTCCAAGACTCTACCGGGAAGACGAGTAGTTACAGTCTGAATGCTCTTCCATCGTATCTGGTGGAACGATTGACTCTCCTTCGCTATTTCGCCCAATATATGGATGAGAATTTGACGGAAGGAGGCGACAGCCAACAACAGCAACAGGACCAGGCGTCGTCGTCGTCAACGACGTCGCCCGCACACAGACGCCGATCGTTCGTCCACATGAAGCGTTGGGTTCGCACGCCCAAGGCTATCATTATGCAATTAGATAACAACACGCTGCAGGTAATGAATCGTTTTATTCTTTTAATTAAATCGTATTAAACGCTTGAATTGGTGGGTTGCAGATCAATTTTTTTAAGGATCACACGAAGATCGTTCTTTCGGCCGACACGTCATCGACGTCGGCCGTCACCCAGTACTGGGTAACGTACATCAACAGTGAGCGATTGAGCGCCACGTATCGTTTGGTTGACATTTCGCAGCTCGGCTGCGAGTCAACCCTGCGTGAGCGGCTCGTCTTTGCGCTGACGGTATTGCGAGAATTCGCCGAATTGGACGGGGATAAAGTTTGATCTCTCTCTCCGCCTCATAGGATATTTAAAAGAAAAGCGAAACCACATGAAAAGGAAAATGTTTATCCACATTTGTGTTCAATCACGTAGCACCACAACTACCTTCTTACCTCTAAAAAAGGAGCTCTTTTCAATATTTCTTCTTCATCTATCCCTAAATGCAAATCATCGACACAATTTTGAAAAAAAAAAAAAAAAAAGGGAAAAGCTTTCCAATGTCGCGTTCATTGATCTCGTTTCGCGACCCTTCCTTCCTTCTTTACCCTTATTTGTTTCTTCTTCTTATTTTTCGTGTTATGTTTTCCAAAATAATGATGATTCGAATTCTTCCAAATTTTGCTTCTTTGCACACCTTTTCTTAGTAAGAAATCATGTTCATCTTGGAAATTTGACTTTCGATTGATTTTTGTTTATTTTTTTTTGGCCTTGATTTGTTTTTCCCTGTTGTACATCAGCATTGTCTTTCTCTTGCCTTGATTTGTTGTCTATTCTCCCTAAGAAGCTAAAATGTTAATCATGATATTGATACAAATTTCATCGCCCCTCGCTAGCTGGTAAAAAAAAAAACAATGACGAGCATCCCCTCTCACACCCCATTCATCCATCCCCACTTCTCCATTAGCCCAGCTAGTCAATTCTGTCATTTTTCTTTCCTCATCTTCCAGTAGAAAAATTCATCACGCTATTTTTTTTTCTCTCTCTCTCTCATTATGTTGTCCCGTTTTTCTTTAGTTTTCTTTAATTTTTCTAACAAAAAATAATCCCTGAAAAGTCTTTCATGAGAAAAAATCGAAACGATGGTCAACTCCCCCCCCCATTTTTGTGTCCGTTTTGACTTGGGAGGTTTACAGCAACAACAACAAGAAGAAGAAAAAAAAAGGCCATTGTTCGCTTTGGTTAAACACTCGACCCCTTATTTCGTTTCTCATTCTATGTGTGCATGTTTCCGGTCTTTTTCCCTCTCCATCTCTTGTATGTTTCGCCGGTTTACGTGTGAGAAGAAAAGTAAGTGAAAAAAAAAAAACAAATCAAATAAGAAAAAAAAAAAAAAGTAAGAGGAAGAATTTTTGTGTGTGTGTGTGGGTGTGTACTAATGTAACACCCACAAGCACCAGAAAAAAAGCCGTAACCAAGGAATCAAGAACATATCGTGAGTTTGCGTGGGGCTATATTAGAAATTTATATCCCGACATTTTCGGTCGTGTCGTCCATCTGTTATATGGGAAGGGGGGGGGGGGGGGAATTGCAAAAAAAAAAAAAAATTGTTTTTGTTTTTGTGTCCAATTTTGTCTTTCGTGCTGGCGTCCCTCTTTGAATTGCGACGTGAATGGGCGAAATTGATCGTGTTTTCCGCGATCGTGTTTTGTTTTTTGTATCCAATTCTTTCGATGTCAATCGGTATCAATTCGAAATGTCCCTTTCACTCCTTTTTTATGTTTTTCTTTCTATGTTGATCCTCACGATCGAGAAATCGAAAACGATGAAAAATGATCGAGTTCTGATTTTTGTGTGTGTAATTCCTTTTTTTTTTTTGTTGTGTTATTTTTTTGTTTGTTCCCGCGTGCTATTCGCTAGCGCACGGTCCAGCCATTTCGATTCTACAACCGATTGAAGTGTTGTTTCGCTCAGCGCCCTCCTCTCCTCATCCCCCCTCTCGGTGTAATCGACAAATGATGATTGCGTGTGAGAGTTTAAATAAAATACAAAACTTGTTCCGCTCGTCCAAGTTTTATTCGATTTCCCTTGAAATTCCTTAGGTTGTTTTGTTGTTTTTGCTGCATTCCTACATGGAGAAAAAGGACGAAACAAGAAATAAACGGGTTTACTCATCGGGAACGCTATTGTGTGTATTTCTTTTTTGGATGGTAAATTTTCCAAAACGAGGCATATGTACGCCTCTCTTGTCGGCCGTACTCACGAAATGTTTTGAATTTACCGTGTGGGCGGCCATGATACGTCCAGGAGGGCGGAAGAAGATTGGCTGTAGAGAAACACGAGTTGACTCGTATTGTGATTCTCAAACACGGAAATAAGCTTTTGTTGAATAAACTTCTCAAGTTAACATGACATTCTTGGCATGAAAGGAAATTCTTAATCATTACTTTATGTATTGTAACCTTGCCATTGCAGGGATCATCTATTTATTCCTTTCTTTTTCAAAATACGGTGCAGAGATGTCATCAAGTTGAATTTCACCTGCTTCGAAACGTTGTGAGGAAAGGCAAGTTATTTCACCTTAATTGGGCATTGAACGTGCTTCAAGCTGATGTGCAAACTCCGGAAAATTGTACAACAATATGTCCTTCTCCAAACACTTTCCTTTCCCCAACTTCACCTCCATTATTGTCTTTCAGCAGTTCTTCTTTGCCCGCTAGATGGCAGAAACAGACGACGGATAAAATTAGTTTTTATTTATTAACAAAAGCTATGATTGAATTAATTATATAGCCATAAAGTATTTAAAGTCATTTTATGCATTACAAAAGGTCGTTTTGTCTTCAACTTGGTAGCGAACAGACTTCATAAAAGATTGCAATACATGTTTGGCAGCGTTGTGAAAACATCATCAAACGTGGCTGTACGCCTCTGGTGGCAAAAAAATGAACAATACAGTTTTGCTGTCAAACCACCGAAGATTCCTCAACAACCACTGTCCATTAGCAATCGTATTGAATCCCATCATGTCCTGCAAATTCTTGATCGCTTTTTCTCTTGCCGTGTGCCTTTCTGCTGTCTCAGGTATTTACCTTTGTTTAATTTTTTCGATTCTATGTCTTACGTTTTTTAACAACGAATAATTATATTGTATTGAACATGACACTCGAAGCCGGCTAAAAAGTAGATCAAATGCAAACGTTTAGTCTTCCCTGGAAATTACAGTAAGATGGGGTTGCTTAAAAAAAAAGAAAATTCAGAAAACAGGACTTTTTGAGTTAGATTTAGTGGTATTTAATTTCAAATATCAAGTTTCAAAGAACACTAGTTGGGAAGACAATTACAAAACTTTGCATGTTTAGTTTGTTGGCATATCTTCCTAAGGGGTACCAAAGCTACAGTAAATACGACCAGTGTTCTTAATTTTTTCTAATAATTGCAGCCTCTTCCTGTTCCAATCCAAAACTCAGTTCTACATCCTTTACAACTCTCGATGGCACCATTTTAACAAATATTGCCTATGTTTCTCAGTTTAAGCTGAGCTGTGATGGAGAGCCTGCTGTAAGAATTGAAACCTTTATCTTGTTTTAGTGCTCTCATGTAATCCAATTTTTATCCATTTCACAGGATATTCCCCTTTATGCTGAGGTTGGTGGGAAACCCTTGTCTGTTGTAAAAAGCAAGGAAACAAATGAATATGTTGTTAGTTGGTTGGAGGAAACTAAGAAAGCACCTCGCGGTAACTTTGAGATTAAAGTATACGACGATGAAGGTTATGCCGCTGTGCGAAAGGTAATTTTTTGTGTTATCTTAGTTTCCAAGTTTTTCATTTGGTAATCATGTTTTCATCATCAGGCTCAACGCAACGGTGAAGACACAACCACTGTTCAGCCTCTAGGAGTTGTGATCCTGAATCATCCAGTAACCTCTCATGATGTTAAATTCATTTTACAGCGCAAGTAAACAGTTTTTGTGTCTCTTAGGGAGCGTACAATGGACCGTGGATTAATTCTGAACTTGCGGCAGTCATTGTTGCCTTTGCCGTGATGTACTATGCATTGACGACAAAAACAAAATTGGAAGCGTAAAATGGTAAACGTTGGAAGTAAATGTTGTTTATTTCTGCAATGAGAAAATAAATTGCAGTAAAGTGAAAAATGAATACTAAATAACTAAATCATGGGCGAAAAGCGAATAGTTTGCAAGCGATTCGGTCGACATTCAATCAGCTTATTCTAATTGAACTTGAAGATTTATTTAGCGACGTCTGCGGCTCCTGGAACGAGACCTATTAACAGCAGAATCCAATATGGAAGAGAAGTTTTCTCAATATTCCCCAAAACTTATTTCTAAAACTAGAAATGAAAGCCCATCAGTGGCAAACCAAACCTTGACCGCGAACGGCTGCGAGAGTAGTCACTGGTAGATCTAGAACGGCGTCGACGGCGATCACTGCGCTTATCCGACTTTCTGCTCCTGCTATAGAGAAATTCTACGTAGTCTAAAGTTCTTCCGTAATTAAACTTGGAAATGGTTCGAATAACCGTTTGGGTTCGAATGGGATACGGACCTTACAAGCGGTTACCATATTTCAAAAATGATAATTTTGATGGCCAAATAAAAAAAATCTCGGCCCATTTCGATTCAACAATAAAAACAGAAATTTTTGCCCGATAGCCTCGGTGTCGCTACCGGGTGTTACCTTGACCTAGAACCGGAACGAGAAGACGATCTGGATCGACAAGGGGACCTGGACCTAATAGAAATTTACAAGTTCAGCTTCCAGCAACATCATAATCTTATTGAAATGAAATACTTTTCTGATTGACGCGCTGCGGTAGATTTGCTACCATTTTCTGATTTTGCCGGGACATCGTTCATGGGTGAAGACTTCTTTTCTTCCGGATTTTCATTGTCATCATCACCCCAACCACTAAGATCGTATTTTGATAGATCTCCATCGTCATCATCATCTTCTTCCTCCTCCTCTTCATCGTCCGCTACGGCGTGTTGATCACGTGACGTTGAAGGTAGTTCGTTCAACGGTGAGTTCTAATTAGTTGACCCAAAGTTTTAAAACTTCTCGTTGGTGTTCACAATTCATTACAGGATGATTTACTTTTACATCATTTTTTCGAAACTTTTTCTTTATTCGTCCAAATTCATCAAATTCGTCGTCAGATTCTTGTCTTTCCTTATATTCAACAGTTCCACGTTCATTGTAACCACCTCCATAACCTAGATTAATTCATGAAATTCATTTAAAATTCTTCTGTTGCACAGCAACTGCCATACCTGTTCGTTCTTCCACTTCTCCAAATCTAGGGGCATTGCACACATTACAAGTTGACCTTCTGGCCCAGTTAACATTACCACACCTACAAACAATCAGAAATATTAAGACTTATACATAATTATATGTGTACAAATTAATACTTAGTACACATCCAATCATCAGCGCTGAAAAGACCTTTGCTTTTTTCGGCTGCATCTTTCCCAATTTCCATGCCAAGTTTTTTTGCCTTAGCTTTATCATCTGTAAGAATCAAACAGTACTTTATTACACTGAGCATGCAAAATAAGAATTCTAAATAAACAAAACCTTCTTTAGCTTTGCCACAACGGTTGCAGGCACTTCTCCGTGCAAAATTGACGTTCCCACAGCTAATAATGAGAAAATTATGCCATAAAAAGAAAAAATATATAACTACACAGCAAAACCTTCACCTTTCGTCAGGACATGTCCAATCACCATCACCAGGTCTAAATTTCGTAGCCATTTATAAATCTATTAAAGTTCTCCGTGGTACAGATCAATCCGCTAAACTGTAGATTAAATGGCAGTAAACAGTTTACAATTACAATAACGGATCCGTAGTTGCTAGAAAATGAAACTGAAGCAGTTCTAGCAAAGCAACTTGTTCGCGTCATCTAGCTCTAGCTTATAGAATTTCGCGTCACTCGCCATGTCGTTTCCAGATGGCTCTTCTTACAGTAGAGGGTGGGCCTTATATTATTATATAGTCAATGTATATCATCACGATATGCTGGTTGGTTAGTCTCGTATGGCAATCCGCTTTACCCAAAAAATAAAAAAAAATATCGGCCTTTTTTTCTGTTTCACTGCTCTCCCTACCTCCCGGTCAGATTTCTAGGTAATTCTCTACATACACTCACCGAATTTTTTTGCTGCATCGTGCTAGCGCTGTAGCGTACTTTACGGTTGCCAAATGTCGTCAGGCTATTTCGTCATAGTCAGTAGGGTTTCACCCCATCTGTCATTTGTACCAACTGTAGATATTGTCCATAACAAGTCTTCATGTTTATATTCTTGCCAGTGGTGCTGATACTTTTTTTATCACAACCGCTTGTTTCAGCTGTTCCAAGTATTGAAGCATTACTTATGCAAGTACTTAGAGAGGGCTGCCCGTTACAAAAGAAGAGCTCATCACAGTATGTTATAAAACAAATAGATTTTTAAAGAAAGAAAACTTTTAACCTCTCCTGTTCCTCGTAGATGCTGTGATGGTATGTTTGCAAAACTGGAAAAAATTCTGTGCTATGGTGGCCTTTAGTACGTGCTCAACATTTTGAAAAATGTGAACAGCAGAAACAGTTGGTCAGAATTCCAAACATCAAAAGTATTTATTTTTGGAAAATCAGTTAATCTACATCCTTATTTTCTGCTGTTCCATCAGCCACTATGCAGTGTGTTTGGACAACGGAACCATTCTTGAATCAGACTGCTTCAGTTTATATCGAAGATGTATTGCTTGTCGAGTTGTGATGCCCTGTGACCAACTTTACAGGACTATGTTGTAAGTTAGTATCACTTTACAAAGCCTAACAGGTGTAACAAAATGCAATTTTGTAAATTTTTTATACAGAATTATTTTACTGCCTTGTTTCATTGTACAGCAAATTTAGATTACATGCCTAGTATGAAAGGATCAAGTATATAACCGAAATTGGCTATCTCAGTTCGTGACTTCCGAACTCCTCAGTCTGTCATTCTGATGCAGGGGTCCTGAAAGAAGTTGGAACGTTTTGAACCGTCTCATCCAATAAGTCTGTCTCTTTTTTCGTGCCTGGAAACCCATGATTACAACTAATTAAAATGCCATTTATTGTGTTATTTGCATAGGCATTAGAAAATAGGTAGTCGCTTAATGATTAGTTTCTTCGCTGCCCGTCAACTAACCATCTAAGCAAGCACTATGTCTGCGAAACCATTAGCTGAATACAATTAATACCAGTAGTTCACCAAAACAAGAGGTCAAGAAGGATTGCACCGATCCTTATTGAATGTATATTGGTAGGCAAACATTTAAAAATTGATTCATGTTTCGTTTTCTTTAAACAGGTTAAGAATCATACTGAATCAGAAGAGGTATCTAGTCGAACCAAATTTCATAATGATAACGGTTGGAAGCCCGAAGGAATTTTTGAAAAATGCTTCCTGCCCATTACCTTCAGTCGTTGCTGCGGCCCGAAAACAAAGTATTAAAAGTTATATAAATTGAGTGCATATCTGGGCTCCCTTCTTTTCTGTGGCCCCGTTTCCCTTTGATTTTTAATAAGCCCGTAGGGGGTCATGCCCCTACTGTGATCAGCAGTAACGGTTGTGAGTGCGCTGTCTGGAAAGGGGACGTGGGGGTCCTCATGGTCCGATGATATCATTGGAGGGCTGTGGGGCTACCCAAAAATCCGAATTAACAGTTAATCGCTCACGTAAAAGCTTGTCCGCAACCTTCGCTCTTCTTCCGGCTTCTCTTAGCCACGCACCGGGTAATCTCCCCGGTGAGTCAACTGAGGTAGTGTCTCCCCCTACCTTGGTTGACAGCAACTTTGAAATCGGCTATTTTGCCCTTTCAAAGTTGCAAGTCTTTAAATTGTGTAGAATATTGTCAATACAAATTCTTAAAAAAAAAAAATTACAATTTATTTTACTGTCGTGCTGTTGCTCTGCACTGTTCACGAATGTGAACATTTCCTTATTTATGTCGCCATGTCATTTTATAGTACGTATACGTTATATTCTCAATTTTGAGCTGATTCCAATAATGAGAGTGTATTTTATTTGTTAGACGACTTTTTTGTATATGGAACGGTGCACTTTAATCTCACTTCATGGAGATTCTACAACTTTATGTGCATTAATGATACTGAATAGTTTACATGGACTGTACCACGTTTTATGTTATGTACCTGATTCTAATTTGAATTTTCAGTAACTATTGGGAGTCGAACCCTGATATTCGGCATTGCTCGCCGATGCTCAACCATTGAGCTATAGTCACATACAAACTTTCTCTTTTATACCTTTAGTCAACGCACAGTAAAATTGTATAGTCAATGTTTGTCGCCTCGCTATACTATTTGTCAATCTGATAAGTGTTTGTATAAGTATCATAGCTTATGTGTAGAGTGTCCGGCTGCGGAAGCAGAAGGCTGAGGTTCGAATCCGGTCTAAGTCATTAGGTCAAGTAGTTACCATTTTATTGAAAATGTAAAATAGGATGTCCTGAGATGACTTGCAAAAATGGTTTCTATCTAAAGTAAGTCATGGCTCAATGGTAGAGCATCGGATTCGTAAGTTGAATGTATAGGGATCGATCCCCATAAGAGTTCATTGATACGACATTGATACGAATTGGACTTACAACCAATATATTCTATATGAGACATTACTTGAAGCAGTAATCATGCTGCGACCTGAAATGGTAACATCGCTTGAGAAATCAATTTGTTGATTTCAAACATTATGATTTGTAAAATTATTGACACATCAGTATATGACACTATACCATACGCATGGCACTTGAATGGGTCTCGAACCCACAGATATTTGCTTGCTAACCTGATGCTCTACCATTGAGCTATTTGTGACACTAATGAAAAGTTTAAGACTTCAACACATTAATGTGACAGTGCGCGCGAGTCAATAGAAAACCAAATCCCAATGGGGGGATATAGGGGGGCAGATGCCAGAAAGGCAAGGCGTCCGCTTCCCAACTCGTAGGTTTCTGGTTCGATTCCCAGGTCAGGTTTCCGATTCCACGGGCTTCCATACCTTCCCAGGTGTCACGATTCCACGGGGCAAGTCGAGTTGGGAAACTTCGTGCGAAGCACGCGAACGGATATTTTACTAACATTTAATCTCGTAACCAGTAACAAATTTTAATAAATAAATTATGTTTCTCTGTACTTAGTATTTAGAAACTGATATATTTTACAGCGGATTCAAAGCGTAGGTGTTAATTTCTTTCTAGATAGGTCATAGTGATGCACATGAATTCCAAACATTTGGAAAACGTAAGCATTGTGCTTCATATATTTGAATTCATATCCATTTGCTTACATTTTGTTTTAATTGAAACATTTATATCCATGATTCGTTTTGGGACTTGAACCCTTCACCACCGGCGTACAATGCCGATGCTCAACCACTGAGCCATGAATCATGTATTAACCTTGTCTGTTTTTCTAAGTCTATTAAGGACAACATATTTACACTTAGAATAATTTCTATTGCATGTTTCAAGAAAAACATATATTAACTCATTCATATTCGGGATATATTGAGTTATGAGATTATCTTTTGAGGATCGATCCCTATACATTCGATTCTCGAACCCGATGCTCTACCATTAATCCATGAGTTACATTTTGCCGAAAACTATTTTTGCATGTTATTTCAAGACACCGTCTTACACATTCAATAATAAGAATCAGAAAAATGTGAATTGTTTGCTTGCAATTATTACTGGATTTGATCCTATATCTTCCGGTACCACAGACGGACACTCTACACAATAGCTATATCACTTATAGATTTGTTGATCAGACTAGCAATCAGTACAGCGAACCGCCATCTATTACACATTTTCAAAATTATGAATAATAACAAATTCATACCACTTGGTTATGAAACGTTTGAATATGGACGCTTTTTGATATCTGACTGGATTTGAACCACAGAATTCTTGCACCGAAGCCGGACACTCTACATATAAGCTGCAACACTTATATAGTAATAAAGGAGACTAACAAATAGCATATCGAGATGAGATACATTGACTGTATAATAATATTGTGACCCAAGCTATAAAAGAGAAAAAGAATTTAACCCAAGGGTTTAGCATCGTACTGGGTTTGAACCTTAGTATACTGACACCGTAGCCAGACCCTTTACAAATTAGCTATGATACTAATACTATCGCTGATCAAACTGGCAAATAGCATAGCAAGAAGAAAACATTGACTATACAAAATGATCGTGCGTTGACTAAAGGTATAAAAGATTGAAATTGTATGTGACTATAGCTCAATGGTTGAGCATCCGCAAGCTATGCCGAATATTAGGGTTCAATACCCAATAGTTGCAGAAAGTGTAATTGGTGTCATGTGTGTGTGTATGTTTCTGGTTTCAATTATGTAAATGTGTCAGTTATAATAAAGTGTGCGATTGTATAAATGTTTCCTGATAATTAATACTACGAAAATTACAACAAAAATGTATTAATCGGTTCTTCTAATGTCAACGGTGTTAAATCACAAACTATTCGTCATCAGATTAATTCATACAATACTGAGCAACACGTAGTGTACACAGGTACAAGTCAACTACTGAACACTCGTATGATTAAAGAAATAACCTTGATAGTAAGATTTTTTACTTCTACGAATTAAAAAACACGATCAATAATGTGAGTTAATGACGTATGGGAGACAAAAATGCCTCTGGTTAGCGACTATATTTAAGGTGAAGTTGAGAAAAGTCTTTGAAAAATGAGGAAAGAACGGCCTGCTTTGAGTTAATTGGAAAAAATTATTAATGGCGACAGGGTACCTTGAAAAATCGGAAACAAAAGAAAGACAGTGCAACTCAGTCGCTCCTACTTTGACTTGCAAATTCTTTAAAACGCCAGATCAGATTTGGACGCAAAAGCACTCGATCAAACCTACGCAAGGAGCTATAACACTCCGAGTTCTTTCGTACCCAAAGCATGACGAAAAACAATATCGCAACAAAACAGCAGTTTTCCAAAATATTGCTACAGCAAATGTCAACCTGACATTCGCAGAAATGGCTTTTTTTTCGCATGGTCTGCTATATGTCCCCGTCCTAAATTACCATAAGAAAATTCCACAACCTATTTTACGTTAGGTTCCAAAGCTTGTCTATGCTTTCGCACACAGTTTCAATGTTTACAATGACAACAGCGAGAAGAAAAGATCAAGGAAAGCAACAGTTGACGTAAATTGATCGGTAATGCTGTTAATAATTGAATACCCATTAAATGATTCCATTTTAAAGCATCACGAGCAAATACTGTCCAAGTTAAAATAGAAACGGACAGTGAGTTTTCCGATAATAACTTAAAAGATCTAGTCAAGTTTTTGTGTGTGGTACGCATCGAACGAAACGAAGTCATCCGGCAAATGGCTTTGTTTATGACCCTAGTTTGCGTATTTGATACCGTTATTCAATCATTTCGGAAAAATGCTCACGTCAGCAACGTCGACCGCAATGAAGTCAAACGCTCTTAACATTAAATTTAGTACTCTAGCAATATTATATTTAGCTTTCTATGTAAGGATTAGTCTGCTGTTACTTGTTTCCTAGCCTAGCCTAGCCTAGCCTAGCCTAGCCTAGCCTAGCCTAGCCTACCACAAGATTTAATGCTTAATAAAACATGGTTTTTAACGGCCCCGCAAAGCAACATGAAAAACTCTGGAAGCATGCCAAGTTTTTAAATAACTTGTAACCTACTCAAGGCCATCCTTTAACGGAAGGGACAGAGACATTTTTCACATGAAAATATCGTAAATCGATACGTGATAATTTTTTTTTTTGCGAATGTCCAGGTTTTTCAATGAATGCTCAACAGAGAGAATCGATGGTGGGCAAACACACGAAGGCGGATGTGCATATAATTTCATCCATTAACAGTACGATGGCTACTTCTAGACGAAAAGCGAACGGAACATGCAGTCAACTTGGCTGCTGTGGAACTCCTGCGCAGACTATTCTAGACAAATGAATTCCGTCCGCGTTTGAGGGCGTAGTCCAGCCATCCAGTGCCAGGATGAACGATTATGTACACGCAAAGGACAACGAAACAAAGTCGTCAAAAGACAAGGCTTTCAAACCAACGATGTACGATAAAGATTGCATCATTGGAACCGGCCGTTGATAGGCTATGTAACTAGTTTTGTGACCAGCGTGTAACCAAAAAAACACAAAAGATAAGCCTCAAAATTGAATGCAAAATGGAACACGAGGAAAATGTTGCTCACAAGCTAAACGTTATAAACGAACGAAAGCGAACCTCTGAGACGATCTGTTTTGTAAACAGATGCACAACATGTCGACCATGTCAAACAACTTTACAACATGAATAAGGGCTGGTGATATGACGATTCATGACGTGCTAAAAAGCCAAACACGTGAGCAATCAAAACGTCTGTCAGAATGTTCTTAAATTTTCGTGTATTCCCGCCCAAGTCACGCTGCCTCCAAACCAATAAAAAAGCCAAACTACCAATAGCCCTGTGTAATGTCTAACATATAGTGTTTGGCCATTTTGGCCATTTTGTCCAGGGTAAGCAGGATCAAATCACTTTTTTCTCCTCCTTGAACGTAGACGGAGAGAAATAATCTATACACTAACGTTGTCTTTGGCTATAAATATGGCCTACGTGACTATGGCCTGATCTTGCAGAGAAAGGGAAAATCAGAAAATGAAAAGTTAAAACCCATCCACTTGCGGCAAGAAGCACACCCGGAAAATGCGAAGCAGATTATTAAACGATAAGCAAAGCGCGACCCTTTTTTTATTCCATTTCCAAAACCTGGATGAAACGGCTTTTATTAACTGTGACTTAAATAGCCACGAAGCTACTGGATACTGTTTTTGCTAATGGAATTGGAAAAAAACAAACACTCAATCAACCTGGTGACAGTTTAAAAGAAAAAAAAAAAGATGAGTAAACATGTCACTTGTCACCCGGAACCCAATTAAGACACCCTCAGAAAATCTTGTTAATCGAAAAAAATGCCCATCACTTAGGCAACAAAATCCTTTAACTTTCTGAGGTCCATCTTCTCTTGCTTCATACTCCGCGCATGTCCACGCTACATCAAAGGCGGGGTGGTGTTTGGGTAGAAACAACGTATATTGTTTAGTCTAGCCATAGCTGTGAGTGTTTGATCAACGATTCGTAGCCGACCACACATAACAAGATAAAATCCGAAATCCGATCGCAGAAAAAACAGTATTAACAGAAAGTGAAAGTTGTGAACTGAAAAGCGAAATGATCGCATCAAAAGTCGGGCTTATACTGTTTTGTGTGATTGCTGTGGCCAGTCAAAGTGATATCCAATCAGCGGAAAAGGGTGCCTGGATGATAACTCCGAACGAAACGCATTGTGTGATTGAAGCCGGTTCGGCTTTAACGATCATATGCAGCGTGGCTTACGAAAATGATACGGAAGATCAATTATACAAGAATCCCATTTGGAAATGGGAATTGCCGGATTTCCTCACAAAAAATTCACAAGTAATAAGAATGCATCTTTCCCCCTTTAAGCTCAGATCGATGGGACAATAAAGAAGTGAATGTCGTGCCGCTCGCGGATTTTGCACGTTAACAGACATTGTATCGCGTGATCTATTTGTAGCTATACAGGTAGGGGATAAAAAACGGCCGTCTTTTGTTGATTTATGGGACGCAGACTTGGAATCCCAGAACAAACGAGATAGCGTACGAAACTGTCTGTTTGTTCGCTGTTTTTACGACGCTCGAAACGCTTCCGATTGTCTCCCTTTTTGTTCACTACAATAGGCCCAAACGAAAACTAAAAGAGTTCCAGTTGTCGTTGTTGGAACATTTTTATTGAAATGACCGAACAGCTAGCGAAGGAGACCTAGTATTATGCGAACGGCGTACTCGATAGGACGTAAGGGAATGCCAAAGATTAATCGGAAGCGATGCAACACATAAGCGCCTGGAAAGGGCAGCGGCTTATGGTTCCGAAAACGTTAAGCCATTTTTTATGTTGAAAAGAACAAAGGAGGCCCTTAGTCAGATGTTTATGGAGTCATATCGCGTAGTGCACGACAACACACTCTCTTTTTTTTTGTACAGGGAAAAAAACTCACGCTGGTGTCGTAAGCAGTTTTAGATGAAAAAGAAAGAATAGATACCTAATATTTCCCTGCAGTGCGAAACATTATTAACATTAAGTTCCCCCATTCAGCTTTGCTGTTTTCACTTTCCATTTGCCACGCTTGAACAGGTCGGATGGAACGCAATTTCCCTCGGCGCTATTGATAATAATAATAGGGCCCATAACTACTACGGTTTCGGTTCAGATGTTTCCAAATAAATTCTTTTGATATTGCTTGCAGCTAATGAAAATCAATGCCCGCTTTCGTACGACGTTTGGCAAGAATGGCACTTATATGTCATCGACCATGACATTGATAAACGTTACCCACCAAGACACGGGCTATTACCAATTCTTCTACGGGCACGTGGGAGTGAAACAATATATCTATGTTTTCGGTTAGTATTCATCACGCGACCATCAACGACAAGAGATTCTACGGTGACAATAAATGATTTTTTTTGCCACTAGATAACCGGAATCTTGTCATCATCAATGACATGAGCCGTTACCCCAATTACAATCTATACTTTTTCCACCAAGGCGAACTGGGTGTTCACATCCCTTGCAAACCAACACATCCCAACGTTAGCGTCTCTCTTATTCACGTCGATCAACTCAACAAAGAGCCTAGTTTCGAGGTAAAGAAAAAAACCGGAAAATTCAAACGCCTATCGTTTCGACGAAACGTCATTAGCTACTGTCTAATCAAATCAATATGGGAAAAAAAAATCAACAGGATGTGTTAGCCGATCCGTATTCCAGTTGGTCGCTGGAACCAGAAGTCGGGCTGACACTAAAAAAAGTGATGATCAGTAACACTGGCAATTACCGATGTGTTGGAACAATGGGTAATATCACTGATGAGAAACATTTCACAATCAGCGTCAAAGGTACATTACATCCCCCTCCCAACGCAAACAGCTTAATTATTCAGTTGTCTAATAAAAATTTAAACAGGAATTGAGCTTACCAGAATGGGTAAACCTGAAGATCCGCCGGAAGGAAGTAACGTCACCTTGATCTGTCGCACACTTTTCGCTGAAATAAAGTTCCCATCGCCACCGGAATGGGCCTATGAAATGAAAAATACGGGAAGGATGAGAATCATCAATGAACTGAGTCCGCCAGAAGGCATTCAAATTAAGACGCACGATTACAGTAAACAGAGAAATACAGGCGGATTCACTTTGAATTATTACGAGAGTCGGCTCGATCTTTTTGAGGTCAATCAAAATACCTATACAACTTTTCAATGCAAAGCGAACAAGGATAAAGACGCAGTAACTAAACTAATTTCCTTTCAAATCAAAGGTAGGGCAATGTTTTACGAATAAAAATGAATGGTCATAGAAAGTAATGGCGTTGGAACGGATAATCATGAAACTCCCAATTTCTATCTAGATAAAACCAACAGCGAACCTGTATCTAATTTTGTCCTGTTTGAGAAAACCATACAAACGACTACCCTTGTTACTTTGTCTGTTACTTTGGCAGCATGTCTCGTACTTGGCCTAGGTATCGGTGTCAAACTCTATTTCGAAAAGGTAAACAGATAACAATAACCAACGTAATGGGACTTGCCTGTTAACGTAAACGGTTCCATTGTAACAGAAGCAGCAAGTGTTCCCAGGAGTTAAGAAACTGCTGGCTGGAAACGTTAAGGAAATCAACTGCCAGTTGCCCATCGAAGAACAAACTGAACTGCTCCCCTACGACAAACAATGGGAATTTCCTAGATATCGATTGAAACTGGGTTTGATTTTGTACAGTATTTGCTTACGACATTCGGGGCTCTCTTTTACACCGTTGTTTTTTAATATCCTCTCAGGGGCGCAGCTAGGCGCTGGATGTTTTGGTCGTGTCGTTCGGGCCGAAGCCATGGGGATTAAAGGCTCGGAGGGCACTATTAAAACGGTGGCCGTCAAAATGATCCGATCTCATACCAACATGGCCGCAATGGAAGCCCTCGTCAGCGAAATGAAGATACTTATTTACTTAGGATCCCACCTAAACGTCGTCAGTTTACTAGGAGCCTGCACTAAGCAAATGTCAAAAGGTAAGTGGGAAGCAGTATAAGGACTGTTCCAAAATAAAGTAGAGGCCATAAAATTTCGGGTACTTACGTTTAGGCGAACTCTTCATAATAGTTGAGTACTGTCGGTTTGGTAACTTGCAAAATTACTTGACAAAACATCGAAACAGTTTCATCAACCTAGTAGATGGTTTCGGCCACATGAAATCGGTTTCCGATAAAAAGAATGAAACACCGTATGTGTCCGAGCACCAAACCGAAAGAAGCAGTCCGTGCGACAAATTTCCGCCAGATGGACGTTTGACATCCGAACGGTCTGGTAAGACTATGTATCTAAGCAACTTGAAAAAATAATAAAAAGTAAACCATCATAACGAGATGCAAATGTTTGTCCTACCCTGTTCAGAAAATCCACCAGTTGATTCAAATCGATGCCAATCGCCAACACAACCGTTCTATCAGAATCAGCCACCAGCACTAAATTACGTTTTAGAACGATACATTTCTACTTGCGATTTAATTTCCTGGTCTTTCCAAATAGCTCATGGAATGGAATATTTGGTTAGCAAACAGGTAAGAGCTGAAATTCCTATTGAGTTCGAAAAGTCTGATAAGATAAATTGATTACGTACTTGAGCAATTTTCAGGTTCTCCATGGTGATTTGGCGGCGCGAAATGTTTTGCTAGCCGATGATGGGGTTGTCAAATTGGCCGATTTCGGGATGGCTAAGAAAATGTATTATGAAGGCAACTATCAGAGAAAAGAGGTAACTAAACTACACGTGAAAGATTACCATTACGTATCTGCATAATTGTGTTTTAATGCGCAGGGATTAATGCCGGTCAAATGGATGGCAATTGAATCGTTAACAGATCGCATTTTCTCGTCCGAATCTGACGTATGGTCGTACGGAGTTCTTCTATGGGAACTCTTTACGCTAGGCAAAGTCCCGTATCCAGGTGGGAATAAAGTACATGAAATACTTTGAATTTTTCCTGTAAAAATATCAATCTATTAAAGGAATGGACGCTGGTCACCAACTCATTAAAGAAATTCAGAATGGGTACCGTATGGAAAAACCAGAATATGCACCCAATTTGTTTGGAGAAATTATGACCAATTGTTGGAATTCGGATCCGAAAGCGAGACCCACTTTTAATCAGCTGAAGGAGATTATCAGCCGTCACATGACAGATCTCACTTATGGAGAAGGATTGTGCTGGAGGGAAAACCTAACTCAAATTTAAAACAACATTATTCCAGTTTAAATCCTTTTTCTACAAAAATTATTTACTAAAATGGGGTCACGAATGTAAATATCACAGTTCGATCTCTCGTATACTCACGAGTTTTTAAGTCAAAGCACAGAGCCGAAAGAAATTTGTGGTAAATGCATCCATTAACCACCGCATGAACAAAGCTTTCTTCACCTGTAATTAGCTGCGGTATCTCCTTTCCTGATTCCTAAGACCATGAACTGTTCTTCGCGCTTCAGCGGGGAATGTGTACCTGCCTGTGCGCTACATCTCGATCACACTTAATAATGAAGTTTCTCAAACAAACAGAACACCTTAAACTCCGATTGCTGTTACATTTATAAGGTAAACTTTTTGAAAAAAAAAAAAAAAAAAAAAAGAATTCATGGAACTTCAGCTTGATTTTATACCTATAATACGGTGGTTATTTTTACTATTCCAAAGAAAGCAGTGCCAACTGTTTCACAATTCAGCAGGCAAAAATGGATTTCTTTGCTGCCGCCCACAGAAACCCCTTTTTACCTACGCGGGATAACATTAGGCGTAATGGTACACTAAAAATGTTTGGAAATAATTAATTATAATATTAAAAATCACATGCTATTGCTAGGGAAAATAGATGCAAAACCTGGATATTAATAAACAAGCCGTATGTTCACCGACCGTGACATTTTGTAAAGCCAAGAAATCAATGACCGTTGTCCAAGTAACACGTGGCTATTGTCAGTCCATTTTGGCGTCTACCCACCGATATTTATGGGTGTCGGCTCCCGAGAGGTTTCCAGGCTCGTATTCGACGAACCGCTAATAAATTTAAACTGTAATGCATGTTGAATGTGAGTTTTTCTGTTTTACCTGACGTCAACTTGGAAAGGATGATCGGTATCCCGACATCTACTCACCTATTTATGGGTCTCCAACTCTCCACTTGCCAGAGTTTTTTTGGTTCAGATGCGAAGGATCGCAAATAAATTTCAAATTGTAATACAAGTCGAATATCTGTTCTATCTGAATTCAATTTGGAATGATGTTAGCCATTTCGCTTAATGATCTTACGCGTTTCAAAATTAAAACAATTTACCAGTTTTTCTATCAATACCCGCCATGGTGCATTAAGATCTTTATAAAGATCATCCATTCCAGTTATGGTATGTTAACGTCAATAAAGATCATCAGTCATCTTCATGGCTATAACATCAATTGCAGGTTCAGGTCCACATCTAAGAAAACAAAAACACAAAATAAATTGTGTTCAAAACAAATTCTACAACTACTTCAAGATGAATAACGAACAATATATGTGGAAGTAAAATTTTGTGTAAACAGTGCTAGAATTTCAAAAATGCTTGAAAAAACAAGCCTGGTATGTGTGATACCTGTTGACAATAGGCTTTTTCCTCTTTATTTTATTTCTGCGAAGTGTTTTAGGGTGGCTTCATCAGTGGCTGACATGCTGTACATGGCAAGCAATAAGTTCGAATAAATAGTTTCGTTAGATTTACTTTTTCTTGTGTCAACTCAGTAAAACCTATAACATCAAATGAATAAATGTAAATTACCTCTTTTAATAATCCCATTTCAACACTTGAGGTCTGACCTAATGTTGTATAATGTGGCTGGTAGTTCTGCTTCACCTGAAGAGCAACATTTTAAAGAATTGAACATAACTTGCAATGGTAAAAAAAAAACCTTAACATAAAGTTACACCCCGGTGAGGAACATATGCTTGTCCCTCAAACAGATTACCTTCGTTTAGTGGGATGCTTTCTTTCATTCTCGAACATTCAATCCGCGACCCCATTGTGCACCTGTATGGTGGTCCTACTTTGGCAGTTGGATTTTCATCTTCTGAGACCAATTTTAAGTTGTTTGTACTATTTCACGTAGTAACACTTCGATCCATCATTTTTAAACGCATTGGCCACCTTTTCCTTTCATTTATGCCAAACGAATAGGTCCTTTTATTAATTTTGTGTGACCTACCTAGTTCAAAGCGCCATCTGGCTTTACACTATTCAAACAAACTAAATATACTCTTTAATTGGATGACATGTTTTGAATTTGCCAAACTTTTTTTTTAATGCCTGTTTTGATGAAACAGTATTGAACCCCACATATAAACGATTCGAGATGATTGAACTGCGAGGGTGTGGGCGCGAATTAGGTACACGTCGGCCATTTTTTTTAAAATAGCGGTTTAAATGTTGGCCTATCGCCAATCTAAAAAAAAAAAAAAATATCTGGTTGATTTATACATGTAAAGTTCGATTCCCGATAGGTAAGTTTTAGCACTTTGAAGAGGTTGGAAACAATTATAGTTGAATCTTGTAAATATTTACAACTGTGGCTTTTACTCACCCGATTTAAAATCGTCAACCTGCGGGAGGATACCAGACCATTCCCACAACGATACTCTACGTAAGGAAATTATAAAGCGTCCCTACTGATCAGTGAAGTAGAGGGTTCAAGTCCTTCCCAAACATGATGCAGGAAGTTTGAGTTCGAATCCCGTTCCGAATTTTTTCTCTCCCTGTTCAAATATTTGTGTTGGGTCAGTTTCAATCGTGTCTCCATGTTTTTCGAAGTTTGATGAGATAAATAACGGCAATTTTCGTCCACACTTAATAACCTCCTGTGTTAAGTATCTCGAAGCCTCTATGCCGACTTGATTTTACAGCTATTTACGGCGGCTAATTGATATCAAGACTGAGATGCTCCAATGAATCTCATAAGGAAAATCCGGTTCCTAGGTCTGTTGTGGTCCTACAGTTAGTAATGAAAAGATAGTGTCTTCAGCCGGTAGAATGAACTTAAAGAGAACACTTACCGAATACGGTGAATCTACGAGCCTAGCCACGTTTTCTTTTCATTATCTCGTAGGATATCCATTTGAAGGAAGTGAAGTTTAAAGTATTTGACCTACTTTTAGATAAGCTGATTAAATATTTACAGGTACATTCCAAACTTGTACCTAACACAAGTCAAAGTAGATAAAAATGTAACGCGTGCAACGAAAAAAAGAAGATAAGATGACTTCAAACAACCACCACAGTGGTCCATATAAAGTTCATTTCAAACCACACGCAACGCACAGTTTAGCGAAAGGTCAGAGAAACTTCACTCATTAAAAGCCTCAGTTACGATTGTTTGCATCATTTGCTGTGTGTTACAGGTTTACCTTCCATACATGGAAATGGCCAGGAGCCGAAATCCAAGCGGCAATGCTGACAAGTCACCGACGCCAATTTCACTGCAGAAAACTACCGACGATGATGGATTTTCTATTTTAACTTTAATTCCTCACGTACTTTCTTGGGTGGCTTTTTTCGCATCCATATCCTACCTGTATTGTAATGAACTATTATAATAATTTGTACAGCACGGACTACACGAAAAATTAAATAGAGCTGAGAACGATGGTGATTTCAATACCGCAAGCGCTGTACTAATAAAATAAGAAAAATAGAAGATGAACTTACCTTACGAATATTTTTCTGGCGAATCTACGATCTGTCAAAACAAGTTAATCAATAAAGTACCACGTAGAACATACTAATGCAACTGTACAGACATCAATTACAATGTCGTAAAACTTTACCTTTGTTTCCTCACAAATTCCAGCTGTTACGGTATGCGGTGTTGACACTATATGGTCTGAACTTCCACGTTAATTACTATTACAAAACAGACTGTTGAATGAATTAGTATTCAATCAGCGGACGGAGAAGAGCTACAGAACGCAACATGACGTCACCTGCAGTTTGACAGAAAATCTTCTTCAATAACCCCATTCGGGCGAGGCTTCACAAACCGCATGAAATCGATAAAAAACACTGTCGATTGATCCGCTGAAATAGCTACTCAGATAGAATAGCTCGGGATTCATGAAGACACAGCCCCTGAAACATGATTCTCTTTAAACTTTAAAGTGATAAGGATGAGATGTGTTGGAAAAGCTAAAAGCAAATTACCCGAGACAAAGTGAATTGGGAAATCTCGGTCGTTCAAACAATGCCGTTATCACGAAGAGTTTGTATCTATAGAACCAAAGCCGGAAAGAGTGCTACCGTCGGTGCATCAACATAGCGGCTGGATCCGGTTGGGACGCGTCAATTTCCCATGCGAGACACGAAATGACCGGCAGTGATCCTATTAACTACCAGGTGATTACAAACTCCTCCTCTAAACCCTAACATAAAAAAAATAGACAGGGAAAATGAGCAACGCTTTGGCCGACCCACATCATAAAACTCGCTGTCTGGCCAAACGTCGTTCACAGTTGATTTCTACTTTTGTCAAATTACAGTTTCAAGCGTCTTCGAGAGGTAGTGATTACCGACTTCTCTTTCCAAGATTCTTCCCTGCTAAACTGAAGGTAGGCATTTATTAAATTGCAATTTTCATTTTTCCTTTTGAAAATGAAAAATTAAAACTTTGTGGGGTTGCGGTCGGAAGTCCCAAAAGCCGGCCCCACGAAAAGCTGTGTTGATGTCATCTTCAATAGGAAAGGGTTACAATGGGTCCTACATTTCCTCCACCTGCTTTCTCCTCGTTTTAACAATTGAAATTTCGCAACTTTCGCAGAACTTACTCACGTACCTAGTGTGCGCAATCTACTAATCGCTGTACAACCCCAACAAGCTGTTTAGAATAATGCACCATCTACCTGGGTGGCAGTGGGAATGAAGCCATCCGTGTTGATGGAGCGAGTCCGGTTTTGTTTCTTTCCTATTTTTAGTCCACGCAATTCTGACTGAGGAGTAACATTTAAAAAAAAAAAAAAAAAAAGATTAATAAGACACTTTCGTGCACGTGAAAATGAGGTTTGAGGTATTACCGGGAAGAAACAGCTTACACGCGTCACGCAGGGTTTTTCTTTCCATTGCGCAAGCAGCCACGCAAAGTTAAATGGAGCCGAGATAAATGGTCCTCAGTTGTTCAGATCATAATGGATGTGTGTACATAGTTACACGCACAGCTACTCTTCTCCCACCTACTCCTGCTCTTTCAGCATTTTCTTTCGTGACGCGCACATATTAAAAACAACGATTGTTGTTGTCCGTCACACTTGATGAATATTCAATCATAGCGCGACGGCAACATGATTGAGGCACACGGTTCAGCGGATGAATTATGCTTGCCTGGACGAAAAGAAAGAACAAGTATGAGACAACTAAATAATGAACAAACCTCTCTCCGTTTTTGAGGTATTATACTGTAATGTAGTTTAGATGAACGGAATATACTCACGCCACACTGGGTTTCTAGGCTGTATTCGGATGACAGGTTCCCACGGAAAAGGTTGATTTCAACAGAATTCTTTTTCTTTTTTTCTTCTATGGCAAAACCAATTCCATCCTCCTGGAAGGGGAGGAGGAAACCCAGTAGTCAAATGACGAAATGAGGGGAACATCCAGTAGTTGATGCGCGGTGTTCAAAAGGAACAGTCGCTCTCCTATTTCGACGTGCACCGTGAATTCGCAAAGTGCGTTTTAACGTGATTTTCATTGTGAAGCCGGATTTTTACAAATCCATCAGGTGCGAAGGTTATATCCTATGCGGAAATAAAAATTCAAAAATTTAAAAACACAAAATTTAGTTGTACAACGGGATTTTTAAATAGTGCGGAAGTTGACCTTTTTAATGGTGCGACGTGACAACCTTGCGGTCCATCAAACGAACGTCCGTGTAGAATAATTGACGAAGATGGGCCATCGCGGATATGGGGAGATGTTAACGAATGCCAGACAGCACGTCGACTAGTTTGACCCAGTGGAGTCCCTATTTGTCCGATATGAGATTAGAAGGGAAGCGAGCAAAGCAGGGGATGGAATGAACAATGCCGACTCTGTTACCGTTACGAGACCGAGTCGACGACGACAGGAAACCACCACCACGCGACTCGGAGCGTGACTCGATTCTCTTTCTTTTCTCCACTGGACCTTTCTTCGTCTTTTGGCCGCTACGACGGCCAATAATTCCAGATACTTTCGGCAACTGTTTATGTTGCACACGGCCACAGTGTAGTGATAGCAATAAAACATATCGTCTGTGTGTGTGCGGTTTCGAAGCTGGACGCTTTTGGTTAGTAAGCGCATTCGCACTGGTCCGTGTCCCATTGTGGTTTATCTCCTGCGCCCAATCGACGTCCCTACCGTCACTTTTGGTCACGGTTATATAAAGATGAAACAGCTTTTAAAGCCGGTACACAACTTGAGTCATCAACAGGAACATGACTCATTTTTTTTTGTTTAAAACCTTTTCATTTCTTCGACTTCCTTCTAATCGATTTGTTTGTTTTGTTTTTTTCTAGGTGAAAATGCGTCACTTCTACAAGCACGTTCTATCGGGCATCGTCTTTTGGTTGCTGCTCTCGCAGACTTTGAGCTTATTCAACAGTTCGAGCGCAGCATCGACGTCCCGACCTGATCTTCAAGACGTCGCTGACAGTGAAGACGATGATCATGCGGAATTGAATAACAACGCAATGTCGCCTATCGAAGTTGACGAAGAAGAAGGCTCGGAAGGTCGCTATTTTGGTGATTTGTTGAAGATTGTCAAAAGAGAAATTAGAGATGGTGAAACAGGCCGCTCTTCCTCGGGCATCTTCAACACGACATTGGCCTTCACCATTCCGCTCTTCTCCTTCTCGCTTCCAGACAGAGCTACGGCCGGAAAAGACTACACCAAACAAGCCGCCTTGTCGCTGTTCGGTCTGGCCATTGTCGGTGGTATCGCTATTATGCCCTATGTCTGGACAGCTCGTTCTGCTCTAGGAAAGAAGACAGTAGTAGAGTACGCTAATAAAAAAAAAACATCTTTTTTTAGAGGGCACAAACAATTGTAAGGTAAATCTTTCTTTTACAGAACGGAAGCCAGGGCAAAGAAAGATGACATGGCTTCATCTATCCTTCCCATGCTGAATAATGTGGCCTCTTTTGCTGGTCTGGACGCCAAAACGTGCGTGCAGAGATCAGTTTGCGAGACTTATCGAAATCCGGAACGCTATGGCTACCTGGTTTTGCCTATCCGCTACTTTATGTTGTAAGTTCGTAAGGCTTTCATCAAGTTGTTTTTCTTTACGGTTGACTAACAATTCCTAGTAGACTGTTTTTCTTTTTTGTAACTACAACGTGGAAAGGAAAAAGTTAGTAACACTAAAAAAGAGAGTCTATAAAGTGTCGGGATAGTTTTAAAAATGTTCACCGTTACCATCAACTTTCACTGATGCGTGACTGGGTTTGTCTTTTTCTTCACGCTCAGATCACCTCAATCCCGGGAAAACGATAAACCGAGTGGATTTCAACTTGCAGCCGATTTTGGACGGCAAGAAACAGAAGAATGTGAACGGCGTTACCGATGCGCTTTCAGTCTAATCGGAGCGGCCAATTTCCTCGTCAGCTACTTCTATCCACCATCAACGGCTTGAAGAAAGAGACTTGCAACAGCTTCCTCAAGCCTGCAAGTGGCCCATGCTCCATTGGCCTAATGGATTCTGTGAAATGACTATTTAATATTTATTCAACTACTAGAAATTGTTATTTATTTGCAAAACGTGCCCTGAATTGCCCTTTTTATGACATGACCAAGATTTGCCAAAATTCCTTTCTTAACCCTTCTGCACCATCATCCTTTACTAAGCTTAATCGTGACCCGATTATTTCCTTTTCCCAGTCGAACCATTGTGTAATAGTTGGCGGAACGAGATTATGGATGTCTCGTATAGGATTTCGTGAGAGATAAACCTCTTGTTTACTAAGTTTATCTAGACGTCGAGCATAAAGATAAATGATTTTGAATGAAAAATGTATAAAAGGGAAAAAAAATGTGTTACAGCCCATTTAAAATCCAATGGCTTCGACAACACCACTGAAATCTGTAGCACCGTTAAAGAAAAAGTGATTACGGATAGGTGCGTCCTTATGGGACACTGCTTTGATTATTTCTTGAGCCAAGACTCCACCCACCACTGCAGCCGCCGGACTAAGTTCGCCAAAAACCGTTCTAACGAATTCATAGTAAAACCAAAACATGTTAAAAACAATGAAAACAAACAAAACTGGAAACTAATTTGCTTAACGGGGTATCGAATTTCTAATGCAATACTTACTCGAATATGCCACTGTCAACCGTTTGATTGTCTAGTTTCATTTCGTGCAGAATGTGATCCCGAATTTCGCACAGTTTCGCAATGTCTGACTGGCGGTTTGCAACTTCTGGGTCGCGTTTCATTTGAGACCGGAACATCAGCAAACCTGTGGTTAAAACAATAGATAACGATGCTAATCGATACACAAGCAACTATAGTTGATCCTTAATCTATACTTTTCATCGTAATGAAATGGCTTCTAATGCGCTGCCAACTTCTCTTGTTGAGTTGAGACGATGGATCAGCTTCAAATGCTGTTTGTAATGGAATATAGTTCAAAACATGTTTGACAGTTTTCGTTTCACTTGGGTCACTTTTCTTTGGCTTGCAACAATCTTTAGAGGTTGCAGCAGGAACAGTCACTTCTCTGAATAACAAAACCAAATATTAATATAGCCTGTAAATACAGACAAGTCTGATAGGGCATTTACTCGGAATACTCATGTTCAAGCAAATCCACAAAAAAGAAACCACCAAATCCAAACACATCGCCTGAATAGAATGGGATGCTGTGTTTGCGGCAGATATCATTAATCCTGATGGACTCTTCTACTGCCAGTCGAGTGGCACATACAACATCAAACCCGCCAAAGAAGTCTTCATTCTTGGCTGTAATATTTTCTGTGTCAGTTAAAATTTCCACCATTGGATTCAAGCGTTGAACTCTCTCTAAAGATGCTTCAACCACCTACGGCATTGAATGCAAAAACATGAGGTAAAAATATAGGTAAAGAAAATGTTGTGCTTACATTTTTCCCAACATTCTCTAAAGGGATTAGGAAATTGGCAGAATTTGCAACAGCAACCCTGTGATCAAGCAGAGTCAGAGATTTAATACCAGACAAAGTCAAGTTTTTGGCAATTTCGGCACCCAAGCCTCCTAGCCCTATCAGTAGAACTCTGGCTGCCCTTAGACTGCAATAAATGAAAATGGTTTGACAGTCAAATTAAATACACTTTCAACTGTGTTTAGCTGTTGACACACCGTTTTTGTGCTTCCAATCCCCAAAGTCTAATCTGCCGGTCGTATAGTGCTGCTTCTGCTTCACTGATTGTTACTTCTTCTTCAGCCACCATTGTTTTATAGTATTGGTAGATTTCAAAAATGAGACAAAAGAAAATGCAATTTCTGGGATTCGAATACAGCACACGAGGTTTTGGAATAAGCTTTCCAAAATCTAACGCAGTGGATGTATGGAATTTTGTAATAACCAAACGAAAAAGAACACCGTTGCCAAATTTCCATAAGTTTTCCCGCCAACAAAAGAAAAAAAAAAATGTAGAAAACGCGAAATCAGGCCAAAATGAAGTTGCCGTGTTGCTGGTCCCTTTAGGCTAGATTTTCTTTTTTTTACCGGCAAAGAGAATAAAATTGAACTGTTTATCAGTGCGTAATGGCCAACGTTATTAAATGACGGCAATCGCCGACGAGAAATCAGCTGATAATCGAGCCCTGTTCAACATTCACCTCCTTTTTAAATCTTTACTCTATAAATTTCCGACGAGCCACTTCAACAGGCTCTCGGTAGAAATATGTTGGGTCGACGGGCAGAGGCAAAAAATTGTTAAACGCAAAAAAACAATATTTAAATAAAATAAAAACAAAGATTCGAACCTATGAAATCAGCATCCCAGCCGCAGCTTATGCCACAGCGCCATCTGCCACATAGCTTCTACACACACAAGCGGCCTATTTGAAGAGGTGACATCGAAAGCAAAATTTGGTTGGGGTGTGCGGTCCTGGCACAATGGTTATCACCTTCGCTTTGTATTCTGTCGGACCCGGGTTCAAATCCCGTCACCTCCAATTTCCAAGCCCTCCAAGGTCTCCTTCCACCACCCTCCAATTCATCACTCAAAATTCGCAAGATTCTTCGGATGTCATCGTATTACACAACATTCATTCAACGGATTCTCAAGATTCTTCATCTCATCGGATTACGCAAGATTCTACATCCAAAGAAGAAAAAAAGAAGAGCCATGCCTACTATAAAGGGGCTAAAAATGGCACACACAAAAAAAAACGATCTGTAGTACCGTTCACTACATGTTAAAGATCGACCCACAAACTGAAGGGTAGAGAAGAGGTAATCATAGAACGTAGGTTGTTGATAAGTCTCCCCATGGCCTGAAAGACGGTTCATGGATGCAGGCAGCTAATCATCGGGATATGTGACCCAATTCGCTACCCGTAAGTTTTTGTCTCTTCGATACCCAGAAGTTTTTGTTTCCTTACTGTATCTAACAACAGTAGGTAGCCGGCGATCTATTAAAAGAGTAAAATGAAACAATCTATTAGGTTTACAATTGAGTTTTAAAGGTGGGCTTAAGAATAAATTGAACAGCTTCAGCAAGTGTATTACCACTGCTGCTTTCCACATACGGGGAACCGAACAATATATATAAAAAAAGGAAACATTTGAAAGAAGAACAAAGATGGCGCTACCAACAACTAAAGAGGCCGCTCGTTTTGTATGTACATTAATTCAATAGTGTGCGCATTTGAATGAATCGGTGAAATGGGGGAGAACACAGAACATCACAGACAGAATAATCCATCCACGAAGACACGTAGAAGAAGAATGAAACGCAATACAGCAATAATAGCAGTAAAGATATTGAGCATATAAATATATATAGGGATTGACGAAGTGATTGTATGTGTTGAGAATTGATGCTGTCGCCAAACGGATATGCTTCGTTGACTGAAATGATATGATACATCGTGGGTGTACATCAGACACTTAACGACAAGACAATGATAAAGTCTCCAACATACAAAGATAACAGCAAGAAAAACGTGGAAAGATCTCGATGATGATCGTGTTTCAAGTATTTCTAAAGGACGGTGCAGGCCGCTCCATGACATCCGGAAGACGATGAATCCATTAGAGCGGAAGACATGCTTGCTCTCGCCATACTACTCCTTTGCTGCGATCCTACGAGATGGAAAGAGGGAATGCTTTTGTTTTTTTGTATTGAATTTGAATTGATTATTTAATTATCACCTGCAGGTTTGCCATTGCTGTAATCATTTCCGTGATCTGGAGCCATTGGAAGACTGGCCAATCCACCTGAATTATCCTGCAGGGGGTACCAGTGCGGCTGTTCGTCAATCGTTCCAGGATCTGCAATTCATTTTTTTTTTCTCAATAGAATCATCGAACAGACACGCTATTTAATTATTTTTCAACATACTTGCAAGATCGAGAAGGAATTCACCGAGGAATTCGAGACGGCCATCGCATTGATGATGCCAAACTGTCACTTCCAACTGACGTTTAGGCAAATCAGCAGGCGGAACAGCCGGATAAACCTATTAAAGTTGAATAAATTGAAATAAAGGTTACACTTGTAAGTGTGTTGGCAAAAACATACCATAGTTTGATGCCACTCTGGATCGCTAGTAAGACTCAAATAGCGGGTCCGTCGTTCGTTTTCCACTTTGCGGCCGGGCAGGAGTACGCAGCGAACGAGTGGGTCGGGTCGAGCATCGCCATTGGGACGTCGCGTTTGCAATTTGCGAGCCCGGATGATTGTCACGTAAAGAATGTGAGCTCGACTGTCGTAGCAAGACAGGACCTGAACTTGTCCCAAAGGCAATGTCCATTTGCGCTTGCGCACTTCGGGGTCCTCCAAGCATTCTTCCGCTTTCGGCACTTTATTGCGAATGATTCCTATAAATTTACATTTATTTAAAAAAAAAAAATTTAACGATGGTTCATTCGAAAATGGCGGATAAATTAAAATCACCTTTGACAACCGGCTGTTGAGGTCCACGTCTCTGAGGTGGAATGGCCTCAGTTGGCGAAGCCGTGCTGAGTTCACCTGACATGTGATGGCGACTGCTGTTGCCGTTCATGTCCACCTCTTCTCTTCCGCTCACGTTCATCGTCCTAGTAGACTGTGCTCCATCGTATTGTGCGCTGGCTTTTTCCCTGGATGTACATGTGGATAATTAAATAACTGAATCAAAGAGGATGGAAAATGAATTTGAACTTACCCGCAGATGACGATCTCGACTTCGCCTCTGGTGGAAGAAATGATGCTCTGAACTTCTTCGAATGATTTGCCGTTCAATTGAATCCCGTTCCACTCCAAAACTTGATCGCCTACGACACAGTCCAATTCGAATTTTTAAATGTCGTGTTGTTCATTTTTAAAAAATTGTTTTTACCTTCTTGGACTTGCCCGTGCGTGTCTACTACACCACCAGGTGAGATCTCTGTGACGAAAGCTCCGATCTCGCCCTGTCTTCCGGGGATCTCCAGTCCACCGACCACTCGCATCCCCAATCCATTGTCTGTATAACATTTAAAACGGCTAAGATTTAGAATTTTAAATTGTGTGAATTTAAATGAAAACAAATTACCTGTAGTGGCGGTGGATTTCGCGTCGCACGTCAATAAGATCCTTTTGGTGGGAAATGGATAACGTCTTTTACCCGGCCCTTTGTGCTGACATGAAAAAAAAAAAAAAAAAAAAAAATTGATTTCTCACGTTCAACTAAGGGATAAAATGATCCCGGATACTGTCATTTTCCTACAAATCAAATTGACAAACATAAAAAGTGCGAATTGAAAATGGACCTACCTCAGATGAATAATAAGACGAACGACGGCCTCGATTCCGGTTGCTTTCCTCCGGATCCGAGTAGCAAGGATCACCACCATCACACTCTGATGAATAATCATATCCTGATGAATTGAAACATGTCAAATATTTGTTTGCTTTCGTTTTTTTTTTTTTTTTTTTTAACATTCACATTTTAGATCATCAAACTTTTCAAATTTGAAAGATAAAACTTAATTTAAAAAAAAAAAAAAAAAATCAATAAAAATGAAAAGAGCACATCATTTTGGTAGATGACGTTTCTACTCGCCGGAGCAAATGGAATACTTGACGTATGCAAATGACACAGCGCCGCAATTTTCTGGTTTTCTGTCTCTCGGCCCTGTACTTTTGGATTTCAATTGTTTTGTTTTTTTGTTTTCAATTCGTTTCTTTTGTTTTTTTTTTTGGTACGCGAACAATCAACGACAAAACAACAACAACAACAACTCCAAAAAGAAAAAAGATAGAAATAATTGACATTGAATGTTGTTCCATAAATGTAAATTGTTGAGATGTACACAAACAAACGATTCGGTTAAAAGTCGTTCAAATTAAATACATTTAGTGATGTATAAAGGAAGAGATAGATAGATAGAGAGAGAGAGATAGAAGATAGATCTAGTAAAAGAGTAAAGAGAGCCAAAGGATTGAAATGTAAATGTTCCTTTTTTTGTTTTGTTTTGTTTTGTTTGTTTGTTTTTTTTTTGCGCGACGAAGGCCCGAAAAAACGTGTAATTAGCCAGCCAACATTGATGAGAATTACATGCAATGAATTGAGAGAATAGAGAGAGAGTAAGAGAGAGAGAGAGAGAGAGAGAGAAAAAAAAAGTGGTAGGGAACGGGTGTCGGTAATGGCAAGGAGGGAGACAAGGAAATGTTTTTGTTAATTAAATAATAACAAAAAGAAAAAAAAAAAAAAATGGACAGAAAAATCCAACAGCAGCAGCCCCAAAATGAAATTTTACATTTGACACACGATCTATTCCTTTTTTTTTTTTTTGAATTTTAGGATGGAGGGCAAGGGGAATGTTTTTGATGCCTTTGATTTCAAGGGAGATGAGGCAATAAACACATATATGTATATATAACGATATATTGCGTATGTGTGGTCTGTCTGGAGAAAATGCACCCTTCCCAATTAAAAGAAAAAAAAATGTGTTTCCTCTTTCTCTCTCTCATTTTGCCTAGCTGACAATTGCAAGGATTTCTGGGTTAGGGAATCAAAACAGACACACCCACAAAACTTTCATTATTAACAAGCAAACGAAAGGAAAGCTTATGGCAGAGAGAGAGAGAGAGAGAAAAAAAGAATAATTAAAAAAACAAAAAAACATTTGATGGTAAGATAAATAAATAATAATAAAAAAAAAGTGCCCTCTGGAACAACCACAAAAAAAAAAAAAAAAAAAAAAAAACATCTCTCAATCCTCCCCCGTCAAATGGAACAAAATCCGAGCGTTCAGCAACCAACCACCAGCAACAACATTATGCAACGCGCACGGGCGCGCGTTCGTTACTCAAATTTTTTAAATTAAAATAAATAAAAAATAATAGGCAACACAATGAGGGAGGGGGATGGGGAATTAAAATAAGGACGGTCATGCAAAAAAAAATGTTCTCTTTTCAATCAGCCCTTAAAAAAGAAAAAAGAAATTCGACTTTTTTTTTTTTAATTCATCTTTCTGTAAATTGAAAAGTGTGCTGCTATGGAGATGAGAGGGGGCAGGGGACTGTCGAGAAGAGAAGCGGGAAAATTTGAAACCATTCCCGGTTTCTCGTTACACAATCTAGCTAAAAGAAAAAATGATATCAATCAAGGGTCAATGCAAAAAAAAAAAAAAGAATAAATTTTTAGAATCAGTCCGCAATTAAAAAAAAGAAGAGAGAGATATTGCATTAGGGCGCTGACGTTTAGGTATATAGAATTAGAAATATTGGGTTGGTTCATAAGGCACCAGGAATTGAAAAAAAAAAAGAAGAGATTTTATTCTTTACATTAAACAAAAAAAAAAAAAATAATAATAAAAAAAAAAGAGCTGCTGCTTAACCTTTCATTTTGAAAAAAAAGACGAAGGGCGGGAGTAGAGGGAAAGGGCACGAGGATGGGGGGGGCGGGTCACGATATTAGTGAAACGGTGCACATGGCAAAACTACTTCAATGGCCCATCATTTCCATCAATCCAAAAAAAGAAGAGAAAGAAAAAAACTTAATAAACCTTGCAAATGTGAACGCGTGAAGGGATTTGATGCCATCCAAATAATAATAATCATAATAATAATAAAAAAAAAAAAAAAAGCAATCAAATCACTAAGGGATGTCTCATTACGATCCATAACGAAACAACGGGAGGTTTCAAAAAAGCAAAAACCCCAACTGTTTCAACGACATGATGAAATGAATGTGTGTGCAGCAAAATGTCCCAGAGAGATATTTTTTTTTTGAAATACGATCAAACATCTCTCAATTCAAAAGTAATTAAGTTTTCTATTAAAAAAAAAAAAGAAAAGGGATAGGCTATGCAGCGAGGCGAATGATGAAAAATGGCGAGAGATCGGGAGGAGGGCGTGTGACGTGAACTACGATGCTTTCCATCAACACGACGGTTAACACACACACACAAACATACACCAAAAAGAAAAGAAACTACCGACATGGAAATTATCTACTGCAATTTCATCAACAGGAAAATTCATTATATATCTTTTTTTTTTTTTTTTTTTTTTTTTTTTTTTTTTTTTTCTTTTTTTTTTTTTTTTTTTTTTTAATCTTTAATTCGTTTTTTTTTTGTGCCTGCGGGGGGGGGGGGGGGAGATCTAAAATAGAAATTAAAAAAAACTACGAAAGGAATCAATCAAGACATGAAAGATGAAGAAGAGAAAGGAAAGAGTCTGCAACTGAAGATGTCGAAGTTGAAACGAAAAAAAGAAAAGCGTTTGCCAGAGCACAAAACTAAAAAAAAAAAAAAAAAAAAAAAAAAAAAAATTAAAAATGGATAAACGATAATAGAGTTAGTGACGCGTGAAAGGGAATGATTCAAAAGGCTTGCTGTCACTAATCGTTTTCAAAGATTAAAAAAAAAAAACTACCGGGACACAAAAGAACCAGACACACGTTTTGAATTGCTCGGTCGAGACGTCATCATCCAAAAGGATTTTTGGTTTAAAAGATATGCAAATGAACAAGTTGGGATAAAAAGAAATTCATTCCTAAAAATTAAAAAACTGGCTGACTATGGCCATCCAATCCATTTTTTTTTTTTTTTTTTTTTTTTGATTCACGATGATAATTTCAAGCGAAGGCTGGAAAGAAAAAAAAATTTGCTAGGAATTGAACCTCATTTTCTTTTTTCACTATAATTTAATTCGATTTCTTTTGTGCTCGCGAGAGATCAAAAAAAAAAAAAAAAAAATTCTCACGTTTTAAACTTCCCGCCCAAAGAATTTCCTTTTCTTTTTTTTTTTTCTTTTCTTTATTTAAAACGAAGAAAATAAAAAAAAAAAAATAATTAAGAATAATAAAACGCTGTGTTGGTGGCACGCCGGAGATTTAGTTCCATGACGGAAAACTACTGGAGAAAAAAAAAAAAAAACCCCCCCCCCCCCCCCCCCCCCCCCCCCCCCCAAAAAAAAAAAAAAATTTTTTTTTTTGACGTAAAGAGGTTTGGTGGGAAGGTGAAGATGATGATGGCCATTTTTGTTTTTGTTTTGTTTTTTTTTTTTTTTTTGCTTAAAAAAAAAAAAAGCCGCGCTCAATTCTTTTTTTTTTTTTTTTCGAAAGAGAAAAATATAAATGTTGGAGAAATCAGCGCGGCGACAGATAGCGCGAGGTACTGTGCGCCCCGGCTCCGTACTTGCCTCGTGACTGAATGTGCATGGTGGGCGCATCGTTGGCGCTGGCGGCCAAATCCTCCAGCAACTTGCGCGAACGGCTGGGCATGTCCGGCAATAAGGGCATGGCTGTCGGGCCAGAGCCGCTGTTGTACATCATCATGTCGCCTACACCTCCGCCAAGTTCGGGATCGCTGGCCAGCGGAGAGAAGTCGTGCAGTCGCTCGTACAAACTGCTCGTGTAGTCCTCGGTGCGGAAGGTGGAGGCCAGTCGTTCCATGCTCCGCTCCTCCTCCGTCGGCACGCCCGAATAATTAACAGCGCCACGGGCCGGGCTGGCCCCTCTCGAATGAGAGCCATACTGATGCTGGACCGACGACATGTGGTACGGCCGTCGCGTAGGAGACACGTGATGGTGGTGACTCACGTAGTCCGGCTG
Source organism: Daphnia carinata (assembly GCF_022539665.2). Lineage (NCBI taxonomy): Eukaryota > Metazoa > Arthropoda > Branchiopoda > Diplostraca > Daphniidae > Daphnia > Daphnia carinata. Next base: position 1,356,063 of record NC_081336.1, on the reverse strand, counting down.
GTACAAGTGACCGCCGCTCGAGCTGCTGCGCGATCGATGAATAAATTCCCGATCTTCTCGCAAGATGTCGTTGATGGACCTCAAGACGGAAGAATTGCTAGCCGCCGCCGCTAGTCGGGCAGCGTTGCCGCTACTGCTGCTGCCACCGCCGTACGGTCCTCCCGAACCATTCCCGCCGGACAGGCCGTGATTTGTCTGATAACCGCTCACCTACACCAACACAAACATTTTAAAAAGAGGCTATAAATGTTTGCAAAAATAAAAAGCGACAACTCACATCGCCGCATTCGCGCAAACGAGAGAGGCGAAGGAGCTCGTCGTGCAGCCGCGAGTTCTGCTCGATCTGCTGCCTCCGACGGGCGATTTCCGCCTTGATCCGCTGCTTTTTAGCCTCTCGGGTCAGGATATCGTCCTCGGCATCCAGGAACTCTTCGTCGCTGCCGTAAGGCGACGGGTGCCAAGAGCGCGGTTTGCGCGACAAGAGGATCGATTTGGAATGCGAGGCATTGCCGTGATGGCCGCCTCCGCCGCCGAGCATCACGCCGCTCCGATCGGCCACGTCGTAGCTGAGCCCGCGACTCAACACGCGCGCATCGTTGCCGTAACGCGACCTCGACTGGCCCTGATGATGTCCACCCAATCCGATCAACGAAGGATCCATCAGATAATCGGTCATAGTCATCCCACCATCGCTGGATCTCCTGACATGGCTCCTAAAAAAAAAAAATCAAAACAAAAACGAAAAGAACATTTAGTTTTATTATCAGCCGCTAGATGGACACACGTGTACATACCTGCGGCTGTTTGAAGCCGAGTATTTGCGTGAGAGGAAGTCGTCATCTTCGGTGAGCAGACGGTTGAGGGCACTGCCGGAATATGAAGTGGGGATCGATCGGTGGCGATCCCAGTCGGATTTATTGCTCATGCCAACACCGGCCATGCTGCTATTCAGCTCTTCCAGCGACTCGTATTCGTAAGCTTTCGCCCGGCTCATCGATTGAGATCGGCCCGTAGAGTATCTCTGTCGACGTCCCAACACACACAACACACAACACACACGCACACACAAAGTAAATAGGATTTTCTTTTTTTTGTTTTGATTTTTTTTTTTTGTTTTGTTTTTTTTTGTTTTTTGTTTTTCGTTAAAAGACATTGTCATAAAGTTTGCTATGCTCTTACATCAGATGATTCTTCTCGTTCTCTCATGAGCGAAGACACTCTAGGATCGGATAACTGTCGCCGATGTCCTCGGCTCTTGCGCAGTCGTGACGACACACTCGATCCAGATGATTGGGCTCCTATTAAACCGGCCGCCGCGCTGCCCGGCCTTCTCTGGGTATCGAATCTATTTCCAAAAGTATTTTTTAAATTTTTAATTTGCTTTTTTTTTTTTTTGATGAATTGCTTTCATTGTTTTACCTTTTCATTGGGTCTCTGAGGGCGGCAAATTTGTCCAATTCGCGCCGGATTCGGACCTCACGTTCGCGGTCCTTGTCCGTTTGGCTTCTGAGACGGGCCCGATCTTCAGTCAGCCTGTGCAGCTCCTCCTCCAGAGCTCGTCTCCGAGTCAGCGGTGACCCGCGCAAGTCTTCTAGCGCGGCCGTGCGATATCCACCCTTTCCATTTAAAAACAAATTTCCCTTTTAATTAAAAAATCATAATGGAAAAATTTGCATATCAAAAAAAAAAAAAAATAAAATAAATAAGTAAATAAAATAAAAATAAATGAATTTTCTCTTACAACGCTGAGGATGGCCGTCGAGTCGTTCGTTGTCGATGTCGTCACAAGGCTCGTGCTGGGCGCTCCGACCAAGTGCCTCAAGTCCGGCGGAAGGATGGCGGCCAAGCTTTCACGTAACGTCTGGTCCTCCGACTTGACGCTGATGGACGGATTGGATCGCGCAACGGCGCCCAGATTGGCCTGCGTCAAATTGCTGTTCAACGTCGATCGGAGTCCGTTGGCGTTGACGATGCTGGACCCTTGTAAAAGACCCAGAGCGGAGCCGGGCCGTGCGGCCAATGAGGACGCCATCGATTCACCGTAGGCCAATTGGCGCAAGTTGGTCTCGGACGTGGGACGCGTCAGTCCGCCGAACGAAGCGGCCGACGTGGCGTAGCCCCGATCGGCCGCGCTGGACGCGTTCAGGGCCTCCGTCAGCGATCCCTGGCGCAAATTGCTGTAGGCCTTGATCCGCTCCTGGACGCTGACTAGCTGCTGCTGTTGTTGCTGTTGGGTTTTAGCCAACTCGAGTTTCTTCTTCTGGACAGACGGAAGGAGGGCGGCCTCTTGGTCGGGCGGAAGTAGAGGCAACTTCCGACGCAGACGGAGCGATGCCTGCGAATCCGTCTCGCTGAGCGTGTCTGGCGAGTCGCAAGCCAGCAGATCGCGACTGTCTCGGCTGTGGGCTCCTCCTCGAGGTGTTCCAGCCGGTGTGCCCATAGGCGTTGTAATCGGCGTTCCGCCACTGCCGATCATGAACGAATGAGCAGCCGGGCCCGGCCGCATTCCCAACATATCGATTTCTGGCGATCCGCTTGGACTGTACGGCCGCCCATCGATCAACCGGATTCTGCTCCTGTGTGTGAGTTATCATCGATTAGAAACGGCAGGCAACACACCCACACATAAGAAAAATATATATATATATATATATCAAGGAATTATTTATCTATTTTTTTTTTTTTTTTTTTTTTTAGAAAACTGACTTGTGCAGTAAATCGGCGGATCTGAGTGTGGAACTACTTCCGTAAAGGTCTCCCATCCCGTGGCTCATTTTATTGGGATCCGGAACTAGATGGAAGGGAAATGCAATTTCGTTTCAATATCGAAATAATAAACAAATAAAGAGATAAAAACAAAACAAAACAAAAAAAAACCTATGGAAGATTGGTGGAGTAACGCCGCCGACGGAGCTTGTTGTTGTTGCTGCTGTTGTTGAGTCAGCATGTTCTTCCGGATGGTTTGCGGAGTCATCTTGTTGGCAGCCTGTGTCACGCACACACACGCAAACCGCGAAATTTGAATTAATTGAATACGCAATTATTTTTTGTAACAATTCATTGAACCATAAATTGTTGCTGTTGTTGGAGTTCCAGTGCGGCGTTCTGGGCCGTGCCCATCTTGCGCATTTTCTTCGAATGCTGGGCTTGATGCTGCATTTGCATAAAGTCCTGATTGGTCGTGTTGTTCATCATTAAAAGTTGTTGCTGTTGCTGCTGGATGATGGATTGCTGCTGCTGGAGCTGCACTGCAGCTTGCTGCATCATTTGCTGCTGCTGGATCGAATGTTGTTGTTGCTGCTGCTGCTGCTGCTGCGCTTGTCCGGCTGCCAGAGCAGCGGCCGCTGTCGTCGATTGAAGTTGCTGCGTTTGTTGATTGAACATGGCCATGCGATTGGTCGCCTCGTTCATCACCATGTGACTCTGAGGGTTGTTCGCCAACAACTGTTGTTGTTGCTGTTGTTGAACGAGTGCCGTCTGGACTAAGGGCCTGTGAAGTTGCTGGTCCATCGCGACGGTCGCAATGGCCCCAGGCATTTGATAGGCAGACGATTGTGGCTGACTGACAAAGAGATTGGCTTGTTCCATGCCCGTCAGCTGATTGATGGGTTGTTGAGATGCAATAACAGCGGCCACTCCACTCTGTTCAAATTGCTGTTTTTGCAGAACACGCGAATTTAGAATGACGTTTAAAAAATGAAAAGGTCTTGAACACTCAAACTGACCTGGGCCACTTGCTGGACGTAATTGTTGGGGCCAGCCGTGTTCACTAGAGCGTAAGGTTGTTGCACGGCATTCGATGACATGGCATTGATTTGGGTCAGCTGTTTATTCTGCTGGAATAACGGGCCGGCTGCGTTCTCATTCACCATGATCGCATTATTGCCCACACGCTGCTGGCCGAGCTGTTGTTGCAATTGAAGTTGTTGTTGCTGCTGTTGTAGAGCCATTTGTTGTTGTTGCGGGTCCATTTGCGATAGGGCGTTGGTGGCGAACACCGCATTGTAGCTGCTCGTCTGCAATTGCTGGCCAGCCAGGCCGCTTTGCTGCTGCTGCTGGCCCGTGAACGGATTGACGCTTTGATTGACCACAACATTGCCAGACCCATCTGCCGAGAAGTACACGTTTTGCCCTTGTTGCTGTTGTTGTAGCGGATTCATTGCCGATTGAAGCATTTGCTGTTGTTGCAACTGCTGCTGCTGTTGTTGTTGCTGTTGCATCTGCAATTGTTGGCTTTGCGTCGCGTTCATCTTGGCCGCGTTCTGCTGCTGCAATTGCTGATCGTTCAACTGGCCGAACGTCTGGTCAGATGATCTGGTCGCATTGCTGCCCAAACCTGGTCAACAAACAACGTTGTTCAACAACGTTTGCACACGATAAAAACGGGCCGGCCATTTTTGATTTTCCATACTAACAAAAATAAAAACAAAAAACAAAAAACGTTTTACCTAGAGCCCGGCTGAAATCGGCCAACATGCCCGTTATGGTCCCGGCCGGTTTACCACCCGTTTGTTGTTGTTGCTGCTGTTGTTGCTGCTGATGGATCAACGTGTTGTTGTCGTGCGGCATTTCGTTGTTGTACTGCTGCTGCACGAGGTGGTTGCCACTGGCTGTTGGGGCCATCATGCCGGTAGCCGGAGGCGATGTGGGCATCCTGCGAAACATGACGGCACGTCATCACACATCGCAAACGACACAACAACTCGTCACGAAAAAAAAAAAAAAAATGGAAGGCGCCAGTGATGAAGCCAAACAAAAAAAAAATGGAGTTTTCATGAGAGTTAGGGCAAGTTCGTGATCGAAGAAGCACTCGACTTAAGGAAAACTCAATATCGATACATGTAAAAATACACACAAAAAAATAGGTGGCGACACAGGGACGTTAGATTATCGATCTCGTTTTGCAGTCAAAATAAAAAAAAAAAAAAAAAAAAAAAAATAAAAACGAAGCGCTCCCGCGTTGCGAGAGAGAGAGAGTCGCAGCAGAGCGACGACCGCAAACGGATGGAAGATCAATACTGAGCTTCTTCTTTTCCTACGAGAAGAAAGTTTGAAGACGAACGAAACGGGAGGGGGGGGGTAGGAGAACGGGGCATGTCATAAGACTCTCTTTCCCAACCTCCGAGAGCCCCACCCTTTTTTCCTTTTTCTTTCCCAATAGAAGCCTATACACGACATGGGGGGGGGGCATGGATATCGACCTGTGTGTGTGTGTGTGGCACTTTGAGCAGACGAAAAATGCATCAGCAAAGCGAAATGGGCAATACTAACCTCTCGTCTTTAAAACTGTTGGTCGATGTCGTGGCAACGTCGCACGGCTGGTTGGCCGATCGGAATCGGATGGCCGACGATCCGAAATGGCTCATCAAATTCGATGCCGAATTGGACGGAGGTAATGAAGACGACGATGGTGAAGGATCGACGCCGTGGCGCACACCGCCAGCCATCGACGTAATCGTTTGATTAGCAGCCACCGACGATGCGGCGCTAGATCGATGGTAGAGTGCATTGGTCGGCGAGCCGATCCTCATCTGCGCGTTGGCTGTCGTCATTTGATCGTTGAACATGCCCATGGCCGATCCTTCGATTCCCGATCCTATTTATTTAGACATGAAAAATGAGGTGTTTTAGCAATGTTCTCTCATATTATTATCATTTTTTTTTTTAAATGAATGAAAATGTTTTAAAATGAAAATCACAATTGAGATGAAATGGTAGGAACAGGTTGAAGAAAGGAGGGGATTGTGAATTAAGGTGGGATATCAAAAGTGAGTGATACTCGTGTCGACGCAGAAGAGATCGTGAATGTTAATTCATTTCCATCTTTTTAATAAAAATTATTAGAATTGCGTTTCTTGTTTGGTTTTTTTTCAATCCTTTTTTTTTTTTTTTTTTTTTTTTTCAAGACGTTGGGACGTGAGAGCGCACAGCCGGAAATTGGAGAGAATAAATCTGACATAAAGGGTTGTGGAGTCGTCAATGAAAAAAATGAAATTCATATGAAAATTGAAGTGAAGTTCAGTGATCGTCTTACCTGTTGGTAGGTTCAAGCCCCATTTTTTTTTTTTTTTTTTTTAATTTTTTGTTTGAAACAAATAATTATCTATGTGCTCTCTTTCACCATCGATTAAATATAGTTTGATTAGTAACTTTGTTTACACATAGAAATGCTGCAAATGTTTGGCCAAAAACGAAAAAAGAGAAATGCAAATTTGGCAAAGAAACAAGAAGAAAATCGACTGTTGGAAATCATCTAATTGGCATGCTAAAACCGGGAGGGGATGTTAAATAAGAGTTTTCGACTAGAATTATAATTTTTTCAAGAATTGGTTTTTTTCTGTAGAATGTTAATTAAAACAAGCCGGGAATGGGATAATAATAATAATAATAAAAAAAAAAGGCAATTCATCTACAACTGAAAATCAAAGCTTCTAATTGAACGTAACGTGTTAGTCAACCAGTGATCATCTTTGCATTTTTTTTTTTTAAATTATAAATAAATCAATTCGGCTAGATGTGCTTCCAATTGAGATCCATAAAAAAACAAAACAAAAAAAAAAAGAGCCCACGAGATGGCGTAGTTTAAAAACAATGAATTTAAAAAAAAATGATTTAAATACGTTGGGACAGTGGAAAGAAGAAAATAGATTTTGATTTTTCTTTTTAAGTGATAGAATCTTTTTTTTTTAATGAGGGGTGGCTGTCGTAGATGCGCTTTTTTTTTCACCACGTCTCTTTCGTCTTGTTTCAGGATTGAAATAATTTTTTTAAGTCTTTTTTTTTCTTTTTTTTTTTAAATTGATCCTCCTTTCAAAATCGAATTCAAGAAAGACCTGGTCGACATAGATATACTCGCTGTAAAAAAAAAAAAAAATATAATAATAGGACTGCGATGTGGCCATCAAACGGTGATTTAAGGGGGAGGGAACAAGTGCATCACAATTGGATTAGGAAAGATAATAATTGTAAGTGAATTTCGATATGATAAAGGTTGAAGAGATATCGTCGTCGCAGATGATCATCATTTCTTTTGTTTGTTTGTTTTTTTTTTTGTTTGGATATTTTTTTTTTGGAAGCACATGAAAAACAAGAAAGCTAGAAAAAAAAATAAATAAAAGGAGAAACACGTAACACAAAAGTGGGTGTGATGAGAAACCAATCAAAGAGAAAGAGAAAGAACAGAATAAATAAAGAGAAGAGTGACTTTGATTTCTTTTTTTTTGTGTGTGTGTGTTTTGGTTAATACGATAATGCATTACGAACCACCCGTCCATCAATCGTAATCACGTTGGCTAGACATCCATCATCTTTAAATCAATTACGCGTGTTGAGATATCGAAACGAAACACGAACAAAAAAAAAAAAGAAGGCCAAACACAAGGGCACTGGGGTTTAGAAGCTTGAAAAAAATCAAATAAAATAAATAAAAAAAAAAGAAGTGTGGAATGCGGATGAAAAGATACAGAATTCGGCCAAGGGTGAACGAGTGCGGGAACTGCCAGAGGTGATATATATATAAAAAAAAAAGAAACGAATCTGTTTGACATGTTTGCATCGCCGCAGATCGAGCGCGCGAATTACAAATATTTAAAAAATAAATAAGGAAAGATTGAAGACTAAAATCACATCCGGATGTTGACCTCCCCCCCCCCTCAAAAAAATAAAAGAAAAAGAAATATAAACATATCTTTTAATTGGCCCGTATTCCCCCTGAAGTATCGCCATTTCAAACGATCCTTTTGCCTTTTTTTTTTTTTCCCTCAATGTTTTACAGGATCAAAGTCAACATCATTTTTTTTTTTTTTAAATCTTTCAATTAGGGCAATTCTCTCTCTCTCTCTCTAGGCGGCGATGCGCACCGTCTTATTTCTGACATCCGGAATGGATATGTCTGCGGAGTGTTCGAACTCGGCGCTCTTAACGAAATAAAAAGCGCACGCCGCCGCCGCGCGCTGACAGGCACAATTTTCATCGACTGAAAAAGATTGAAAATGCCATTTTGACAAAAGTTTAACGAGGACAGCGTTAGGAGGTGAAGCAAAAAACATAATAAAAAAAAAAAAAAATGCAAATGGCCGATCGTGCGGAAGAGGGAAAGTTCCACGTGCTTTAGAGTGCTCACCGTGCATTGCCAAAAATGAAAAAAAAAAATAAAATAAAATAAACAAAAACAGCAGAATTCCTGTGGATGCGATAAAAAGAGCAAAAGAGAGACGTTATAGTTGCGTTAATTCGAATTATATCAAAGGAGGTGGAGGGCGTTCCTGAATTTGACGCGAAGAAAGGGGAATTGAAGAGGGCGGCGCAATTTGGAATATTCTAACCTGAATTCAAACGGGCTCTGCGTCTGAGGCTGGTGACTCCGTCGGAAGCGGTGGGCGAGGCGGCCTCCTCTTCTTCCTCGGCGATCGGGTACACCTCGCCCGGATTGTGCTCGTAGACGTGTTGCAGCGCGGCCGTCATGCTGGCGGTGGGCGGCGAGCCGGGCGAGGGCGAGGTGGTGGCAGAGCGAGGGGAAGAAGCGCAAGACGAGTCGGCCTCTTCCGCATCGGCCGCACCGTCACGGCCGCCAGCCATCATGCCAGCCGCATCGTCTTTACAGTGATTCAATTCTTCCACGTCGCTCAGGTTCTCATCGCTATCGGAACCTTCCTTGACGGCCACGGTTGCCAATTCTTCCATCAGCGAGTCGTCGCTGTCGTCCGCATCTTTCCCTTTTTTTGTGTGTGTGTTTTTTTTTTACGTACGTACGCGTGTCAATACTTTTTGAATTTCAACATTTCTTCCTCACAAAACGAAAGAATTTCGAATTGTTTTTGACCGCTCAAACAATTCCTTTCGTTAACTTATTTTTTCAAGACATTTCATTTCTCAATTTTTGTTTTTAAAACAAAAACAAAATTTGGAATGCCAAAATTTTGGGGTTGAACGCGTTACGAAATTGAAATGAGACGTTCAATGTTTTTCTGGCAACGGTGCAAAACCTCCCTGCGTTTGGCGCGTAATTCAAATAAAGCGGGGATGATGGTGGGGGGGGGGGCGGGGACACTCCCTAAGAGAGTTGAAACGTTTGGTAAATCTTACCTTGATGATTGTTCTCCTCGCTCTCGTTACTGTGCGTTTCGTCCTCGATATCTTGGTAGCGCAACCTATGACTATCGTCGACGAACGGCCGGTGACTGGTGTAAGACACCGGGCTAACCAAACGATTGGCCGCGTCGCCACCTGGCGACGTTGCCAGTACATTTGTCCTTTTCACGTTTTCTTCTTCCTCCTCGTCCTCGTCCTCTTCGTCTTCCCGCCGATAGACGGATTGAAACCACGCGTGCGATTGATCATCCGGCACGGGTTTGGGAGAGCCGGCCGATTGGGTGATGGCCGTCGGCGATGACGGCCGGTGGTGGTTCGATGCGAACGACAGGGGTGAATTAGCCGAAGTGGGTGCGGTCGGGTGGTAGGTAACGGGCGAGGAAGTGGTAACGGCCGGGGTAATGAAGGATGAGGTGGGACGTGTGGCAACGTCGGCCGTATCAGACGGCGACGTTAGATTATACTCACGCATCGTCTGCTGTTGTTGTTGTTGCTGCTGTTGGCGTCCCGCAGAGCCCATCAGTTGACCACTGGCGTCGTTCATCATCGAAGATTTCATCGTCTATGCAAAACGTAAAATTATCGAGATTAATCTCCATTTCTTTTGAAGGTTTTAAATATGCAAATTAGACATACGGTTGGTTGTTGATTGATCGTGCCAGGTTGTTGGGACCAGTTGAGGTTTTGGCGTCGATCCAGACATGTCCGGCACAACCACACAGTGTTCTGATCGGTAAATGAAACCTATCATTTGTTTCAAGGGGAATTTTATTTTGTTGGTTTGATTGATTTATTTATTTTTTTTTAAATAAAAACTCACTTTGTTGTCGTAAGTGGAAGCGGCGTATCCACCGCAAGTCGTACACACGACGGTACGGCACTCTGCACAAGCCTGGCCGGGCGGCCCGTCTCGTCCGCTAATCTATTATCCCCCAAAAATAACAAACAAAATGGCGTTTAAGTGGGGAGGGGGATTGAAACTGTGTGCTTTACGTATTAAAACTTTTAGGTTCCCAAAAATGTTGATATCATTCATCTTGATTCGGAACGAATGTCCCGGATATTTTATGTAAGATGATGGTGCCAGCTCAGATATCATATTCTCTTCTTTTTTTTTTCTGACGTTCGAGTCATCCGAGACGGTCACAGACAAACACACAGAGACAAACAAAAGAGAAAAACTTTAGACGATGGGAAGCGGGAGGGATAGAGAGCCGAGTTCGTGTTACAGTTCCGCATCACATTTTCTAGTTGTGTTCATAAACCGAGAAAAATTTCTTCTTTCCGGAAGCCACATTTACTACGACAATTTTTTAGATTTAAATGAAAAAAAAAAACGTTAATGTTGCATGCGCATCCATCTTTAACGGATCCAAAAACAAATTCAATTTCTGCATCCTCAAAGCTTTCGATTTTTTTTTTTTTTTTTTTAGACGACGATTAGAATTTCAATATTTCATGTTATTCCGAGAATTATAAGAATGAAAGTCTCTTGCATCCGTCCCGCAACTGTGAAAGTATTGATCCGCTTGGCTTTAAGACATTGGACATCTCAGCTCTCTCTCCCTCTCTATCAAAAATAAAATATACCTATCCCCCTTCTTTTATTTTTTTTTTTTTTTTAACGTTGCCCTCCACTGTTGGTCGAACGAGGAAAAAGGGTACAAAACTGCACAATAACGTTCATGTTTTGAATGCGTTTCGTATTATGACGCATCTCTTTAGAGGAAGGAAAACAAGACTTTCGTCACGCACATCACGTCCGTTTCTGGCCCTACCCAAAAGATGTGAAAATAGTTTTAAATTTTCTCCCAAAAAAAAAAAGAAAAGAAAAATATTAAGAAATAAAAGAGAATGAAGTGCGAGACAACACCCCCTCTGCGGCGCCATCTTCAACTGATATATGTGACATCTAGAACTCTTTTTTTCTTTTTTTTTTACTACACTCGGCGTGGTAGTAAAGAAAAGGGGATATGATCGATGGCTTTTCATTATCTCTCTTTTGTGTACATGATGACCAGCAAAAGGCGAGAAAAGATTGTCCCCCAAAGGATCGATTAGAGACGTAGACGAACGATATATTGTTGAATTTCGAAAAAAACTTTGCGTCGGTTGTCAAGATCTTGTTGACGTCATGAAAAGACGTGGGGGGGGGGGGGGGACATCAAACTTTGTTGGTACACACGCGCGCACTTATCCGGGTAGGGGGAAACACACAAGTCGACCAAACGCCATCAAATTGGCATTTGCTATACGGTCCCCGACCGGAAAGATCATAACCTGATTTATTAGCCAGAAAACAAGGGAAAGAAGAAGAAGAAAAGGGAAATCGATCCTGAACGGCCTATGACCCAACTGTTTGCTGAAAATGCCTCATTGACGTCATGTTTCGAAATCAAACAAATCTTGGGAAATGAAAAAAAAAAAAGAAGAGGGGTATGTTTTAATGATGGTGAAAATATAGTGCAAAACTCACGTCTCGACGACAACAGACGCTACAAAGCCTCTGTTGCTGGCTGGAGATGGAGGCCAAGTTGGACATGTCCGTGACGGACATGGACGTCCGCCGGTTGATGCCGTTGCTTGTGCTATTGTTACTCGATGGATCGATCGAATAGCGTAGCTCGTTCTCTCGTTCCAAGGGATCCCTGCACACACGCATCCAGCAAACAAGATAGACAACATAGATAGGAAAAGAGAAAAAAAAAAAAAACATTATCGACACGTCAGAGTCAAACATGTCTGGCGGTGAAAAGACCACAGCAACAAACAGTTGATTAGATTTACGTTAACGTCTCTCTATTCCCGCAGGGAGGATAAGAAAGCTTTTTATGGCACCAGCAATAAAATTTTTTTGGAACAGTTTGAGTAAGAATTAACTCTTGAAAGAATTGAGTTTTCATCGAATGATTTGCATATTGGATCATGCAGGTGACATGCAGCACTTTGCCTAATGAATTTGGATGACAACTTACGGCTGAGATATTTGACGGGCTAGTTGTCCTTTCATCATCCTATAGAAATAAGAAACAGAAAATTTTCAAAAATAAATAAGGTGAACAAACGATGACATGTACAACATCAATCAAAACTAAATTTTTTCTTGCTTTTTACACAAGGTTTTTTTTTTTTTCCAAGAAAATTTTAAAAGCTATAATGGGATTGTATCCCATCGTGTATAAAAGAACCGTTTTCATTCCATTAAAAACAGAATGCGACTTTGAACTGTCGAAAGGAATAGAGAGAGGCAGGAACGTTTTATTGATCCAGCCGAGTAAGGATGCCCTCTCGCTTTTCCTTAGTGTGTGTACTATAGAGGGAATGATCATCTAAGCGTTGCAAAAGCACCGTGTAATAATCTGAAACTGGTGCCAAGAATTGGACGTCCGTTTCTGGCCACTTGTTTTCTATCCCCCAAAAACTTTCCTCTTTTTTCCACACTGATTTACGTCACCTGAGGGAAATACAAAAGTTTCACACAAATCTGTTGGGAGAGTCAAGGAAAAAATGTGTGCCCCTCTCAGAAGGACATGAAAAGTTCTGTTCATTGTTATTTTTATTGATGTGACATTCAAGTAATGAGATACCTTGAATTGGTTGGAGGTTTGACGACGCTCTGCTGTTCCAGCTCTTCCATCTGGGCTTTGGCCATGACACTTTCGATGAGCAGACGCTCCTCTTCGCTCAAATGGCTCATGTCCACGTCGGGAAGGACTCCTCCCGGGACGCCAGTGTTATTGACCGAGGCCTGCTGCATCGATGATCCACCAGCCATCGACTGTTGGCCCGGCATCATTTGATGCTGTTGCTGCCCTTGTTGAAATAACCCTGGACGTGTTGTCGTGCCTGAAAACAATTCAATGTTCGAACAAAACTAATCATTCCAATTCCTTTTTTTGTTTTGGGGGGGAAAAAGAACTTCACAGGAAGCAAGAAATTGTGGGTAGGGGCGTGTTGACACGTAGAACAAAAAAAAAACATCAAACGAGAACTGGATACACTTTTCACGAGATTGATGTAAGGTTCTTTTAAAGCACTTGACAAATGCCCTTCGTACAACGTTCGTGCCAAAAGAGCGACTGATTCGCATGGAAGACGATAACAAACGTATCACTAACAGAAATTCAAGTCTTCTACGAAACACACGAAATGCTTTTGTTAAAGTCATCTTCGCTCAAACAATGATTCAGCCAGACTAAGGATAATGGCGGCCAAGGTGCTTCACATGTGACCCCGAATGTACTAATCAATACGAATTCTATTCGATAGATGGACACGAGATTTAGTGAAAGGGGGGCATCGTCGGGGGGTGTCTGTTTGTGGTCGAGTGCAGATTGGATTTCGCCTTTCTGGGCCTTTTTTTTGGGATTCTCAAGAGAGCAAAAGAACGACGGACGGAAATGGCTGGCCAGAGAAAATGGACCAACGGCCCTTGATAATAAAGAGACCAATCCTGTCTCCCCCCCCTTTTTTTTGTCCTCGGCTACTAAACAAACGGCCATGAGCAGAGGCTTCGCGTTGCATTGACAAGAGTCAAACGCAAACGCCATCTTTTTATTATTATGTCCATAAAGTCTATGTAGAGCTCTGCTTGTCCACCATCGTCATAGGATCAATAATAATGAATAAAAAAAAAGGAGGGATAGCACATTTCTTTTTTGAAAAAGGAATAAAATCATTAAACGAACATTTACGTTTGATTAGGTAAGAGGTGTCGCTATATCAACGCAGGGGGACAAAATCGATTTGATCTGTCAATGGTTGGAAGAGCATCACAAAGCTTTGTTTTGTTTTTTTTCATTGCTGGATACGGAATGGAATATGTAATTTGATGGTTCATTTTGGATAGGTGGAACGTAGATATTAACTCCAGCACGAATAAGGAAACATGGGGGACCCTTTGCAGACACACACACACACACACACAGAGGAAGAAAGATTATCAGAGAGGTAAATTATATAGAGAGCTTGGTTTTCAATCTTTCACTGCATGTCTGTGGTGCCATTACCAGCCTCCGAGTCTATTACACATTATTATTCTCTCTCTCTCTTTCTCTCGTTTCTCTTTGCTCCAAGCCGCTCATTCTCTTTACTGTACTCAGTGTGTGTACGATCTGTGCGTGTGGCAGCACTGGATCAATAGAAGCTCAAACACAGAGAAGTCAGAAAAAAAAAAGAAGGAAATGGGCTGCACGTATGTAGATGGTAAGAAGGATAGAAAAAAAAAAAAAGAAAATCCGGCCGGATGGGTTTCTTTTTTTCCATGTCGATTCTTATTCGCCCCTCCCCCTTGTTTTTCTTTTTAAAGGAAAAAACATCCTTACCCCTCATTGATCAAGCGTTCAAAACATCACGCAATGCAAATTTAAAAAAAACTTAAATAAAATAAAATTTTTTTTTTTTTTTTTTTTTTTTTTTGGGGGGGGGGGGGGTTAAAGTAATAAACATGTTGCATACCTGCTGGACCACGTATGCCAGGTCCTTGGTTAGGAGCCGGCCCGCCAAAATAAGGCGGTCTCGCTTGCTGACCGGCGGCATTGTTGGCCATCATGGGACCCCTCATCTGCTGGCCGGGCGGACTGCTGCCGGGGTAGGGGCCCCGTAGTGGGCCCTGAGGTCCAGGCGGTCCTAAATACATAAAATAAATAAACCAAAACGTTAAAAAGAACCAAAAATCAATTATAAATCGATTCAGCAGTCAACGAAGACGAATCTCTTCCCTTTTTCCTTCTTCTTTTTTTTCTTTCCTTTAATCCGGATTTGAGAAGACAGAGAAAACTTCTTTCTTTTTCGGACTTTACTACGCACACATTCGTAACATATGGAAGTTTTCCCAAAACTTGTGTTTCTTTCTGCCCTCCTAAAGAAAAAAGACGAGGCCGATTTCGGGATTTCTAGGTTCGTCTGCTTTTGTTTACACTTGATGTATTTCTAGTGGACTGACAGTTGGCATATTCGCCTACTATTCCAACTTGCTTGTGCTTCTTGTTACGATAATGTTTTCCCCTATTTTCTAAGGGGCAGAAGGGTGAAATTTACATATATACATCTGACGGATCAAATTTCATAAGCGAGTCCGTGTCATGTATATAAAAACGGGAGGGGCATATCATTTCGACAGAGGGCCAAAAAACAATAGCCCGGCTAAAAGGCATGATGAAGATGAAGGAGGATCAAGCCAAATGAAATTCAACGTTTTCTTCTTTTTTTTTTTGATGGGGGATCGAAATGGAAAGCGGTGGGCGTATCGTTTGCATTGCGCAAATGGATGTTGCTCCGTCTGTCTAGCATTAATTAGACGATCCCCCCTCGTTTTTTTTCGCTTGACTAATGTTCTACACGAAATGTGCGGGATGTGAGGGCCAAACGCAAAAATGGCTGACTTGTGTGTAATACGCCGAAATCCATTTGCACTTTGCAAAGGGGAAAGAACGAGATGCACAAAAGAGGATAACTTCGTTGACAACGTCCCGACCCCTTTTTTCGCCTTCAAGCCCAGGGACAGCTAGAAAGAATGGGGGGGGGGGGCACTTTGTCTATCCCGGTCCGCTTGCCTTTGACAATTTCATGCACGCATCCATTATGCCGCGTTCAGCAGTGTGTGTGTGTATCTCAGCTCACTTTGTTGTTGACACAAGAATAAAGCCAAATACAATTAGATGGGGTAATTGCGTATTTACCTTGGCCGGGGGGTCGATTGGGCGGGTAGAATCTGCCTGGGCCATTACCGCCGGGACCCATAGGACCACCACTTCGTGGGCCTCCCATTCCTGGAGGTCCTCGCGGTTGTTGGGGACCACCTGGTCCTTGCATCATCATTCTAGGGCCGCTGCCTGGTGGACCTCGTGGTCCATTTCCTCGTGGCCCAGGTCCACCGAAACGCTGGGGTCCCATTCCAGGTCCACCGGGACCTCCAGGACCCATTCCAGGTCCACCGGGGCCTCCAGGACCCATTCCAGGTCCACCGGGGCCTCCAGGACCCATTCCAGGACCCCGGGGCCTCCAGGACCCATTCCAGGACCACCGGGGCCTCCAGGTCCCATTCCAGGTCCAGGCGGACGACCTCCAGGTCCGGGAGGTCGTGGACCCGCGAAGCCTGGTCCTACTCCGCCGGGGTGCGGTCCTGGTGGTCTCTGTTGTCCAGGGAATCCTGGCCGCTGACCTTGCGGTCCAGGACCCTGAAACATGGGTCGTTGTGGTCCGCCCATTTGCGGATTTCTCATGCCCATCGACTGCTGCGATTGCTGTTGCGGGTTACTTCCGGGCTGGCCATCCTCGCCCGGCGCCCCGATGAGGGTGTTGATCATTTTACTGGCAAAGTTCAGCATGGCGAGGCTGCTTTTCTTTTCTTGTCCTAGTGATGGATCACGCACATTAAGACCGCGAACGTGATCCAGCGGATGAAACCACCACCACCACCACAGACACACAACACAAAGAGAGAAGGAGATTGCAGTTTTTCGAGTTCGCTACAACTGCGCCGGTAGCGGCACTTGAGCCAATTATCTGGCTGCAGAAACAGTTTCATTTTGTGTTGAAGGCGTCGTTGCCATGGTGATTACCAGCGACATGTTCCGGTCACTATTCCTTCATTTTTCTTTTTGCAACAGTTTCCTCTTTTTTATTTCCAGCCCCAATGATATCCGAGGGCAGCGTACGATTCAAGGTCCAACACCCTTGCACGGAGCTTCCGGCTTCTTTCAGCTGTTCTCTGCAGGATTGCGTCTTGCCTCTTTTGCGCAGAGTGAAAGGAGGCATAGATGTCGCTACTCGTCCCGTCTAAAATGGAATATACAATGTCATTAATTTTAGTCATATCTTCATATGTACAGTATACGTGAAAATCGTAGGGAATAAGGAAAAAATAAAAGGGGAGGGAACCCTCATCGATCGCAGGATTCACCCCCCCCCCTCTTTTAACAGAGGGGGGAGTTAACAATACGGGGAATCAGAACGGAGCCAGGCAAACAAAGTAATAATAAAAAAAAAAAAGCTTGATAAATAATAAACATATTTAATATTCTATTGATATTAGAGAAAGAAAATAACAAACATCTAATTTGTTCTTAAACGTGTTATGAAATAAGGGGAAGAATACATACCGGGTGATTTATGCATGCATGTTGTGACACAAGCAATCGATGCCGGTTCCAGCAACGATTAAGCAAAGGCCGAACTTCAGAAGAAAACGGGCACTTTTAGATTCTTGCCTTGGCACGGCAAGCGAACACGAGTCACACGATGTAACACTCTAAAACGATACGTCTTTGAACAGAATTCAAATAATTTTTTTAAACAAATCGGAAAAATGTCAACTTGTTTTCAGCACTAAAAAAAAAAAACGGACCTACAAACGGACGAAACGACTAGGAAATTAAAAAGGGTGGCCGGGCGCGAACTGAACGGATCGCTGCCGCAGCGCCGCTAGGTTCTCCTCCATCTATGGGACCAACGCAGACAAGACACTATGAAAAAGTCCTGATCAATTCAGCGCTTGCGCATCTGAATCCTGACGCACAGACGAGGGGGAGTTGCTCCCGTTTTTTTTCCCCACTCTTTCCGGAGGGGGAAAGACACAGCCCCGGGTCCCACACAGCTGATCGATAAATCGTTACTATACAACACACGCATAGAAGAAAAGCGAGAGAGAACCAGAAAGAATGGAGGGGTTGTGAATTGCGCTATACGCGCAACTTGTTTTCGACGTTGAACATTTCTCGATGCAGCAGCAGGGCCGTCTGTCTGACGTCGACTATTGAAGACGAAGCCCAGCCGAGTCGATACGTATGATAGACCATTTTACTTCGATTTGCTGGGCGACGCTGTTGAAAATGCGCCATTTGGCGCGTTTACGTCTCGATGCTACAGAAAAAAGGGCTACCAAAGTTAATCATCACGATCGCTGCAAATGGCTGATTGAACACACACATCGACTTTATGTGTGTACTGGCCGTTCTTTTTTTTTTGTGTGACCAATGAAATTGCCATTTACAAAAAGAAAAAAGGTAAATAAGAAAATAGTACGTGGTTTTTCTAGCCTTTTTACAGGTTAACGACTTGCTGCAATGTGACAGAAAGCGCAAACTCAGATGTGGCAATAACTTTGATAACCTCAAGTGTCTCGATGTTGAGAACGTGATGTGAAAAATGCACGAAAATCGTTCCGCCGTTGCAAGGGATTTAAAATGTAGCCTCTTTGCAAACAAGGATGAGAGATCCTAGTCTTTTGAAAAAATTCGGGTCAGTTGTAGTACGTGTTGTCTGGTGCTGTAAGAAGTGCTAAGTAGATGATTATGGCGATAGAAGCACGACATCGGGCTACAAAAGGGAAGCCCCAGATTCTTCGTCAGGCCATACAGGATTGTGCGCTAGACATTCACTCAGCCAAAACTTCAGAACTAGGACCATCTGTCACCATCTCTGCTAGGCTCTCGGTGTATCGAACACACAGGAGCCGTTTGTGTATGAAGATCAACCGGTCAATTTCAGACATTTTCCTAGCCACTAAAAGATTATGATCTTTATATTTTTTAAGTTATAATACGTACCTGAGGATTGATGCTAATCATGAAGCGTTGCAGAAAGAAAACTGTATTAGAATTAACATTTGAATTAAGCCAAACACGGAAAATTCCTTTAATAAAATGGTGAGATGAAGGGGATTGCATGATAAATCAAGGCTTTATAAAGTCTGCATTGTTTTTTTTCCTGCAAAACAAAAGATCATCTCCGATTATGTTTAATAAAATACGTTACTGCAATGTCTTTTTTGCAAAAAAAAAAAAAAATGTTTTTGCGTCGGTACCACGAATTGTTGTCCCATTTTTCATGAGCCGCAATGAACTTTCAAACTTTTCAAATGAATCTGCAAACATCTATTACGATTAATTTGTACAAAAGCAATGCACGTTAACTTACCAATATACGAGGACTATGAGAAGAAATTTGAAAAATATTGCATCTTACTTTTTTTTAAATCTAAATAGTCAAACGGGATAAAGGGTCAAAGATTCACATTAAATACCTACCACTTTGATTTTCCACATTTTGTGGGAGACAAAAATTTCCATTTGGGACCGTGTAAGTCGACAATCATAACTTTTCTATATGGATTGAAGTTCCATTTTGGCATTCCAGTGCTAAATGGCTAGCAAAACGGGTGGGATAGAGCCGGATAAGAAGAATCGATCCGCAACAGTTGCGTCTCAGTAAACATTTGGTACAAAATGGGGTGTGTGGACTGTTTTGTGGCAAAGTTTCCCTTGTCGCAGTCTTGCTAATGGAAAAGCATTCAAAGACCAGATGACGTTGTTTCCACGGCAGGTCGTTTGATTACGCGTCTTTGCCGTCAACTGCATAAAGGACGGAATTAGAAACTCGGATCATATGCAGTTCCCACTGGACGTGAATCAAATGTAAACTCACACGGAGCAATCAATCAGATTCATCAGAAATTAAAAGAAGTCCGCGACCACGACCCCTTCCTGCTGGAGGAGGTGGTGTTGCTTGTGACGGGCCTGGAGATTGAATGGATGACATTGATCCACTCAATATACCCCGTCCTATGCCAGGGACGACACCTTTGAGATTCACAGCTGCATAATGGAAAATAAGCACTTGGCCAAGTCCGTTTTGAGTGGGTAATTAAAAAAAAAAATGGAATTGGAGATCAGACTCACCAACAGGAGCTTTCGGTAGACGTGGAGTAGACTCTTCTTCGTCATCACTTTTCTTTACAACTGCCGGTGTCTAAAAAAGGAAAGGTCCATTTAAAAATATTGTAATCAGTATTATTTGCCAACATATAAAGGCTAACATTTGACACCTCCGGTTCTTCCTTTTTAGCCACCTTAGGGAGAACAACGTAGCGATTATCATCAGCAACATCAGCAGGACAGTGGCGATTCGGTAGTAGGGACAAATCGTAGTATTCGCAACACAAGTCCGAAATCGTGTAGGCATAATTTTTCACGCGTGTCAGAGAACAAAACGTTACATTGTCTTCGTCCACGTGCCACTAAACAAAGAATAAATTACCTTTGTTGTGTGTTACTATGAACGAATGGGTGAATGTAATTACTTGACAAGCCATATTCTTCGAATAGTAAAACATTCCTTTGCCAAAGTGATCAGCGACTAGTGCTGGACTGGCAAACCTTAGAGAAGGGTTGTTCAGGTCGGCATGGCGACGCAACTCGTAAAATAGCTTATTTAAGCTGTAGCACTTGAAAGGGTTGACGGTATCGTATGTTTCATTCATCTGACAGCATTTTTTGACAAACCAATCAAGGATATAAACTGCTTTTATCTTGTCTTCATCTACCACAAATAAAGGAGCAATACCACCATCCTAGAAATTCAAAAATGGGTTAGCAAACACCATAAGCTTAAAGAAAGAATGAATTTGTTTACGGATTGTAAGAGCATTTTTTTAATATTGTCTGTAATCGCAAGATAGTTTGCATTTGCCAATTTAAACCCATTTGTTGGAATCTGATGAGTGGATTCTGAATGTAATTTTGCTTCATGGGCATATCCAAGTCGGATTTGGCCTGAAAAGGAAACACATTAAAAACTACATCCATCAAGATTTAATATGCTTCTTACCAGGTTCAATAAATTCATGATAATATCTGGCTATGCCATCAAGCAAAGAAAACTTGACTATGGCAATTTCGCAAGGTGGATATTCACCTTCAGTAGTAGCAACAGCAATGTTGAAATGGACCAAGTAAAAATAGTGATTCTCGAGAGCTAGGAATATTAAACGTAAGAAGAAATAAATAAATTTTCATATTCACGGGATCTTACTTCCTTGAGTAGCTAAGTAGGAAACCATATCTTCAACTCGTTGCAATAGTTCATCTTTCTCAGATACTTTCTTTTGTTCTTCTTTTGCCTTCAAATTTAACGGAACTCCACGGGTATCACATCTTTCTTCTTTGACAAAACCAACACCATCTTTGGCTTTTTGATGATACTTTGCCTTCTCTTCACTTGAAAGTTCCTATGAACATCACGAATATACATGTGGGTTAGAAGAGAAATTTTCAAAAATCTTACATTCCATAGTGGAGAGCAAATAGGAATAACATCAGTTAAGCCTCTAGGAAATCTATGGCCTTTTGCTTCTAGCTGTGGTTTCATAGATTTCATAAATACCATAAAACCGTTCTCCTTTTTTTGTTTTTTCTTCGGTGGCATATTTTTTAATCACTTATAACACGTACAAATTACTTATGGCCAATTCGTCACCGACTAGACTACACGACAGTTAATGAAGAATCCACGTGCTCAACTGTTGGCGCCAAGTGAGGGCGCCCGCGCGCCAATATCAACAAGAAAGATTAAACATATCAAATAGTCAAATTAAATTTATTTTCAAAACGTCTTTATGTAGTTTGTAGGTAAAAAATTCCAGTACGGCAGTGAAACAGAAAGTAATTAAATCTTTTATCTAATAATATAGAATTTTTTCCATGCAGACTCATTTCGATGAATCTGGCAAGTTTTGATATTCAAAACCACTTCGAACACTTGTTATTCTCCCGCTTGAATTCTGCATTGTGTGCTGGTGTTCTCCTCCCCTTCGAAAACTATCTCGAGTTCATTGGTAGTTTAAGTTGTTGTGTTATAAAAGGCTACCAAACCTTCTCTACATTTACAATTTTTTGAAACATTTCGCCGTCATCACTTAATAAACATCATCAATGGCCACTGCTCATCGGAACCTCACCGAAACAGAAGAGGATGTTGCTGAAGCTCTTGAACTAGGCACCTTCACAGGAATAGCAAAACTTGAAGTAAATACTTGATAGCTAATATTATGAAAATACTGTGCAGTAAACTTTTTTTTCATTTGTACCATAACTAGTATAAGTCTTATATAGCCCATTCAACGAAGATCTAATGTGTTTTCTGATTAACAGGGCAATGGGATTAGCGGTGGAGATATCAAGAAGCTGGAAGAAGCAGGGTATCACACTGTGGAATCAGTAGCTTATGTCCCCAAAAAGACCCTTATCACCATCAAAGGAATCAGTGAGGCCAAGGCTGATAAAATTATTGTATGCAAAATTAAGGAGATCCCATTCTGTATTTGATAACATCTTTTATGAATTTTCAGGCCGAAGCTCAAAAGCTGGTTCCCATGGGTTTCTCTACTGCCACAGAATATCATCAAAAGCGTGCTGAGCTTGTTCAAGTAACTACAGGTTCCAAAGAACTTGACAAACTGCTTGGAGGTGGAATTGAAACAGGGAGCATCACAGAAATATTTGGAGAATTCCGAACTGGAAAAACTCAATTGTGCTTAACTTTGGCAGTCACATGTCAGGTAAGTAAATTGTGTGGGATTATTGTCCTCCAAAAATTTAAAATTAAATTTGATTCATTTAGTTGCCCATTGATCATGGAGGTGCTGAAGGAAAATGCTTGTACATCGACACTGAGGGAACCTTCCGGCCGGAACGTTTGCTAGCTGTGGCTGAACGATATGGCTTATCTGGCTCAGACGTCTTGGACAATGTTGCGTGTGCTAGGGCATACAACACTGATCATCAGTCCCAACTTCTCGTTCAAGCTTCAGCTATGATGGCCGAGTCACGTTACTCACTGTTGATTGTCGATTCGGCTACAGCGCTCTACAGGTAACCCGAAAAAGGATTTGGCTCTCTTCCTAAAACGTTTGTAATTTGAATCTGTGTATTTTTTTTTTTTTTTTTTGTTTTAAGGACTGACTATTCAGGAAGGGGAGAACTATCTGCCCGCCAAATGCATCTTGCTCGATTTTTGCGCATGCTTCTTCGACTTGCTGATGAAGTATTAACGAGTTATCATATAATTAGTTAATCCCCTCTTATTTATTATACCTTCAATTCCTAGTTTGGCGTGGCGGTAGTTATTACCAATCAGGTAGTCGCTCAAGTCGATGGGGCTGCTATGTTTGCTGCTGATCCTAAAAAGCCAATCGGCGGAAATATTATGGCACACGCATCTACTACTCGGTAACATTTTAAATTGATCTTCACTACCGCTTTAAAATGGCTAACGTAAATCTCCTGCACAGGCTTTACTTGCGGAAAGGTCGTGGAGAAACCAGAATTTGTAAAATTTACGATTCACCATGTTTGCCAGAATCTGAAGCGATGTTCGCAATTTTACCTGATGGAATCGGCGATAGCAAGGAATAACCTCACCATTAGAACTCCCTGTCGTTTGTTAACAACCTCCTTGTATACATTTTAAGATACTTCTTTCATCTTACTCCTTTTTTTTTAAATGTTCAGTCCGTAAGTTCCACAACATAGAATGTGAATTTGCCTCAGTTTCAGGAAAGGGAAGTCAGTGAACACCAGTCTACAATTGTAAATGAAAACAATACGGTTTTTGTCCCACTTTGAGTTATTAAAGCCATCTTATTTCTGTTCTACAAACTTTCGAGATTAAAGAATGTATGTGTCAATTAAATGTGTGCTTGAACTTTAATACAAACTTTTCATTTGAGCACGGTTTCCACTTTAACGGGCATTATTCATTTGACTGATTATTAGCTTAACTAGTTGAGTCTACTGATATAACTGAATCACGCATGCGTACTAATGTGGATAATAATTTCTGGTTTTTGATAAGGCACTTGAGTACTTTTTCACGCGTGGTTTTACATGAATCGACAAGGAACTTATCTGACTTAAGCCATTAGCTTACAATTGCGTTTACGAACATTGTCTTTTGTACATGAATCCCAATTGACGTGTGTGTAGCGGGGAAAAGTACTTTAAATTTTGAAAGCGCGACTTTTGTAAGTTAACGGAATTTCTCTCGTGTTACCTGGCATTACAAAGCGTAGACAAATGCAATGGTGGAAAACTACTGGTCTCATAGGCTTAATCCGTCCAAAGATATCCACATCCATTTACAATAGGTGGAAACAGCTATTTAAACGCCAGCCCAACGACGGCTACACTCATTGCAGAAGCGACAACTCGACATCTCAATTCAACGCAGTTAACATTAACTGGACTTCCTCAATCCAAAATACAATGGCCTTTAATCACACACTACCCATTTTCTGGTCCTTACAATTTTAGTCTTCCTAGCTGTACCGTCGCACCAACAAGGTAAAATAGAACACGAACTTATGTGAAAATTCAATAATAATAATGTTGTTATCACCTTACCAGGCCTGCGTAACTGCGGTAGATCAGCGCTCTCCAGGATTGTGGGCGGGAATGAATCTGCTCCTCACGAATTCCCGTGGATGGTTCACATTCAAGTCACGTACTGGAGTGGATCCATGGCTACGTGTCGTGGCACTCTCCTCAGCGAAGATTGGGTCTTAACGGCAGCTCACTGTATGTACAGCATTATTAACCCTACGTTCACTCTGGGCGCACACGATATAACCAACAGCTCTTCTTCTTTGTACATCAACGTGCATTATTTGTCATTCGTGATTCGTCAAGATTGGTGGTTAGGATCGGTTGAGAATGACATCGCCTTGATTCGACTTCCATTCTCTGTCCCTCTGTCTAGTAAGTTCTATTAATTCATTTTTTTCTTCCTACAACGACAAGCTCAAATGGGTTACTTTAATTTGAATAAATATATAAACTTTTAATGATTTAGATAACATTCAACCCTTGTGCCTTCCGTTCGCTGACGATCACGTGAATGATACTGTCGTCATCACAGGATAGGGCAACTTCTCTAATACCGGTAAAGTCCACAACATTCTCCATTCTATTGCCTATACTTGTAATCATGGAAAATTTGAGCAACGTCATAATATTATCTGTGAGACAGCGGGTAGCGGGCTAAGTCCTATTCTGCGTAAAATGGACACCACTGTCATTTCATCGTTGGAAACGAACGGCGAATGCCAGCAGTTAGCCGATCTAGACCCATTCTCTGGAGATAAAACAAATTGCGGCGAAGGGACCCAACAACGTCATTATTGCTACGTAATTATTTTAAAATCGCAGTTCAAAATAAAAATTACATTTCTAACGCTCTGCGCTAAAATAGGGAGACAATGGAGCACCAATGAATTTCTACGACGAAGAATGGGACAGGTGGTTTGTTGTTGGTGTAGCCGGATTGACAGACGCTTCAACCCACTGCTCGGATACTGATAGGCCCAACGTATTCAATCGTGTACAGGGCTATCTTGATTGGATCGAAAGTGTTACCGGTTTAAAGCCAATGACGACCACCAGTACAACCGAAGCAACACACGACAGCAATGCATCCCTCTTATTTCGATTGCAAGAACAAACCGAACGGCAACTACCAGAATCCCGCCTCCGACTGTTCCACTACCTTCTACATGTGCTCCAACGGCATTTCTTACCTCTTCGTAAGTTCATTTCTGTGCGTTGATATTCAACCCAATCATTTAATTACTTTTGCGCGATTCTTAACATTTCAGACATGCGCTCAAGCAGGAACAGTTTACAACATCAAGATCGATGCCTGTGACTGGCCCTCAAACGTCGCGGGATGCAATAATATTTAAATTTTTACACATAAGTGGAATCACGATAGGAGGTTCGTAGCGCACTATCTTTGCTTTTCTTGTTCTTTTAGCGACAATGAACGGCTTTGGCACAATAAATACTAACAAGGTCTCCTATCGTGATTGCAGACTTCTTAGCATCATGTTCACTATAGTGACCCCTAACTAGAGATTGGGAAATTGATTTTTTACAATCTAACTTTAATTGTTTCATGCAAATACATTTGATCGTCTATAAAAATATTCGGGGAATTGTTAAACCTTATAAATGGCAAAAAGCGCTATCTACTACGATTTCCCTTTATCAGCATTACATTTTAACGATACCCGTACAATTTTCACCGAAGGTGGAGAATTTCGCTTACCTTGGCGTGAGAGAATCAAAAGTTGATGTGAATGGGTACACTGTTGGTAGAAACCATCGATTGTCAAGCGTAGACATGTGAAGTGTAATCACAGTGAACTGAACCATTTTACTGCCTGTTGACCACGAACTAGACGACTGCGGAATTTCCAGAAGTCCTATTTAAAATAAAAAATATTTTAATTTCAATTTAAGTGCCGAATGTTGTTAAACCAAACCTGAAAGTTTAGTTCTAGACCGCGTCGCTTAGCAACCTGCTCTACTTCTTTTGCGATGTTCTCCTGCGACGTGCCCTGGACATCAATGAAATCCATTTCTGCGCAGCTTTGCGAAACAGTGGAAAGTAGAAATAAGTTTTCTTAGACTTTTAACATGAAATCCACTACGCGATACCTGTAATGACACGAGATAGCTTTGCGGAATCGTTGAGTGCGATTTGGGCCTGAACCATGGATCAAAATTGGATGGAAGAAAACCGTATCTCCTAAAACGAATAATAAACATTGTGTGAAAATCATGTTAAACGGGGAAACGCCTACAAGTGTAGAGACCTTTTGTCATGGACAGTTCAATGATAAGATGGTCGTCGAAACCGCGCACGCCATGATACATCTTGTTGACTCCATTCTATTTCAATGGATCATTAAGTTAAAACAGATGCATTTGACATCAGAATAACTTACTTCCCACTCGGGATAATCATGCTGAAGTAATTCTCCTTTATGAGAACCCGGGAGTACAACTAAACAACCGTTCTCTGGTGTAATATCTTCCATAGCGGTCCATGCGCAAACGATTCTGTTGGCGGGGCGAAATGGGAAGTAATGAAGATCCTATACAAAAGCATACATTAGTTGGCCACACTTCGTTAGACTCAATCGATTTTACTCTGGTATGGGGATTCACCTGGTGCAGAGGATGACGTGAAGTCAGACTTCCAGAATCCGGAGGTTTATTAATAAGCTACAAATGGAAAGATCAGGGCTATTGTACATTTCTAAAAATTAAAAAAAAATTTCTTACCATTGTATGAATCGCCATAATATTTGGCCCAGTAAAACACTCAACACAATCAAGTATCTGTGGAAGGTGTTATTTTGGAACAAATCAACACTGGATTTGTATAAACATTATGTGACGTTAAATGGTATTTACAGTTGGATGTCTGCAATACTCAAAGAGGACATTGTCATACACAAAATCCTGGACTTTGTAATAAAGATGTTCACCAACTGCACCCTTCTTGGATAAGGAGATATCTTTCATCATGGTAAGTGATCCCCAGGGTACTTTTTTCTCGCAAAGGTCTAAAAACCTCTGTCTTCCAAAAACATTGATTTTACTAAATAAACAAAAACTTACAAAAAAAAGAATAGTACTTACTTGCATTTGTCAAGGAAGGAATCATCAATTAAATTCTTAATGACCAGGAAACCTTGGATTATCCAATCATACTTATAAGAAAAATGCTCTACAGGCTACTAACAACAGTTCACATTTTCAAATTTATTTAAAATGTTATAATCACCATTATTTTCATAAAACTCTCGTTGTTCTAAGGTCAATTTTGGATTATCCAATGAGTAATTAAGGCCTGGTTTCTAATATAAAAAATTAGTTAGATAATGGATTTACATCTCAAACATCTCAGATGTTAAGGTTTACTGCTTGTTCCATTGCCAAAATGCTGAAGCTAGGTGAACGTAGTAAAAGTTAATTCACTTCCTTCACAATAAAGTTATCCTTGTACGAATCACAAATCTAATATCACTTCGAGTTTAGAGTGCTGTGAAGTCTCGCATGTACGCCAAATAGAATTGTGTTCAGTACATGTAGCTTTGCAAAAGACAAGTTCAAATGTCGTGTGATATGCAAAGAGTTTGGAGATCCGCAAGCTCATGCTGGTGCAACGTTGACGCTTGGCACCTGTGGATCTGAACATTACGGTTTCGGTAATAGCGTAGAAAGTATTCAGATATTATGAAAGCTAGTTTTAATTTTTTCAATTTATTTAAATATTTATCAGGTAAAAATTTTTTATTCTGAAAGTAATAATTATTGGTCGTCAAAAAAATTTGACAACCCTGCAAACAAAAAGACGAAAATGGCTGATGCTTTGTTTTGTTTTTGCGGAAAGCCGTACGATAACACGCAGTTTATGATACAATGTGATTGTTGCAAAGATTGGTTTCATGGCAGGTAAATAGAAAATAACATTTCGAATAATTGGAACCCCAAATCGTCCATGTTAGTGGTAAAGCTGATGTTGAAACGCCAAGCACTATAGTCGTGTATTTACAAACAGAGCGAAAATATTGGATCTTGTTTAAAACTAACAAGTTGCTTTTATTTGCCGTTCACGATTTATGTCTTTTACAGTTGTATCAACGTGAAAGAATATCAAGCATGTGACATTGATAAATTCTTTTGCTCCAAATGTGAACCTAGCAGTGGTCCTACAGTTCGTAAGTATCAGGTAAATAACTGTGAGAAATGTGCTGCTCATGGTAATTTTTATTTACAGGAAAACCTGTATTAAACCGGCATAGACATGATTATAGTGATCCTGAAGCCAGCCAAAAAGCAACACAAGCAGGGACCCAAATCTTCATCAGAGACTTGAAAGCCCGCTCATTTCTCAAGTATTGGTGCTTTGTTATTGTATTTGTATACTATCTTATATTTTTATAATCTCAGTGCAGAGGAAGTCATTCTCCGTTTAAGGGGACAACAACTTACTCTACCCTACCTCAACAGCAGTGGTTTTAATAAACCAATTTTTGTAGAACAAAAAGAAGGATTAGATCTCAATGTTCCACAAGATAATTTCACTATTAAAGATGTAGAAAATTATGTTGGTAAGCGATAGAAGATCAACATTCATATCTTTTTATTTACTAATGCTTAATTCAAACAGGTTCTGATAGAATAATTGATGTCATTGATGTAACAAAGCAATCAGACATAAGAATGGCCCTTAAAGACTTTGTGGAATACTTTACAAATCCATTAAGATCACAGGTCTTAAATGTGATTAGCCTTGAGTTTTCTGACTCAAAGTAAGTTTCATTACAGGTTTTTGGACGAATTTAAGCATAACTAACATTAACATTTGAAGTTTAAGTGCCTTGGTCGAGCCTCCCTATATTGCCCGCAAGTTATGCTGGGCAAACAATGTTTGGCCCCGAGATTATGCCGTAGAACGACCAGAGGTACAAAAATATTGCCTTATGGGAGTAAAAGATTCCTATACCGATTTCCACATCGACTTTGGAGGCTCATCCGTTTGGTACCACGTCTTAAAAGTAAATTAGTTTTCATTACAGACAAAAAACAACTTTTTACCAATTTTTTTTTGTTCTGAAAATGAACCACCAGGGAGAAAAGGTATTCTATATGATTGCACCTACTGAAGAAAATTTGGATCTCTACCTGCAGTGGTTGTCCAAACCAAACCATCATGAAATATTTTTTGGAGATATGGTACGTGTTTTAAATTAGCTGCGGTTGTAATCATAGCGATTCCGTATCTCTGAACTGTCAATTTGCGATTAGGTTAGTTCCTGTCACCGATTGGTTTTGCAACAAGGCAACACTTTGTTCATTCCAACTGGATGGATTCATGCGGTATACACGCCAAAAGACTCACTCGTGTTTGGTGGCAACTTCTTGCACAATTTAAATATGGAATTACAGCTAAAGTAAGTTATTACTTCAAATTTGAATTCCGCTTCCTTTAATGAGGATGTTGTTTGTGTAGGGTTTACAATATCGAAATAGCTTCTAAGGCGCCAATCCGATTCCGATTTCCTATGTTTCAAACGATGCATTGGTTTGCAGCGGAAAAAATCGTAGAAGATTTAAGGGATATGAGTAGAAAGGGCTCACGCTGTCCAGAACAGTTAATACGTGGGGTGAGAGCGTTAGCCACCGCCCTTAAGAACTGGACAATAGAAAAAGATGTACGTATAAAATCTTTAAAAGTCTTCAAACTTTTATACATTTTCTTTTTGTTTCTCCTCCTGTGAAGCAGAACGGAAAGGGAAAAAACGAACTGATTCCCGAACATATTATAGTAGCAAAACTACTAAAAGAACTGAGTCGAGAACTTCGTCATGTTGAGAAGAGTTCCAATTTATCCCTCTCACCGTTTTCACTGACGGCTTCACTACCGAATGTACCTAATGCCAAAGTGGAAAAAAATTCACCGAAACGAGTGCGCCGTAAACCGCAGACTCGGCCTGATTTCGTTGACATTAACGAAGCGCTTAGTAACTTTGCTGCCGAAGAAGTAAGATGATTTAATGCTCTAGATATCTTTTACCTGTAACATCGTTTTGGTCCCATAGGATCTTCTGTCTATGAAAATTGAGAGAAGGGATGAGCCTCGAACAATTCCTTTTCTACCGCCAACACTCCGTGTCCCTTCTCTACCTTATCCTGTCCTTCACACTCGTCCAAATGCCGTCCCACTCAAGCACGTTTTGCCGAAACGAGGACATGATGAAGAAGAAGAAGGGCCATTGATGATTGACGAACGGAAGCCACCTAAACCGGCCAAAATAGGCCAAAATATGCAAAGGGGACCGATCAAACTGCGTCTTTCTGGTAGGGTTGAATTAATGTTTTGTAAATTACCTGGTGTTTTATTAACATGTTTTTACACAGTTGGCGGGCGAACAGATGTTCCGTTTCCTGAAACAGCAGAAGTTGCAGCCCACATGGACATAGAAACAGGTGAAGACAACCAAGCGGGTGATAACAAGAGTGGAATTGAAGAACTACTCCGTGCAAGTAACATGGCCGTACCTGGAACTTTAGATGAATTAGAGTATGTTTCGTTTTTTTACTCTTTTTGTAAAGCGCACTAGTTAAATTCGCTATTTTGTTTGTAGGGATCGTGGCAGAGCATCACCTTCGACCAGGGAAGCTATAGTTGGCATGTTAACCATGAGCCGAGGATTTAGTTCTACCACGTCAGACCACGTAATATTACTTTACTTATGGCTGTGAAATTATTTTCTTTAAATTTCTACTTCACCAACAGAATGGATTTTTAAATTCAAATCCACAGCCGCTTGCCTCGGCATCCCAGCGGCAACGCAAAGGCAGAAGACGGTTGAATTCATCCTTGACGGATGACTACGATGACGTAAAGGTATCTAAAGTGCACCAGGATGACGAATACAGTAAGTGAAAAGATAAACTATTTAAAATTACGTTCCATTTTACCGTTTTCGTTGGTTTGATTAGTTTATCCGTCGCTGGATGCATCTGATGACGAGAGGGATGGTAAAGATAGTACAAGGAAGAAACCCGGTAAAGTCGGAAGGTCGAGGTTAGACTCTGGCGACGAATCGTGGAATCCTCGAGCTCGTGTAGGTCCAGTTGTCCCGAAAAAGGATCGCCCCACCCGTGACGGAGCAAAGCGGCCAGCAGTTGAACGGGTGTTGGAAGCCGCTGCGCAACGTCGAGCTCTTGAACCAGTATTACTAACAAATTCTTTGGCATTGGTTAAGCCGGTAGTACGTGATAAACCATTCGTTTTTTTTTTTAGCCTCCTAAAAGAGCCTATGTTCGCCGGAGCAAATCGCGATCGGTGATTAGTGATAGTCCTCAAACCGAAGCTGGAGTATCTGATCCTATAGTTCAGCCTTCAGTTGCAGCTCCGACGGCTCCAACGATTCCACCTCCTACACCACCACTTGGTAAAACCGAGAACAAAGGTATACAGCAACTGAGATGTTAAAAACGAATTGCAGCTAACGATCAGTATTATTCACATTTTCTAGTAAATTTAGCTAAGAAACCGAAGAAAGGAATGGCCACTGCAAAGCAACGTCTTGGAAAAATTTTAAAAATTCACAAAATGGTTCATTAAGGCTTCACTTAGTGCTAATGCAGTTCGCCAATTCCTTGTACACACTATGTTGATGGTAAATGCAGTACATAGACATATTTGTTCGAAAACCATCTCAGAAAGGGTTCAGTCAGACGTAAGCTGAGGCAGGCCGTTTTGAAGAAATCTGTATTTGTAGTGCTACCCGGAACGTCAACAGAGAATCTATTTGCGATTCGTAGACGTAGCAGAGGCTTCTCAGTTAACTGGAAGTCTCGCCTCGATTGCGGCAACTTTTGATTCGAGACGTGGGAGCTTGTAGTTACGCAACACGGCCATTTCAGTCGTCAAATTGGCCACCATCAACTTCACCTGCTCAAAGATTGTCTGTTCAGGAGTTCGTCGAGGACCGGCCCGACGAGCTTCAACTATAGCCGGGGTCGGTGTTGTTTTTCTTTTCACATCAGATGCATAAGTAGTTGATTGTAAAGTGGTATTTACCTTTTTTTTTTTGGGGGGGGGGTAACCCCAAATAAAAAGCGTCAAAGAAAGAACACGTATGTAGTTATGGTAGTTCTTACGACGTTAGCAATCGTCGTGTTGGATCTTTGAATCCAGCTATCCAACTTCTGAGTAATGTTGCGGTATTCGGCCAGCTCATCCTCTACCTTCGTCGTCTGGATTTTTAATTCGGCAATAAAATGTTCAATCCCTTCAAGTTTCTGCGTTACATCTAGGAATTGGAAATCAACAAAAACTTAGGGTGATTTTTTTGTAACGTAAAATGTTATCAAGACTTTACCTCTATTGTGTTCTTTAGAATTTAATGTGGTCAATTTCTCCTGCAATGTGATTAGTCCTTCAGTTTTCCTCTGGTAGGATACAAGCTCGGACAGCTGGTTAGTATGGACATTTACCACTTCATTCAATCCCTTACAATCACAGTGAGCTTCACCATTTCCCCAACATTCAAATGCATTTGCCAGTAGGCAAAGGAGCCAAAACATTTTACAAGTTTTAGACGACATTGTAAGTGAAACTGACTGGAAAATACTGCGCTTTTAAGGATGCCTTTGCTGGTGTTTTTGTTTAAGCCATACCGTTCTGGCGTATTCGGGGCGCTATTTTTAAACTGGCAGTGACGTCGTAACAATGTTGATGTGCATCATAGGTTATTTAGACAGTTTTGTTTACAGCCTACTTCGAAACTATGGTGCATTGTTTAAAAGGCTAAGGAGAACAGTAGATTGAAGATTTGGGCTCAGTTTGCGATTTTTTAAAATTAGTTTTCACATGAATTTGGACAAGTTCCGACTAGTAATATTTGACAACCTTAAATCATTTTCTTGGAACAATCTCGATTGGAACTGATTCGCCCTTGCAATGAATTTGCAAATTTGGGTTTGCTCTTGCAATCACAATCAGCCAATCAAAATTAAGACATTAAGGGTATTTAAATGTGCAACTAAAAGGTCTAAATAGTGCAGCATGTTCTACCATGTTACGATATCTTGATGTTGACAATTTTTAGCACACTAACAATAAACTAATTCGTCGACTTTCGAATTTGTTTGTTTACAGGATTCCCCATTTTTATTTGTTAAATTAATTCGCCAGGCTGGCATAATTTAAGTGTTGTGCAAAAAAAATCTGATTAGTTGAAATATTAGAAATAGAGTACCAAACTACCATGCAATTAAATATAATCATGATCCTTACTTGACCTTTTTATCAAAAGATAGAGAGTAAAGGAATGGTAGTGTCTGCAGGTATGGTAGTGTCTGGTGGAGTGGAGTGGAGAGGAGTGGTGGTGGCTGAAGGAGTGGTGGTGGCTGAAGGAGTGGTGGTGGCTGAAGGAGTGGTGGTGGCTGAAGGAGTGGTGGTGGCTGAAGGAGTGGTGGTGGCTGAAGGAGTGGTGGTGGCTGAAGGAGTGGTGGTGGCTGAAGGAGTGGTGGTGGTTGAAGGAGTGGTGGTGGCTGAAGGGGTGGTGGTGGCTGAAGGAGTGGTGGTGGCTGAAGGAGTGGTGGTGGTTGAAGGAGTGGTGGTGGTTGAAGGAGTGGTGGTGGTTGCAGGGGTGGAAGTCGT
The DNA here is from genome assembly GCF_022539665.2 of Daphnia carinata. Lineage (NCBI taxonomy): Eukaryota > Metazoa > Arthropoda > Branchiopoda > Diplostraca > Daphniidae > Daphnia > Daphnia carinata. Next base: position 1,322,169 of record NC_081336.1, on the reverse strand, counting down.
GGTCGGTGGTGCCGGGCATATAGTCAATCCTGCTGGAACGCAAGCTGCTTGATTTAGCGTCAGGGTAACGATTTCCGTAAACAAAGTATTTGTTATCGTTGTAGGGAACACGGTTGTTGTCCTACAAAATAACAAAGAATTTATTACGGAATTGTTTTACAAGTAAATTGCATCTCTCCTTTATCCCTAAGAAAAATGGGATCTCTACCTAGTGACCGTAGTAGCTGGAGTCGATATGCTGTTCAAAATCTTTGCGTAGATAGCAGATAATGCGGAAAATTTGACAGCACCAAAGAACGGATCAGCAACGCGGAAACTAACCGGTGGCATCCTGTCGAACGATGGTTGAAGACCCAACGGTGAATTTAATGGCTCCTGGACAGCAAACGGACGAACAAACGAAGACGGACGGTATCGATATTCGGGAAGGACAGATGGTTCAACTCTGTAAATATCAATATCGGCTATTTTTAGAGACGAGATTAAAACATTAATGTTACATACCTGAGCACTTGGCTGGGATTCACAGGGTTAAACTGAAAAGCGTCATCCTGATGGCCGAGTGCGAAGAAAAGGGGAGCGTTCCAGAACTGTCTCTTGCGACGACATGGAGTTGTAGCCACCGGTGCAATTAGAGATGCGCAGACCGACCTCGTCCTATCAACCAATTTTAACAATTCATTAGATAAGTAAATTATGTATTGGGTTGATGTTTGAGAAAGACTAAAAGAAAAAAAAATGTCTTAGAAAATAAAGAAATATTACGTCACAACTGTCGTTGAGGCTGTGGAAGCTGTGGAAGTGACAAAGGTGGTGAGGGTGTTGGTTCTGCCCGATCCAAACTGCTGGCGAATAACTTGGGTTACGGCTGACGATAGAGTGATGAACACCAATAACAGGCCAAAAGAAAATCTCATTTTCTTCGCGTTCGATAACACGGTATACGAACGTTTGCTAATGAATTGTGAGTATCGATTCGATGAAACTGTGCGGCTTTTATACTCCCAGCAAGCTCTTTGTTTCATGTTAGTAATCATCGATTTTAGATTCTGATGACTACGCCCAGGAAAGAATTCGTTGTCTTTTGTTTCATTCTTTTTTAATCAGTTAATTTTTTACAGATTTGGTTTGAAAATCTTCTGTAGTTTTTGTCTAGTCATGTCGTTTTGATCTTGGCATGATCTTGTTGTAAAGGGCCTTGATTTAACGGAAAACAAACATCATTTCAGTTGTCGAAAGAAAGTACTTCGTCATGGCTGTATGTTTTCGAAAATTCCAAAGTCAGCTGAACAAAAGTGCCATTAAAGTTCAAGCCACCTGAATGAATCCGTTCTTCGTACCAGAAACACCAGGCCGCATTTTGGCTAATGCTTATGTCATTTTTATAAGCTTCCAGAGGATGCATCGTCGCAAAATTTGGAAAGAGGGAATAAGTTTGTTACTCTTTTTCCTTTTCCTAATTGACTTTGAGATCCAATTTCTAAACATTTGACAAACATCCCTAGTAAGAAGAACTGGATTTATTTGGTTAGTATTTACTTTGGAAATAAAAGCTTACCTGATTAGTCATTTTCTACTGCGTATGACAAGTCATTTTGCACGACCGCCAAACCCAAACCTTGAACCTGCAATTAAAAAATAAAATTGTATAAGGGACTAGTTTGGAAGAACAGCTGGAGGTTTGATGGCAGTGGAGCTAACTAGAATCACCAAAGGTTGACGAACTGGAAAACACGAAAACAAATGTAAAAAATAATGATAAATAAAAAATTCTTCCGGTGGCGATAGACGGGTCGAAGTGTACACGAACCGTCACATAACACCAAGCTCACTTAAAGACTTCCTTTTTCCCCAAGAATCAACCAAAGGCAAACTTACACAACGAATAACACTATTTGATGCCATCATATCACACATTACTTATTTTACAATTGGCTATTTAAAAATGATATAGGCTACAACCAAAATCAATTGGCAGCAAACCAACTTTCTATAGCCTAAGATTTACAAAAACACAATAATTTTTTGAAAATTAAACTGCCCCGATGAAACATAACTTGTTGGGAAATTAACAAATAATTTCAAAACACTACTTGCCTTCAACGTAGTGTATGCTTTCTTAAGTGACTACTTGCTTCCTGTGAAGGAAGCAAGTAGTCACATTTTCCACCACATTTTCCTTTTACAGAGCAACATTTCATTTTTTTCAACAGGAGGTGTCGGCCACGTGGAGAAACAGTTCATTTCTAACACTTAATTCGGAATCAGCTGTTTCTTGTAGGATTAAGACTGCCATTACTACTAAGGATAGCATTGATTATATGCAATACGAGGCCAAAAAAGAAGCTAACGTAAATAGAAATTCCAACAAATCTACAACTATCTTGTTCTGGTCGCTTAACGCCTACAAAGGGCGCATGAAAACTGATGCGAAAAGTTGAAAAGTCACACTCACACTGTCACACAGTCAACTGTCAAGTAACCAACGATCGCCGTCTGCTAAATGACGTTGTCATTTTCCAGTTTAAAAAAAAAAACACAAGATTTGACAGGCTACCAATAATCGAAAAGGGAATCAGTTTTTTACATTATTTTTGGACACGGAAATGAAAGTTAAGCGTAATTTTTTCCCCCTTTGACTTTGTATATTTTTTAGCTGTTACCACACTTCAGTGAAATTAGTCACATTTTTGTATGTTGGTGTAATAGCTAGCACCAAAAATCAACGCAATGACACTTTAAAAACAGCAGTAAAGCTATTGATAGTCAATAAATGCTATAAAAGCAAAAACAGTCCTTTAAACGCAGAATACTATATCAGTTTGCCTTGAAAATTATTGAGTAAAAGTTCATTTTTCCTTTTTTTTTAATCACGATGTCTAGTCAAGGCTTGGCTGACCACGCTGATCTATTCATCCGTATAATAATAGTCCTCTTGAATACCGTTACAAGGACCATCATGGGCACCATTTGCACAACAGTTGATTATGAAAATAGCGGCATATCCCGTTTTTTCTACGACTCCGTTGACGACCAGTTTAACACCATAGAAAAGATGATATGGTATATCGCCACCAGGAGCAAAACCTATGGAAACCGTAATTCTAGCCTCTACGGAGGCGTTGGGATTCATTTCCTGGCAATGCCTGAGTAAATTACGGGCACGGAACTCAAAAGATTTGAGACTTCCGTTATTAAAGCCACTGTGCATGAGGACAAGATTGTTCACATCAGAACCAGAGCCCCCTAACATACAGCCAATGATGTGGCCTGCGTGGTAATCGTCCGTGACATTCAAATTTTTTTTCCAATTTTTCGCCACGTAATTGTTTGTGTTACTACCTTGACCCAAGTTCTCTGGCCTTACAACAGCGGAAAACTTACGCCAACGTCTTCCATTCGGAAGAATAGTGTGAGAATCAATATTGATTTTGGTTTCGTTCCTTTTGTCTTCAGGTTTATCATCTTTCTTTGGTTTTTGGGGCTTCTTTTCGTCTCCGCCTCCAGCACTTTCTCCGCTTACATCTGTCAAATAGCATCAGGTGTTAATCAGAACGAATACGTACCAATCCCTGTTGGTGTCATTGAATCAAATCCCTTATACCTACCTTGTCCTGATTGGCAGAATCTTTCTGCCAAATCTTATTGTATTGCGAATTATCGCCATTTCCTTGTGTTTTACTTTTCATGCCGACTCCTGTATTGAAACAACATTTTAATTCCGAATTTATAAAGAGGCTTATAACATTGGCTTGATGACCTTTTTTAATATTTGCCATCTTTTTATTCATTGAAGATTGGGCTCTTTTTTAATTCTTTCACCACTTTTTCAGCTCCAGCAATCGTGGGATGGGTACCATTCCAGTCCATGAAAAGTGTAACCGCTTCGTATGCAGACACGAAGCCTCTAACGAGAACAGTAGCCTTTCCTACTCCCTTTACTGTAGCAATGAAAGCGGACTTTCCCGTTTGCTGGAGTGTAATGGCAAGTCCCGCCATGTGTGCGCTTCTGTTTATCACTTCGGCGTCGCTAATATTAACCATTTTCTCGTCTAGCTTGTCCGCTTCGGCTGAGAGTGCACAGTAGAGCAGGGCTGTCTGGACATCTATTTGCTGAGCCGAACTTATTCCGTGAATATCAGACTCCAGTCTTTTTATTAGTTTTTCGTGGGCTTCGCAATGTTCTTGGTATGCATCCATATGTTTCTTAATTCACTCTCGGAATGCATTGGACTCAACGCTGTCTACAAATTCTGTGACTAAATTGACGCTAGCTCCAGCTGCCGTTGCACCCAGAGACCATCCGAAAGTGAACGGCACTAGACACAAGCCAGCAATGCCTATAACCGTTCCAGTTGTTTTTGCGATGTTTTTTTTTTAGTTCGTAGCTTTTCATTTCTTCAATTAATCCATTCGTTCTTTCGAATTCGTTCAAAATGTGGGAAACAACTTTTGCCAGCTTTTCCAGAGCTTCAAAGAGTTCTTCAACAAGACCCATGGTTTCCCTGAAGAAGTGAGAAAAAAAACTTTCAATTATTACCAAGTATTAAAAAGAATTCTTTTCTGCCCCACATAAAACAAGATAACAACTTACGTTTGAGGACGTGGCAACTGCGTAACGAAAGGCTATTTTTAAAACGTAGCGAACCCAAATGCCAGACTAAAGATAAAATGTAAATAACGTAAGCTTGTTGTGCTCTAATATCTGAACCGGGCAGGAGAAAAACGGATTGATGCAACATTGCCACGTTTTAAAGCAGAGGCTGTTTACCATCGATAGATCTCTTGAAATGATACATGTAACATCTAAATCTTGTTAGCTACAACTGAATTTGTTACTCACCAATTTCTCGTCGCCAGTTGAATTTGTCCTTTCCTGAAGAATTTCGCATATACGACAGTCCAACAATTGAAGAGTGTTATTTAAAAGGTCATCTTCGTCACGCTCCAGCTGGGATATTGCTTCATAGCATCCGTTTCTTTCCCGTCTAAGTTTACATTCCCTTCCGTTAATGGTTAGAACTGTAAAAATTTCAGACGTGCAGTAAAACAGATGGAATTATTTAGTAGGGAAATCGGTTGCCATGGCCATAAAAGCATTTAAAAGCGAGATAGGATGTAAGTGCTGATACGTGAATAGTACACGCTATAATAACTCTTAATAGATTTCGGCAACGACAAATTAGCATTACGAATAACTGAAAGTATGAATTGCTATGCCGCCTCATCATCAAATTCAGTTGGTTAGCACTTTCGCATCAACAGTGGTATGATTCGATTCATTATGCCGTTAACGAAAAGTACACAGATATTCGTTTCTAGTTGCTCTTATTGGCTCTAATATAACAAAAGAAAGGCTGTTTTTGGACGCCAAGGTCCAATCTAAGGCCCTATCTAAATAAGTAGGATGAGTGGCGTGCGATAAACCTTCATAAATTGACCACTTTGTTTCTTCTTTTTTTTCAAATCTTTTATGTCGTACCATGTAGCAATATGAATTTCGCTGCGTAGGTTTATACTGCGATTCGAAATGTCTGGCATTTTGTTGACCACAGAACAGGGGTTTTGCCCCTCACGTGGCCAATTGTTGATAATTCTTGAGATGCATACAGATAGTAGAAAGGAAAAACACAACTCACCGGTTCGAATTGTTGCGAAAGAGGTTGATGTTAAAGAGATACGTAGGCTTTGCATTATTTCGCTTTATCTGTTGTTGTTTTCCCCATGTTTGGTTTTAGCTTGTTCGGGGATAGAGTCCTAAAAAGATAATGGGATTTACACGTAGTAAGCACTCTTTATCGTACGTGAGTAAGCGTATCGCAAACTGCGATGCATAGTTACCAGTTCAAAAACAGGGACCAGTAAAAAATTCGGTGAAATTGTAACCAAAGAAGAGATTCAAATGGCACTGCATTTTTTTGGCGTGTCTTTCGTTTACGGTTGCTGGAAGGCAAGCTCATCAAAAGCCCTTCTTTCCATTGAACTGCAACAATCTGAAAAAGAACTAGAGGCAAAGGTTAATCAACCAGAAGAAAGGCTCTGCTTCAGCAACCAGAATCGAATATGACGGACCTGTTGCTTCATATGGAAATGCCCGACTCCGCCCACTGCGATTCAATGAAGCTTCCTATTGTTTTTGGTAATCATGTCTTATTTCATTGCCTATTACCTATAAAATAAACCATTAAGAAAATATCATATGATTCTTAAACTCAATAGGGTTCCCCAAGGAGATTAAAAACAATGACATCAAATCAGTTCCAATTTACCTCCATGTACAGAGAAACGTTTCGTCTTCGATAGCCTTCGCTTCCTTTCCGTTCGACTTTGCAGTCTTGCACCAATCACCAGCAATGGATATGGGGCGGATATAACCGTGGGGAACTTCATCACCCCACTATAGAGGAATTCCATTTTCCTTTTACAGGATTGGTCCATTTTCCATCCGTCACAGCTATGGATGAAGAGGGAGGGCACCTTTACCTGGATAATAAGGGACTTGGGATGGGTTAAGTTGAAGAATACAATAGCATAACTATTTATCCAGGTTGTTGGCCTTGGAACAATCAACGGTGAGTTCATAAATGCATAGAATTTAAAATTTGAATATAAAGATGGGTTACATAAATCGATTAGTGATAACATAACAAAAATAACTTTAACATCGTTTTACTAGCTTTTTATCAGAGGAGAAATAGAGGAGACATACTTGCCCTTGTTCTATAGGTTATCACTTTATTTTTCAAAGGTTGAATCGAAACCAGTATTTGTTCAAACAATTCGAGCTGTTATCGCATGAGCTCAACTGCATTTCTCAAGCATTTGATAACTGCCCGTAATGATTATGAGGGTAAGTAACAAATAACGCATACCTAGGGACCTCTCTAATACGACGGTTATTTGCCTCGTGGCCAACGGTTTCTTTAACGACTAATTTAACATTTTGCAACGCACAGGTTTCACTGTCAAATTTGAATCAAGATGTTATCCGCTCATGTTTAATGATGCACTGAATTCGAGTGGCAATCACGAAGCATTTGGCTATAACAAACGCTTTTGCATTTCAAATCAAGTGTAAAAATGTCTGGGCTTAAATCCTACCATGTAATAGTCAGGATTATGATTAACTGTCAAAGCACCAAACTACTTTTGACAACTTGATTCTTGTGCTGCTAGTTTCAATAACTCATGTTTTTTCGTATACGATGGAAAGAGAACGACCCTCTTGTTAATGTTTACCATATGGTACTTCGCATTAACAAATGCGTGGGACATATAAAAGACTTTAGCAACAACACTGATGTGTTTATGCTGTGTTTTACACAAAACAAGGTGAGGTCACTATATTGCAGACCTGATAGAACAATACTGACGTAGAATGACATCATCATTCCACGACCAACCTACGCCCACAAGTAATCATTCTTCGCTTTACCAAGAACTGCTTATCAATATGATACGTTAGGCTTTACTTATTGCCGTTATGCTATTTGTTGAACTATGGGATATAGAAATTCAACGGCAATAATTAAATGAAGTTAGGAAAATTCATCCAATAAAATAAAAAATGATTGCAGCTACAGGAAGCTAATTAAGCCCGTCTTCGTTATCATTTTTTCTTTTGCTTGGAATAATGAAGGCATAGTATTACACATTTTACCAACATTTAGCAGCTGTAGTACTGAGATCCAGGGATTGGTAACAGCTACGTCAGTATGTTGACAACGACTGAGAAATGTCTTCCTCCAGCATCCAGCCGGTGAAATCCGTGTAATGGCCAGTGCCATCAGAAAGAAGTACTCCTGATGACAATCCGTAAATTTGCAACCAGACTTCATCTCCCGGTTGCAAGTTGAGAGTCGATTGAAGACTTAACGGGCTGTACTGATGCATGTCAACATAAGCCTGTTCGAACCAACCCAATCCAATTAGATCGCCGTTCATGTAAAGTCCAACTCCTAAATAAACATAGGAGTATGACGCTGGAAAGTACGCTACTCCGGAAAAAGAGAAGAAATAAATTCCTTGTCGTGGGGCCGTGAATATTCCCGATGTTAAATTCATGGCGTTTCCTGTGTTGAGTCTTTCAAGATGAAACGGAATAGGAATCCCAACGGTTGAGAAACCATAGTCCCTCTGAACGTAGAAATAAGTTGGCATCGACTTGACGTCAGTGTAGCCAATCCACTTCTGGAAGCCTGGTAAAATCAATTTATCAGCTAGTGTCAAATGAAAACAAATCTAATCATTTGTACCAGCATCGTCAGGAAGTTTTGCAAAGTCGCAGAAAACTGTTTCGATCATGGTTACTCCTACGACGGAATAGAGTCCGTTCAAGACATGTCCGAGTCGTCGAAGATCTCTACAGGATGTGGGCATTAGAGCTACGTCCTCTACGCCAGAACCGGTGGAATCCACGGCGGGACTAATGGTTGGTAAAGGATGCTCCCTTTGCGAGGAACTAACAAGTGACTGTAGCTTTTTCGTTGTGGTTTCTAGTTGCGATACGTTGGCTTCTAGTTCGTACACTCTACTTGCCAATGCTTGCCTAAGTTTGTACTGAAATAAAATAGTTTAATCAAATAGTGCAAGACGAATATTATAACAAATGGCGACTTACGTCATGTTGGATGTTTGTCTCGAGTTCTGCGTTTTTCGTTTCAAGTTGAGCTACTTTAGCTAACAAGCTTTCCATGGTTTCCTTGAGTTGAAGCTAAATCATACAAGAGTTGACCAAATGTAGTTGTAGCAAGAACTGGTTAATCAGAAAATTGAATAGACTTACATAACCTTCAGTTAATTGTTGTTGTTTGTCTTCAGTTGTAAAGGCACTGGTTGAAAAACTAAGAAGCAAAACACATACATGCAATACTCTCATTAAATCAAGCCAGTTGTCCATTTTCTTTTTTAGGGGGGAGGGGGATTTCACACTCTTCTCGCGCGGTGGTTGACGGCAGTGCCACTGACTTCATATCTTAATCATACCTCTATATCAAGATTATCTTGAACGCTTCTTTTTCACGTAAACACAACGCAATAGTAGTACTAACGGGTAGTGTTGGTCGAACTATGGACACGCTCAGATGGAGGGTGTCCCGCCACATCTTTCGCTGTTACATATGACGATAGCCTGAAATCGCCGAGAAATTAGGACGGACCTCAGATTGCGATTGCCACTTATCCACCTGTACCCTCAGCATCTTTGCTCGATCGTGACTATTTGTTTTCAAAGTATTTTGGCTGATTTTTTAATTTAAATTTTGAATTACAGTCATGTTGGGCCTTATTAAACTGAAAGTGTTTCTTGAGCTCCGTACGGTACAGATTGCCATCTTACTCTGTTCAAAAACAAATGAAAACTAAAAGGCTGCGTTGTCATTTCAAAAAAATTATCCTCGTGCTTTTTCTATTCTTGTTTTTATTTTACGTAACTTGATCGCCCACCTGTTTGAAGTCGAGACGCGCCATATTCAAGCAACTGAAAGAAGAAAAATTTTCGTTTTGAAGGTTCTTATACCTGCTTAATTCCCATAAATTTCTTTGAAAAATAGAAAAGTCAAAATTATTGCGACCCATTAAAAAATAGCAAGGTGGCAACTTTTCCCTTCCCTTCAAGTTTCCTAGAATCGTTATTAAACTGCATCATTTGTTAATCTTTAAGTCCAGAGTTTGTTGCGAACATATGTATTTCATGGCGTTATTTTGATTAACTTATTTCAGTTCTTATTTGCAAATACCACGATATCGGTCAAAATATAAAAACGCAGGGTGAAGCCCGAAGGATGGAGGGAGAGAACTACAAAACACTTGGTAATTACTAATCAAACAAAATGAGTTGGATCTTGTATGGTATGGATTTTTGGTTTTCAAAGTATTCATTTCTTGGTTTTCTGTTGGTCAGGGAAAATAGGTGACTATGAAATTGGCGCTAAATGGCAATGGAAATTCAGTGCAGGCACAATCCAGACATTTTACCTGAAAACCTTGCTGTTCCTTTCACTGGTATTAATGGCAAGTACTTGCATAATTTTGGGGCTACAGTTCTCCAGAATATCGGACAGAGAAGCAGAGCTTCAACAGATCAGCTTAACAATCCTGAAACTCCAGTCTGAAGTACAGTTGGAATTGAAAGAAATTAAACAACTCAAGGCAGAATTGTCTGTTGGATCAAGAGAAAGGGATGACGATGAAAGCCCTGTTATACGGGAAAAAAGGAGTATTTCCAAAGGGAGCTACAACAGTAAGGATACAAAGCCTTCAAAGGCAAAGAAGAACTCTACAACTGACAAAAAATTTCATCCTAACCACAACACTAAAAATGCACCATCTAAGGGTATCTCTTTTCTGCAATCCTTTTCTTCTCATTTTCAATTCTTAAACAAGTACAAAAAAGAAACCAACAAACAAACCAAACAAACCAAAGAAAAATAGAATTTATCCTACCCCTCTAGTTAGGCTAGTGTGTTGGGCAACTATTTAACTAATATTTTCAACTAGATATACTGCAAATAATTCCTTGACTATATCTATCCTTAACCTGTCCTCAGCATTCTCTTTGGGGATGGCTACAGCATATGTATACAGCATCTCGAAGCTATCAGCGACGATCGATTAAGTTTATTTTTTTGCCTTTTTAATAGTCACTGCCATCCACCTGGAGCGGAACGTGAGCTTTTCGGTCACGGGCTCGAATGGCATAATTAATCGGTGGCATCCACAGTGGCTCCCTGCCGGGGTGGAAAGTTTTCAACTAGAAGACCATAATTCCAGTTTAGTTATTCCAAGCACTGGCTTGTACCTTATCTACGCCCAGGTTCTAAAGCTGCTACGTTTGAAGTTTTTCTATTCTTAATTCAATTTTCTGTGGCTTATAGCTCTGCTACGCAGCAACAAAAGATAACAACAGTTATGAGGTACGGGTGATTAGCCAAGGAGCGGACAGTTCCCATTCAAAGATCGTAGCTCAATGTAGTGCTGGAACAACGATCTTAGATAATGAGATTACGTGCTACACCTCAGTTGTTCAAGTAATGTCATAATCATTTAGTTCCTATTCAGATAGATTCCTAATTTGTAAAATCTTTACAGATTCTACAAGCTAACGACAAAGTTTACCTGCAACAAATACAAAAAAATCGACACTTGTTAATGGACAAGGGTCGAAGCTTTTTGGGAATCGTTAAGTTGTCATAAGGAATTGCTATTTTATTTGATTTGGAATTTACCGACTTAATCATTGATCCTGACGCAATCCAGCAAAATAAGGAAAGCAATAAAATTTGTGATAAAATCTGCCGGCTGATTACAAAAAAATACGATCTCCTGATTGTTTATCAAACTCTTGATCAGACCTGTGACATTAAAATGTCAACAGTTTTAAAGTGTGTATTGCTCTTCGAGTTTAATGTAGTTGTCTGTCTCCCTTTTTCTCGACCATAACGCATAGACAAAAAGCGCTGCACTGGACCGATAAAGTCTGGCGATTCATAAATTAACAATAAGAAAGGGAACCACTATCACGTTAATTCAAAATTTCGAAAGCGAAGGTGGAGACAAGCTCAAGAAATAGAGAAGTACGGTAGGATTACAAGGGGGCGGGGGTGGGGGATATAGGTACTTCCATTCCGGACAAAAAAAGAAAACCAAACACAACCAAACAAAAGCGCATCATGATTTCGCTGACGGACTGTCGTACGTGTCGGTTAAAATCAATCGAGTGATTCCGGCATTTTCTGCACGAACGATGTAGAAAAAAAAAAAAAAACAGAATAATAAGACGATAATCAGACTCTCCATTGTCGATTTATTTATAAAATAAATAGTTAGAAGAGGTGGGAAAAATAATCACCATCGCTGCTGTATGCCGCCGCCTCCATGTTTATATCTGCCGACGCAATCGCCGTACTGAAAATGTCCACTGAAGACTGTTCCAATGAAGGTTGAGGTGTTTGCTCGTCTATGTTTGCGTCAAACAAAGTTAATAACAAACTAATTACGGTATGAGATGTTTTCAACAATTTACCTGTTATGGCATAGATTACTCCTGTGTGGGGATCAAGTATGCTTGTTTCCACATTAGTTGTGTTGGCAACCTCACGGCTGCCTCCATCATCTTCTACCAACCGTGTAGTCGCACAAACGACTGCATGTTCTCCATTTTTTTCAAGATTTTCTCGTGTCGGAAATTGAACGTTACAGGGAGTGAAATTATGACTCAGTGGGGCGGTGACGGCGTCTGCAGCTTTAAATTTAAACCCATTATCGTTTACTTCTTCTATGAATGTAAAATTGCACACATTTTATAGTGTGGAATAAACTCTGAAAATTATATCAATTGTGCTTACCGTAACTAAGAATTTCATTGCGAATTTCACGATCAACTTTCGCTTCATGGGCTCCTTTTGTATCGGTAACCGTAGCAATAGGTGTCTTCACTGAAGCTCCGTTTAGTTCCGTGGCTGCAGCAGTTGACATAATATCGCCGAGAATGATCGATTTACCCACGGCTTCATTACTTAGTTCAAGAACGTAAACATTTTTCTAATAGAGATCAATAACAACACAATATGTCGAGGAAGTTGTTACAAAGCCACACATGAGAAAATAGTTCAAAGAAAAATATAAAATACCTGTGTCGTTCCTCCCGTAACGGTCGTTGATACAATTTTTTGCGTTGCATGATTGACACCAGCGATTCCACTACCACTGCTCACTACATTCGCCCCGCTTGGGACTGATATAATGCGAACATTGTTAGGAAATGTTACTTTTGTCCCCGTCGGTGTGCTTACAGACTTTGGTAGGAAATTGTTCTTGTTCAAAGAACCACTTCGATCTACGTCCTGCAAGTACGTTTTAGATTATGGACCATGAAATAGCAGTTTCGTTGACAAATGTTCAACAAAAAATGTATGGAACTTACTCTGGCCACCGTAGTTATGGTCTTAGCCATGGGCAAGTTTTTATGTAACACAATCACATTGGCTTTCCCGGGGAGCTGCTTGCCAATGCTCGAGGCCACACTTGGCACCGTTTGTACCGTGACCGGTGTGTGAGTTTGTACAGAACGCGGGATACTTGTTTCCTTCGACGAGCCTATCGTTTGTTGCTGCTGGTTCAAGGACGAAGCACGAATTTGTACAACTTGCTTTACGCCTGCATTGTTTGTAACGGGCCTTGCTTGATTGAGCTGAACCTGCAGAATAAATGATTGTTATCTTGCTACTAAATGAAGAACACATGCCCGAATAGATAATAGTTAACTAAACAGTCTAATAAGAAATAACAACAATAAGAATACCTGAGCATATTGAGGTACCGGCGGTCGCACAGTGATGGAAGGCCGCTGAGCGTTAGCTTGAACTATGGGTGCTCGTACACGTATTTTCCCCGTATTAACGGGTAGCGATGACGGGTTTGATAAATGCTGCTGTGGTCGTATTGGAGTGGTGATTTGCTGCCCTCTTGGTATAAGCTGAGGTGATGGTTGAGGTGTGCTAATTACTTTATGCTGTGATGGTAGCTGGGGTGTAGTCATCACTTTATGCTGGGGTGATGGCTGAGGTGCTGTCATTATTTTATGCTGGGGTGATGGCTGAGATGCAGTACTTAATTTATGCTGCGGTCTCACACAAGTAGGTGACACAGCCCTTACTTTGGGTAACGGGGCAGAGAAATTCACAACCTGCTAACAATGTGGTATCATGAAAGAAACAACTACAACTCATCAACAAAATCCTTGTCTTTTCTTTACCTGGTTTGATGGGGATCTTGGCCTTTTGACCGGAGTAGGATTAACAGGAATAACAGTTTTTTTTGACAATATTTCTGGCTTCTTCTCGACATCAGCTGTGTTACTAATTAGAATGCTTTTTTCAATGGGTGTATCCATGAAATCAGATTCAAAGTTGTTGTTGCTATGGCAGCTTGAATCAGGGCTAGCAATAGGAACCATCACTGGAGACAAAGTGTCTTCATCATCAGGGTCACGAACATATTTGGAAGATGCTTCATCTGCAAAGATTGGTGTGATTTCACGTCCACTTACTCTCAGGCACTAGCACAACATGTGATTACCAGTGTTGGTGATTGGTGTTTGATTAAGACAAATCCTTGGATTTTGAGCTACAGCTTTGCTAACACTTGTAGCTAATGATGTAAAAAGGGTGGGCCTAACCAGACGAGGCATAAGAGGAACAACTCTCCTACCTTCCAGTGCCCAAGCCCATTCAGTATCTGCTCCACCACTCAGTCTAGAGATAAAGTTTTAGAAGATTTAAACTTCTGTTACAAATAGGAAAACTATGGCAAATAAAAATACACACAACCTTGACACAGTAATATGATAAGATGCTAGCCTTACCGTTCAGCAATGCAACCAAGCTTCTCATCATTTACTGCCCGGCGTATCTCAGCTTTATGTCTCTCAGGTGATATCTTCATCAGCACAGATAAATCCTCTAATAGTTTTCTTCTATCTTTGTTAAGTTCTCCTTGAGCTCGTAATGTTGACACAACAGCCCCATAGGTTTCTAGCTCTACAATGGCACACATAAATTAGTTGCAGAGGAGACTCAGCGAAGAAAGGTTATAAAAACTGACCCATTCTCCTTAAAACTTTATGACATTCTTCTTTAGTTGAATCAAATATTGTGGGACCCATCTCGAGTCTTTCTCCCGATTCTCGAGACGGCACGGTTCAGATGCAAGGAATACCTACTTTCGTCTCTGTTTGCGCGTCGCGTACAGAGCCAACAAAGTCTTACTAACACAGACTTATCAACACCAAATTAAGAAACAAGTGAAAACATTTAAAGAATGGAAATTGGTATTTCTAAAAGATAAAAACATTCGAATATTTTTCAAATCGCAATGCAGCCACGGGTATATGTGCTTATATATCAACTAGCGTAGTGTTGTATTTAGTATTTTCCTCTCAAACATCCAAGCTGTGGCAACGTTGCCACATTTGAATTCGATTGCTGTGGCATTACGATCAGATACAGCCATAAGCCACAATGGTTGACTGTCACCTCTTACGAGAGCACCAGATCACCGAACATAGGATAGCATTAGCAATGTAAAGATAACAGCATCCCCTTTCATTGTAGAAAGCAAATTCTGGCTATTGGTTATGGCACTTTTCTAATAAGACAATATATATTGTTTTTCTGTCGAGAATACCTTATAACATCGCAATGTATTCGCCATATAAATTGGTACAGGAAAACAGTAAATTTCCAACTGTACTTTACGAGCTCCACGAAAACGACGCCATCCTTTTTAATGTGACAACATCCTTCAAAAGTATTTGTAGCATTTTTGCTACATGTGAAGTATCCATCAAACCGTCATCCATTTCACATTCTATAAAGCAAAGAAAGGTTTAGAAGCCAATAGTGTAAATAACTTTACAATGAAAGTAACCTTCGAATAAGCCTTCCAGAGATTCTAGTCTGGTATTTACTTCATTTTGCATATCTCCAATGTGCAATAAGAGATTCAACCGACAATCTGTCGCATCGATCGGAGTTTCGGGAAGAGGAATATTCGGCACTGAAAATTGAAAACCAAACAAACAAAATAAAACAAAAGTTAAGTTATTCACTAAAATATGAAAAAACTAAAATAAAAATGAAGAACTCAAAACAATACATGGCGATTTAAGTTCCTCTTTAGACTCCGCGTTTGAGAGAACTTCAGCATTCGCAATTTCCGGTTCTGCCTTTTTATTCCACGGCTGAGCCCATAGATACAACTTTGGATGATCTTTGTTCCTGGAGAAATATGTACACATAGAAAATGCAATCGCTGCTGATAAAAAAAATGCTAAGAATGATACTTACTTGGCAACATCTATTTTGACTTTTAAAGAGTGCAATAGTTGCTTAAGGTCAGTAGCGGCCGCGGTCAAGGAATGTGCCACCCGCAACGCACGATCAGCGGGAACTGAGCTGGACCCCGATATAAATTTTAGACTAGGAAGTTGACCTTTTTTCAACCAAGTTTGGTCGTGCGTATAACGCCGAGAAAGTCGCTCTCTGAATGGATAACGACAAAAGTGACAAACATAGGGATCTGGAACGTTCTCTTCCGTGTCGATCGCCAAACAAATGCCGTGTTGCCAACAGAGACAAAGCTCACACTGGATCATCAGGCCATCTTCTTCTGGTGAACCACAGAAACAGTGGACCAATTCTTTTTGTCCCGGAATATCATCTAGCGTTGAGACGATAGGTTCTTCGCTTTTAAATTGTTGTAGCGAATCTTCTATCCCACAAGCCTTTGACTCGAAATCCATTGAATGGAATTCTGTTCCTGATTCGGGTGCGTTTGTTAGAGCATCTTCTGTCGTACATTCTACGCGGCGTTTTTCCGATTTCCGTCGCGTAGCTTTCGCGGACACGCCAACTCCTGCTTTTTGCTGTGACTCGCTTAAGCTGATCCTCTTTGAGAGGGGTAAGTTTTGCAAGTCGTCACTAGCAGGAGAATCGGCAATTTTCTCCTTTTCTTTTTCAATCTTTCGGTCTAAACTAGGCCGTAGGCGAGGAGGTGGAGGAGAAGGAGATGATTGTGGGGGAAGAGTTAAGATGGACGCAAGGATGGAATGGGAATGGGATACAAAGGCTGGTTTCGTTTCTTCTGTTTCAAAAGCTGTTCTAGCAGTGGCCAAATCTTCCACTCGAAATGTTTTGCAGCCAAGCTTTTTCAACAGCGCTGGATGGTAATGCTTGATGTGCATCTAGATGGCAAAGACTCTCATAAGCATATGAATAATTATTGCTTTCATTTTAACAACTTGCCCCAAGAAGATTATCACGGCGAAACAATTTACGACAGTCTTCTACCGGACAACGGTAACCGTCTTCCTCAGGAACAAATGTTGGAGTGTCCGTTTCAATATTTGTTCCTGTAGTTGATTCACTCTTAACGGGCATTTTGTTTGACGGTGTTTTATCCATTACATTTGGCTCAGGTGTGGTGTTCGATGCAGAAGATGGGGCGACAGGTTCCGTGGGCAATGGGCCCGTCGAAGCTGCCGGTTTCAATTCTTCTTGTTTTTTTATAGGGGCATTAGGCGTTCGAGATGTTGGGACTGTTGAATTTCGAGCTCGTACAGGGACTTCAAGACCTCGACTTGTGTAAAAATTTTCTCCCAAACGAAAATCGAATAACTCCAGGTCATGATCCAGTTGACGTATAAATAAGTATTGTCTGATTTCTTGTTTACTTCGGAATGTCCTCCCATCGGGTCTGAAAAGGTATTTTAACAGTTGATAACCAGTCAGATCAAACACAAAATTTTAATATACAAAAAAAAAAAAAAATTAATAAAAAAATCATTTACCCAATGATGACAACATCCCATTTGCCAGCCTTAGTGGCAGATGTCTTGAATTTTGCTTTCTTCTCCCAGTTTTCAGGTAGCTTGTCATCGACGAGCTTAATAATATCGCCTGAGTGGCAAAATCAATGCAGCTTGAGTCGAATCCATAGTATAAACAGTGAAACACCATTACCATGATCTTTGACCAACGTTCTTTCTTTTTTTTCTTTTTTCTTTTTCCTCGTTTTTTCCGTTGGAGAATGCGCGCGGGTTGAAGCAGAGTCAATAAGCAAATCTTTTTCTTCCTCTTTTAGAACTAATTCATTTGGCGTCCCTCCGTCTCTTACGGTTTCGTTAGAAGGTCTTTTTTTGTAACATCGAAAAAGCTCTGCTACTTCGATCTTTTTCTTACGCTTTCGCCTTTCTTCTTTTGAACCTATTTCCTCCATATCAACAATTTTATCTTTGTCTGTTTCTGTTTGTTTTGGAAAAGGTATCTCCTAAAGCGGAAAAATACCAAAATAATTTTAAAAATTTTGGGACTTTGCAAAGTGTGTAAAGAAAATGCAAACCATTTTATCAGCCTGGTCTTTGGACATTCGGGACATTTGTTTCGCCTTAACCTGCATGCTGAATCCATCGTAAAAAATAACCTCAAAATTTCCTTAAAGAAATGCAGTGGAAATATGAATCAAAATTATTTTGAATCTTGACAAATTTACCTGGTTCCAAAACCTTGGTTATTTGAGCTGGATACCTCTTGTTATTATGCCACACTGCCATCACTTTTTCACCAACTTTAAAGTCTTTGCCTCTACCAGCTTTGCCAGGTGATATTTTTCTAAAAAAAACAAAAACAGGTGCAACCTGGAATTAATATATGCTATATAGTATAATGATAGAAAGGAATATACTCAGTCTGGTTTGTAACTGGTCTCAGGCGGGCGCTATCCATGCTTATCCATTCATCATAACGACTTGACCAATTCTGAAAATGGACAAGCACTTCTCTGCCTTCAACATCAACTTCTACAACTTTTGAAGGGAACCAATTGTTTGCAAAATCTCTTGCTTCTAAGAGAGAACCGGGAACGAACTCCATTTTGACCGAACTTGGGTTTCGGCTTCCTTTTCTTCCCGAAGTGGTCGGTTTTTCTGTTCCAGTTGCACTGGTGTCGGCAGAACTTGCCATTTTAATCAGGCAATGTGTAGAGCACTATTTGTTTTTGTTCTTGACACATTGACACTTAAAATTTATTGCCTTATTTTTGCTTTAATTGAAATTTTGGTTAATCAAAAAATTTTTATTTTCTTTTTTACCAACCTAACATAACATCGCCATATTGAGCGTTGCCATTTAATAAAACAAAAGTCATTCCAGTTAAATATTCCTATAATTACTGCTAAAATTATAGGAATAATTGAAAACAATGTTTGATAGTAGGAAATTCAATGAAAATTTCATAGTTTTTAATGGAGCCGTTAAAACATCAAAAGCTCTCCGACGATGAATGAGTAGACAAGACAAGCAGAATAAACATTACTAGTTTTCAAATGTGAATAAGTCAACGATAAGTTAACAGTAATAATATAATAAGGTAAAAATGTTTTTTTATTCAACAAATAAATTCGTTCAACACAATTTCGAAAAATGAATTTTAGCGACATTAACGGTGAGCTGTTTTAACTAACTGGCATCGTAGGAATTTCGAAAAATAACCGTTGGTTTCGCTGCAGTCAGTTTACTTTCGCGCTTTTAACTTCCATTTACTTCAGTTGAGTCGGTTGTAGATCTTAGGACAACTCAGAAGTCTAATGTTGCGTTGGGGAAAATAATTTCGTGGAAAAGTAATGATTTTGTAAATCGCACTGTAATCGTCAACATTACTTCTGCCCGTAAGTTTCTTTTTCAATATTTTTTATCCCTTTTTGTGGATGTCGTTCTCTTTCATCTGATACGTGGCTGTCGGTTAATTTTATTGTGGATAATGTATGGGGTGCATGGCGCCAACGGTCGCTTTTCGTGCATCATAAACTTACGTCCTTGTTCTGTCTGTTCTGCTTTCAGCTCAATCAGATTGAAAGGAATAGGTGTCAAAGCTTGTTCCTGCTATTTTATTACATTTTGATTAAAAAACCCATCTGGGAATTCAAATTCAAATACATAATGGCCCCTACCAAGCCATCAGGCATCACTCAAATGGTCACCAGGATGAGGGCTGCTGCAAACCCATCAAAGGCTACTGTAAATTCACTTAAGGCTGTAACTGAGAATAACAGCCTGGTCAACAAGAACAAGAGGAAAGCTGATACTGCTCTTACATCAGATAACAAAAAGCGGTCAGCTTTAGGAGATTTGACTAATGTAATAACCCTTTAACCACTTGTGTGTTTTTCAATTGTTTCAAATGTAATATTTTTAATGACAGGCTTCTAGTAAGCTTCAGGATGCAAAGAAGGCCACCAAAGGAAAAGTCTCATCTACTACTACTAACATTAATCTTGCTAGACCTCAATTGGCACGCCCTTCCACTAAAGCACTTACCTTGAACTTAGTCAAAGAGGAAGTTAAAGTACCTGAACAGGTAGCAAAACAAGTTTTCTCCCAACTGCTTTTGAGCTAACAGTAAAATATTTTGTACACAAGACTGATTCTGAGGCAACTATCTACTTCTCTCCTGAAAATGCCAAGCCAAAGAGGGCCCTTCCTGCCAATGTAGAAGATTTTGACAGTGAATGCGGTACAGATCCTTTCCAGACACCTCAGTACGCCCACGACATCTTCCTTTATTTCAAACAACGCGAGGTAATGCCGATTGCTACATTGACTTGCGATCGAAAGAATCCATCTAAAGTGCTTTCTTTGTTTGGGCATTTTTAGCTGAAGTTTATTCCACAGCGTTATATGGACCAGCAAACCGAGCTTACTTGCGATATGCGAGCAGTTTTGGTGGACTGGTTGGTTGAAGTGCAAGAAAGTTTTGAACTCAATCACGAAACTCTTTATTCTGCTGTGCGACTCGTTGATCTCTACCTGTCTCGCACTACCGTCAGTAAGGAGAATCTCCAATTAGTTGGCACGACAGCCATGCTGATCAGTTCAAAGTTTGAAGTAGGTTCACGCCTTTTTTAATTTTTTTAGTTCTGTTCTAAGTTTTCCCTTTTCCTTCAGGAGCGTTGCCCGCCATGTGTCGACGACTTCCTCTACATTTGTGATGATGCCTACACTCGGAGAGATCTCATCAAAATGGAGATGAGCATTCTCAAAGCAGTCGACTTCGATATTGGTCTGCCATTGTCTTACAGCTTTCTCCGCCGCTATGCCAGAGTACTTTTATTTCAGTTTACATTTTCGCTGTTGCTATACAGTTATTTCTCTGGAATTAGGTGAGCAAAGCCAGTATGGAGACTTTGACATTAGCCCGCTTCATCCTCGAGACATCGCTGATGGAGTACGACTTGGTGACTGTCAAGGATTCCCTTATGGCTGCTGCCGCTCTCATGATGGCCTTCCAGATGCAGAACTCTGGCGATTGGACGCCAACGCTCGAGTACTACAGCAGCTTTACCAAAGCCGAACTGCGCGAAACTACCCAGCGCCTACACGCCATGCTGGTCAAGTTGCAGTCGAAAAACCTCAAAACCATTCGCAACAAGTACTCGCATAAGTAAGTAACTCTAAATCAATATTACTAGAGGATTGGTTATAATATTTTATGTTGTAGAGTCTTTTATGAAGTTGCCAAAATTGCCCTTCCTGCGAAACTGGAATTTTAAAATTGACTTGCTCATAAGATACTGCCATCGCGCGACCCTTGGATTTCCTTGATTTTTTTCGATTTGGCGTCATTGTTATTTCCTGAAATTTATTGATTACTTGTGCTTAATTCATTTTTTTTTTGTCTATCACTTCCGTTTTCAACTTCTGCCTTTTCTGTCTGTCTCTGTCCATCTCAATTTTTTTACACGATTCCAACTACCAACCAATGACGAGTAGCGTATTCCAAAAACTAATAAGAAAAGGTAAAAGTTATTTTTTTACCGTTTTATCGATAACTAGTTAACTATTATAGATCTTGATAAAAATTCTCACTAGATAAGCAAATTGAGTAGCTCCCATCCACACATACATACAAACACACACCATTCACACTCCTCTGTAATTCATTCCCCCCTCCAAAATACACTGGAACGTTGGAAAACGAAGGCATGGCGGCTAGCTATTTTTAGTTTGTTCTAGCTAGCAACTTGAGAGAAAATGAAGTTAAAAATGTACAAAATAGTAGAACAGTCATGGCGGCTTCCATCGCTTGTCCGTTGTGTCTTCACAGTTCTTTTTCTCAAGTTAACATTTTTGTGACAGCATTCCTGAATTTCTTTGAAAGACCATTGAACTGCCCACTGTGCAATCATCTAGCTAGCAATGCTACAGCATTGAAAGAACACCTCAACGAACACTTAACCCTCCAACTCACAAACGCTGTAACAACGCCCGTTGACCAGCTAGATATCAAAAAGTACACCTGTAAACAATGTGCAATTTTCGAAACAAACGACATTGCCGCCTTGAGATTACACGTCGAATCGGACCATCCCGAACGAAAGTTTTTGTGCGTCGTTTGTTGCAAATTGTTTAAAGGTATTTAGCACTTTTTGATACTAAACCAGTTAGCCGTTTCGATTTTAAAGGTGGCTAATCTTTCGATGGATACGAAGCTCAGGCCAGTCTTACCTTACATTTGAGGATGGCGCATCAGACGGGGAACTCTGTCGACCGCAAACATCAATGCCAGTTTTGTCGTAAGAAATTCATCAGTCTTGGTCGGAAGCAGGCCCACGAAAAACAGCATCAGTCAGATTTATCCGCGGGGTCGGTTAGAAGTCCGATTGAATTGAAAACAATAGATTCGACTGCTCATTCACCTGCTGAACCTGAGGAATCAAAGGCTTTATTCGTCTGCTCCATTTGTGACAAATCTTTCAAGAAAGTATTGCTTTTTAACTTACCATCTTTGTCATCTTTTAAGCTAATCTGCAACAGGAGCAATATCTACAACAACACAGTCGTACCCACGAAGCCAAGAAATGGGAGTGCTCTGTTTGCCGGAAACTGTTCACAACGAAAGAGTATCTACGAAAACATGCTCGTCTTCATACAGGTTAGTGCTCAGTTTAAAAATAAATTAAACAATAAAACAATTGCCCCGTAGGAGAGACACCATACACTTGCGATCAGTGCGGGAAAACATTCACTTTTCAACAATCTTACCACAAACATTTACTTTACCACAGGTTTTCATTAATTTTTCAAACCTTATTTTTCACCTCTTAAATGTTTGATGATGCAATAGCGACGACAGACCGTACCCATGTGATCAATGTAATCGTCGCTTCAAAGAGCTTTCCACTCTGCACAACCACCAAAGAATCCATACAGGTACAAAAGTAGTTCACAGCCCATGAAAACAATTTGTTTACACTTGTCATTTACTTTTTGTAGGCGAGAAACCTTATTCTTGTGACATATGCGGTCTGCAATGATTGAATTACATTTTGTTTAAAAATATACTGAAAATTAAAACTACAATTTTTTTTTCCATAGGTAAGGCATTCCGTCAAAGAGTTTCGTATGTCGTGCATCGACGCATACACACTGGAGCATTGCCATACGTTTGTCTAACGTGTGGCAAATCGTTCCGCTACAAGGTGACAACAGCGTGAAACTTATCGTGAAATCATTAGGCATATTCATACCTTACTTTCAGGTGAGCCAAAGGACCCATAAATGCGATGCTGGACGAGGTGAAGAAGGGAATGACATCATCCGACATCGACCTGATTGGCTCGAACGGCTCGTTACGGCCCAGCAACAATTGTCAGCCCCAGAAGACAAATGTGTTGGCGAGGTTGGAAAGTTAGAAATTATTCCGGACAAACCTCCGGATCTGGATGCGATGGAAGAATCTTCGAGTCCGTCTGAACGACATCATCGCAGCTTTTTCGATTCGAAAACTTATTATGAAAATGATTCATTGCCCACGTTGGATCTGTCTCAGTTAACACTCAGTTTGGACAGTGATTTGATTTTTCCCAGTTAACTAACCACGAGCCTGATTTAGTGGTAGAACCTGTTGTTTTAAACAGTTAAAATAATTAACATTCATTTCAGAAAAAGCTTCAACTGCCTCACCTTCTCTTCGGTTCATTCTTTCAATATCATTAAATCGTATCCCTTATCAGTTAAAGCCTTCTGAACTTTTTTCATTGCCTGGTGGTTAACGATGCCTTGTCAAAAATGAAATGAACGGATCATTGCAATTGAAATTTTCATCAGTTGTTGATTGTAGAATTTAAATTATTTTGTATAGTCACCTGGTGGTCGTATTACTTCCAGAAGGTCTGCTTGAGGTACTGCGCGAGCAACGGAAATTGATGCTAGTCCAGCCACCAGATCATCGTGGAGTAGAATACCTCCATGCCCGATTTTGGGGATCTAACGTAATGCCATGTTTTGCCGTCGTCTGCTTTCGTGAGCAACATATGTTCGCCATTCTGTTTTCATAGTGTCAGTTTTATGTGCCATTTTAAAACGAAAAATGGGGGAAAAAAACTATTACCTTTTC